>NC_092036.1:64606958-65206958 GCF_003086295.3 Arachis hypogaea
TCTCTATTTCTTGCTTCTTTAGTGATTTACTTAGGGAAAAAGCTCTTTCTCTCTATCTCACTTTTCTGAGTTTCTGACCCATACACAGAGGTGAACGTTGCTTTTGATGTGAGATCAAGTTGGAGGGAATTAAAATCAACTTAGGCTTGGATCAGACATCCATTAAGCAACCCGTTTGATTTTGGCTTTGTTTCTTTTGGGCTTTGTTTGTTTAACCAGCCCATCAGCCTTGTTTTATTTTCCATTCCATTTGGGCTATAATTCAAATTTTGGCCTGCAACATTTTATAAATAATTAGTAATATGCAATTAAAATTAATCAACACTAATTATTTATTTTACCCAAAAATAATGTTTGTCATCACTAATTAATTTAGTTAATTTCTTAACTCAACACTCTGTGATCATAAACGGTCTTTTTTTATCTTGATGAATCTTGAAATCTTGGGAATCAAGATTTTCCATCAACTTAAATTCAGATAGTATTATGAGATTCCTCTTTAAACTTATTTGATCCTTGAAGTCATTTATATTTTTAACTGGGAGAGATGTTTAAAATGTTAACTCTAAGTGCTTCATCTCAAGGAAGCTCTTGATTGCGGGCTTTCAATCCATAATCCTAAGCCAGTTGGCCCAAGATATCGGGTGATAAAGTATAAGAACCAGAATTTTTCATGTAAAACCGTTTTAACAAAAATAATAATTTTAAGTGCTTGGAGTAGATTCAAAATTTATAAGTTTTAATTTGAAAATATAAAAGTTAAATTTGATTTCAATGAATTTTTCTGAGTTGGAAAATGTACCTTCTTTGAAAAGTTTTATAAAAATGCGTATTGATACTTAAGCTGACAGTACCAGCTCTATTCTGTCCAGTACCGCGTATTTTGAAAAAATAAGATTTTGAAAAATTGATTTGTTGTTTTTAAAGGACAAAAATAATTTGGAATTGCAAACCGGGCACTAATTTTAAAGGTTTTGACCCAAAGTGGACCAAACAGACCAAAAACGCTAACGGATTGGACCGGGCCCAAGGCCCAACATATATATGCTCATTTAATGAGCAATTCAGCCCATTCCACCCCAAAATAAAAGAAAAGGGGCACTGCTAGGTGAGAGAAGGGAGGAAGAAGGTTACTATTCACCTCCTCCTTCAAAGCTTCATAACTTTTGATCCAGAGCTCTGATTGACAAGCCATTTGTGGCCACGCGAAGCACTGACGGGTTCTTTCTTTCTATCAAAGAAAATCTGGTAAGATCTCTCAGCTCAAGCCCCATATTCTAGCCCTAGAATTCTACATTTTTGGGTTATAGTTTTTGAGTAGATTTTGTGGCTTTGGTTGTTTAGGTTATCTCTAGTAGCGGATAATTGTTGGATATTGTCCCAATCCTCTTTGGACAAGGTAAAGTTGCTCATAAACCCTTGTAGTGTGGTATGTTGTGGGTTCTATATTTTGATTTTGGTGATATATGTGATGTTAGTTTGAACTTTGGTGCTTGTTGGAGTTGGCTTGGCTTTTTGAAAGCTTATTTGGACTCAAAGTGGTGGTTTCTACATATTGGGAATCGGCCAAGGTATGGTTTCAGTTTTCTCAATGTAATATATAATATTTTGGGACACTTAAGCTAGTGGCTCATAGGATAGGATAGAATTGGATATGTGGTTGTTTGTGATATATGTATGATGATGAGATTAAAATAAATGTATATGTTGGGGTATGATGTGTGATGAATCTGGATGAGAAATATTATTGATGTTGTAAGCAATATTGATTATTCATGAGTTGTGTTAGTGGGTGTTGAGATTTGAAAAAGGATGTTGTTGATGATTTTGAATGTTGGTAATTGTGATTTTGATGATTATGATGATTATGGTGAATGATGATGTTGATGTATGATGTGGGGATTGGGTAATGATGATTTTTGAGGATTGTTAATGATTAACGGATTTTATCGATATAGGATAGTGAAATGATATTTTGTGATTTAAATTGTTGAGATTGAGTTTACAAGTAGAAATTGGTATATGGAACTGATGATTTTTATGGAAAGGTATATGAATATGATTTTGGGAACTTTGGGACTATTTTCAATGTGGAATAAGTGATTCGGGTGGAGAGTTTGGTAAAATTGAAGTTTAAAGGCTTTTGGTAAAACTGAAATTTTGGTGAACTTTGACGGATCATAACTTATGCCTCGGTTTTCAAATTTTGTTGAAATTTGTTTAGAATTAAAACTCATTGAAAACTCTTCAAATCGATATAAAGTTTGTAGAATTTGGATTTTTGTAGAGGGAGTTATGATCATTCAAAGTTTGTGTCAAAATCTGAAATTCTGCAAAGTTGCAGAATTTTGTGATTTCTGGTATGTGCACATGCACAGCCTTGTGTGCACGCACATCCCTGTGAAAATTTAAACCTGTACTCACGCACAGTCTTATGCGTACGCACACATAGGGGAATGCCTTCAGTTGGGAGCTAACGTGGTGAAAACTGACCGATTAAGAATTTATAGAGAAAACAGCGTTGCAAATACAGTTCTCAACCCACTAAAATCTGCTTATCAATTTAGAAGGGGTTGTCACAAAATTTAGAAATAAAATACTGGGAGTATGAATCCCAGGTCATCTCCCAACGAGTTGCAGAAAGAGTGCTATTTTATTAATCAGAGGTTTTCCAAGAAATTTTTGAGTTTGAGAAACAGAGAAATAAATAATAGTAAATTCAAATAAAAGCCTTGACCGGGAGAAGATTAAATGGAAGTTCTATCCTTGTTGAACTTTCCCAAGTGTAATAATAAAAGGGTTGTTATCCTACATAGTTATCCCTTATATAATAAGGGAAAGTCAAGTAACTCTCAAACTAATCCTATCGCTTGCATCCTAATCCTTTCCTAAGAAAGGATTAGAGTCGAAGACAGGAGAATTAGCCAACAACTTCTAATTAATATTAACACTTGAGTATTCCAACTCAAGGTTTTCCTTTTAATCAGCTCCCAATCAAGTTAGGGAACTACTCCATTATCATGAATATAACTTTCACAGAATTAAGAGAGGAACAAAAAAAAGACTTGATAATTAATAACCAAAAATCAATTAAAAGTAAAAATGGTTCTTTGCATTAATAAATTCCAAAATCATGAACATACTTATCTAAACAGAGTCAATGGGCAATTAAAGAGTAAAGGAATAGAGAAACAAACTAGAATGATGAAGCTCCAACGGAGGTAATGAATCTTCTTAATATCCAAAGCAAAGCACTAAAACTCTAAAACTATCAATGTGAAGAAAACCTAGAGGAAGGAGTAGAATTCTCTCTGAATTCGAAAACTAAACTAAAACTATGCAGAATGAGAAATGTGTCTTGAGTCTCTGCTGTTCCCTGGCTCTAGTCTGTATTTCTGGGCTGAAAACTGGATTTAAAAATGGCTCGAAATCGCCCCTAGCATTTCTCTGCAACTGTTGTACGTCGCGCGTGTCACGCGTGCGCGCCAGGTGCGTGTGCGCGTCGATTGTGCTTTTTGCTTGTTGCGCGTCCGCACCAAGTGCGCATGCGCATTGATATGTGAATGTGCTAATGTGCGTGTGCACGCCAGGTGCGCGTGCACGCCAGGTGCGCGTGCACGCCAGGTGCGCGTGCGCGCCGCTCCTCACTGGTCAGCTTCTTTGTTTCCTTGCGTTCCTTCTATTTTTGCAAGCTTCCTTTCCATCCTCTAAGCCATCCCTGCCCTATAAAGCATGAAAACACATAACGTACAGATCACGGCATCGAATGGTATAAAGGGAAATTATATGTATATAATTTAGGTGTCTAGGAAGCAAGTTTTCAACCATAGGATAAAATTCGGATGGAATTGTAAAATGATGCAAATCATATGAATAAGTGAGTAAAGAGTTGATAAAAATCACTCATATTAGCACAGGATAAACCATAAAATAGTGGTTTATCAAACTCCCCACACTTAAACATTAGCATGTCCTCATACTACGTTCAAGGAGACAAAAAGAATGAATAAGGAAAGTAAGACTCATGCAATGCAACCTATGTATATGAATGCAACTATATGCTAATATGTTTCTATCTACTTTGTCAAAAGTAAGCAAGTTCTTCAAGACAAACATAAATCAAATTCCACTAATTCAAATTATACAATAAGAGCAAATTAAGCTTGTAAGAAGATAGCTCATAAAAGCAGGGAACATAGAATCAAGCGTTGAACCCTCACTAATGGTGTATATTACTCTAATCACTCAAGTGTATGGGGTAATCCACTCTAGTCTTCTCTAGTCATGCTTTCTAAAACTTTATCCTTCATCTAACCAATCAACAAATATTTAATGTACCAATGCAAACATCATGAGGTCTTTTCAAGGTTGTAATGGGGCTAAGGTAAGGGTGACGATATATGTATGGCCAAGTGAGCTATAAATTGAATCTTTGAGTAACCTAAGCTATCACCTATCATACACACACTCTATGAAATCATGTCTAGCTTCCCAAAATTTCCACTTTTGCATTAAGTACTCATGCATCAACTTTTCTTTTATTTTATCACATATGCATTGGTCTTTCCTTAAACTTGGCATTGGGGTAATTTTGTCCCCTTATTTACTTAATTAATTGAATATTTTATTTATTTTTTTAACATGAAAACAAATATAACATTCAATGCATATGGATTTTTAATCTTTCTGGTCTTACATGAGTAGGTACCCAAATTCCCAATATTTAAATAAAGTAGAAACATAACACATTCCTGTCAACCCATGTTCCCACAATTGCCCACACTTAATTGATACACAATCTCTATCTTAACCTAACCAAAGATTCAATTGGGATAAGTAATTGTTTTTCCACTTAAGGTTAGTGATGTGGTAAAATATAGAAGAAATGGGGATCAAAAGGCTCAAAGTGGTTAACAAAGGTAAATAGAATGGTAGGCTATTTGGGATAAGTGAGCTAATAAGAAATGATGGCCTCAATCATATGTATGCATGTAAATACACTAAACAATGGACATATAGAATGGAACAAAATATAGATTACAATTATAGAGAAGAAAACACACAAGAATAAAATATTATGGTTAAATAATGTAACCATGTAATTAAGCTCAATTCTCACAGGTTGTGTGTTCTTAGCTCAAAACCATGTTCCAAATTACAATCTTCAAAACAAGTTTTAACACAAAAATTTTAATTTAAATTAGTGAAATTTTCAAAATAGAGTATTGAAAAGAATCTTACTATTTATCAACCAAATAGAACATGCATGCAAACACTAATTACTATGCAATTTTATCCTATCTAAACAAAAAGAAAATTCATCTACTGGTGCTAAAAGAAAGAAAAGTTACCTCCAAAAGTCAGGTACTGACCGACCTCCCCACACTTAAAGCTTGGCATCGTCCTCAGTGCCATTAGTCAGGAACAAAGGGGGGCTAGTAGCAGCATCTCCACATTCGGGGTTTTCATGGCTCCCCGTGCTGGTAGTTGAAGTAGAGTCCAGAGTGTCTGGGTCTTTTTCAGGTGGGTGGTTTCCAATAATAAGCCTCTTGAGGTATGTGAATCGGTGCTTGTTACAGTGCTCTATACGTTCCATCTGCCGGTCTTGCCGGTCCAACCTCTGAAGTATTTGAAGGAACAGCTGATTTGTTGAAGGTGCTTGTGATGTGGAAGGAGAAGGGATATCTCTGGCCAGGTCTTCAGTCCGACTAGCAGTGGCTGTTGTGGGTCTATATATTTCCCACTCGGAACATATTGATCATCCCGGGGAAGCATGACTTTGGTGTCTCCAGCTCTATAGGAGACTCCGGGTGTCGAGACCAAATCTGAAACCAAGGCGGGAAAAGATATGTTGTTTGCAATCTGTACGTGTCCCATGGCTTGCTGAATGTGTCTTGGTAAGTTAAGGGGCTGATCTGTAAGGATACACCAGATGAGAACAGCCATGTCTGCAGTGAAGGAGGACTCGTGAGTGCTCGGGAAGACGTAGTGGGACATAATATGTGCCCACACGCGAGCCTCCAAGGTAAGTGCTGAAGCTAATATGCCCTTAGGCCTGGATCGGTGGTAACCGTAGATTCACTTGCTGCCAGGTAGTGCTATAATTCTGAGAACGTCTTCCCAGTCAAATTGGAATCTCTAGCGCTTGAAAGAGGCTTTTTGATATGCGTCCAATCCTTCTGGAGCAGGGGGAAGATCTAAAGCTCGCTAAATGGCCCCCTCAGATATGGAGACTTGCTTCTGACGGACATAGACAAACTGCAGGGTTGGTGTGTGAAAATGGGAGTAGAATTCAACTACCCATGAAAGATTGACCTGCCGTAGCTGTCTCCATAAGAAACCCCATTGTCTTCTGTCAATGCGGGGCTTTACCAAGCCAACAAGGTTGGTAGGGAGGATAAGAAGGTGCTCATTGTTGTAATTTCTTGCCGCCAGAATGTGGAACATTTGCTCACAGTAGCGGTTAGTGCACCGCGCAGCGTCCCTTGCTGGAAAGGTTTTCTCGGTTTCCTCAACCTTAATGATCCTCTTAACCCGCTTTGTTGAAGGCTTGACTGATGTTGAGGGCGACTCTTCCGCCAATGCTCTTTTTGTTCCTCTCCTTGCTGGTGGTTTGGTAGTGGCTTTCTCCTTTCCCTTTTTGGTGGCCATTCTGAAAGAAAAGGATAAAGGTACATGTAAGTCCAAGGGTTGGAGCAAGAAAGAGGACAGTACAAGTGAGAATCTTGCCAAGGTAAAGAAGGATGTCGTTAACACATGGTCGTGATTTCATGTAATTAGGACATCAATGAAAATATAGTAAGAAAAAAGAAGGCAATTAAATGCAAGATGTTTATTGGCATGCCGGCAAAAGCATGAGTAGCATAGATCAAGCAGTAATTGCGAAGAATGTATTATCACTCGTAACAGCCTAACAATCATGTTTGTGTTGACAATTATAATTAATTAATAAAATGATATGAGGATGTTGTGAAAAACAGGAAATAGAGTAGAAGAATGGAATATTTAAGAATGCACAATGCCATACGGGCATTTTCACAAACATTTAGCATGCATGTTTTACATGATAGGGAAAGAATTAAATTGGAACATGCAAGCATCCCAAAAATAATTAATATTAATTGTCAAAAAACTCCATAATAATAATCACAAGCAATTAGAAAAAAGTAGTTACCCAAATAGAGTTATAGCACCAAGGAAAATAATACAAAGAGAAATAAAGAGAAGAAGAAGAAAAAGAAAATAGAAAGAGAGAACCTTGAAAAGAGGATGAAAAAAGAGAGATAGTGGATGATGTGAGTGAGAAAGAAGTGAAAGAAGAGGAAGAAGAAAAAGATAAAGAAGATATATAGAGAAGGTAGAAAGAGAAGAAGAAGAAGGAAGAAGAAAGGGGGAAGAGAAAAAAAATAGGATTCGGAAAGATAGAATTAAAATTAGGGAGGGAGAAAGAATGAGAACTGGCGGCGCTGGGATTTAGTGGTGTGGTGCAACTGACACGGACGTGCACTGCGTGCGTCCACGCGGATTGCGCCGAAGGGTAGGGGTGCGTAGGCGCCAGGTGCGCGTACGCGCGGGTCAGTTTGTGCTTATAGCACAGTACCCACCTGATGAGCGCATATTTTATACGCTTTTTGGGGGTAATTTCATGTAGATTTTAGTGTATTCTAGTTAGTTTTTAGTATATTTTTATTAGTTTTTAGGCAAAATTCATATTTCTGGACTTTACTATGAGTTTGTGTATTTTTCTGTGATTTTAGGTATTTTCTTACTAAAATTGAGGGAGCTGAGCAAAAATCTGATTTAGGCTGAAAAAGGATTGCTAATGCTGTTGGATTCTGACCTCCCTGCACTCGCAATGGATTTTTTGGAGCTACAGAAGTCCAATTGGCGCGCTCTCAATTGGGTTGGAAAGTAGACATCTAGGGATTTCCAGCAATATATAATAGTTCATACTTTGCGCGAAGATAAACAATGTAAACTGGCGTTTAACGCCAGTTCCATGTTACATTCTGGCGTTCAGTGCCAAGTGGGCCCCAGAAGTGGATTTCTGCATCATCTATCTTAGTTTACTCATTTTCTGTAAACCTAGGTTACTAGTTTAGTATTTAAACAACTTTTAGAGACTTATTTTGTATCTCATGACATTTTTTAGATATGAACTTTGTACTTTTGATGGCATGAGTCTCTAAACTCCATCGTTGGGGGTGAGGAGCTCTGCAGCGTCTCGATGAATTAATGCAATTATTTCTGTTTTCAATTCAAACATGCTTGTTCCTATCTAAGATGATCATTCGCGCTTCAATATGAAGAAGGTGATGATCTGTGACACTCATCATCATTCTCAACCCATGAACGTGTGCCTGACAACCACCTCCGTTCTACATTAGACTGAATGAGTATCTCTTAGATTCCTTAATCAAAATCTTCGTGGTATAAGCTAGAATCCATTGGCAGCACCCTTGAGAATCCGGAAGGTTTAAACCTTGTCTGTGGTATTCTGAGTAGGATTCAAGGATTGGATGACTGTGATGAGCTTCAAACTCGCGAGTGTTGGGCGTAGTGACAGACGCAAAAGGATCAATGGATCCTATTCCGACATGATCGAGAACCGACAGATGATTAGCCGTGTTGTGACAGATCATTTGGACCATTTTCACTGAGAGGATGGGAAGTAGCCATTGACAACGGTGACGCCCTACATACAGCTTGCCATGGAAGGAGCCTTGCATGTATGAAAGTGAGAAAGCATTATGTTGCAAGAACTCAGAAGACAAAGCATCTCCAAAACTCCAACATATTCTCCATTACTGCATAATAAGTATTATTTATCCATGCTCTCTTGTTTATTTGCAAGTCAATTGATAACTATAATTGGTATCCTGACTAAGATTAATAAGATAACCATAGCTTGCTTCAAACCAACAATCTCTGTGGGATTTGACCCTTACTCACGTAAGGTATTACTTGGATGACCCAGTGCACTTGCTGGTTAGTTGTGTGGATTGCCAAAAGTGTGATTGCAATTTCGTGCACCACCACCCCAGACCAGCACAACTCTCTGGTCGAACCAGGTTTGACATCGATTTCAACATCGACGCAGATGCACCCTCGGCGCGAATGCGTCGGTCGCCAAGAGAGAAAATGGCGCGCACGCATACAGTACGCATACGCGTGGGTTGGAAGGTGCCTAAGGTACATTTCCAGCACATCTCCTGCATGACTCTCAGTTCAAACTCACCCAATTCACATTCATAAGGGACGCAGACGCGCACTAGGCACTGGCATGTTGATCGCATCATTTTTTTAATGCAAATATGCAGATGTAAATGTAGACTATATGTAGAATAATGAGAAGAGTCACTAAATAAAGCTAAAAAGAGAGAAGGGAACGATCATACCATGGTGGGTTGTCTCCTACCCAGCATTTTTCTTTAACGTCCTTAAGTTGGATGGTCCACTAGCTCAGTCGTCCGCTGTGGGTGGGTCCTGCAAGAGGAAGATCTCTAGCTCCTTGCTTTTCTTCATCTTCTCGCCATGATACAGCTTTAAGCGATGTCCATTGACCTTTATGAATTTGGAGCTTGAAGGATGACTTAGATGAAAGACTCCGTATGGCTCTGCCTTTTCTACTCTATAGGGCCTTCCTATCTTGATCTCAGCTTGCCTGGCATGAGCCTTAGTCTGGAGTTGTAGAGGAGAACTAATTCCCTAGGTCTGAACTTTATCCTTTTAATGTGCTTGTCATGCACAGCCTTCATCTTCTCTTTGTACAGCCTGGAGTTATCATATACTTCTAGGCGAAGGTTCTCTAATTCTTGTAGTTGCATCTTCCTTTCAGCTCTGGCCTTCTCAAATCCCATGTTAATTTCTCTTACCGCCCAGAATGCCTTGTGCTCTATCTCGACTGGGAGGTGACAGGCCTTTCTATAAACTAAGCTGAAGGGGCTCATCCCTACAGGTGTCTTGTATGCTGTTCGGTATGCCCAAAGTGCATCTTGTAGCCTGGTGCTTCAGTCCTTCCTATGAGGCTTGGACTATCTTCTCTAGGATACAGTTTATCTCTCTGTTAGACACCTCTGCTTATCCGTTAGTCTGCGGGTGGTAAGCAGTTGCTACCTTGTGAATAATGCCATGCTTCTTCAGTAGAGTGGTCAGTCTGTTGTTACAAAAATGGGTGCATTGATCACTCACAATTGCTCGTGGTGATCCAAAGCGACATATAATATGGTTTCTAACAAAGGAGACAACAGTGCTAGCATCATCAGTATCGGTGAGAATTGCTTCCACCCATTTGGAAACATAATCTACAGCTAACAATATATAAGAAACCGCTAGAGTTGGGAAACGGACCCATTAAGTTAATACCCCAAACATAAAAAATCTCACAGAACAACATAATTTGTTGGGGCATCTCATCCCTCTTTGATATATTACCAAACCTCTGGCATGGGAAACAAGATTTACAGAAGGCAGCAGCATCTTTAAAAAGAGTAGGCCACCAGAATCCATAGTCTAAAATTTTTCTAACTGTTCTTTGAGGGCCAAAATGTCCACCACTCTCAGAAGAGTGGCATGTCTCTAAAATGGACTAGAATTCTGATTGAGACACACACCGTCTAATTACCTGGTCAGCACCATACCTCCACAGATATGGATCATCCCATATATAATATTTGGACTCGCTTTTCAGCTTGTCCTTCTGATGCTTGGTGAAATTGGGAGGGAATGTATGACTAACTAGATAATTAGCTACAGGTGCATACCAAGGAACTACTTCAGATACTGCGTGCAAGCTATCAAATGGAAAAGCATCGTTGATAGGAGTGGAGTCATCCTTATTGTGCTCAAGGCGACTCAAGTGGTCCGCCACTAAATTCTAAGAACCACTCCTATCCTTAACTTCTAAATCAAATTCTTGCAGCAGCAGTATCCAACGTATCAACCTTGGTTTGAACTCTTTTTTAGTTAATAAATATTTGAGAGATGCATGGTCTATGTAACGACCCAACTTCCAGCATGCCATGGTCATACAAGAAGCTAAGTGTTACTAACTTGTCCTTCCTAATTATTAACTATTATTTAATATATGAGCCTACTCCTTGTTAGAGTGATGCCAATTTTACGAGTAACTTTTTTTTGTTGCGGATAATAAGGTAAAATAAACAAGCATGCATTGAGAGAAATAAAAAGGAAGTATAAAGAAACATAGAAATACAGCTGATAATATACATCATGTACACTATAACAAAACATGTAGCGTTTACACAAGATCAAGTCAGTTTACATCTTCGTCATCCTATGTAGCTAATATATACACGACACTCTCAGGGCCTAGCCATACAAAAAGCCGCTAAACTAGTGCCCAGGCTAGCCTAACCACTATATAGCTCCTATCTCTTGGGTGTACTAACACAGGTGAGAGACTAATTAACAGATAATGTTAGACTAGAGTGTCATCAAAAGAATGCCCCTTCTGCTGTCAAACTATATCTACACGTTGCCGTTCGGAGAATCGCCAGGAGGCTTGTCCATCTCCTCATCCTGCTCTATCTCTATCTCAGGATCCTCCTCCTCCTCATCATCTGCAGCTACAATTATACCCTCAGATCCACTAGAAACATTGCTGTCACTATGTACAAAATCATTCACGAGCACAGGTTTGTTCACGTATATAGGAGCTACCCCACCGTCCGGTAGTGCTGGCTCATCAGGCTGTGGAAAGTCAGGGATCGGCTCAGGGGAAAAATCCCACTCTAGTGGTATCACAGGTATGTAGTCACCAGCTAACTCGGGGTCATCAGGAATGATAGGCTCAGGTTCCACCTCATTCAAAGGTTGAGCTGGTATGGGGTGTCCAAGATCATCAGGATGTAACCATGATAACGAAAAGTCATAACGAGCTTTGGGATCAAAATGTGGGCTAGACAGAGGATGTTGGAAAGCTCGATTAAGTAATGCATATCGTTTAATATGAAGCTCTAATCCCATAATGAAGTAACTGTGATGTACCGGGTCCTCATAGACGTAAGGGTCCTCGACCTCATAGAATATCACGTCCGTCTCCATCTGAGGGGGAGGAAGGGAGAGAAGGGGGTAAGAACTGGGGAGTCCTTAGTAGGACCGAGGTTATTAGTTACATTCATTTGTTCGGTTCAATTAGCAGACGAATAATATAATACAGTGAAAGAGTAAACAGAAGTTAAAGATAGATAGGTAGAGAAAAGAGAGAAAACAGAAAATAGAACACGAACAGAAAAATACAAGAAAACAAAACACAGATATAGCATACAAGCAGACAAACATAAAGAAGTAGATCACATAGATAAAAGGAATGCAACAGAGGATAATGCGCAAACAAGAATGATGCATGTCTAGTCCTAGTGCAAGTAATGAGCTCATCTGTCGGTTTCTACCCGCTCCCGACATACCCAGCATTACTACCGGATATGGCTTTCCTATTGGCTATACCTCTGTGTACAGGAAATAACCCCTCTGCCACCATAGGGTCCACTGCACGCATGAAATAACACATCTGCCACTGTAGGGATGTATGCCGACACACCTTCTGTATACAGGAAATAACCCCTTTGCCACTACAGAAATGGAACAGGTGGTCACGGTACTTTTGTAGCAGGAAATAACCCCTCTGCCTTACAGAAAAGGAATATGAGTCTGTACCACAGGAAAGCATTCTCAGTGGTCACTAACAAACCCCATTTTGATGGTTTATCTTGTATTGATTTTTGGGGATTTTATAACCTTTTACCCACATTTATTCAATGAAATAGCATGGTTTTATAACCTCTCCTTTAATTGTGCTTAAGAGTGAAAACATGCTTTTTAGACCTTAAAATAGCTAAATCTAATTCACCTTGATTCCATTAGATGCCTTGATATGTTTGTTAAGTGATTTAAGGTTTAGGAGGCAAAGATTGGATCAAGGGAATGAAGAAAGAAAGCATGAAAAGTTGGAGAACTCATGAAGAAATGAAAGAACCGGAAAGCTGTCAAGCCGACCTCTTCGCACTTAAACGACCATAACTTGAGCTACAGAGGTCTAAATGATGCGGTTCCAGTTGGGTTAGAAAGCTAACATCCGGGGCTTCGAAACGATATAAAATTTTCCATAGTTGCTACACGTATGGTGGCGCGCACGCGCAAAGTACGCGCACGCGCCGTTGCTGCCACCTGGTTTACTTAAAGCAAAACATGGCCAGCGAATTCTAAAGCTTTGTGGGCCCAATCCAACTCATTTCTGATGTTATTTAAGCCAAGGATTGAAGGGGAATCAACATACTTTACATGTTAGTTACCATTAGTTTTAGTTTAGTAGTTAGAAGTAGTTTCTAGAGAGAGAAGCTCTCACTTCTCTCTAGAATTAGGATTAGGATTAGGATTAGTTCTTAGATCTAGGTTTTAATCTTTGCTTTCTTCTACTTCTACATCTCAATTCCTTGTTGTTAGATTCATTCTTCTTCCATTCTTTTATTGTAATTTCCTTTATGTTGTTCTTATGCTTTGTTGTAGATCTACTATTGTTCCTTCCATTTTCTTTCAATTCAATAAGAGGTAATTCATAATGATTGCTCTTCTTTGCTTTTCTATTGTTGATCTCTTACTTTTGTAATTAGATCTCTCTTTAATTCTTGCATTTAATAATGTTTACTTCTATTGCACTTTATGTGTTTGTTGAAATGTCTCTTTTAGTTTTAGTGTAAGTTTTGTTCCTCTTGCCCTAGGTAGAGTAATTAGTGACTCTTGAGTTATCTAATTCCTTTGTTGATTGATAATTGGAGAGATTGCTAATTGATTTGAATGCCTCTAAAGCTAGTCTTTCCTTTAGGAGTTGATTAGGATTTGAGGAATCAAATTGATTCATCCACTTGACTTTCCTCCATGGTTAGAGGTTAACTAAGTGGGAGCAATGGACAATTTGTCATCACAATTGAGGAGGATAACTAGGATAGGACTTCTAGTTCTCATATCTTGCCAAGAGCTTTGCTAGTTGTTAGTTTATTTTCTTTGCCATTTATATTTCTTGTCTAAAATCTTAAAAACCCCAAATATAACTCACAACCAATAACAAGACACTTCATTACAATTCCTAGGGAGAACGACCCGAGGTTTGAATACTTTGGTTTATAAAATTAGGGGTTTGTTACTTGTGACAAACAATCTTTTGTATGAAAGGATTATTGTTGGTTTAGAAACTATACTTGCAATGAGAATTCATTTGTGAAATTCTAAACCGTCAAAAATCAATTCGTCAGTCACACCATTATCTATCTGACTGCCACAATGCAACAGATGAACACATAGATATCTCTTAGGTTGCCTTAATGCAACAAATGACCTCACAATAGGTCCTCTGCTCCTTATCATATTACTCTGATCTCTTCGTCTCTGTATTCTGCTCTGTTTATTATTTTCTCTATGCTTCTTTACTTTATTCTGTTTTCTCTATTTAACGTTAGTATTTAAAGCTTATGTAAATTTCAGCATGAATAGTTAGTCTGTCCCAAGTATAGGTTCATTAAGTCTATACTGAAACATTTTAACTTTTCATATTATACCTAAGCCTAGTCACAATTCAAGGATTAATTAGGTTGCCCTAGTTCGTTCACTAATCTATGTCTGTTTTTTTATCCTTAAAACTTTACAGACTTTTCTTTGGTTTTTATCTTTTCTTTAACTTTTTATCTTTCATTTATCTTTGCCTCACTAATATGTTCTTACCACTCCCTAAGTGTTTTACGAAGGTAATTATGAGATTCTGCGCTTAAAATTGTCTTTCTAAAGCTTTTACAGAAAACTACCTTTTCCGCATTATTTTATTATTTTTATTAAAATATTATTTTTAATTAAATATTATTATTTAATATTTTATTATTATTTATTATTTTATTATTAAATTTTCGAAAATTACCCCACTTTAACCTTTAACCTTTAAAAATTCACGTTTTGCCACCCGTAACTTTTAATATTTCTACTTTAACCAACCTAACTTTCAGAAATTACCAAATAACCCCTTAAACACCAAAAATTTTACTTCCTTGCCCTTTTAAAGATCTAAAGCCCGTTCTTCATTATTCTTCATCACACTCAAAGTGTTTTTCGTGTTCTTCCTAAATTCTTCAGATTCTTTCTCTATTTTTACCCGTTTTTCAGTCTTTTCAGCAACCAATTTTTACCATAATTCAAAATAAATTAGCAGCCTCTAAAACCCCATATTTTCTACATGATTTTAACACAAATTGAACCCTAATTTAGTGTCCAGGGTTTCATTTTCCAGCTGCACCAAGAACATGAACTCAAAGCTTGAATTTCATCAAATTTAATCAAAATTTCACCAAATTTTCACCAAGAATCAATCATATATGCAACCAATTTTTAGCACAGCCAAATCATACAACATTCACACAACTCAAACACATATAATCAAGATTAATTTCGTCACACCCTACCTGGTTTTGCTGCTCCTAATTCGATTAGACATTCAGGTGGTCCTTAAGCACTTTTTCCTCCTAAATCACATCAAGAACAACTTTAAATCCAAAAACCCTCAACTAACCAAATCTCACTCAGAATGTTAGAGAGGGATTTCTCACCTTAGACTTGCTGGAAACTCACGTTTCTTGGCCCTCAAGTCAAGTTAAGCATTGCTAAAGTCATCAGAGAGTGCTGGTGCTAAGCTGCACCAGTAAACTGTGAACCCGGTCAAACCAATTTTCTGTTTTTAAGTAAAACTAACCAGGTAACCTTATAATATCATTCAAGAAGCTTCTAATACTCATATAATGATCATATTATCCTATTGTCTCTCTTCTCTCATGAATCGAGTCCGGTTTGTCAAATTGAGACTATTTACGAAAAACTGAATCAAAACTCCTAACCGATATGGTTCAAAGACTAAGTTCTTCACCACTGCGTTATCGAGCTTGCCTCAAAAAGGTTCTAGCTTAAAGATAACATAATGACAATGAGGATTGAGATACTTGATGATATATCAGAGGTTTTCCCCTTATTGATCCTCCGGAGTTTTCTGTACTTTCAGAAAAGATCTCGCGTACTAAAAAACCGGGGTTGTTACATTCTACCCTCCTAAAAGAAAAATTTGCCCTCAAAATTTCAGTTACCTGAGAATAGATGCGGGTAATCAGCTTTTATCTTATCTTCTAGTTCCCAGGTGTGCTCTTCTTCTCCTCTTTGTCCCTAAACTACTTTGACTAAGCGAACAATTTTGCCTCTTAGCTGCTTATCACTTGTTTCCACGATCTGAACTGGTGATGCTTGATATGTGAAATCATTTCATAACTGTACTGTCTCTGGTTGTAAAATGTGACTCTCGTCGGGAGTATATTTCTTAAGTTGCGAGACATGAAAAACATCACGAAGATTTGACAGGTATGGAGGAAGGGCTACTTGATAAGCTATTGGACCAACTCTTTTAAGTATTTGGAAAGGTCCTATGTATCGAGGGTTAAGCTTTTTAGACTTAAGGGCTCTACCGATTCCAGTAGTCGGGGTTACTTTTAGAAAGACATGGTCTCCCTCACTAAACTCTAAGGGTCTACGTCTATTATCGGCATAGCTCTTTTGGAGGCTTTGTGCTGTCTGGATCTTCTGACGAATCCCTTTTATCTTTTCAGTAGTTTCTTGCACTAAGTCTGGACCCAAGATACTAGCTTCTCTGTCATCATTCCAACACAATGGTGTCTGCCATCTTCTTTCGTAGAGAGCTTCATAAGGTGCCATCCCGATACTTTGTTGGTAGCTGTTATTATAGATGAATTCGATCAACGGCAAATATTTATCCCAACTGCCTTGGTTATCCATTACGTAAGATCTTAGCATGTCTTCTAATGTCTGGATTGTCCGTCTATCTGAGGATGATATGTTGTACTCATGTGCAATTCTGTTCCCAATGCTTTCCGGAAAGCTCCCCAGAATCTAGAAGTAAACCTCGGATCTCGATCTGAAACAATTGACGAATGTATCCCATGCAATCATATGATTTCTTGAATATATATCCATGCCAGGATTTCTAATGTATAGTTAACTCGAATCGGAAGGAAATGTGCTGATTTCGTCGACCTGTCCATAATTACCCAAATAGCATCTGTCCTATTGAGGTCCTTGGCAATCCCATGACAAAATCCATAGTGATTTGCTCCTATTTCTATTGTGATATTTCTAAGGGTTGAAGGGTTCCTGACGGTTTCTGATATTCCACCTTCACCTTCTGACAGGTTAGACATTTTGAGACATAGTCAGCTACCTCTTTCTTTAAGCGCGGCCACCAAAACATTTGTTTCAAATCTTGATACATCTTTGTCACTCCAGGATGCATAGAAAATCTACTTTGATGGGCTTCTGCAGGAATCCCTTGTCGCAGATCTCCAGAGCTAGGCACACAAATTTTGTTCTTGTATCTCCAGAGACCGCTACGATCTTGTTTTACAGCTTCTGGTTCCTCTGCTTTCATTCGTCTCAGCACCGTCATCATTTCTGGGTCCTGTGCTTGTGCTTGCTGAATACTAATCTTAAAATCTAGTGTTATATGTAATTGGGCCAAACAGACTCCACTTGTCGTTTCAGTCATGTCTAACTTAAGGTCTTCAAATTTCGCAAGTAGCTTTTCTTCCTTTATCATCATCCAAGAGATACTCAAATTCTTCCTGCTCAAGGCGTCTGCCACTACGTTCGCTTTCCCTGGATGATAACTTAACTTGAAATCATAGTCCTTTAAAAATTCCATCCACCTTCGCTATCGCATATTAAGATCTTTCTGGTCAAAGATATACTTTAAACTTTTATGATCAGAGAAAACTTCTAGTTGAGCGCCAAACAAATAATGCCTCCAAATCTTCAGAGCAAACACCACTGCAGCCAACCCCAAGTCGTGCGTGGGATAATTTCATTCATGAGGTCTCAGCTGCTGGGAAGCATAAGCCACCACATTTTTTTCTTGCATCAGCACACACCCAAGTCCTTTATGAGAGTCGGGTAGTACTAATACAGGTGCAGTTGTTAACTTTTCCTTAACCATCTTGAATCTTCTATCACACTCTGCCGTCCAGATAAACAGAACTTCCTTTCGTGTAAGGTAAGTCAAAGGTAAGGCTATCTGTGAAAAACCTTTGATAAACCTCGGGAAAACTCTGAACTTCTGTAACGGTCGTAGGTGGTTCCCATTGCACTACTGCTTCAATTTTTGAAGGATACACTGTAATTCCTCCCTGTGATATAACATGTCCCAAAAATGCCACCTTCTCTGTCCAAAATTCTCACTTTGATAGTTTAGCATATAACTTCTGAGTCCTCAGTATCTGCAATACTATCCTTAGATGCTCTTTATGCTCTCTCTCAGTCTACGAATAGATGAGAATATCATATATGAAAACTACTACGAACTAATCAAGGTACGGACGGAAAATACGATTCATGTAATCCATGAAAATTGCAGGTGCATTAGTTAGTCCAGACGATATAACCGTATACTCATAGTGACTATATCGAGTTCTAAAGGCAGTCTTAGGTATATCTGATTCTTTCACTCGAATCTGCTGATAGCCCGATCGCAAATCAATCTTCGAGAATACAGTTGCACCTTTTAACTGATCCATCAAATCATCTATCCGTGGAAGTGGATACTTGTTCTTGATAGTGACTTTATTTAGCTGTCAGTAATCTATGCAAAGTCTCATTCCACCATCCTTCTTCTTTACTAGTAATACTGGAGCTCCGCAAGGTGATGCACTGGGATGAATAAATTTCTTTCCAAGTAGCTTATCCAACTGCTTCTTCAATTCTGTAAGTTCCAATGGTGACATCCAGTACGGTGCTATGGAAATCGGTCCGGTTCCAGGTACTAGTTCAATGCTGAATTCTATCTCTCGCTGAGGAGGAAACTCAGGTATGTTGTCCGGGAAAACATCAGGAAATTCCTTCACCACTCGGATTCGTTCTAAACTGCGTTCACTGTCATTCGAGCTAGCCGCTAACAGAACGTACCCCTCACAATCACTCCAGTCTAAGGTAACTCTTACAGAATTTAGATATAAAGTATGAGACATAAATGGTTTAATATCTAAACTATCAGATGGAATAACAGCAGTTCTCTCATAGCAATCAAGGAAAACATGATACTTAGATAACCAATCTAATCCTAAAATAATTTCTAAACCATATAGAGGCAAACAGATTAGATCATGTATAAAAGTCATGTTCCTTATAGTGAATGGTACTTGCAGGCACACTAAACTTGTCAAAGCATTTTGGGATGCAGGTGTATGGACAATTAGATCAAAGTTTAACTCAGAGAGATCTAGTCCCAACTCACGAGCAACAGTTAAAGAAATAAAGGAATGCGACGCACCCGAGTCATATAGTAAAGCTAGAAATCAATTTTTGACATAACACTGACCTTGGATCAGGGCGTCTGATTGCATAGCATCATCAGCAGTCATAGCAAACACTCGACCTTGTTGCTGGGTTCACACTGGATTTCGAGAAAGTTCTTTTGGGCAACTCCTCGCCAAATGTCCAGGTTCCCCACAATTGTAACAAGTAAATGTTCTGATTTGTCAAGGCCTGGTACCATGATCCTTTCCACACTGCCTACATGCGGTATTCACCTGTGCCTGTTGAGGTTGTTTACCATTATCTTGCCTCGGTCTACCTCTGTTTCCACCCATAGGGCGAGCAAGGACGTTACCAACTTGGGGGTTTCTTCACTGTGGCACACCAGGTGTCTTGAAATTTGTCCTTCGTGGTTGCCAATTATAACTATTGTAGTTCCTTGGTGGAAATCCTTGACGACTTGCTTTAGAGGCACTTACCTTCTTAGCACATTCTTCCACTAACATACATTTATTAACCAGCTCAGAAAAATTTCGTATCTCCAATGGAACTACTGAACTCATCAGATCTTCACGAAGGCCCCCTACAAACTTCAAACACTTCTATTCTTTAAAGTCAACAGGTTTCCCTTAGCAGATCCTGGAGAAACGGCACAGGTCATCAAACTTACGGGCATATTCTGCAACAGTTGTGTTACCCTGTTTCAGCTGCATAAGTTCCATCTCCTTAGCGTCACGAGCTGCCCTCAAAAAATACTTCTTATAAAATTCATCCTTAAAAGTATTCCAAGGAATATCACCTTCATCTTGTTACAACAGTCGCTGTATCCCCTGCCACCAATGCTTAGCTTCTCTTTCCAGCATATAAGTAGCAAACTCCATGTGTTGGCCTTCCGGAATATGCTGTGCTCACAGGGATCATTTGATAGATCGAAACCAGTTGTCAGCATCAGTTGCAACGAGTGTACCTTTAAACTTAGGCGGTTTAACTTTCAGAAAAGTCACTAAGGTCATAGGTCTTTCGAGATGCCCCAAGTTATTCTTATCATTCCCACTATCTTCTCCATGTTCATTCTCATTCCCGTTCCCAACTCCAAGATGGTCAACAGCCCTAGCCGCTGCTACTGTAGCCTCACGCACTACTTCAGCTACAGCGTTCATGGTAGTCATAAACGTTTCCTGTTCTCTCTCATGGTTAACATTAGGAAATCCTTCCCGTACGCCTCGTCTCTGTGAACCCATTGTGGTCTTGTTCACACCAAACAATCATTATTAAGGTGATTAGTCTTAACACTTCAAGTCAAGTGTGAACATTCCCAGAATGAAAACAAAGAGACAACCATACAACACATATCACATAGGTATCCTACAAGCATGAAACACATAACAGAGTATGCAATAAAGCACAGTCAGTCCACTCCCTAGGCTCTATTGGGAACGACTACTCTGATACCAAATTGTAACGACCCAACTTCCAGTATGTCATGGTCATACAAGAAGCTAAGTGTTACTAACTTGTTCTTCCTAATTATTAACTATTATTTAATATATGAGCTTGCTCCTTGTTAGAGCGATGCCAATTTTACGAGTAATATTTTTTTGTTGCGGATAATAAGGTAAAATAAACAAGCATGCATTGAGAGAAATAAAAAGGAAGTATAAAGAAACATAGATATACAGCTGATAATATACATCATGTACACTATAACAAAACATGTAGCATTTACACAAGATCAAGTCAGTTTACATCCTTGTCATCCTACGTAGCTAATATATACAAGACACTCCC
This sequence comes from Arachis hypogaea, assembly GCF_003086295.3. NCBI lineage: Eukaryota > Viridiplantae > Streptophyta > Magnoliopsida > Fabales > Fabaceae > Arachis > Arachis hypogaea. The sequence continues at coordinate 64,628,109 of NC_092036.1, forward strand.
AGCACCTAGCCCATACAAAAAGCCGCTAAACTGGCACCCAGGCTAGCCTAAACACTATATAGCTCCTAGCTCTCGGGTGTACTAACACAGGTGAGAGACTAATTAACAGATAATGTCAGATGATGAGCGGATATTTTGTACGCTTTTTGGGGGTAATTTCATGTAGATTTTAGCATGTTTTAGTTAGTTTTTAGTAGAATAATATTAGTTTTTAGGCAAAAATCATATTTCTGGACTTTACTATGAGTTTGTGTGTTTTTCTGTGATTTCAGGTATTTTCTGACTGAAATTGAGGGAGCTGAGCAAAAATCTGACTTAAGCTGAAAAAGGACTGCTGATGCTGTTGGATCCTGACCTCCCTGCACTCGAAATGGATTTTCTGGAGCTACAGGAGTCCAATTGGCGCGCTCTCAACGGCGTTGGAAAGTAGACATCCAGGGCTTTCCAGCAATATATAATAGTCCATACTTTGAGCGAGGATAGACGACGTAACTTGGCGTTAAACGCCAAGTTCATGTTGCTGTCTGGAGTTAAACGCCAGAAAAACGTCATGATCCGAAGTTGAACGCCCAAAACACGTCATAACCTGAAGTTTGACGCCAAGAAAGGCCTTTGCACGTGGAAAGCTTTAGTCTCAGCCCCAGCACACACCAAGTGGGCCCCAGAAGTGGATTTCTGCACCAATTATCTTAGTTTATTCATTTTCTGTAACCCTAGGTTATTAGTTTACTATTTAAACAACTTTTACAGACATATCTGGTACCTCATGACATTTTCAGATCTGAATTACATACTTTGTGACGGCATGAGTCTCTAAACTCCATTGTTGGGGGTGAGGAGCTCTGCAGCGTCTCGATGATTTAATACAATTCCTTTGTTTTCCATTCAAACACGCTTGTTCTTATCTAAGATGTTTATTCGCGCTTAATTGTGGAGAAGGTGATGATCCGTGACACTCATCACCTTCCTCAACCCATGAACGTGTGCCTGACAACCACCTCCGTTCTACATCAGATTGAATAAATATCTCTTAGATTCCCCAACAGAATCTTCGTGGTATAAGCTAGATGGATGGCGGCATTCATGAGAATCCGGAAAGTCTAAACCTTGTCTGTGGTATTCCGAGTAGGATTCCGGGATTGAATGACTGTGACGTGCTTCAAACTTTAACCTGCTGGGCGTTAGTGACAGACGCAAAAGAGTGATTCTATTCCAGTAGGAGCGGGAACCAACCGGTGATTAGCCGTACTGTGACAGAGTGCGTGAGCATAGTTTTCACTGCGAGGATGGGAAGTAGCCACTGACAATGGTGACACCCTATATAGAGCTTGCCATGGAAGGAACCTGCGTGTGAGAAGAGGATTTCAAGGAAGAGTTGAAGTCAGAGGACAAAGCATCTCCAAAACTCCAACATATTCCCCAGTGCTGCAAATCAAAGTAACATTGTTCCCTCTTTTATCAAATCCAGTAATTTCACTTTTAATCCAAATAACCTTGTTAACATCCTAACTAAGATTAATAAAATAAATATTGATTGCTTCAAACCAATAATCTCTGTGGATTCGACCTTTACTCACGTAAGGTATTACTTGGACGACCCAGTACACTTGCTGGTCAGTTGAACGGATTTGTGAGCTTCTCTAATCAGTTAGTTAAATTAGTTCTCCTTGGCACATGCCAAGGAGCCATTAATTAAAGATCACAATTTCGTCCACCAAGTTTTTGGCGCCGTTGCCGGGGATTATTGAGTTTGGACAATTGAAGGTTTATTTTATTTCTTAGATTAGGAATAATTTATTTTGCGTTTTTATTCTTAATTTTCGTGAGTTTTAGTGTCTTGTTCTAAGTTTGGTGTCAATTGCATGTCTCATATTTTTCTTTAAAATTTTCGACTTGTGTCTTTGTTCTTCATTGATTTTCAAGTTGTTCTTGTTTATTTTTCTTGTTTGATCTTGAGTTTTTCTTATTCTGTATCTTTTCTTGTTTTTCTTTTACTAATCCAAAGCATTAGTCTTTCAAAAAGAATATACCTGCCCAGAACAATTGTTACCTTTTCTGCCCATTTGGCTAGAATAGAAGGGTCATATTCTTGACAAGGGAGCACCAATACTTTTAAAAATCTTTTTCAAAAATAATGTTTCTTGATTTAATCTTGTGCCAAACTCCAAGTTTGGTGTTTTATTATTAATTTTTATAATTTTCGAAAATTTTCTTAAAGTTTTCTAAAAATTTTAAGTTTGGTGTTCTTTCTTTTGTTCTTGGCGTTCTTGTGAATCTTCAAGGTGTTCTTGAGTTTTTCTTGTGTCTTGATCTTAAAATTTTTAAGTTTGGTGTTCCTTGGTGTTTTCCCTCCAAAAATTTTTGAAAATTAAGGAGCATTAGATCTAAAAATTTTAAGTCTTGTGTCTTTTGTGTGTTTTTCTCTTTCATCATAAAATTCAAAATTCAAAAATTTTTATTTTTCTAACTAATTTTGAACATTTTTTTTCGAAAATCTTTTATAAAAATTCAATTTTCAATTTCAAAATATTTCCACTTTCTTTTATTTATTTCGTTTTTATTTTATAAAAAAAAAATTAATTTTTATAAAATAAATAATATCAACATATATACTCTTTCTTTTGGTCCAACATGGAAGCACCTATGAATGAACAGTCCAAGAGGACTCTGGGGTCATATGCTAACCCCACTACTGCTTCATATGGGAGTAGTATCTGTATACCTTCCATTGGAGTTAGTAGCTTTGAGCTGAATCCTCAGCTCATTATCATGGTGCAGCAAAACTGCCAGTATTCTGGTCTTCCACATGAAGAACCTACAGAGTTTCTGGCACAATTTCTGCAAATTGCTGATACAGTACATGATAAAGAAGTGGATCAGGATGTCTACAGATTATTACTGTTTCCATTTGCTGTGAAAGATCAAGCTAAGAGGTGGTTAAATAACCAGCCTAAGAACAGCATAAAAACATGGAAACAGCTGTCAGAAAAATTCCTGAATCACTATTTCCCTCCCAAACGGATGACACAGCTAAGGCTAAGCATCCAAGGCTTCAAACAAGGAGATAATGAATCCCTTTATGATGCATGGGAGAGATACAGAGAGTTGCTAAGAAAATGCCCCTCTGAAATGTTTTCGGAATGGGTGCAATTAGACATCTTCTACTATGGGCTTACAGAAAAAGCTCAGATTTCTCTAGACCACTCAGCTGGTGGATCTATACATATGAGAAAAACAATTGAAGAGGCTCAAGAGCTTATTGATACAGTTGCCAGAAATCAACATCTGTACTTAAGCAATGAATCTTTCAGGAAAGAAGAAGCTAAAACAGTAACTGCAGAACTCAGTCCAGTGGATCAGGCTAATGAGTTTAATCAGCAATTAGACTTTCTAACTCAGCAGCTAGCCGAATTCAAGGAAATGTTACAGGAAACAAGAATGGCTAACAGGAACATGGAAGTACAATTAAAGCAGACAGAAAAACAACTGTCAAGACAAATAACAGAAGAATGTCAAGCAGTTCAATTAAGAAGTGGGAAAACATTAAATACCTCACTTCAAAGCAGCAGGAAACCAAGAAATAAACAAGTGGATACTCAAAATCCTCCTGAAGACAGTCCGAGCCCAGAAAGGGACAAAGCTGGTGCTGAACGCCCAAACCATGCTCATTCCTGGCGTTCAACGCCAGAAACAAGCATGGATCTGGCGTTGAACGCCCAAAGAAACATGGTTCTGGCGTTCAAACGCCAGAAACAAGCAGGGAGGTGGCGTTTAACGCCACCCCAGCTTCCACCCCTGGTATTCAAACGCCAGTGGATGATCAGTCACATACAAGTGCTGATAACAATCCTTCTAAAAAGGCTTCCCAACCCACTTCTGTAGGTAATAAACCTGCAGCAACTAAAGTTGAGGAATACAAAGCCAAAATGCCTTATCCTCAAAAACTCCGCCAAGCGGAACAGGATAAGCAATTTGCCCGCTTTGCAGACTATCTCAGAACTCTTGAAATAAAGATTCCGTTTGCAGAAGCACTTGAGCAAATACCTTCTTATGCTAAGTTCATGAAAGAGATATTAAGTCATAAGAAGGATTGGAGGAAAACTGAAACAGTTTACCTCACTGAAGAATGCAGTGCAGTCATTCTAAAAAGCTTACCTGAGAAGCTTAAAGATCCTGGGAGCTTTATGATACCATGCACATTAGAAGGTGTTTGTACCAAGCAAGCTTTATGCGATCTTGGGGCAAGTATCAACCTAATACCTGCATCTACTATCAGAAAGCTTGGTTTAACTGAAGAAATCAAACCAACCAGGATATGTCTTCAACTTGCTGATGGCTCCATTAAATACCCATCAGGCGTGATTGAGGACATGATAGTCAAGGTTGGGCCATTTGCCTTTCCTACTGACTTTGTGGTGCTGGAAATGGAGGAGCACAAGAGTGCAACCCTCATTCTAGGAAGACCTTTCCTAGCAACTGGCCGAACCCTCATTGATGTCCAAAAAGGGGAAGTAACCTTGAGAGTCAATGAGGAAGAATTCAGGCTGAATGTTGTTAAAGCCATGCAACATCCAGACACCCCAAATGACTGCATGAGTGTTGATATTATTGACTCTCTGGTAAGAGAGGTCAATATGGCTGAGAGTCTCGAATCAGAGCTAGAGGAATTTAGACTCAATGCTTTCGAAAATGCAAAGATTTACAAAGAGAAAGTGAAAAGATGGCATGATAAGAAATTGTCATCCAGAGTCTTTGATCCGGGGCAGAAAGTTCTGCTATTCAATTCTAGGCTCAGATTATTCCCTGGGAAATTAAAATCCCGATGGAGAAGTCCATATGTCATTACAAACGTATCACCATATGGATACATAGAGCTTCAGGATAATGACTCTAACAAAAAGTTCATTGTTAATGGACAAAGAGTCAAACATTATCTTGAGGGCAATTTTGAGCAAGAATGCTCAAAACTGAGACTTGATTAAAACTCAGTCCAGCTAATGACATTAAAGAAGCGCTTGCTGGGAGGCAACCCAGCCACTCACAAAATATAATTTTATTTGATCTAGTTTTACAGGTAGATGCTAGAGTATCTTCAAAAGGTGAAATAGCAATTGATTGAAGTCACAGAGTTACAAGGAAAATTGGAAGCTCACTGGCGTGAAAAAGCCAGTAAGAAACAATTTGGGCGTTGAACGCCCATGAGAAGCACCCACTGGGCGTTTAACGCCAGTAAGGGTAGCATCTGGGCGTTAAACGCCAGAAAGATGCATCAGTTGGGCGTTGAACGCCCAGAAGAAGCAGCATTTGGGCGTTAAACGCCCAAACCATGCAGCAGTTGGGCGTTTAACGCCAGGATGGTGGGGAGGAGGTAAAAATTCGTTTTTCTCCATAATTTTTCTAAATTTTTATGTTTCAATTCATGATTTCTTGCATAAACATGTTTCAAAATGTCATCCTTCAAAATCAAATTGGTTTTCTAAGAACCCTAATTTCTAAAATCCCTTTTTTTCAAAAATATCAAATATATCTTAATTCATAAACATAAATCTTTTTTTCAATCCAATTCTTTTTTAAATATTTTTAATTTCTTCTCATATCTTTTTCAACTCATCTTATCTTTATTTGAAAAATGCCTTTCCTTCTACTCCTCTCCTTTCCTTTCTTTTGCTTGAGGACAAGCAAACCTCTAAGTTTGGTGTGATTTGCCATGATCACTGAGCTAAAACTCAGTAAGACCATGGCACCTAAGAGAACAGGAAGAGCAAGGATGTGAACTTAAGGGAGCTGAAGCATCAGAAATTAATTCTTGAAGGCACCCCACAGACTAGAGGAACATCCACTTCCCAAAATACAGGTTGTTAAGTTCTAATTCCAGCTTTAACTCTGTGATAGTATTATTATAGAAATTGACCTTAGAAGATATTTAGTAGTAATTAGGATGTCTATTTTGATTTTATTTCCAATTAAGCTATAATTTATTTTTCTCATCATCATTAGGCATGAATAAAGTAGTAGATTCTTTTAGAATAAAGAAGTAATTTATATTTTTCGAGTTCTTAATAATAAAATTTATAATTAATTATATGTGGTGGCAATACTTTTTGTTCTCTGAATGAATGCTTGAACAGTGCATAATATGTACTTTGAATTTGATGAATATTGGCTCCTGAAAGGATGAGGAACACGAAAAATATTATTGATGATCTGAAAAATCATGAAATTGATTCTTGAAGCAAGAAAAAGCAGTTCAAAAAAAAAAAAAACACAATATTCACAAGCCATGGGCACTAGCCAAGAGTAAAAAGGATCCAAGGCTTTGAGCATCAATGGATAGGAGGGCCCAAGGAAATAAAATCCAGGCCTAAGCGGCTAAACCAAGCTGTCCCTAACCATGTGCTTGTGTCATGAAGGTCCAAGTGAAAAGCTTGAGACTGAGTGGTTAAAGTCGTGATCCAAAGCTAAAGAGTGTGCTTAAGAGCTCTGGACACCACTAACTGGGGACTTTAGCAAAGCTGAGTCACAATCTGAAAAGGTTCACCCAGTTATGTGTCTGTGGCATTTGTGTATCTGGTGGTAATACTGGAAGACAAAGTGCTTAGGGCCACAGCCAAGACTCATAAAATGACTGTGTTCAAGAATCAACATACTACACTAGGAGAATCAACAATACTATCTGAATTCCGAGTTCCTAAGGATGCCAATCATTCTGAAAATTTAAAGTTACAGGGAGATGCCAAAACTGTTCAGAGACAAAAAGCTACAAGCCCCGCTCATCTAATAAGAATCTGAGCCTCATTTAGAACTCGAGAATATTATTATTTCTTTATCTCTATTAGAACCTACTTTATTCATCTAGTTGCTTGAGGACAAGCAACAGTTTAAGTTTGGTGTTGTGATGAGCGGATATTTTGTACGCTTTTTGGGGGTAATTTCATGTAGATTTTAGCATGTTTTAGTTAGTTTTTAGTAGAATAATATTAGTTTTTAGGCAAAAATCATATTTCTGGACTTTACTATGAGTTTGTGTGTTTTTCTGTGATTTCAGGTATTTTCTGACTGAAATTGAGGGAGCTGAGCAAAAATCTGACTTAAGCTGAAAAAGGACTGCTGATGCTGTTGGATCCTGACCTCCCTGCACTCGAAATGGATTTTCTGGAGCTACAGGAGTCCAATTGGCGCGCTCTCAACGGCGTTGGAAAGTAGACATCCAGGGCTTTCCAGCAATATATAATAGTCCATACTTTGAGCGAGGATAGACGACGTAACTTGGCGTTAAACGCCAAGTTCATGTTGCTGTCTGGAGTTAAACGCCAGAAAAACGTCATGATCCGGAGTTGAACGCCCAAAACACGTCATAACCTGAAGTTTGACGCCAAGAAAGGCCTTTGCACGTGGAAAGCTTTAGTCTCAGCCCCAGCACACACCAAGTGGGCCCCAGAAGTGGATTTCTGCACCAATTATCTTAGTTTATTCATTTTCTGTAACCCTAGGTTATTAGTTTACTATTTAAACAACTTTTACAGACATATCTGGTACCTCATGACATTTTCAGATCTGAATTACATACTTTGTGACGGCATGAGTCTCTAAACTCCATTGTTGGGGGTGAGGAGCTCTGCAGCGTCTCGATGATTTAATACAATTCCTTTGTTTTCCATTCAAACACGCTTGTTCTTATCTAAGATGTTTATTCGCGCTTAATTGTGGAGAAGGTGATGATCCGTGACACTCATCACCTTCCTCAACCCATGAACGTGTGCCTGACAACCACCTCCGTTCTACATCAGATTGAATAAATATCTCTTAGATTCCCCAACAGAATCTTCGTGGTATAAGCTAGATGGATGGCGGCATTCATGAGAATCCGGAAAGTCTAAACCTTGTCTGTGGTATTCCGAGTAGGATTCCGGGATTGAATGACTGTGACGTGCTTCAAACTTTAACCTGCTGGGCGTTAGTGACAGACGCAAAAGAGTGATTCTATTCCAGTAGGAGCGGGAACCAACCGGTGATTAGCCGTACTGTGACAGAGTGCGTGAGCATAGTTTTCACTGCGAGGATGGGAAGTAGCCACTGACAATGGTGACACCCTATATAGAGCTTGCCATGGAAGGAACCTGCGTGTGAGAAGAGGATTTCAAGGAAGAGTTGAAGTCAGAGGACAAAGCATCTCCAAAACTCCAACATATTCCCCAGTGCTGCAAATCAAAGTAACATTGTTCCCTCTTTTATCAAATCCAGTAATTTCACTTTTAATCCAAATAACCTTGTTAACATCCTAACTAAGATTAATAAAATAAATATTGATTGCTTCAAACCAATAATCTCTGTGGATTCGACCTTTACTCACGTAAGGTATTACTTGGACGACCCAGTACACTTGCTGGTCAGTTGAACGGATTTGTGAGCTTCTCTAATCAGTTAGTTAAATTAGTTCTCCTTGGCACATGCCAAGGAGCCATTAATTAAAGATCACAATTTCGTCCACCATCAGACTAGAGTGTCATCAAAAGAATGCCCGCTGTCAAACTATATCTACACATGGCCGTTCGGAGAATCGCCATGAGGCTCGTCCATCTCCTCATCCTGCTCTATCTCTATCTCAGGATCCTCCTCATCATCATCATCTGCAGCTACAACTATACCCTCAGATCCACTAGAAACACTGTTGTCACTATGTACAAAACCATTCGCGAGCACAGGTCCGTTCGCGTATATAGGAGCTACCCCACCGTCCGGTAGTACCGGCTCATCAGGCTGTGAAAAGTCAGGGATCGACTCAGGGGGAGAATCCCACTCTGGTGGTATCACAGGTATGTAGTCACCAGCTAACTCGGGGTCATTAGGAATGACAGGCTCAGGTTCCACCTCATTCAAAGGTTGAGCTGGTATGGGGTGCCCGGGATCATCAAGAAAAGGATGTCCAGGTGCGTCAGGATGTAACCAGGATAAGGGAAAGTCATAAGGAGCATCGGGGTCAAAATGTGGGCTAGACAGAGGATGTTGAAAAGCTCGATTAGGTAACGCATATCGTCTAATACGAGGCTCTAATCCCATAATGAAGTAACTGTGATGTACCGGGTCCTCGTAGACGTAAGGGTCCTCGAACTCATAGAATATCACGCCCATCTCCATCTGAGGGGGAGGAAGGGAGACAAGGGGATAAGAACTGGGGAGTCCTTAGTAGGGCCGGGGTTATTAGTTACATTCATTTGTTTGATTCAATTAGCAGACGAATAATATAATACAGTGAAATAGTAAACAGAAGTTAAATATAGATAGGTAGAGAAAAGAGAGAAAACAGAAAATAGAACACGAAGAGAAGAATACAAGAAAACAAAACACAGATATAGCATACAAGCAGACAAACATAAAGAAGTAGATCACACACATAAAAGGAATGCAACAGAGGATAATGCGCAAACAGGAATGATGCATGTCTAGTCCTAGTGCAGGTAATGAGCTCATCTGTTGGTTTCTATCCACTTCCGACATAACCCAGCATTACTAGTCGGATATGGCTTTCCTGTTGGCTATACCCCTGTGTACAGGAAATAACCCCTCTGCCACCACAGGATCCGCTGCACGCAAGAAATAACACATATGCCACTGCAGGGATGTATGCCGACACACCTTCTGTATACAGGAAATAACCCCTCTGCCACTACAAAAATGGAACAGGTGGTCATGGTACTTCTGTAGCAGGAAATAACCCCTTTGCCTTACAGAAATGGAATATGAGTCTGTACCGCAGGAAAGCGTTCTCAGTGGTCACACCATCATCTATCTGACTGCCACAATGCAGCACATGAACACATAGATATCTCCGTGGTTGCCTTAATGCAACAAATGACCTCTCAATAGGTCCTCTTCTCTTTATCATATTACTCTTATCTCTTCGTCTCTGTATTCTACTCTGTTTATTCTTTTCTCTGTGCTTCTTTACTCTATTCTGTTTTCTCTGTCTATACTGAAACATTTTAACTTTTCATATTATACCTAACCCTAGTCGTAATTCAAGGACTAATTAGGTTGCCCTAGTTCGTTAATTAATCTCTTTCTGTTTTTTTATCCTTAAAACTTTACAGACTTTTCTTTGGTTTTTATTTTTTCTTTAACTTTTTATCTTTCATTTATCTTTTCCTCACTAATATATTCTTACCACTCCCTAAGTATTTTATGAAGGTAATTATGAGATTATGCGCTTAAAATTATCTTTCTAAAGCTTTTACAGAAAACTGCCATTTTCGCATTATTTTATTATTTTTATTAAAATATTATTTTTAATTAAATATTATTATTTAATATTTTATTATTATTTATTATTTTATTATTAAATTTTTGAAAATTACCCCACTTTAACCTTTAACCTTTAAAAATTTACTTTTTACCACCTGTAACTTTTGATATTTCTACTTTAACCACCCTAATTCCAGAAATTACCAAATAACCCCTTAAACACAAAAAATTTTACTTCCTTGCCCTTTTAAAGATCTAAAGCATGTTCTTCATTTTTCTTCATCACACTCAAAGTGTTCTTCGTGTTCTTCGTAAATTCTTCAGATTCTTTCTCTGTTTTTACCCGTTTTTCAGTCTTTTCAGCAACCGAGTTTTACCATAATTCAAAATAAATTAGTAGCCACTAAAACCTCATCTTTTCTACATGATTTTAACACAAATTGAACCCCAATTTAGGGTCTAGGATTTCATTTTCCAGCTGCTCCAGGAACATGAACTCAAAGCTTAAATTTCATCAAATTTCATCAAAATTTCACCAAATTTTCACCAAGAATCAATCATATATGCAACAAATTTTTAGCACAGCCAAATCATACAACATTCACACAACTCAAACACATATAATCAAGATTAATTTCATCACACCGTACCTGGTTTTGCTGCTCCTAATTCGGTTAGACATTCAGGTGGTCCTTAAGCACTTTTTCCTCCTAAATCACATCAAGAACAACTTTAAATCCAAAATCCTCAACTAACCAAATCTCACTCAGGATGTTAGAGAGGGATTTATCTCCTTATAATTGCTGGAAACTCACATTTCTTGGCCCTCAAGTCAAGTTAAGCATGATTCCTAAGGAAGAACATCAAGAAAACACATGTTTGAGCATGTTTCCTTGAAACCGAATCAAAAGAGAGATGGTGCAGCCAAATCACCTTGATTCCAGCCTTGATAAGTCATATGATCATGTAGAGAAAGAAGAGAGGATCATTTTAGTCGGATTGGAATTTTGATTTGAGTTTTAGTTCAGCAGAAATCAAGCTTTGAAGATTTGGAACTAAGAACTTTTCTCTCTTTTTCTCTCTTCCTATTTTCGGCCACAAAGTGAAAATGAGCCAGCCTTGGGGGGGGGGGGTTTGGGGGTGTAGGGTGAGTTGTGATTGTTGGCTTGGAGGTGGATTAAAATAATATTAAAATATCTCAGGTGTATAACTACTAAAACTAGATGTATCAGAACACTTGTGAAAACATCTCTAAATATTATTTTCTGAGCTACTAGCATAAATGACACTAGTAACATATTTATTATGATAGTAAAACATGTATAATGAGGCCTTATCATTGCTAAAGTCATCAGAGAGTGCTGGTGCTAAGCTGCACCAGTAAACTGTGAACCCGGTTAACCGATTTTCTGTTTTTAACTAAAACTGACCAAGTAACCTTATAATATCATTCAAGAAGCTTCTAATACTCATATAATGATGATATTATCCTATTGTCTCTCTTCTCTCATGAATCGAGTCCGGTTCGTCAAATTGAGACTATTTATGAAAAATCGAATCAAAACTCCTAACCGATACAGTTCAAAGACTAAGTTCTTCAGCACTGCGTTATCGAGCTTGCCTCAAAAAGGTTCTAGCTTAATGATAACATAATGACAATGAGGATTGAGATACTTGATGATATATCAGAGGTTCTCCCCATACTGATCCTCCGGAGTTCTCTGTACTTTCAGAAAAGATCTTGCGTACTCAAAAACTGGGGTTGTTACAGTCTGAGTACACTATGACCTTAGTACCAAGTAAGTAGGCTCGGAATTTATCCAGAGCAAAAACAATAGCTAGAAGCTCTTTTTCAGTGGTAGTGTAATTGGACTGGGCAGCGTCTAAGGTTTTTGAAGCATATGCAATTACAAAAGAATCCTTACCTTCGCGTTGAGCCAGCGCCGCTCCTATAGCATGGTTGGAGGCATCACACATAATCTCAAAGGGTTGGCTCCAGTCTGGTCCTCTCACAATTGGAGCTTGAGTCAAGGCGATCTTCAGTATCCTTCTGTAGCAATCTAGGTAGAGGTAAAGCTACTTTACTGAAGTCCTTGATAAATCTCCAATAAAAACCTGCATGCCCAAGTAATGAATAGACTTCCCTCACGAAGGAGGGGTAAGGCAGACTAAAAATGACATTTACCTTTGCTGAATCCACAGATATTCCAGTATTAGAGACAACATGTCCTAGAACAATACCTTGTTTGACCATGAAATCACACTTTTCAAAATTCAAAACAAGGTTTGATCTAACGCACTTGTCTAATACTCTAGATAAACTATCCAAGCAAAGGCTAAAGGAATTACCGTATACACTAAAATCATCCATGAAAACTTCCATACAATTCTCAATAAGATCAGAGAAAAGACTCATCATGCACCTTTGGAAAGTAGTGGGTGCATTGCATAGGCCAAAAGGCATTCTCTTGTAAGCATAAGTTCCAAAGGGACATGTAAAAGTAGTACTTTTTTGATCATCAGGAGTAAGATGAATCTGAAAATAGCCTGTGTAACCATCTAAAAAGCAGTAATATGATTTACCTGACAGACGATCCAGCATTTGATCAATGAATGGCAGGGGATATTGATCCTTACGAGTGGCCTGGTTGAGGCGCCTGTAGTCAATGCACTCTCCAGGAATTCTGCACTCTAGTTGCTATGAGCTCTCCTTGCTCATTCTTTACTGTTGAGACTCCAGACTTCTTGGGCACCATTTGCACTGGGCTGACCCATTCGCTATCTGAGATAGGGTAGATAATATCTACTTCCAGTAGTCTGGTCACTTCCTTCTTGACAACCTCCATGATGGTTGGAGTTAGTCTTCTTTGGGGTTGATGGACAGGCTTTGCTCCATCTTCTAAAAATATTCTGTGCTCACAAACTTGAGGGTTGATGCCTACTATATCTGCCAAACTCCACCCAATTACTTTCTTGTGTCTTCTCAGCATACTAAGCAACTGCTCCTCCTGTTGGGCTGTGAGTTCCCTTGCAATGATAACTGGGAGCTTCTGAGTATCCTCAAGGTAAGCATACTTGAGATGGGCTGGAAGGGGTTTTAACTCTAATTTTTGCTCCTGATCAAGCACTGGATTGTCTGGGACCTTGCTCCATGTGCATCTCTTCTACTGCTTCTTGGTAAACTATAGCCACTGTCTCATCAATGATGTCACACTGGAAAATAGAATGGTTTTTCAGAGGATGCTTCTGATGCTAGGGCATCTAGGCCAGTTTCACTGACCATTTCTTTACTGTTATAGTGTAGTTTCATGCATTTTCCTAGTAAACAAGGCAAGTTTTGGGTGAAAATATACTTACACCTTCATTCAAGCAACTATTGCGAATTTTGCATGATTTCATGAGATTTTTGCCAGAATTACATGATATTTTAATCATGCATAATCTCAAATTTTGGCTAGAGCTTTGATACACTTTGATTGCTTGATTTCAGGACAAATGAAGCATGGAAGAATCACGTTAGCATTCACGTTAACTTAGTTAACGTGACTACTAACGTGGGATGGCAATTGGCTTGCAACGTTAATGAGAAAAGTGATCACCAATAACGCCTGCGAAGCCATTTCATAGCCTACGTTAAGAGCCACGTTAAGTAAGTTAACGTGGTACTTAACGTAGAAGGAAAGGAGGACTCCATGTTAATGAGAAACGTAAACTCCAATAACGTTTCTCCTCAACGTTAGTGGTAAAAGTGAACACCACTAACGTTGGGAAACTAGGCAATGCCCCACGTTAAGAGTCACGTTAACTAAGTTAACGTGAACTCTAACGTGGACAAGGATCAACAATGCCAACATTAGTGACACTCACTTTTGTCACTAACGTTAGATCATTTTCATTGCCTACGTTAACTCTCACGTTAATATTGTTAACGTGAAAGTTAACGTGGAGTGGGGTTCAAAGAACCAACGTTAGTGACAATCACTTTTGTCACTAACATTGGAAGATGGCTTCATTACTACGTTAGAAGCTACGTTAACTTAGTTAACGTGGGTTCTAACGTAGGGGATTAAGACAATTAGAGCGTTAGTGACAAAGGTGAGTGTCACTAACGCTCTCGAAGGTGATAGGTGCCCACGTTAAGAGCTACGTTAGCTAAGCTAACGTAAGACCTAACGTAAGAGGCAAAAGGCAAGCAACATTAATGGGAAAAGTGATTCCTATTAACGTTTGCGAAAAGGGGCACAAGCCAACATTAATGGGAAAAGTGAGTCCCATTAACGTTGGCCAAGAATTGAGAAGGAACATTAGAAGTCACGTTAAGACTTCTAACATTGAGAATAACGTGGGCATATAAGGGTGGAACGTTAGTGGAAAAGGTGAATGCCACTAACATTCTCGCACCCAAAAATGTATTCCATGATTAATCTCACTAAATGCCCAAGCCTAATTCATATTTCTCTGCGATCTAGGCTCACTAAAGAGGAAAATTGCTTCAACTTAAGGTCCAAAGCCCACATCCAAGACTTGAAGAACTCACTAGAAGATCATGAAGAGTAGTATATATAGGAGTAGTTTTGAACTAGAAAAAAAAACTTTTGGCATCTTGGAGAACTACTCTCTGCATATTTACTTTTCTGTACTTCTAGCATGGATTCTTCTTTTCTGCCATTTTTGATTCCTAGAGCTATGAACAACTAAACCCCTTTCATTGGGTTAGGGAGCTCTGCTATAATTTGATGGATCAATATTAGTTTTCATTCTTCTTCTTCTATCTTTTCTCTTGATTTTACTAGAAAGCTTTCAATCTTACTTCAATTGGTTAGTTATCTTGGAAAAGAAACTCTCCATAATTGGATCTCTTCAGAACCTTGGAAGAGGAATGAAGAGATCATGCTAGAATTGCTTTCTCATGCTGGACCAATTTGGGTTGGGATGGATATGTGACTATCATCCCCTCAATACTTGAATTGGGAAATGTATATGGTATAATCAGTGACCATACTTCTTCTCTTCTCATGAGCAATTGACCAAGGAATTGGCTATTGATCAAGATTTGAGAGATTGGATTACCAAGGAATTGGGATTCAATCACTTAAGATTGCCAAGGAGATCAATGAATGCATTGATTAAGGAAGAGATGAAAATGAATTTGATCCGGAGAATTGCAATATCTCCTAAACCCAATGATCTCCCCATTCCTGATCTTACCCATTCTCTTTAATTTCTGCTAATTACTTTTATGAGCATTACCCCAATTCCCCATTTAAGATTCTGCACTTTAATTTCTGCTATTTATTTTCTAGTCATTTAAATTTTTGCATCTCAATCTAAATTCTGTTTAGCTCAACTAGCATATTCTTCTAACTAAAGTTGCTTGACCAATCAATCCTTGTGGGATTCAACCTCACTCTATAGTGAGTTTTACTTGACGATAATTCGGTATACTTGCCGAAGGAAAATTTGTTGAGAGACAAGTTTCCATGCATCATGTTTATGGCACCGTTGCCGGGGACTGATTTTGAATCAACAATGATTAAGCTAGAAGGTCACTAGATTGAGCATTTTTTTTCTTTTTGTTATTATTTTCTATATTCAGTAATTTACCTTAGTTTGTTTTTAATTTCTTCCTCATCCCCTAGTCCCTCTCTAATTTTTGTTCTCTTTTCTTAGTTTATCATAATTCAGCTCACTAACCCACTAACTGTTTGATAATTTGCATCACTCACACTAACAATCATTCTAACAAAAATTATCTTCACTATATCTCCTGTTGTGCATTCTGTTTGTTGTATGACAGGGAGAAGAGAAGGAATCTTAACATCCTTTGATTCAGAACCTGAGAGAACCCTTTGGAGACGAAAAAGGGAAGCAAGAGGAAAAAGAATTGTTGGTGCTGAGGAAGAGGAAGAGTATTTTGAACCCAACATGGAAGACAATTTGGAGAACAATCATGAAGAAGAAGCTCATAATCATGCCAGAGAAGGCCATGCAAACCGGGTTGGGCATGAAAGAAGGGTCTTAGGATCCTATATCAATCCTAATCCAGGAAACTGTGGAAGCAACATTTAGAAACCCACCATTCATGCCAACAATTTCCAGCTAAATCCTCAGCTCATCACTTTGGTGCAAAATAATTGCTCATTTGGAGGAGGTGCTCAAGAAGACCCCAACCAACACTTAACCACCTTCTTGAGGATTTGTGACACAGTGAAGACAAATGGAGTCCACACGGATGTCTATAGGTTGCTCTTGTTCCCCTTTTCACTCAGGGACAAGGCAACAAAGTGGCTTGAATCCTTCCCAAAAGAAAGCCTGACAGATTGGGAGGAGGTAGTGAACAAGTTCTTAGCAAGATTTTATCCTCCTCAAAAGATTAATAGGCTAAGAACTGAGGTGCAGACTTTCAGGCAACAAGATGGTGAGACACTTTATGAAGCATGGGAGAGATTCAAAGACTTGACAAGGAGATGCCCACCAGAGATGTTTAATGAGTGGGTTCAACTTCACATCTTCTATGAAGGTCTTTCCTATGAGTCAAAGAAAGCTGTAGATCATTCATCAGGAGGACAAGACCAAGGACAAGATCCGAGACGTTCCAACTTCAACTCGAACAACAATGCCACTCATCAAAATACCTCACAGAGATACTACCAACATCTATCCAACCAACCTTTTCAACCACCTAATCTCAACCCACCATCATCCACAGATGATAGGCTTTCAAAGATTGAGGCTCTACTTGAAAACATGTGCAGAGAAGTCCAAGACAACAAGGTGTTTAAGGAAGAAGTGCAAGCCAACCTCAAGAATCAAGGAGAAAACATCAAGAGATTGGAGTCCCAAGTAGGCTATCTATCTCAACAAATTTCTAAACCTACTGATGGATTCCCCAGTGATACAGAGAAGAATCCAAGAGGAGAACCAAAGAAAGTGAGATGGGAAGAATGCAAAATGATAACCACAAGTGATGAGGGAAGTATGAATGGAGTAGAACACCTCCAAAATCACCAACAGGAAAGTCAAGAGGAAGGAAGCTGTGCAACTCCACTCACATCCAAGGAAGGGCTAAAGAAAAAGGAGGCATTGAACCCATATGCACCCTTCCCCCACAGGCTTAAAGGTGGTGTAGCAAGGAGAATGTACTCAAGGTTTCTTGATATGTTTGCATCTTTAGATGTAAATATACCATTCATTAAAGCCCTCCAACAGATGCCTTTCTACATCAAGTATATAAAGGAGCTACTAGCCAGAAAAAGTCCATTGAAGGGTGGACAAACAATCAAGATGAACAGAGATTGTAGTGCTCTCATTCAACCAGGACCACCCACAAAGAAGGAGGATCCAGGAAGCTTCCACATTCCTTGTGCCATAGGAGAAACCATGATTGACAAAGGACTTTGTGACTTGGGAGCAAGCATCAACTTAATGCCTCTCTCTCTCATGAAAAAGCTCCAAATCAATGAACTAACTCCTACTGATGTGATTATCAGATTGGCGGACAAAACCCAAAAACAAGCAGTAGGAATAGTTGAAAATGTGCTGGTAATGGTTGGGAGCTACTATCTTTCCACAGATTTTGTTGTTTTGGAAATGGATGAGAATCTTGTCTACCCCATCATTCTGGGAAGACCCTTTCTAGCCACCGCTAGAGCACTCATAGATGTAGAACGAGGAGAGTTAGTGCTGAGAATACATGATGAACAGCTCGCTTTTAATGTTTACAACCTCTCACAAGGAGCAGATCACAAAGACAATAAGATGATAGAAGAGCCAAACGAGGAAACACAAACAACACAATTGGAAGCCCCATTGGTTGAGAAGCCATATAGTCAGAAAGAACCATGTTCAAAGGTGATCCAAGAGGAACCAGACCCACCAGAGTCATGCAAGATCAATAACGAGAATCTCCTGGAGAAAGAATCCATAGAAAACAAGAAAACATCAATGGAAACAAGGGAAAGAGTTCCAAGGAGATGGAGAAGTAGAAAAATACCTACAGAAGATCTCCCCTTGGGAGATGAACTTCTCAACAAGTTCATTGGAGGCAAACATACCGCAAGAGGGGAGGACTTCAAGTACCATCAACCTCCTTGACAAGAACCAAACGTCAAGCTAGTGACGCTAAAGAAGCGCTTAATGGGAGGCAACCCATGTTCTATAACCCTTTCTCTTTAAATTTCAAATAATAATAGTAATAAGACAATTTCCATGGAATTTCAATCCAACTTTGACAACTAATATAAAGTCCCTCCACATGCAATGTATAGTACATGATAAGTTTGGTGTTCAAAGCACACTAAGTGTGGTTTGAACACACCTTATGAGGAGAATCCATTCCCCAAAACTTGTTGCACCATGTGATTACAAACAAGTTTGGTGTACCAACGTGCATGCATGGGGAGTCTAATGTTTAATTAAATTGTTTTCATGGAAAGCATTTAGTTAATAAAAACAAAAGAAAAAGAAAAAGAAAGAAACATTTTAATAGTTCACACTTTTTCCCACCAAAACGTTCAAATAACCCATTGCATTTACTGTTTGTATATAGGGAATCAAAAAGGACATTGATGGTAATTGATAGGACAATTAATACAAGGAGATTCGGCCACTACACCAAGGGAATTTTACACTTGTCTTCATAGGGAATGTCCCTGGAGGTGCTGCCATGCAACATGGGGAATGAATGACTTTGGAGACCGAACCAAGATCCTCATAAAAGAAGTGATCCATGTGATAATCCAATCTCAAAACCCCAACCGTCCACTATCAAAATAACACCATCAATCCACACCATTCAACAATTGCCATCCCTATATATAAACCCCTTCACACAACCCTTCCGTACACACCCTGTATCCCTATTCTTTTCTTTTCACTTCTTTCTCTCGGCCATACACACTTCACGTGCATCTTATATACTCACCTCTTCTTTTTTCTCTTCAAAACTCATTCCTTCAAGACTCATTCTACCTCAACCCAACCGAACTCCAATTTCAACACCTTAAACTCTACTATTCAAGTCTCACTCATGGCAACATCAAGCTTCAAGAGGCGAAGAGAAAAAGAACCAATGGAGCAGCCCTCCTTCGACACTGGGAGATTCAAAACAGCCTTCCATGAGCTCGAATTCGAGCGAATAAAGGAAAAGAAGATTTTACCCGAGTCAACCTTTCAGTTCGATGAAGATGAGTGTCCATAAATTCAGGAGAAGATTGAAAAGAGGGGTTGGGAAAGGCTCACTAACCCGGAAGCAAGGGCAAATGCAAACCTCATCAGAGAATTTTATGCAAATGTGGTTAGAGAAGATAAGACCACAGCCCCCACCTTCAAGAGTTATGTAAGAGGAATAGAGGTGGATTTTAGCCCCAACGCAATTATTAGAGTTCTCCATTTGAAATCCCCACGTTTTGTTGAGCTTGGTTACCAAGAAAGAATAGATAAAGGTGCCGACAATGATGAATTGGAGGAGATTGTGGGTGATATATGCATTGTGGGATCTGACTGGGAAAGGTATGTAGATAAGAGACCCCGGTTCATCAGGAGAGGAGACCTCATCCCGGAAGCCAAAGCCTGGTTTGAGCTTGTGCGACGATCTATCCTTCCAGCAGCAAATAATTCTGAGGTCAATATTACTCGAGCTACCATGGTACATTGCTTGATAAAGGGTGGAAGCATCAACGTGCACGAAATTATAGCTGAAGGAATCCAAGAATCAGCCGAGAAAAAGGATTCAGGTGCCAGACTTTGGTACCCGAGCACCATCCTTAGACTATGCATGAAAGCCAAGGTAGTCTTTGAGGACAGCAATCCAACTTGGCTAGGTCTTGGGAGATCACTTACACTCCAATACATCACCCATGTGACTCCAGCTCAACAGCAGAAAAGACCCCATCTAAGGAAGAGGACATCAGAAGAGGCACAAGAGGAAGGGCCTCTCCAAGAAGAACCCCAACCCACAGAATATCATCAAGAAGGATATCATGACCCAACCGACATCAACTTGGGTCACATCCGAGGAGCCATTGATGATTTGTCAAGGCTATACATGGAAGGACAAGAACAACAACTGCAACTTCAATCTCAGAGAATGGATCAGCAAGAGGAAATGCTAACAAATTGGATGAATCAACAGAGGGAATGGCAGAAACAGTTAATGGAGCAACAACAAGAGCACTATTCCCAGCTTACTCAAGCCTTCAATCGAGTGTCTGAAAGGCAAGAAAGTCAAGATAAATGCCTCCAGGAACTCAACCAACGCCAGATGAATCAAATGAAAGCATTCAACGAATTCAGCGTGCTAAATGAAGGAAGGCAACTGCACCGAGAAGAATTCAGCATCAACACTCAAGCAAAGCTAAACTATGTGGTTGAGCATATGCATCACCTACACCCGGACATCCCAAATTATGAGGCAGTTCGCAAGAACTTAACTGAACAAGAAGAAAGGAAGGTGAAACAGCAAAAGGAAGCATTAAAGAAGAAGATGGAGGATGCCGGATTCTGGAAAAAGTTGATGGGGAAGCGTAAGGGGAATGGAGACTCAAGTAATCAAGGAGAATCCCAAAGAAGCAGAAGAGAATGAGCAGACCAACAATTGAAAGGTGGTGAAGTTCCTTCTTAGTTTACCTTCCTTTTCAAAGCTTTAAATAAGGAAAATCAGGTATGAAATAGAACATGCTTCCATGGTAGCTTAGGATTTTCAATTCTGTCTTTAATTCTCCTTGCTTAGGTCTATGTTATTGAGCCTAATGTCTTGAATGCTCACTGTCATCTTGCCTACTTATATGCTTGTCTCTTTAAGTAATCAAAAAAGAAAATGTTATGGAAAGAACAAGAATGAAGTCATTTTGTGAAGTGCATTCTAAGTGTTTGTGGTAGGATGATTAGTAAGCTAAGTTGGTTCACCAAGAAAGGAAAGAAAGCAACTATCCATCCTAAGTCATAAGTTTGAGACACATTCTTTGAGGCTAGCTAAATAATAAGATCCCAACAAGAAAAGAAAAAGAGTAATACAAGTGAAAATAAGAAAGGGAACACAAAAAGGAACAATGCTATGCACCAAGGGTTGTGAAACTAAGGCATGTGTCTGTGGTGTTTATGTACAAGGGATATACTTGGATGAATAAGCTCTTAGGGGTGCCTTATCACTTGGTAACTTGGATTAACTAATCCGGGATTATCAGCTGAAAGTCCACTATCAAGAGTAACCCTTGTTACAGAGCACTTAGTAACCCAAAGAGGTGCTGGACACCAAGGTCTCAAGAAAGAAAGAATAACAAACCATGTGCCTGTGGTGTGTATGTACGAGGGAAAGAGACTTGAGGGAGTAAGTCCTTAAGGGTGTCTTAACACCTAGCACCTTAAAACCAACTGGTTTGGGAGTGTTGGCTGAAAGCTTATCATAAAAAGTCGCCCTCTTACAAAGCACTTAGCCAAAAGAAAAATGTAATAAGCTTAAAGAGAAGGATCAATAAGAAAGAGGCCTCAAGGGATGCAATCAAGAGAGTGACTAGGGATTTGATAAAGGCTTGAAACCTAAAAGGAAAGAACCTAAGTTGCTATGCATGAAACTCCATGAACCATGAATGTTATTCCCATCATTTCTTCTTGTTCCTTTATTTCATTTTGCTTATGCTTCAGTACTTGCTTAGGGACAAGCAAGCTTTAAGTTTGGTGTTGTGATGCCAGGGCATCTAGGCCAGTTTTACTGACCTTTTCTTTACTGTTTTAGGGTAGTTTCATGCATTTTCCTAGTAAACAAGGCATGTTTTGGGTGAAAATACACTTACACCTTCATTCAAGCAACTATTGTGAATTTTGCATGATTTCATGAGATTTTTGCCAGAATTACATGATATTTTAATGATGCATAATCTCATGATTTTGGCTAGAGCTTTGATACACTTTGATTGCTTGATTTCAGGACAAATGAAGCATGGAAGAATCACGTTAGCATTCACGTTAACTTAGTTAACATGACTACTAACGTGGGATGGCAATTGGCTTGCAACGTTAATGAGAAAAGTGATCACCAATGACGCCTGCGAAGCCATTTCATAGCCTACGTTAAGAGCCACGTTAACTAAGTTAACGTGGTACTTAACGTAGAAGGAAAGGAGGACTCCACGTTAATGAGAAACGTGAACTCCAATAACGTTTCTCCTCAACGTTAGTGGTAAAAGTGAACACCACTAACGTTGGGAAACTAGGCAATGCCCCACGTTAAGAGTCATGTTAACTAAGTTAACGTGAACTCTAACGTGGACAAGGATCAACAATGCCAACGTTAGTGACACTCACTTTTGTCACTAACGTTGGATCATTTTCATTGCCTATGTTAACTCTCACGTTAATATTGTTAACGTGAAAGTTAACGTGGAGTGGGGTTCAAAGAACCAACATTAGTGACACTCACTTTTGTCACTAACATTGGAAGATGGCTTCATTACTACGTTAAAAGCCACGTTAACTTAGTTAACGTGGGTTCTAAGTAGGGGATTAAGACAATTAGAGCGTTAGTGACAAAGGTGAGTATCACTAACGCTCTCGAAGGTGATAGGTGCCCATGTTAAGAGCTACGTTAGCTAAGCTAACGTAAGACCTAACGTAGGAGGCAAAAGGCAAGCAACGTTAATGGGAAAAGTGATTCCCATTAACGTTTGCGAAAAGGGGCACAAGCCAACGTTAATGGGAAAAGTGAGTCCCATTAACGTTGGCCAAGAATTGAGAAGGAACGTTAGAAGTCACATTAAGACTTCTAACGTTGAGAATAATGTGGGCATATAAGGGTGGAACGTTAGTGGAAAAGGTGAATGCCACTAACGTTCTCGCACCCAGAAATGTATTCCACGATTAATCTCACTAAATGCCCAAGCCTAATTCATATTTCTCTACAAGCTGGGCCCACTAAAGAGGAGAATTGCTTCAACTTAAGGTCCAAAGCCCACATCCAAGACTTGAAGAACTCACTAGAAGATCATGAAGAGTAGTATATATAGGAGTAGTTTTGAACTAGAAAAAAACTTTTGGCATCTTGGAGAACTACTCTCTGCATATTTACTTTTCTGTACTTCTAGCATGGATTCTTCTTTTCTGCCATTTTTGATTCCTAGAGCTATGAACAACTAAACCCCTTTCATTGGGTTAGGGAGCTCTGCTGTAATTTGATGGATCAATATTAGTTTTCATTCTTCTTCTTCTATCTTTTCTCTTGATTTTACTAGAAAGCTTTCAATCTTAATTCAATTGGTTAGTTATCTTGGAAAAGAAACTCTCCATAATTGGATCTCTTCAGAACCTTGGAAGAGGAATGAAGAGATCATGCTAGAATTGCTTTCTCATGCTGGACCAATTTGGGTTGGGATGGATATGTGACTATAATCCCCTCAATACTTGAATTGGGAAATGTATGTGGTATAATCAGTGACCATACTTCATCTATTCTCATGAGCAGTTGACCAAGGAATTGGCTATTGATCAAGATTTGAGAGATTGGATTACCAAGGAATTGGGATTCAATCACTTAAGATTGCCAAGGAGATCAATGAATGCATTGATTGAGGAAGAGATGAGAATGAATTTGATCCGGAGAATTGCAACATCTCCTAAACCCAATGATCTCCCCATTTCTGATCTTACCCATTCTCTTTAATTTCTGCTAATTACTTTTATGAGCATTACCCCAATTCCCCATTTAAGATTTTGCACTTTAATTTCTGCTATTTACTTTCTAGTCATTTAAATTTCTACATTTCAATCTAAATTCTGTTTAGCTCAACTAGCATATTCTTCTAACTAAAGTTGCTTGACCAATCAATCCTTGTGGGATTCGACCTTACTCTATAGTGAGTTTTACTTGACGATAATTCGGTATACTTTCCGAAGGAAAATTTGTTGAGAGACAAGTTTCCATGCATCAGCTTCATAACCTCATTCAGATTGAAGCTCACTGCCCGGCCGTCTATCTCAAAGGAATAGGTTCCTGAGAATGCATCCAACTTGAACTTGGAGGTCTTCAGGAATGGTCTTCCGAGCAGGATGGAAGATGGTTTCCCTGAGTCATTTTGGGGCATCTCCAAGATATAGATGTCAATGGGAAATGTGGGCCCATTAATGCTCACCAGCAGGTCCTCAGCAATTCCAACCACTGTAATAATGCTTTTATCTGCTAACACAAAACGAGCTACCGACCTTTTTAAGGGAGGGAGCCTCAAGGCATTATATATAGACAAGGGCATAATACTCACGCACGCTCCTAGATCACACATGCAGTCAGAAAATATTACATCCCCAATGGTACAGTTAACCATGCATGGACCTGGATCACTATATTTTTTAGGTATATCCCCCATCAATGCAGATATAGAACTACCTAAAGGAATAGTTTCTAATTCATTAATCTTATCCTTATGTATGCACAAATCCTTTAGAAGTTTCTCATATTTAGGTACTTGCTGAATAACATAAAAAAGGGGAACAGTTTCCTCAACCTTTTTGAAGATTTCTACCATTTTTGGGTAAAGTTCCATCTGCTTTCTGGGCTTACTTTCCAGGTGTGGAAATGGGATAGGGTTGACGTCTCTGGTAGGTTTAGCTCTTTCTGGTGTGCCATTCTCTGGTTGAGTTGCTTCTTCTCCAACCGTGTCTCGTACTTCATCTTCCTCTTCAACGTCCTCCACCTCAACCATGCCCTCAGCTGGGGCGTGTTCTTGTGGACTTGGCTCCTCAGGATTCCTCTCTTGCAATGTGGTTCCGGACCTCAAGGTGATGACATTGATGCCACCCTTCTGGTTGGGTAAGGGTTGAAAAGGAATTCCACTGGAGCTTGAAGGCTGGTTATTGGAGTTATTCAGTGATCCAATCTGTGAGACAAGAGCTTGCAAGGTAGAGTTCAGACCGTTTAAGGTAGAAGTAAGGTTGTTCTCCATGGTCTTCTGTCTCTGATTAATAGAGTGTAGCAACTCATCATTAGAAGAGGAAGTGGGGTAAGTAATCTGAGGGGTTTGCTGAGACGCTTGGGACTGCCTTAGGTGAGGTGCTCTGTAAGCCTGGATCTGGTTCTGCTGTTGATAGAGAGGATTCTGCTGGTACCGGTTCTGCTAATTGTTGTTATTATTCCACTTCTGATTTCCTTGGCTGTTTCTGCGTCCTCTATTATGGTTGTCCCTCCAACCTTGGTTAAAGTTCCCACCTTGGTTATAGTTGTCGCCTTGTTGATAGTATCCTTGATTCGGGCGGCCATAGAAATTATGAGTAGCTACCAAGCTGTTGTCCTTATGTTGGAGTTGTGGACATTCATCAGTGTAATGACTATAATCAGCGCATATTCCACATACTCTCTGAGGAACTAGTTGTTGACTATGTTATGGTGAGGGGGCTGAGATTGTTGTTGGCCCAGATGTATCTGCTTCAGTAGGTTGGTCATCTCATATATTGATTGTGTGAGAGCATTATTCTCACTGCTAGAGGAAACCTCTGCAACAGCCTTGGGATGGTTGTTCCTGTTGTGCTTGTGATTCCAAGCAGACTCAGCCAAGTCAGCAATCAGTTGTCATACTTCATCTGTGATCTTGTACTTTTTCAGAGAACCATTGTTCGCACCATCTAATGTAGTCTTATCTTGAGGCTTCATGCCCTATGTGAAGTAGCTGATCAACACCAACTTGTCAATCATATGGTGGTAGCATACGTCTAGGAGATTATTGAAGCGCTCCCAATATTTATAAAGAGTCTCAGATTCGCCTTGAATAATCATTGAAATTTCCTTCCTCAGTCTATCAGTAACCTCAGCTGGAAGGTATTTTTCTAAGAATTCTCTTCTAAGCGTATCCCAGTTAGTAACAACTGCTTCAGGTTGAATGTAGTACCACTCCCTCGCCTTTCCCTCAAGAAAAAATAAAAAGGCGACCAGCAGAATAGAAGTCTCAGTTGCACCATTATGCCTGACAGTAGAACAGGCTGTCTGAAAATCTCTGAGATGCTTGAGAGGTTCTTGAGCAGGTAAGCCATGAAACTTCGGCAGTAGATTGATTAGTACACTCTTCAGTTCAATATCTGCACCCAGATTTGGATGATCCGCTTGGAAAGGTGGTAGTGTAAAGTCTGGAGCTCCTGTCTTCTGAAGAGTAATCCTCCTGGGTGCTGCCATATTCTCCGTGCCCAAATCAACCAAATCAGTAGAAAGGGAGCCTATTTCTTCCTTAAATTGGCCGATTAAAAATTTATAGAGAAAACAGCGTTGTAAGTACAGCTCTCAACCGACTAAAATCCGCTTATCAATTTAGAATGGGTTGTCACAAAATTTAGAAATAAAATACAGGGAGTGAATCCCAGGTCGTCTCCTATCGAGTTGCAGAAAGAGTGTTATTTTCTTAATCAGAGGTTTTCCAAGAAATTTTTGAGTTTGAGAAACAGAGAAATAAATAATAGTAAATTCAGATAAAAGCCTTGACCGGGAGAAGATTAAATGGAAGTTCGATCCCTGTTGAACTTTCCCAAGTGTAATAGTAAAAGGGTAGTGATCCTACTTAGTTATCCCTTATATAATAAGGGAAAGTCAAGTAACTCTCAAACTAATCCTATCGCTTGCATCCTAATCCTTTCCTAAGAAAGGATTAGAGTCGAAGACAGGGGAATTAGCCAACAACTTCCAATTAATATTAACACTTGAGTATTCCAACTCAAGGTTTTGCTTTTAATAAGCTCCCAATCAAGTTAGGGAACTACTCCATTATCATGAATATAGCTTTCACAAAATTAAGAGAGGAACAAAAGGAAGACATGATAATTAATAACCAAAATTCAATTAAAAGTAAAAATGGTTCTTTGCATTAATAAATTCCAAAATCATGAACATACTTATTTAAACAGAGTCAATGGGCAATTAAAGAGTAAAGGAATAGAGAAATAAACTAGAATGATGAAGCTCCAATGGAGGTAATGAATCTTCTCAATATCCAAAGCAAAGCACTAAAACTCTAAAACTATTAATGTGAAGAAAACCTAGAGGAAGGAGTAGAATTCTCTCTGGATTCAAAAACCAAACTAAAACTATGTAGAATGAGAAATGTGTCTTGAGTCTCTACTGTTCCTTGGCTCTAATCTGTGTTTCTGGGCTGAAAACTGGATCTAAAACTGGCCCAAAATCGCCCCCAGCATTTTTTTGCAACTGCTGTTCGTCACACATGTCACGCGTGCGCGCTAGGTGTGTGTGCGCATCGATTGTGCTTTTTGCTTGTTGCACGTCCGCGCCAGGTGCGCGCGCGCGCCGCTTTTCACTTGTCAGCTTTTTTGTTTCTTGCCTTACTTCTATTTTTACAAGCTTCATTTCCATTCTCTAAGCCATCCCTACCCTATAAAGCCTGAAAAAACTTAACTCACAGATCACGGCATCGAATGGAATAAAGGGGAATCAAAAGTATATAATTTAGGTGTCTAGGAAGCAAGTTTTCAACCATAGGATAAATTCGGAAGGAATTGTAAAATCATGCAAATCATATGAATAAGTGAGTAAAGAGTTGATAAAAACCACTCATATTAGCACAAGATAAACAATAAAATAGTAGTTTATCAGGAGTGCTAGCACAACATGTGCGCGCACATAACCAATGGAGTTTTACACCCTATGCGCACGTACACCCCTGTGCGCACGCACACGTTGGGAAGGGCAGTCTATTGAGGGCGCTTGCACACCTTGGGCGGGTGAATAGAATTCTGAAATTTAGTACCTATTCGTACGCACACCTCTATGCGTATGCACACATTTTGAAATTTTCTCTAGGCGTGCGCACGCACACCTCTGTGCGTATGCACATGCCCTATTTTTCAAACTTAAACTTTGTTTTCAACTAGTTCACCTTCCCAACAAGATAGTAAGCTTCTGTGACACCATTTTAAGATTCTTGGGCTTATTTCGGGTATTGAAACATGGGAAAGGTCTAAGGAGAATTTATTTGTTATTTCTTTGAAAAGTTAGCAAACGGAGGTTTAGGTTTCTGGTGTACTGAGGATGGGTTTTGTGGAGCGAGAAAGAAGAATTGTACTGGAATTGAGAAAATGTTTAAGAACTGATGATAGTTATTACTATGAGCTTGATGGATATTGAAGGAAAGTGTGGCAGGCACTATATCCTTGGAATGTTGAGGATTGATAATTGAAAGTGATTTGAGATGAGAAATGGTGATGACTGGTGATGATTTGAGGTTGATGAACTTGTTGAATGTTGAGAGTGTGCAGGGCTTATATCCCTGGCATGGTAGATTTCTCTGCTACATGAGTAGATGTTGTTGAGAGTGTGCATGCCTATATCCTTGGCATAGTAGATTTTTCTGCTGCATGAGTAGATGTTGTTGAGAATGTGCAGGGCCTATATCCCTGGCGTGGCAGATTTTTCTGCTGCATGATTTGTTGTTGTTATTTCCTTTTCTGCTGCATAAAGTGTGTGGGGCCTATATCCCTGGCGTAGTAGACTCCCTACTATATGAGTATGCAGGGCACTATATCTCTAGCGTAGCAGATTCGCTGCTGCATGAGTGTGCATGCACTATATCCCTAGCGTGGTAGAAAAGGCTACATCCGGAAGGGTGTGTCGGCTTGGCATTCACGGATCGACAAGTGAATACTACATGTGTTTCCCTTGCTTGCATTATCTGTGTTTGTCTGGGTTTGAGGAGATTCGGAAGGCGGTGGCGATGGGATCGCATGGAGGATAGGTTGGTAGAGGCTGTGGGACAGTGGAGAACTTTTATATTAGAAACTCCCTAAGTTTGATTACCCTTTTTATTATGTTAAGGCTTTATTTATTTATACTTTAATGATTTTAGTTATGCCTTAAGATGAATCTTGTGATGGATATGAAGTCTAGGATTGCCTTTGGCATCCAGGGGTCTTATATCTTACATCACTGGGTACTGGTACCATACTGAGAACCTCTGGTTCTCATACCATATTTCTGTTGTTGCTTTCAGATGCAGGTCACAACCCACTGATGACAAGTCATCATATGCTAGCTTTGCAAGCATTTTTCACTTGTTTCATTAGGTTTTATGCACTTTCTTGAATTGTAA
This sequence comes from Arachis hypogaea, assembly GCF_003086295.3. Taxonomy (NCBI): domain Eukaryota; kingdom Viridiplantae; phylum Streptophyta; class Magnoliopsida; order Fabales; family Fabaceae; genus Arachis; species Arachis hypogaea. The sequence continues at coordinate 64,657,412 of NC_092036.1, forward strand.
GTAAGTAATTTGGAGTGGAATTGCATAGTTTGTTGAATCCATCAACCACCCTCTAATTTACACAAAATCATGAGGTTTAAGCTGAAATTAATTGGTTTTTATATGAATTTTAAACCTTGTAAAATTTGTGATACTTTGATAGGTTGTTTTGATTACTTTTAGGTGAAGAAAAGAAAAAAAATAAGAAAAGCGTGGCCTAAGGAGCGTGCTCAAAGGAAACAAAAAGTGTAGCCAAGGAAGAGAAAAGCGTGGCATAATCAAGGACAAGAGCCTAAAGCTCTCACCAAGAGCCTAGAGCTCTCACAAGGAGCGCTACTCCAAGGCCAAAGGCCAAGCAAGGGAAAGCTCCACTCTCCATGAGAACTGAGCGCTACAAGCAAGGAGGGAGCAAGGCAAAGTTCAAAGCTCAGCGCTTGCCAAGAGCTTTATCAGGAGCTTCTCAAGAAACATCAAGGAAAAATAATTTACTAGTGCATGCCATGAGATTCGAACCCAAGGTCAAGAGGGAAGGGTGCAGCGCTAATTTGCAAGGAAAACAAGCCAAAATTGGCTTGTTTGCACTCCCTGGGATTCAAACTAAGTACCTCAAGGAAGCAAGGCATTAGGCGCTACTCATGTGCCAAGAAAAATGGGCAGCACATGCTCTCCCAAGGACTCGAACCGTGGCGCTCATGAAAGACAAGGAGCAAGCTCAGCTCTTGCCAAGAGCTGAGCGCTACTCCCTTGTCACAAGAAGGAATGTGCGCTTGACACGGGCAGGGAAGGCTTGGTGCGCAACACACAAGCAATACCAAAGCTCCGATCTTGCCATGAACCGAGCTTGATCCTGGGAGTGTGACCCAGAGCCCAAAAATTCAACCAAAATTCCAATTTAATTCAATTCTTCACCAAATTAAAAAGCCCACTCCAAATTCTAAAATCCAAAAATAGGAAGTGTATAAATAGAAGTTAGTTTGAGTTAGAAAGGACCTTTTTGCTTACTTTTAAATTTTCAATTTTATTTTCTAGCTTTGGAGGTTTGGGAATTAAGGAGAGAACTAAATTCTCTTCTTCTTGTTCTTGCCTCTACTCTCTTCATCTTTGTTTTGAATCTTGGGTAGAGAATTGAAAAAATTCAGTTTCAATCTTACCTTGAGATCTTTTTTGGTTTATTTTTTCTGCATAATTTAAGGAATTGTGGTTTGGATCTAAGTTCTCTTTACTGTTTTCATCTCTACTTCTTCTCCAATCTATCTTTTACTTCTTCAACTTTTCCTTTAGTTATTGCAATTTAGCTACATTTTGCTTTCTGTTTGGTTTCTCAAGTAATTTCTCTTTTCTGTTTAGATCTGTTGCATTTTAATTCATCCTTTACTTCTCTGTTTAATGCCATTTTACTTTTTCTTGTTTAATTTACACTTTAAGTTTCAGCTATCTACGTTTCTTGCAATCTAAGTTTATGCAATTTACATTACTTGCACTTTAAGATTTAGCTCTTTTAATTCTTCTACTCTTTAAATTCTTGTCAATTATCCCTCTTCCTTTAAATTTCATGCAATTTAGCTTCTGTTGGATACAAATCACTCAAATCAACTCTTGTTCGCTTGACTAAATCAACCACTTAACTAAAATTGCTCAATCCTTCAATCCTTGTGGGATCGACCTCACTCATGTGAGTTATTATTACTTGATGCGACCCGGTCCACTTACCGATGAGTTTAGTGTTGGATCATTTTTCACACATTAAGTTTTTGGCGCCGTTGCCGGGGATTGATTAGATTGAAAATGATTAAGTAAGGTGGTGGTCTAGATTAAGCACTTTTTCTTTGTTTTTCTTTATTTTTACTAAGCATATTAATTGTTTGACATATTGTGTCACCTAACCCTCTAACCATATTCTAGCATTAGAATGTCCATATTTCATTTGGTTTGTTTGTGATTTTCGCAAGTAATGGAGGCTGAGGTGCGTGAAGAGGGAGTGAGCAATAATACCCAGCCTGCAAGAAGGGTGTTGGCCTCTTACACTATCCCCAATCCCAAACATTATGGGAGTAGCATCTTCAACCCAAATGTTCAAGCAAATGACTTTGAGTTGAAGCCTCAACTAATCACCTTGGTGCAGAGTAATTGTGCTTATAGAGGTGGCCCTCTTGAAGACCCCAACCAACATTTGTCTGCTTTCTTAAGGATTTATGAAACGGTCAAGACAAATGGGGTTCATCCTTACATTTACAAATTACTTCTGTTCCCATTTTCTTTGAGGGATAATGCTACTCAATGGCTGGAAACCTTTCCCAAAGAGAGCATCAACAATTGGGATGAATTGGTGAGCAAATTCCTAGCCAAGTTCTACCCACCTCAGAGGGTCATCAAGCTGAAAACAGAGGTGCAAACATTCATTCAAATAGATGGAGAGCCGCTATATGATTCCTGGGAGAGATACAAAGGCTTAATCAGGAAATGTCCCCCAGAAATGTTTAGTGAGTGGGATAGACTCCAAAACGAAGGGTTGACCCAGAAAGCTCAGGAAGTATTAGATCATTCAGCAGGAGGCTTATTGTAGCTAATAAAGACAACAGAGAAAGCCCAAAACCTCATAGAGATGGTGGCAAACAATCAATACTTCTTTGCTCATCAAAGACAATGCCACCCAGCCCAGAGAAAGGGTGCACTGGAGTTGGAAGGAGTGGACACTATTCTATCTCAAAACAAGGTGATGCACCAGTAAATCCAGCAACAACTTGAGCAAATGGCTAAGAGAATTGATGGACTACAACTTGTTGTAGTGAATATACAAAGCCAATCTCAAACCTCACATGGGTGGAGCCAATCTGAAGAAAGTTTTGGGACATTCAATTATGAGCAACAAAGCCCTGAGCAGGTGCAATGCATGAATAATACTTCAAGTTCATTTCAACACAATTTTCATGGTAATGTACACAAGACACCTGGAAGACTCATTCTAATTCAAGGTGGGGTGAGCACCAGAATCAAGGACAAAGGGACTTCAACTATAGCAGCATTAGCAACACAAGCAACCAAAGCCATTTATCCAATAATACTAACCAATTAAAAAACCCACAAAACACATACCACCAACCCCATAACAACTCACAAAACTACTAGAATAACTTTTCCACATCCACATCCCACCCTCAAAGTACCCCCACAATTAATTCAAATAACTTCCAGCAACAACCATCTCATTTCACACAACCACAACCAAATCCAGACTCTCAAAGAATCTCAAGTCTAGAGATAATAATGGAGAAACTCATGAAAAATCAAGAGATGGCAAGACAAGATTAGGAAGCTGCAAGGAAAGATCAGGCCCTGGCATTCAAAAACCAAGAGGCCTCAATCAGAAACCTTGAGAGACACATGGGGCAAATGGCTAAGCAAATTTCAGAAATGGGTGAGAAGAGAGCAAATACCTTCCCCAATGTCACTAAAGAACACCCAAGGGACAAAGAAAAAGCTACAAAGTGGGAGGAATGCAAGGTAATCGCAATGGGAAGTAAGAAGACTATGAAGAAGGAAGCCATCAGTCAGGAAAAACGCAACAGAGAAGTTTCACAAGCAGAGATAGAAGGGAAAAGTGAAGAGGATCAGACAACCAAGAAGGCACAAATCTCAAAGGGAGACAAGAACATCCTTGAACCACATCTACAAGAGAAGAAGGAAGGGGTGAGGCCATATATCCCCAAACATCCATACCATCAGAGGTTCAAAAAAGAAAATGAGGATAAGCAATACTCCAAATTCCTGGACATATTCAAGACACACAGCATCAATATTCCTTTCTTAGAAGCACTTGAACAGATGGCATTGTATGCCAAATTTATGAAGGAAGTGTTGACAAAGAAAAAGTCCCTAAAAGAAGGATAAATTGTTGAGATGACAAAGGAATGTAGTGCTATTCTCCAAAGAGAGTTGCCAGAGAAGAAAGATGATTCTGGGAGTTTTTACATACCATGCACCATAGGAAACATAAGAATTGTGAAGTCATTATGTGACCTCGGTGCAAGCATAAACTTGATGCCTTTGTCTCTAATGAGAAAACTTCAAATTTCTGAGCTAAAGTCTACACGAATAGTTCTCCAAATGGCTGACAAATCTACTAAGCAAACACTGGGAGTTGTGGAGAATGTGTTGGTAAAAGTGAGAAAATTATTTCTCCCTGCTGACTTTGTTATCTCAGATATAGAAGAGGACCCTAACACTCCCATCATCCTGGGGAGGCCTTTCCTAGCTACGGGCAGAGCATTGATAGATGTTGAAAAAGGGGAATTATTGCTGAGAGTGCATGATTAGCATCTAGTATTCCTTGTTTTTAAAACCTTGCATGAGCCCATTCAAGAAGAAGATTTTATGAATGATAAGGCTAGAGATCAAAGTTTGAAGGAGGCAGTCAATGAGTTAACTCCAAGACTTCTAAATCCATGCTTGAAAGTAGTAGAGATGGTAAAACAAACCAAAGAAATCAAGGAGGAACTAGATCCAAAACCCCAAGATGAGAGATTCAACATCCCAGATAAAGAACCACCAAGGCAGGGAGTATCTTTTGAGAAAAAAAGAAGAAGAGGCCAAGAGGGTGGAGAAACAAGAAGATCCCTACTGAAGGCTTTTTACCAGGGGATAAAGTAGTGTTAAACACCCAACCAATGAAGGTGTCTCCATAATTATCTGAATACTACACTGTGAACTGGGTTCTTTCACTTGAACACCTAAAGATCATCAAAGAGGAGATTGGAAGGAAGTTCACAGTAAGAGGAGAAAAGCTGAGGCACTATGATTTTCAGCCTCCATGATCAAAGAATGAAGGATGTCAAGCTAGTGACATTAAAAGAGCGCTTGTTGGGAGGCAACCCAACCTGAGGTAGTTTTCTTTTCATAGCTATTTCAATAAAAAGGTTGAGTAGTTTTGTATGTATTGCAAGGAGCGAAGTTTGGTGTTGCACACCAAAACAATTTAAGGAAGAATGAAGGATTCTAAGTTTGGTGTTCCACCAAAAATCTCATTTAAAACCACATTCTCACTTTTGCATAAAAAAATTACTAGCTCCAAGCAATCAGAGGAACTACTTAACCAAGTGTCTATTTTTCTAGTTTTCAGATTTATAACCTTTAGCAAATACAAAAGGATTTCACGTATAGTTAACTGGATGCATAAGAAATAATGGCAAGGGACTAAGTTTGGTGTTCACACACCAAAGTAAGTTCAAGAGCCCACAATCAATTATTGCACACTAACCAGTTACTTAAGGGCTTAAGAAGCAAGCCACTTTTGAGGATTATGTAGGAAAGAAGCCAACATTTGGAGACAGTCTGCATTATGACTCAAAAGGGACACAACAAGAGGAAGAATGAAAAGATGCAACCCAAAAGGTTGTGTCTGCACTTAATCCTTGTTGTTGAGAAGTACTTTAAACTGGGAATTCATATATGACTTGCTAAAGTGTTCATTTAGTTGTAAGTGAAAATGCTACCAAGAATGAGTAATCTGCATAATAATTGTCATCCTTCATTATCTTGAATCTTGTTTTGTTTACCTTCTGCTTGAATAAAAGGAAAAATGTTTGAATTAGAAAGTGAATATCCAATGTTGCAAAAGTTAGAATGAAAGTCAATGGTGGTACTTGTTTGATTTAATGAATAGCTCTTATAACAAAAAGCTGCATAATAACATGATTCTTCAAAGTGTGAATTAGTTTGCTACTATAAAGTCTTTTATCAATGAAATTCCTTTGAGAATGAAGCAAAACAAAAAGAAAAAGAAAGAGAAAAGCCGAGAATGGGCAAAGAAACAAACAATAAGGCTAGACACCAATAGCTTGGACCCTAGGACACATGCCTGTGGTGTTTTTGTACGAGGATATGCTTGGACAAGTAAGTTCTGATGAGTATTTCAAAACTTAGCCACTTAGATCAACTAGTTTGGGATTGCCAACTGAAATTCCACCATCAAGAGCAACCTAGTTACAAAACATTTAGTAATCCAAAGAGATGCTGGGCATCAATGATCCTAGGAAGAAAAGGTGAGCCATGTGTTTGTGGTGAACAAATGTTGAGCAAAACTAAGCCAAAGGCTGCTGCAACATTCGCCACCAAGCCTTCAATGAATAATAAACTCTTTAAGCAAAATAAGGAAAGAAAAACGAGCAAGGGAACAAGCAAAAGTGAATCATTATAGCAGCAATCTTAGTGAACCTTTGAGGAAATATATCTTATGTAACAACACTTAATAAATGAGCTATCATTGTCTGTATAAAACCCCATGAACCAAGTTCAACTATTTGCTAAATAAGGATATGCATACTTCTCTGTTTCATTCCATTTTCTCTTCTGTTTGATGCTTGCTTGGGAACAAACAAGGTTTAAGTTTGGTGTTGTGATGACAAGTCATCATATGCTAGCTTTGCAAGCATTTTTCACTTGTTTCATTAGGTTTTATGCACTTTCTTGCATTGTAAGTAAGTAATTTGGAGTGGAATTGCATAGTTTGTTGAATCAATTAACCACCTTCTCATTTACACAAAATCATGAGGTTTAAGCTGAAATTAATTGGTTTTTATATGAATTTTAAACCTTGTGAAATTTGTGATACTTTGATAGGTTGTTTTGATTACTTTTAGGTGAAGAAAAGAAAAAAAATAAGAAAAGCGTGGCCTAAGGAGCGTGCTCAAAGGAAACAAAAAATGTAGCCAAGGGAAGAGAAAAGCGTGGCATAATCAAGCACAAGAGCCTAAAGCTTTCACCAAGAGCCTAGAGCTCTCACAAGGAGCGCTACTCCAAGGCCAAAGGCCAAGCAAGGGAAAGCTCCGCTCTCCATGAGAACCGATCGCTACAAGCAAGGAGGGAGCAAGGCAAAGTTCAAAGCTCAGCGCTTGCCAAGAGCTTTATCGGGAGCTTCTCAAGAAAAATCAAGGAAAAATAATTTGCTAGTGCATGCCATGAGATTCGAACCCAAGGTCAAGAGGGAAGGGTGCAGCACTAATTTGCAAGGAAAACAAGCCAAAATTGGCTTGTTTGCACTCCCTGGGATTCGAACTAAGTACCTCAAGGAAGCAAGGCATTAGGCACTACTCATGTGCCAAGAAAAATGGGCTGCACATGCTCTCCCAAGGACTCGAACTGTGGCCCTCGCTAAAGACAAGGAGCAAGCTCAGCTCTTGCCAAGAGCTGGGCGCTACTCCCTTGTCACAAGAAGGAATGTGGTGCATGAAATTGTGATCATCAATGGCGCCATCAACATGGTACGCTCAATTGCAATCTCAACTCTTTATCACAACTTTGCACAATTAACCAGCAAGTGCACTGGGTCGTCCAAGTAATAAACCTTACGCGAGTAAGGGTTGATCCTACAGAGATTGTTGGTATGAAGCAAGCTATGGTCACCTTGTAAATCTTAGTCAGGAAGATTCAAATGGTTATGGATGATATACGAATAGAGTATAAAGTAAAGATAGAGATACTTATGTAATTCATTGGTGAGAACTTCAGATAAGCGAATGGAGATGCTTTGTCCCTTCCGTCTCTCTGCTTTCCTACTGTCTTCATCCAATCCTTCTTACTCCTTTCCATGGCAAGCTGTATGTTGGGCATCACCGTTATCAGTGGCTACAATCCCGTCCTCTCAGTGAAAATGTTCAACGCACCCTATCACGGCACGGCTAATCATCTGTCGGTTCTCAATCAGGTTGGAATAGAATTCATTGATTCTTTTGCATCTGTCACTAACGCCCATCCTTCAGGAGTTTGAAGCTTGTCACAGTCATTCAATCATTGAATCCTACTCAGAATACCACAGACAAGGTTTAGACCTTCCGGATTCTCTTGAATGCCGCCATCAATTCTAGCTTATACCACGAAGATTCCGATCAAGGGATCCATTAGATAAACATTCAAGCCTTGTTTGCTTGTAGAACAGAAGTGGTTGTCAGGCACTCGTTCATAAGTGAGAATGATGATGAGTGTCACATAATCATCACATTCATCATGTTCTTGGGTGCAAATGAATATCTTAGAACAAGAATAAGCTGAATTGAATAGAAGAACAATAGTAATTGCATTAATACTCGAGGTACAGCAGAGCTCCACACCTTAATCTATGGTGTCTAGAAGCTCCACCGTTGAAAATACATAAGTGATAATGGTGATCATTGGCTTCGGCCCCAGAGAGGGAACCAGAAGAACCAAGATGAAAATACAATAGTAAAAGGTCTTATTTGTAGAGAACTAGTAGCCTAGGGTTTACAGAAATGAGTAAATGACATAAAAATCCACTTTCCGGGCCCACTTGGTGTGTGCTTGGGCTGAGCATTAAAGCTTTCATGTGTAGAGACGTTTCTTGGAGTTAAACGCCAGCTTTTGTGCCAGTTTGGGCGTTTAACTCCCATTCTTGTGCCAGTTCCGGCGTTTAACACCGGGCAGTTTTGAGCTGATTTGGAACGCCAGTTTGGGCCATCAAATCTCGGAAAAAGTATGAACTATTATATATTTCTGGAAAGCCCAGGATATCTACTTTTTAACGCCGTTGAGAGCGCGCAAATTTGGCTTCTGTAACTCCAGAAAATCCACTTCGAGTGCAGGGAGGTCAGAATCCAACAGCATCTACAGTCCTTTTTAGCCTCTGAATCATATTTTTGCTCAGGTCCCTCAATTTCAGCCAGAAAATACCTGAAATCACAGAAAAACACACAAACTCATAGTAAAGTCCAGAAAAGTTAATTTTAACTAAAAACTAATGAAAATATAATAAAAACTAACTAAAACATACTAAAAACATACTAAAAACAATGCCAAAAAGCGTATAAATTATCCGCTCATCACAACACCAAACTTAAATTGTTGCTTGTCCCCAAGCAACTGAAAATCAAATAAGATAAAAAGGAAGAGAATATGCAATGAATTCCAAAAACATCTATGAAGATCAGTAGTAATTAGATGAGCGGGGCTTTTAGCTTTTTGCCTCTAAACAGTTTTGGCATCTCACTCTATCCTTTGAAATTCAGAATGATTGGCTTCTATAGGAACTCAGAATCCAGATAGTGTTATTGATTCTCCTAGTTAAGTATGATGATTCTTGAACACAGCTACTTTATGAGTCTTGGCCGTGGCCCAAAGCACTCTGTCTTCCAATATTACTACCGGATACATACATGCCACAGACACATAACTGGGTGAACCTTTTCAGATTGTGACTCAGCTTTGCTAGAGTCCCCAATTAGAGGTGTCCAGGGTTCTTAAGCACACTCTTTTTTCCTTGGATCATAACTTTATTCTTTTTCTCTCTTTTTTTTTTTCGTTTTTCTCCTTTTTTTGTATTCACTGCTTTTTCTTGCTTCAAGAATCATTTTTATGATTTTTCAGATCCTCAGTAACATGTCTCCTTTTTCATCATTCTTTCAAGAGCCAACATTCATGAACAACAAATTCAAAAGACATATGCACTGTTCAAGCATACATTTAGAAAACAAAATTATTGCCACCACATCAATATAATTAATCTGTTATAAAATTCAAACTTCATGCAATTCTTCTCTTTTTCAATTAAAAACATTTTTCATTCAAGAAAGGTGATGGATTCATAGGACATTCATAACTTAAAGGCATGGACACTAAGACACTAATGATCATAAGACACAGACATAGATAACATAAGCATGGAAATTCAAAAAACAGGAAATAAAGAACAAGGAAATTAAAGAACGGGTCCACTTTAGTGATGGTGGCTTGTTCTTCCTATTGAAGATCTTATGGAGTGCTTGAGCTCCTCAATGTCTCTTCCTTGCCTTTGTTGCTCCTCTCTCATGATTCTTTGATCTTCTCTAATTTCATGGAGGAGGATGGAATGTTCTTGGTGCTCCACCCTTAGTTGTCCCATGTTGGAACTCAATTCTCCTAGGGAGGTGTTGATTTGCTCCCAATAGTTTTGTGGAGGAATGTGCATCCCTTGAGGTATCTCAGGGATTTCATGATGAGTGGGATCTCTTGTTTGCTCCATCCTTTTCTTAATGATGGGCTTGTCCTCATCAATGAGGATGTCTCCCTCTATGTCAACTCCAACTGAATAACAGAGGTGACAAATGAGATGAGGAAAGGCTAACCTTGCCAAGGTAGAGGACTTGTCCGCCACCTTATAAAGTTCTTGGGCTATAACCTCATGAACTTCTACTTCTTCTCCAATCATGATGCTATGAATCATGATGGCTCGGTCTATAGTAACTTCAGACCGGTTGCTAGTGGGAATGATTGAGCGTTGGATAAACTCCAACCATTCCCTAGCCACGGGCTTAAGGTCATGCCTTCTTAGTTGAACCGGCTTCCCTCTTGAATCTCTCTTCCATTGAGCGCCCTCTTCACAGATGTCTATGAGGACTTGGTCCAACCTTTGATCAAAGTTGACCCTTCTAGTGTAAGGGTGTTCATCTCCTTGCATCCTGGGCAAGTTGAATGCCAACCTTACATTTTCTGGACTAAAATCTAAGCATTTCCCCCGAACCATTGTAAGCCAATTCTTTGGGTTTGGGTTCACACTTTGATCATGGCTCTTGGTGATCCATGGATTGGCATAGAACTCTTGAACCATTAAGATTCCGACTTGTTGAATGGGGTTGGTAAGAACTTCCCAACCTCTTCTTCGAATCCCATGTCGGATCTCCAGATATTCACTCTTTTTGAGTTTAAAAGGGACCTCGGGGATCACTTTCTTCATGGCCACAACTTCATAGAAGTGGTCTTGATGCACTCTTGAGATGAATTTCTCCATCTCCCATGACTCAGAGGTGGAAGCTTTTGCCTTCCCTTTCCTCTTTCTAGAGATTTCTCCGGCCTTAGATGCCATAAATGGTTATGGAAAAACAAAAAGCAATGCTTTTACCACACCAAACTTAAAAGGTTTGCTCATCCTCGAGCAAAAGAAGAAAGAAGAGAGTAGAAGAAGAAGAAATAGAGGAGATGGAGATGGCTTTGTGGTTTGGCCAAAGGGAGAGAAGTAGTATTTATGTTGTGTGAAAATGAGGTGGTAAAGATGGGTTTATATAGGAGTGGAGAGAGGGGTAAGGTTCGGCTATGTGAGGGTGGGTTTGGGAGGGAAAGTGGTTTGAATTTGAATGGTGAGGTAGGTGGGGTTTTATGAAGGATGGATGTGAGTGGTGAAGAGAAAGATGGGATTTGATAGGTGAGGGGTTTTTTGGGGAAGAGGTGTTGAGGTGATTGGTGAATGGGTGAAGAAGAGAGAGAGTGGTGGGGTAGGTGGGGATCCTTTGGGGTCCACAGATCCTGAGGTGTCAAGGAAAAGTCATCCCTGCACCAAGTGGCGAGCAAAAATGCTCTCTATGCCAATTCTGGCGTTAAACGTCGGGCTCGTGCCCATTTCTGGCGTTTAACGCCAGCTTCTTGCCTTTTCCTGGCGTTCAACGCCAGTCTGGTGCCCCTTTCTGGTGTTAAATGCCCAGAATGGTGCCAGACTGGGCGTTAAACGCCCATTTGCTGCCCTTACTGGCGTTTAAACGCCAGCAAGGTCTTCCTCCAGGGTGTGCTATTTTTTTCTGTTTTTCATTCTGTTTTTGCTTTTTCAATTGATTTTGTGACTTCCCATGATCATCAGCCTACAGAGAACATAAAATAACAAAGAAAAATAGATAAAAATAACATTGGGTTGCCTCCCAATAAGCACTTCTTTAATGTCAGTAGCTTGACAGAGGGCTCTCATGGAGCCTCACAGATACTCAGAGCAATTGGAACCTCCCAACACCAAACTTAGAGTTTGAATGTGGGGGTTCAACACCAAACTTAGAGTTTGACTGTGGGGGCTCTGTTTGACTCTGTTTTGAGAGAAGCTCTTCATGCTTCCTCTCCATGGTGACAGAGAGATATCCTTGAGCCTTAAACACAAAGGATTCTTCATTCACTTGAATGATCAATTCTCCTCTGTCCACATCAATCACAGCCTTAGCTGTGGCTAGGAAGGGTCTGCCAAGGATGATAGATTCATCCATGCACTTCCCAGTTTCTAGGACTATGAAATCAGCAGGGATGTAATGGTCTTCAATCTTTACCAGAACATCCTCTACAAGCCCATAAGCTTGTTTTCTTGAATTGTCTGCCATCTCTAGTGAGATTCTTGCAGCTTGTACCTCAAAGATCCCTAGCTTCTCCATTACAGAGAGAGGCATGAGGTTTACACTTGACCCTAGGTCACACAAGGCCTTCTTAAAGGTCATGGTGCCTATGGCACAAGGTATTGAGAACTTCCCAGGATCTTGTCTCTTTTGAGGTAGTTTCTGCCTAGACAAGTCATCCAATTCTTTGGTGAGCAAAGGGGGTTCATCCTCCCAAGTCTTATTACCAAATAACTTGTCATTTAGCTTCATGATTGCTCCAAGGTATTTAGCAACTTGCCCTTCAATGACATACTCATCCTCTTCAGAGGAAGAATACTCATCAGAGCTCATGAATGGCAGAAGTAAATCCAATGGAATCTCTATGGTCTCTGTGTGAGCCTCAGATTCCCATTGTTCCTCATTAGGGAACTCATTGGAGGCCAGTGGACGTCCATTGAGGTCTTCCTCAGTGGTGATCTCTGCCTCTTCCTCCTCTCCAAGTTTGGCCATGTGGGTCATGTTAATGGCCTTGCATTCTCCTTTTGGATTCTCTTCTGTATTGCTTGGAAGAGTATTAGAAGGGAGTTCAGTAATTTTCTTGCTCAGCTGTCCCACTTGTGCCTCCAAGTTTCTAATGGAGGAACTTGTTTCAGTCATGAAACTTTGAGTGGTTTTGATTAGATCAGAGACCATGGTTGCTAAGTCAGAGTGGCTTAGAATTCTCTGTCTGTTGCTGAGAAGATGATGGAAAAGGCTTGCCATTGCTAAACCTGTTTCTTCCACCATTATTGTTGTTGAAACCTTGTTGAGGTCTCTGTTGATCCTTCCATGAGAGATTTGGATGATTCCTCCATGAAGGATTATAGGTGTTTCCATAGGATTCTCCCACGTAATTCACCTCTTCTATTGAAGGATTCTCAGGATCATAAGCTTCTTCTTCAGATGAAGCGTCCTTAGTACTGCCTGGTGCAGCTTGCTTTCCAGACAGACTTTGAGAAATCATATTGACTTGTTGAGTCAATATTTTGTTCTGACCCAATATGGCATTCAGAGTATCAATCTCAAGAACTCCTTTCTTCTGATTTGTCCCATTGTTCACAGCATTCCTTTCAGAAGTGTACATGAATTGGTTATTTGTAACCATTTCAATGAGTTCTTGAGCTTCTGTAGGCGTCTTCTTCAGATGAAGAGATCCTCCAGCAGAGCTATCCAAAGACATCTTGGACAGTTCAGACAGACCATCATAGAAGATACCTATGACGCTCCATTCAGAAAGCATGTCAGAAGGGCACTTTCTGATCAATTGTTTGTATCTTTCCCAAGCTTCATAGAGGGATTCACCTTCCTTCTGTCTGAAGGTTTGGACTTCCACTCTAAGCTTACTCAATTTTTGAGGTGGAAAGAACTCTGCCAAGAAGGCATTGACTAGCTTTTTCCAAGAGTTAAGGCTTTCTTTAGGTTGTGAGTCTAACCATATCCTAGCTCTGTCTCTTACAGCAAAAGGGAATAGCATAAGTCTGTAGACCTCATGGTCAACCCCATTAGTCTTGACAATGTCACAGATTTGCAAGAATTCAGCTAAAAACTGATGAGGATCTTCCAATGGAAGTCCATGGAACTTGCAATTCTGTTGCATCAGAGAACTAATTGAAGCTTAAGCTCAAAGTTGTTTGCTCCAATGGTAGGGATAGAGATGTTTCTCCCATAGAAGTCAGGAGTAGGTGCAGTAAAGTCACCCAGCACCTTCCTTGCATTGTTGGCATTGTTGTTGTTTTCGGCTGCCATGTCTTCTTCTTGTTTGAAGATTTCTGTTAGGTCCTCTACAGAGAGTTGTGCCTTAGCTTCTCTTAGCTTTCGCTTCAAGGTCCTTTCAGGTTCAGGGTCAGCCTCAACAAGAATGCTTTTGTCTTTGCTCCTGCTCATATGAAAGAGAAGAGAACAAGAAAGTATGGAATCCTCTATGTCACAGTATAGAGATTCCTTGAGGTGTCAGAGGAAAAGAAAAATGGAAGGAAGAGGTAGAAAATTCGAACTTATCAAGGAAAGATGGAGTTCGAATTGTGCATTGAGGAGTAGTGTTAGTCCATAAATAGAAGGATGTGAGAAGAGGGGAAGAAATTTTCGAATATTAAGTAAAAGATTTTAAAAACATTTTGAAAAACACTAATTGATTTTCGAAAACCAAGAGTGGAAAAGAAATCAAGTGATTTTTGAAAAAGATTTGAAATTAGAAATCAAAAAGGTATGATTGAAAACTATTTTGAAAAAGATGTGAGAAAAATATATGATTGAAAATATATAGTTTTAAAAAGATATGGTTGAGAAGATATGATTAGAAAAACAATTTAAAAAGATTTGATTTTAAAAATTAATGACTTGGCTAACAAGAAAAGATATGATTCAAACATTAAACCTTTCTCAACAGAAAAGGCAACATACTTGAATTGTTGAATCAAATCATTAATTGATAGAAAGTATTTTTGAAAATGGAAAGAAATTGATTTTGAAAACATATGATTGAAAAGATATGATTTGAAAAAGATTTGATTTTGAAAAATTTTGAAAACCTGAAAAAAAATCTGCATTAAAAACAAAATCTTCCCTCTTGTGCCATCCTGGCGTTAAACACCCAGAATGGTATCCATTCTGGCGTTTAACACCCAAAGCTCTACCCTTTTGGGCGTTAAACGCCCAGTCAGGCACCATGGCTGGCGTTTAAACGCCAGTTTTCCTTCCTCACTGCGCGTTTTGAACGCTGGTGCACAAAATTGCAATCACACTTTTGCAATCCCGCACAACTAACCAGCAAGTGCACTGGGTCGTCCAAGTAATACCTTACGTGAGTAAGGGTCGATCCCATGGAGATTGTCGGCTTGAAGCAAGCTATGGTTATCTTGTAAATCTTAGTCAGGATATCAGAAATTATCAGGGTTGATTGTGAAAAGTAAAAGAACATGAAATAAGTACTTGTTTTGCAGTGATAGAGAATAGGTTGAGGTTTTGGAGATGCTCCATCTTCTGAATCTCTGCTTTCCTACTGTCTTCTTCTTCAAGCACGCAAGGCTCCTTCCATGGCAAGCTGTATGCAAGGGTTTCACCGTTGTCAATGGCTACCTCCCATCCTCTCAGTGGAAATGTTCAACGCACCCTGTCACGGCACGGCTATCCATCTGTCGGTTCTCGATCAGGCCGGAATAGAATCCAGTGATTCTTTTGCGTCTGTCACTAACGCCCCGCCCTCAGGAGTTTGAAGCTTGTCACAGTCATTCAATCATTGAATCCTACTCAGAATACCACAGACAAGGTTTAGACCTTCCGGATTCTCTTGAATGCCGCCATCAGTTCTAGCTTATACCACGAAGATTCCGATTAAAGAATCCAAGAAATATCTACTCAATCTAAGATAGAACGGAGGTGGTTGTCAGGCACATGTTCATAGTTGAGAATATGATGAGTGTCACGGATCATCACATTCATCCGGGTTAAGAACAAGTGATATCTTAGAATGGAAGCAAGCATGATTGAATAAGAAACAGTAGTAATTGCATTAATCCATCAAGACACAGCAGAGCTCCTCACCCCCAACCATGGGGTTTAGAGACTCATGCTGTAGAAGATACAATGAGAAACGTGTAAAGTGTCATGAGGTACAGATACAATGTCAAAAGATCCTATTAATAGTGAACTAGTAACCTAGGGTATATAGAAATGAGTAAATGACGTAAAAATCCACTTCTGGGTCCACTTGGTGTGTGCTTGGGCTGAGCATTGAAGCATTTTCGTGTAGAGACCTTTTCTGGAGTTAAACGCCAGCTTTTATGCCAGTTTGGGCGTTTAACTCCAAGTTTTATGCCAGTTCCAGCGTTAAACGCTAGAATTTCTGAGGCTGTTTTGCCACGCCGGTTTGGGCCATCAAATCTCGGGCAAAGTATGGACTATTATATATTGCTGGAAAGCCCAGGATGTCTACTTTCCAATGCCGTTGAGAGCGCGCCAATTGGGCTTCTGTAGCTCCAGAAACTCCACTTCGAGTGCAGGGAGGTCAGAATCCAACAGCATCTGCAGTCCTTTTCAGTCTCTGAATCAGATTTTTGCTCAGAGCCCTCAATTTCAGCCAGAAAATACCTGAAATCACAGAAAAACACACAAACCCATAGTAAAGTCCAAAAAAGTGAATTTTAACTAAAAACTAATAAAAATATACTAAAAACTAACTAGATCATACTAAAAACATACTAAAAACAATGCCAAAAAGCGTATAAATTATCCGCTCATCACAACACCAAACTTAAATTGTTGCTTGTCCCCAAGCAACTGAAGATCAAAATAGGATAAAAAGAAGAGAATATACTATAGATTCCAAAATATCAAGGAAACTTAGCTCCAATTAGATGAGCGGGACTAGTAGCTTTTTGCCTCCGAACAGTTTTGGCATCTCACTCTATCCTTTGAAGTTCAGAATGATTGGCATCTATAAGAACTCAGAACTCAGATAATGTTATTGATTCTCCTAGTTAAGTATAATGATTCTTGAACATAGCTAGTGTATGAGTCTTGGCTGTGGCCCAAAGCACTCTGTCTTCCAGTATTACCACCGGATACATACATGCCACAGACACATAATTGGGTGAACCTTTTCAGATTGTGACTCAGCTTTGCTAGAGTCCCCAATTAGCGGTGTCCAGGGTTCTTAAGCACACTCTTTTTGCCTTGGATCACAACTTTATTTCTCTCTTTTTCTTTTTTTTTCGAAATTTTTTTTTTGTATTCACTGCTTTTTCTTGCTTCAAGAATCAATCTAATGATTTTTTAGATCCTCAATAACAGTTCTCTTTTCCTCATTCTTTCAAGAGCCAACAATTTTTAACATTCTCAAAACAACAAATTCAAAAGACATATGCACTGTTCAAGCATTCATTCGGAAAACAAAAATTATTGTCACCACATCAAACTAATTCAACTAGTTTCAAGGATAAATTTCAAAATCCTGTACTTCTTGTTCTTTTGTGATTAAAGCATTTTTCTTTTAAGAGAGGTGATGGAGTCATAGGACATTCATAGCTTTAAGACATGAATTTTAAATTTTATTAATTATGAATTAAAAACAAGACTCAAAAATAAATATATGATGAGACTAGAAAATAAAAAACAAAAATTTAAATAGGCTCCTAATGATAGAGGTTTTCACAGAGTTAGGACTCAACAACCTTGATTTTGAGAAGTGGATGCTCCCTCAACTTGAGATGAGAGCTTTTGGCGTTTCAACTCTTGGAGTTCACGCCCCTGCTTCTCTTGTTCCTTCAGCAATTTGCAGAGCATGCAGTTCTGATTCTGCTGTTCTTCCTTCAGATGCTCCATAGTCTCTTGCAACTTATTGATAGATGCTTCTAGGCTAGCCTAGTAGCCAATTTCAGGGAATTCAGGGAGGAACTCCTGCGCCCTCCTTTTGATAGAGTTGTCTTGCATTTGTCCTTCCATTGACTTCTTGGTGATTGGATGTTCAATGGGTATGAATTCATCTACTCCCATCTTTACCCCAGCCTCTTTACAGAGCAAGGAGATCAAGCTTGGGTAAGCCAATTTGGCTTCAGTGGAATTTTTATTTGCAATTGTGTAGATCTCACAAACAATCACATGATGAACCTCCACTTCTTTTCCAAGCATAATGCAATGAATCATCACTGCTCTCTTGATAGTGACCTCAGAACGGTTGCTAGTGGGCAGTATGGAACGCCCAATAAAGTCTAGCCAACCTCTTGCAATTGGTTTGAGGTCTCCCCTCTTGAGTTGGTTTAGGACACCCTTTGAATTGGTTATCCACTTAGTTCCAGGGAGGCTTATGTCCTCTAGAACTTGATCCAACCCTTTATCTGCTCTCACCATTCTCCTATTAAAGGATTCAGGATCATCTTGCAGTTGAGGTAATTTGAAGATTTCTCTTATTTTGTCCAGATGGAAGTACATAACGTTCCCTCTGACCATGGTTCTGTAGGTATGGTAAGCAGTTCCAGTCATTCTCTGCTTATCTGTTAACCACAGATTTGAGTAGAATTCCTGAACCATATTCCTTCCAACCTTTATCTCAGGATTGGTTAGAACATCCCATCCTCTGTTTCGAATTTGCTCTTGGATCCCCGGATATTCATCTTCTTTCAGATCAAATTTAACTTCCGGGATCACTGACCTCAGACCCATTATTTTGTGATAATGGTCTTCATGTTCTTTGGTTAAGAACTTCTCTTGATTCCAAAGATTCTTTGGATTATTCTCTTTCTTTCCTCTTAAATTGGTTTGTTTTCCCTTAGGAGCCATGATCTTGATGAATCTTGGCTTAGTGATCACGGAAAAGCACACCAAACTTAGAGGTTTGCTTGTCCTCAAGCAAAAGAAAGGAAAGAAGAGAGAGAAGAGAAGAGCAAATTCGAATGGTGTGGGGGAATTAGGGGGCCAAACGTGTATTTATAAAGTGGGGAGGAGAGATTTCGAAAAAAAGAAAAATTTGAAAGAAGATTTGAGAAGATATGGAAAGAATTTGAGAGAAGGGTGAGTTTTTGAACAAGATTTTGGATTGATTTGAGAGATTTGAAGAATGATTTTAGATTTTTGAAAATTTGAAAGTGAATGATGAAAGGTTGAGATGCATTTATGTAGAAAAATTTGGGTAAGAAAAGGAAAGTTTAAAAAAATTTGATTTGAAAACAAAATCTTGGTCCCCCCACCTTTCTGGCGTTAAACGCCCAGAATGGCACCCATTCTGGCGTTTAACGCCCATTTGTTGCCCATTGTGGGCGTTTAACGCCCAGCCAGGTGCCCTGGCTGGCGTTAAACGCCAGAATTCCTTTATCACTGGGCGTTTTTCTAAAACGCCCAGGATGCTGCACACCTGGCGTTAAACGCCCAGAATGGTGCCCATTCTGGCGTTTAACGCCCAAAATGGCACCTTTACTGGCGTTAAACGCCCAGAATGGTGCCCATTCTGGCGTTTAACGCCCAAAATGCCCCTTACTGGCATTTTTTCGCCAGTAAGCTCTTTTTCTCTGCTTTTTGAGCTGAATCCTTCTGTAACTCTGTGAATTCCTTCATTTTTAATACTTGCCTTTGTAACAACAAAACATATAACCTGCTAATGACTGGGTTGCCTCCCAGCAAGCGCTTCTTTACTGTCTTTAGCTGGACTTTTACTGAGAATCACTCAAGTCTCAGTTTTGAGCATTGCTGCTCAAAATTGCCTTCAAGATAATGCTTGATTCTCTGTCCATTAACAATGAACTTTTTGTCATAATCAATATCTTGAAGCTCAACATATCCATATGGTGACACTCCTGTAATCACATACGGACCCCTCCACCGGGATTTGAGTTTTCCTGGGAACAATTTGAGCCTAGAGTTGAAGAGCAGGACTTTTTGTCCGGGCTCAAAGACTCTGGTTGACAACTTCTTGTCATGCCATTTCTTTGCCTTTTCCTTATAAATTTTTGCATTTTCAAAGGCATTGAGTCTGAACTCTTCTAGCTCATTTAGCTGGAGCAATCTTTTTTCACCAGCTAACTGAGCATCCATGTTTAGGAATCTGGTTGCCCAGTAGGCTTTATGTTCCAGTTCCACGGGCAGATGACAGGCCTTCCCATACACCAGTTGGTATGGAAAGGTTCCTATAGGAGTCTTGAATGCTGTTCTGTATGCCCACAGAGCATCATCCAAGCTCTTTGCCCAATCCTTTCTTCGGGCTATCACAGTCCGTTCCAGGATTCTTTTTAGCTCTCTGTTAGATACTTCAGCTTGCCCATTTGTCTGTGGATGATACGGAGTTGCCACTTTGTGGCTAATTCCATATCTAACCATAGCAGAGTATAGCTGTCTATTGTAGAAATGAGTGCCCCCGTCACTGATTAGTACTCTGGGAACACCAAACCTGCTAAAGATGTGTTTCTGGAGGAATTTCAGCACGGTCTTGGTATCATTAGTGGGTGTAGCAATTGCTTCTACCCACTTAGATACATAGTCCACTGCCACCAGAATGTAAGTGTTTGAGTATGATGGTGGGAACGGCCCCATGAAGTCAATGCCCCATACATCAAACAATTCTATCTCTAATATCCCTTGTTGAGGCATGGCATATCCGTGAGGCAAGTTACCAGCTCTTTGGCAACTGTCACAGTTACGCACAAACTCTCGGGAATCTTTATAGAGAGTAGGCCAGTAGAAGCCACATTGGAGGACTTTAGTGGCTGTTCGCTCACTTCCAAAATGTCCTCCATACTGTGATCCATGGAAGTGCCATAGGATACTTTGTGCTTCTTCTCTGGGTACACATCTGCGGATCATTCCGTCTGCACATCTCTTAAAGAGATATGGTTCATCCCAGAGGTAGTACTTGGCATCTGAAATTAATTTCTTTCTTTGCACTCTGCTGTACTCCTGGGGTATGAACCTCACAGCTTTATAGTTTGCAATATCTGCAAACCATGGAGCTTCCTGAATGGAAAAAAGTTGCTCATCTGGGAAGGTCTCAGAGATCTCAGTAGAAGGGAGGGACGCCCCAGCTACTGGTTCTATTTGGGACAGATGATCAGCTACTTGGTTCTCTGTCCCTTTTCTGTCTCTTATTTCTATATCAAACTCTTGCAGAAGCAACACCCATCTTATAAGTCTGGGTTTTGAATCCTGCTTTGTGAGTAAGTATTTAAGAGCAGCATGGTCAGTGTACACAACCACTTTGGATCCCACTAGATAGGATCTAAACTTGTCAATGGCATAGACCACTGCAAGTAACTCTTTTTCTGTGGTTGTGTAATTCTTCTGTGCGTCATTTAGAACACGGCTGGCATAATAAATGACGTGCAGAAGCTTGTTATGCCTCTGTCCCAACACTGCACCAATGGCATGGTCACTGGCATCACACATTAGTTCAAATGGCAATGTCTAATCTGGTGCAGAGATGACTGGTGCTGTGACCAGCTTAGCTTTCAGGGTCTCAAATGCCTGCAGACACTGTGTGTCAAACACAAATGGAGTGTCAGCAGCTAGCAGGTTACTCAAAGGTTTTGCAATTTTCGAAAAATCCTTTATAAACCTTCTGTAGAATCCTGCATGCCCCAGAAAGCTTCTGATTGCCTTAACATTGGCAGGTGGTGGTAATTTTTCAATTACCTCTACCTTTGCCTTATCCACCTCTATTCCCTTGCTTGAAATTTTGTGCCCAAGGACAATTCCTTCAGTCACCATAAAGTGACATTTCTCCCAGTTTAAAACCAGGTTAGTCTCTTGGCATCTTTTCAGGACAAGTGATAGGTGGTTAAGACAGGAGCTGAATGAGTCTACATATACTAAGAAGTCATCCATGAAGACCTCAAGAAATTTCTCCACCATATCAGAGAAGATGGATAGCATGCATCTCTAAAAGGTTGCAGGAGCATTACACAGACCAAAAGGCATCCTTCTGTAGGCAAACACGCCAGAAGGGCAAGTAAATGCTGTTTTCTCTTGGTCCTGAGGATCTACTGCAATTTGGTTGTAGCTAGCCATCCAAAAAGCAGTAATAATCATGACCAGCTAGTCTTTCTAGCATTTGGTCTATGAATGGTAAAGGAAAATGATCCTTTCTGGTGGCTGTATTGAGCCTTCTGTAGTCAATACACATACGCCACCCTGTGACTGTTCTTGTAGGAACCAGTTCATTTTTTTCATTATGAACCACTGTCATGTCTCCCTTTTTGGGGACAACTTGGACAGGGCTCACCCAGGGGCTGTCAGAAATAGGATAAATAATCCCAGCCTCCAGTAATTTAGTGACCTCTTTCTGCACTACCTCCTTCATGGCTGGATTTAGCCTCTGTTGTGGTTGGACCACTGGTTTGGCATTATCCTCCAACAGGATCTTGTGCATGCATCTAGCTGGGCTAATGCCCTTAAGATCACTTATGGACCACCCAAGAGCTGTCTTGTGTGTCCTTAGCACTTGAATCAGTGCTTCCTCTTCCTGTGGATTTAAAGCAGAGCTTATAATCACTGGAAAAGTGTCACTTTCTCCCAGAAATGCGTACTTCAGGGATGGTGGTAGTGGTTTGAGTTCAGGTTTGGGAGGCTTATCCTCCTCCTGAGGAATTTTCGAAAATTCCTTTGTTTCCACTGATTTTTCTTGATCAGGTTGAGCATCCTTGAAGATGTCCTCAAGCTCTGATTCTAGACTTTCAGTCATATTGACCTCTTCTACCAGAAAGTCAATAATGTCAGCGCCCATGCAGTCACTTGGTGTGTCTGGATGCTGCATAGCTTTTACAACATTCAACTTGAACTCATCCTCATTGACTCTTAGGGTTACTTCCCCTTTTTGTACATCAATGAGAGTTCGTCCAGTTGCTAGGAAAGGTCTTCCTAGAATGAGAGTTGCACTCTTGTGCTCCTCCATTTCCAGCACCACAAAGTCAGTTGGAAAGGCGAATGGCCCAACCTTGACAATCATATCTTCTATTATGCCTGATGGATATTTAATGGAGCCATCAGCAAGTTGGAGGCATATCCGGGTTGGTTTGACTTCTCCAGTCAACCCAAGCTTTCAGATAGTGGATGCAGGTATTAGATTGATGCTTGCTCCAAGATCACATAGGGCTGTCTTGGTGCAAGCACCTTCTAATGTGCATGGTATCATAAAGCTTCCTGGATCTTGAAGCTTTTCTGGTAAGCTTTTTAGAATGACTGCACTGCATTCTTCAGTGAGAAACACTTTTTCAGTTTCTCTCCAATCCTTCTTATGACTTAAGATTTCTTTCATGAACTTAGCATAAGAAGGTATTTGCTCAAGTGCATCTGCAAACGGAATCTTTATTTCAAGAGTCCTTAGATAGTCTGCAAAGCGGGCAAATTGCTTATCCTGTTCCGCTTGGCGGAGTTTTTGAGGATAAGGCATCTTGGCTTTATATTCTTCAACCTTAGATGCTGCAGGTTTATTCCTTACAGAAGTGGTTGAAGAAGCCTTGTTAGAGGGATTACTGTCAGCACTCTCAGGTGTCTGATCCTCCCTTGGCGTCTGAACGCCAGGATTGGATGGAAAATGGGCGTTTAACGCCAACTTTTCCCCCTTTTCTGGCGTTTGAACGCCAGAACTGGGCAAGGAATGGGCGTTTAACGCCAACTTTCCTTCCCTCTCTGGCGTTTGAACGCCAAAAGTATTCCTCTCTGGGCTCTTACTGTCCTCAGAGGGATTTTGAACAGTGGTTTGGTTATCCTCTGTCAATTGTTCCTTATTTGGCCTTTTGCTCTTTTGAGCAGTGTTATTCAGTGTTTTCCCACTCCTCAGTTGAACTGCTTGACATTCCTCTATTATCTGTTTAGATATTTGCTGTTTTGCTTGATTCAACTGCAGTTCTATGTTCTTGTTAGCAACTTTAGTTTCATGGAGCATCTCTTTAAATTCTACTAACTGTTCTGTCATCCGGAGCAATTGTTGATTAAGCTCAATCATCTGTTCTTGAGGATTAGGATCAGTGACTACTGTCATGACTTCCTCTTTTGGAGAGAACTCATTGCTAGAGTACAAATATTGATTTCTAGCAACAGTGTCTATAAGCTCTTGAGCCTCTTCAATTGTCTTCCTCATGTGGATAGATCCACTAGCTGAGTGGTCTAAAGACATCTGAGCTTTTTTTGTGAGCCCATAGTAGAAGATGTCTAACTGTACCCACTCTGAAAACATTTCAGAGGGGCATTTTCTTAGCATACCTCTATACCTCTCCCAGGCATTATAAAGGAATTCATTATCCTCTTGTTTAAAGCCTTGGATGTCCAGCCTTAGCTGTGTCATCCTCTTTGGAGGGTAAAAGTGATTCAGGAATTTGTTTGATAACTGTTTCCATGTCTTTATGCTTGCTGTAGGTTGGTTATTCAACCACCTCTTAGCTTGATCTTTTACAGCAAATGGAAACAATAATAGTCTGTAGACATCCTGATCCACCTCTTTATCATGTACTGTGTCAGCAATTTGTAAGAATTGTGCCAGAAACTCAGTAGGCTCTTCCTGTGGAAGACCGGAATACTGGCAATTTTGCTGCACTATGATAATGAGTTGAGGATATAGCTCAAAGCTGCTTGCTTTGATGGGAGGTGTACAAATGCTACTCCCATATGCAGCTGTAATGGGGTTAGCATATGACCCCAGAGTCCTTCTGGACTGATCAATCCCACTTAGGTCCATAATGGATAAAGGGAAATGATATGGATTGCAAATAGATAAAAATATCTTTTTATTTTTTTTTGAATTAAATGAAAAAAATAAAATATAATAAAAAAAATAAAATAAAAATTCGAAAATTAAAAAGAAAATAAGATCAAAGCAAATTGAGAACTGAATCAATTAGTCAATTAAAAAGATTTTGAAAATAACAATTAAAAGATATGATTGAAAAATTTTTATGAAAAAGATTTGATTTTTGAAATGAGGAAAGAGAAAAACAACAAAATGACACCAAACTTAAAATTTTTAGAAAATCAAACTCTAATTTTCGAAAATTTTTAAGGGAAAAAACACAAGAGGACACCAAACTTAGAATTTTTAAAGATCAAAAAGAGACTAAGGACATGCAAATTCGAAAAACTAAGAGAAAACAAAAGCATGCAATTGACACCAAACTTAAAATATGAAACTAGACTCAACTAAAAGACTCTAAACCAACAAAAATAAAACAGTCCTAATCTAAGCAACAAGATAAACCGTCAGTTGTCCAAACTCGAACAATCCCCGGCAACGGCGCCAAAAACATGGTGCACGAAATTGCAATCACACTTTTGCAATCCCGCACAACTAACCAGCAAGTGCACTGGGTCGTCCAAGTAATACCTTACGTGAGTAAGGGTCGATCCCACGGAGATTGTCGGCTTGAAGCAAGCTATGGTTATCTTGTAAATCTTAGTCAGGATATCAGAAATTATCAAGGTTGATTGTGAAAAATAAAAGAACATGAAATAAGTACTTGTTTTGCAGTGATAGAGAATAGGTTGAGGTTTTGGAGATGCTCCATCTTCTGAATCTCTGCTTTCCTACTGTCTTCTTCTTCAAGCACGCAAGGCTCCTTCCATGGCAAGCTGTATGCAAGGGTTTCACCGTTGTCAATGGCTACCTCCCATCCTCTCAGTGGAAATGTTCAACGCACCCTGTCACGGCACGGCTATCCATCTGTCGGTTCTCGATCAGGCCGGAATAGAATCCAGTGATTCTTTTGCGTCTGTCACTAACGCCCCGCCCTCAGGAGTTTAAAGCTCATCACAGTCATTCAATCATTGAATCCTACTCAGAATACCACAGACAAGGTTTAGACCTTCCGGATTCTCTTGAATGCCGCCATCAGTTCTAGCTTATACCACGAAGATTCCGATTAAAGAATCCAAGAAATATCTACTCAATCTAAGATAGAACGAAGGTGGTTGTCAGGCACACGTTCATAGTTAAGAATATGATGAGTGTCACGGATCATCACATTCATCCGGGTTAAGAACAAGTGATATCTTAGAATGGAAGCAAGCATGATTGAATAAGAAACAGTAGTAATTGCATTAATCCATCAAGACACAGCAGAGCTCCTCACCCCCAACCATGGGGTTTAGAGACTCATGCTGTAGAAGATACAATGAGAAACGTGTAAAGTGTCATGAGGTACAGATACAATGTCAAAAGATCCTATTAATAGTGAACTAGTAACCTAGGGTATACAGAAATGAGTAAATGACGTAAAAATCCACTTCTGGGTCCACTTGGTGTGTGCTTGGGCTGAGCATTGAAGCATTTTCGTGTAGAGACCTTTTCTGGAGTTAAACGCCAGCTTTTATGCCAGTTTGGGCGTTTAACACCAAGTTTTATGCCAGTTCCAGCGTTAAACGCTGGAATTTCTGAGGCTGTTTTGCCACGCCGGTTTGGGCCATCAAATCTCGGGCAAAGTATGGACTATTATACATTGCTGGAAAGCCCAGGATGTCTACTTTCCAATGCCGTTGAGAGCGCGCCAATTGGGCTTCTGTAGCTCCAGAAAATCTACTTCGAGTGCAGGGAGGTCAGAATCCAACAGCATCTGCAGTCCTTTTCAGTCTCTGAATCAGATTTTTGCTCAGAGCCCTCAATTTCAGCCAGAAAATACCTGAAATCACAGAAAAACACACAAACTCATAGTAAAGTCCAGAATAGTGAATTTTAACTAAAAACTAATAAAAATATACTAAAAACTAACTAGATCATACTAAAAACATACTAAAAACAATGCCAAAAAGCGTATAAATTATCCGCTCATCAAACGCCCAGCTTTTTCTGTGTAATTCCTCTGCTGTATGTTCTGAATCTTCAATTCTCTATATTTTTGACTTGAGAAGACACAAATTAAAAAATTTTTTTGGATTTCTAATAATCAACATGTAACTAAAATCAAATAACAATGCATGCAAGACACCAAACTTAGCAGTTTGTATACCATTGACATTAACAAAATGAGAATGCATATGAAAAAAAAACAACAAAACACTCAAGACAAGAGAATTTAAAGATCAGAACAAGGAAATCATCAAGAACAACTTGAAGATTAATGAAGACACATGCATGAATGCAAGAAAAATAGAAACATGCAATTGACACCAAACTTAAAATGAGACACTAGACTCAACAAGAAACATAACCTTGAAACACTAGAATTCATTCTTAAGAACTCTGAAGAAAAATACCTAATCTAAGCAACAAGATGAACCGTCAGTTGTCCAAACTCAAACAATCCCGGCAACGGCGCCAAAAACTTGGTGTTGTTGTCGGATCAAAACTTGGCACTGTTATTGCAAGGAACAAATGCGAAACTGTAGTTAGGACATTTAATTCCCCGGCAACGGTGCCAAAAACTTGGTGTACGAAATTGTGATCATCAATGGCGCCATCAACATAGTACGCTCAATTGAAATCTCAACTCTTTATCACAACTTCGCACAACTAACCAGCAAGTGCACTGGGTCGTCCAAGTAATAAACCTTACGCGAGTAAGGGTCGATCCCACGGAGAATGTTGGTATGAAGCAAGCTATGGTCACCTTGTAAATCTTAGTTAGGCAGATTCAAATGGTTATGGATGATATACGAATAAAGCATAAAGTAAAGATAGAGATACTTATGTAATTCATTGGTGAGAACTTCAGATAAGCGAATGGAGATGCTTTGTCCCTTCCGTCTCTCTGCTTTCCTACTGTCTTCATCCAATCCTTCTTACTCCTTTCCATGGAAAGCTGTATGTTGGGCATCACCGTTGTCAGTGGCTACAATCCCGTCCTCTCAGTGAAAATGTTCAACGCACCCTGTCACGGCACGGCTAATCATCTGTCGGTTCTCAATCAGGTTGGAATAGAATCCATTGATTCTTTTGCGTCTGTCACTAACGCCCAGCCTTTAGGAGTTTGAAGCTCGTCACAGTCATTCAATCATTGAATCCTACTCAGAATACCATACACAAGGTTTAGACCTTCCGGATTCTCTTGAATGCCGCCATCTAGCTTATACCACGAAGATTCCGATCAAGGGATCCAAGAGATAAACATTCAAGCCTTGTTTGCTTGTAGAAAAGAAGTGAGAATGATGATGAGTGTCACATAAT
Organism: Arachis hypogaea; assembly: GCF_003086295.3. Lineage (NCBI taxonomy): Eukaryota > Viridiplantae > Streptophyta > Magnoliopsida > Fabales > Fabaceae > Arachis > Arachis hypogaea. The sequence goes on from NC_092036.1 coordinate 64,685,105, forward strand.
CATCACATTCATCATGTTCTTGGGTGCAAATGAATATCTTAGAACAAGAATAAGCTGAATTGAATAGAAGAACAATAGTAATTGCATTAATACTCGAGGTACAGCAGAGCTCCACACCTTAATCTATGGTGTGTAGAAACTCCACCGTTGAAAATACATAAGTGATAATGGTGATCATTGACTTCGGCCCCAGAAAGGGAACCAGAAGAACCAAGATGAAAATACAATAGTAAAAGGTCCTATTTGTAGAGAACTAGTAGCCTAGGGTTTACAGAAATGAGTAAATGACATAAAAATCCACTTCTGGGCCCATTTGGTGTGTGCTTGGGCTGAGCATTGAAGCTTTCATGTGTAGAGACTTTTCTTGGAGTTAAACGCCAGCTTTTGTGCCAGTTTGGGCGTTTAACTCCCATTCTTGTGCCAGTTCCGGCGTTTAACGCCGGGCAGTTTTGAGCTGATTTGGAACGCCAGTTTGGGCCATCAAATCTTGGGTAAAGTATGGACTATTATACATTGCTGGAAAGCCCAGGATGTCTACTTTCCAACACCGTTGAGAACGCGCCAAATGGGCTTCTGTAGCTCCCGAAAAACACACAAACTCATAGTAAAGTCCAGAAAAATAAATTTTAACTAAAAACGAATGAAAATATAATAAAAACTAACTAAAACATACTAAAAACATACTAAAAACAATGCCAAAAAGCGTATAAATTATCCGCTCATCAGAATGCGCGCTTGACACGGGCAGGGAAGGCTTGGTGTGCAACACACAAGCAATACCAAAGCTCCGCTCTTGCCATGAACCGAGCTTGATCCTGGGAGTGTGACCCATAGCCCAAAAATTCAACCAAAATTCCAATTTAATTCAATTCTTCACCAAATTAAAAAGCCCACTCAAATTTCTAAAATCTAAAAATAAGAAGTGTATAAATAGAAGTTAGTTTGAGTTAGAGAGGACCTTTTTGCTTACTTTTAAATTTTCAATTTTATTTTCTAGCTTTGGAGGTTTGGGAATTAAGGAGAGAACTGAATTCTCTTCTTCTTGTTCTTGCCTCTACTCTCTTCATCTTTCTTTTGAATCTTGGGTAGAGAATTGAAAAACTCTTCATCTTTATTTTTTTGGCATAATTCAAGGAATTGTGGTTTGGATCTAAGTTCTCTTTACTGTTTTCATCTCTACTCCTTCTGCAATCTATCTTTTACTTCTTTGCAATTATTCTCCTGTTAGATCAAGGAAGGACTTGAGATCTAGACTCGTTTTCTAGTCTCCTCCACCCCTGAGATCTTCAACTTTTCCTTTAGCTATTGCAATTTAGCTACATTTTGCTTTCTGTTTGGTTTCTCAAGTAATTCCTCTTTTCTGTTTTGATCTGTTGCATTTTAATTCATCCTTTACTTCTCTATTTAATGCCATTTTACTTTCTCTGTTTAGTTTGCACTTTAAGTTTCGGCTATCTACATTTCTTGCAATCTAAGTTTCTGTAATTTACATTACTTGCACTTTAAGATTCAGCTCTTTTAATTCTTCTGCACTTTATATTCTTGTCAATTATCCCTCTCCCTTTAAATTTCATGCAATTTAGCTTCTGTTGGATACAAATCACTCAAATCAACTCTTGTTCGCTTGACTAAATTAACCACCTAACTAAAATTTCTCAATCCTTCAATCCCTGTGGGATCGACCTCACTCATGTGAGTTATTATTACTTGATGCGACCCGGTCCACTTGTCGGTGAGTTTAGTGTTGGATCATTTTCCACACATCACCCACCTCAGTGAGTTGCTTGGTGGTGACAGAGCGGAAGATCTTTATTCTGAGTTGAATGTCTTTTGTTTATTTTGTTTATATCTCTCATCTTTTGTATTTTACTGTTTCCTAGAGGCTTACCTTTGAGAAAAAAACTTGTATAAGCTATTTTTAATTGTCAAACTTTTGTATTGTCTGAATATAGCTAGCCGGCTTAAACTCCACAAGCTGTGGCTAGATTCTTATAATATTATAATCTTATCTTTTGTTATCTTATATATATATCTTGTGCGTTACGTTGTAGCTCCGTGAGTACATTTTGTGCTTTTTAAATCCTGTCTTTGAGCTATATCCTTTATTGGCCTTCTAGATTGTATTATTTCTTCTATATATTATATGTATGAGCTTAGAACTGTCGTAACCTTTGATTAACCTTTGCTTTACGATGCGAGGTAATGCTTAGGCTAATTAGGATGTTGCATAAAGCACCACTCAGATTTAATTACCTTAGCCTCTCCTTGCACAGTTGCACCAAAAGCACATAACTAGGTTTTTTTTCCTCAGACATCAAAGCCTAGAGTCTTTGGGCTTCTAAATGTTTTGTTTTAAGGTGATTCTGTATCATGGGCTTTCAATCGATAATTCTGAACTAGTTGGCCCAAGTTATTGGGTGATAAGGCACCATTCGGATTTAACCACCCCTTTCCTTGAAACAATAAACACCTTAATCACATAACTGGGTTCTAGGCATTGGTGCCTAGAGCCTTATTGCTTTTTGAATTTTCAATCTTTTGATTTTTGGATTTTTTTTACTTTCTTTCTCTATCTTTTTCTTTTTCTTCTTGATTCAAGGATCGTTGGATATTTGGAAGCTCATAATATGTCTCTAAACTTTTGTTTATAGACATTTTGTCTCCCTTTCCTTTAAGTTTATTTAGATACTCTAAGTCCATGGAATATTATCATTCTTGCTACTGACCACCACTCTTTTAATGGGACTTCTTTATTGATTCAATTTCTCCCATTAAGAGCAACTTTTTTTATGATTATTGGAGTGCTTGGAGGATAGTACATGTATTAAGTTCTTAAAAGAAAAATAAAAGAAAATAAGGAAGCAGATACATAATGCAAAAGAAAGAAGAAGAAAGGAAAATAACGATAAAATTAAAGAAACGAAAAAAAGGGAACTAACCACCATACACAATTATTACCAAAGTCATTATTCATTCTTGTTGCTATCTTCATTCTCATCCTTGGTCTTAGTGACAACACCAAACTTAGTTTGGCCATATAACAAAATGATGAAAAATATGGAGGAAGAATAGAATTCTAAACAAGTTTGTACTACGTGATGAGTGCAGGCTAAAGTTTTAAAAAAATGATTTTTGAATTTAAAAATCCCTGGATATCTCCCTTTTTATTTTGAAAATTAATTTGAAATTCAAATAAAATGCATAAAAGAAAGAAAAAGTAGAAAGAAATATGTAACTAACCATCAAAGAAATATAATTCAAATTTACCATATTTTTACTCGTCTTCATTGTAAAAGAATAGAGACATATTAGTTCCTTAAAATAATACCTCAACAGATGTAAAATAAGTTTTTCTAGCTGCTTTCAACACCAAACTTAGAGTGTTATCAACTCTATAAGTTCAAACATATAAGTAACGAGAGAATGAAGTATGTTGTGAAGTGAAATATGAGTTGAGAAGAAGAGAAGATGAACGTAAAATGAAGTGAATATAGAATGTGTGTAGTGTGTGATGTATGTTTACATGTGAAGTATGACAACTGAGATAGGAAAGAGTGATATTAAGAATGGTGAGAATGGTGCCATGCATGCATGCAGAGTGGTCTTTGGGAAGATAAATAATGATGGTAGTCATAAAGTAAAAACTTTTGAAAACTAGCTTTGAAAATTAAAATTAATAAAAAAACTCTGAGTAGAGAATAGAAATTAACTAGAATCTAAATTATTCATTAAAAATATTTTTTCCATTTAATTAACAGAAAGGACTGCAATGGAGAAGAGAAGAAAAATGATACTAACCAATTGGGTTGCTTCTAAACAAGCGTTCTTTTGATGTCACTAGCTTGATTCACACAGCTTTCTAGGATAGAGGCTGGATGAATTTTTGTCGACCTTCTTCTTCTCTAATATAGTGTTTTTCTTTGTTGACCATGACCCTTCTCTCAGTGCTTTCCTAGATTGACTGTATATAATCTAGCTTTTCTTCTTTTTCAAAACTTGGATGCTGTATAGAGTTATTGCTGTATAGCATTCCTCCATAGAATTTGGCATTGTTTTGTTTGAGAGGGAATATTTTTATTTTCTGCCAATTGTTGGGTAATATGTTCCACTTGCATCTTTAGATTTTTGGTAGAGATTTTTTTTATTATTGAAGTTTGTTCTTATTTCTTACATGAAATTTTGAGTTTGTTGAACAAATTTACTAGTGGTTTGGGATAATATTTCTATCTTACTCTCAAGAGATGAGATGGAAGTTTCTTGAACAAATTCAGCTATGATTTGACATAATTTCTCTACACCAAGCTCAAGATGATTTTAAAATTGCATCTGACTCTCCTGCCGTTGGTATGTAATGGTATGTAACATTGGAGAAGGCTTGTTCTTGATTCCACCAGCCATCATTAGGATACTTCCTCTATACAAGAAAATATGGGTTATTCTTTGGCCTTGAGAATTATCCCATATAATTTACTTGCTCTCTGAGTGGCTCATACTACATTTGTTCTACTTATTTTCTGAGTAAAGAAAGTTGTTGAATCATGAGTTTATTGATTGATAGGATTTTTTCTATAGTATCCAATTTCATCATTCCCTTATACACAAATACCAAATAGAGTAAAATGCACTGTGTGTAATAAAGAAGTAAAGTAAATAGATCTTTATCTACTAAGAAAAGATCATTAAATACAAAAGATCCTTACCTGACCAACCCGCACCATATATATATATATATAATTTTAAACTAAAGACCTCTCACTAAATGCAAAAGATCCTTAACCACTAAGAAAAGATCATTAATTGATAATTTAATGCATTTTTTTACATAAAGTGCTTGTTTGGGCGTCATTAAGTCGATAAAAAAGATCTTTTTTTCAATGAAAAAATATCTTTTTTTATTTTTTAGTGTATTTGAAAAATTTCTAATAGTAAAAATAAAAGCATTAGAAAAATGAAAAAATCTTTTTTGAGAAGCTACAATTTACATTTTTTAAAAGATATTTCTTACTTAAAAAAAGATGTTTTTCACATAATAAATGAATAAAAAAATACTTTTATCTTATTTTACCCAAACACAATTGATAAATAAAAAGATTTTTTTATATGAGATATCCAAACATAAAATCACTTGTACTTTTGTAGAAGATCTTTAAAAAAAAATATTTTTAAAAAGATCTTTTTCGAGAATAATGTCCAAACAAGCCCAAAAATAAGTTCTATTTTAAATTATCATCAAGTTATATAATAATGTTGCAATTTTTGGTAACCTACAGGTAAGATCGGGTACTTGCGGATTAAGAACAGGTAGGGTTAGGGTTGGGGTATTATCGGATCCAAATCCTACCCTATCCTACCTATTACTACCTCTAACTTAAACGATGTATCTTTCAGGCTTTTATTTTGGATCCAAACTAAATCCTATGGTTGAATTAAACACTTATCCCAATGATATTAGGCCCAATGATATTCTCTCTGTTAAAATAAATCCTTTCAATGGCCCTTTAAAAATATTAGGCCAATAATATTCTCTCCATTAATTTTTATCTAATATATTGTTAACCAAAATAAATAAAAAGTTGAAAAAAATAGGATAAAGTATTATTTAGTCACCAAAATTTAGTTTAAATTCTAAATTGATTTCTAACCTTTCAATTGTCGTATTTTAATTCTAAATTTATTTAATAGAGAATGTCGTCCCATTGTTAAATTTAAGATGAATAGTTAGGCTGAGACTAAAAGACAAAGATTAAAAGACAAAAGCTGAATTAAGTCTAAATATTATGTTTAGTGTAAAGTATACAGGACTAAGTTATGTCTAAATATTCTATTTGGTATAAGATAAATATAGAGATTAAAACAAACAAAATTACTTAAATGCCTCTTTTCCCATTCTCTCTTTCTCATTCTTCCTTTTCATTTTCAAATTTCTCCCTACAAATTAATAATATAGTAAATCCAAATCAAACAAATAGAACAAAATATGAGTGTTTCCTTATCCAAACATAGATCAAGGCATAGCCAGAACATAAATAATCAAATACTGAAACAAAGTATGTTCAAAGAAAATCCAGTCATTTCAACATAGATCTAGGCTTAAATTCTAAACAACTCAATAAAACTAGCAATTCAAATGAATCAAAAATTGAAAAAACTTTTTCCAAAAAAAAAAACAAAAGAAAATAAATGAATCAATAACATCACATATCGGTATCAAATTGCACCCATAGTTTGTTTAAGATACTCAAAATTTACAACAAAGACAAGTCTTTTTTCTGTGGTAGTGAAAAAAGGAAACAATTTTCTCTTTGAAAATGGCACAGGGACGAGCATAGGTGACGATGATAGCCACGATGAAGTCAAGGCGGTCGAGACAAGATGCAGAAAAAAGAGAACAAAGAAGGATTCGAGAGGCGAGCAAACACTGGCGGTGTGGGGATGAGGGAGAGAAGAAGGAGAAGAGAGGAAGAAGGAAGTCACCGTGACTCCGATGACGATAATGAGATGATGCTGGGGGCGACGTGTGGTCACAGTTTAAGGAGGGTGAGTGTGTAGAGAATTTAAAAAGGAAAAGGCCCTAACAAGTTTTCATCAAAGGGGTAGAGTTGGATTTTAAATTTTGAGAGAGAGTATTTTAGGAAAGCAATATCAGTAAGTTGCAATTCGTGTCTTAAAAAAATTCAGTCTTTTGTGTCCCTACTTTTTAGAGGTAGTGAAGAGATTGAAATTTTGTGTTCCGAGATTGAAATTTTTGTTTCGGTCTCTAGTCACCAAAAACAATACCAAGTTTTAGTCTCATTAGTACTCCACATGAAATGCAACCTTAACGAAAGAATCATGTGGACATGAAACTATTTAATTTAGTTGTCACACTAAAATAAATAACATCTATGTGATTCTCTTTCTGTTAATTATTTATCTCAAATTTAATAGTGATACAATATTAATTCTATTTGAAACACTACAAGAAAATGGAATATTTGTAACAAAAACTATGTAACAAATTTAAAATTATTACAAAAAATTATTTTTTTATAACAAAAGTTAGTGATTGTTACATAATAATAATGTTTTGTAACAGTAATATAATTTGTTACAAAACGTTTTGATATTTTGTAACAACTTGATTTTTTGGTTACAAAATATATTGACTTTTGTAACGAACTGGTGTTTTGTTGCAAAATTTTATAATATTTTATAATAAAAGATGAAGTTGTTGCAAAAGTTCTAAATTTTTTGTAACAAAATCAAGTGTGGGGAAGTTTGGGAATATTGGGTGAGATAAAAGTGTATTTTATAGTTTTGTTGAAATCTTGGGAATTGGGTACATGTTCATGCATTAAATGTTTAAACTATATGCTTTGATACTTTTTTTATATATTTTATTTTGAAAAAAAAATAAGAAAAAGAGGAAAAAAAAGCAATAAAAAAGGGACAAAGTGCCCCAAAGTAAAGTAATAATAACAATGCATATGTGTTGTGATTAAAAAGGGAATGCATGAGTGTGTGAAAAAGTAAGTAATGGGTAGCTAATTTTGCACTAGAGTTAAATAGGTTGTCATAGGTTAGGTAGAAAGTTTAGGTTAATCAAAGATTCAAATTCTAGTCCACTTGACCAAATACAATCTTACCTTAACCCTAGCCTCATTACATCCTCGTAAAAAAGTCCTCATGATGATTGCATTTATGCATTGATTAATTATTGATTGTTAGATGAAAAACAAATTTTAGAAAGCATGATTAGAGGAGAATTAAGTGAATCAACCCTATACACTTGAGCGACTAGAGCGTATACACATTCGATGAAGGGTCGATAGCTTGATTCTATGTTTCCACATATGATCATCTCTTTTCTTGCAAATTTGTAATTTCTTTTCAATGACTCTAATCAATTGTTGGATTTGATTTGATAGCGATTTCTTTAGCCCTTGTGTTTATATATGTATTTTTGGAAATTGATTTATTTTGACCAAGTAGTTGCATGTATTTAGATAAATTGCATATAGATAGTTTACTTTGAATAAATGTTAATACCCATTTCTTGTCTTTCTTGAGTTTAGCATGAGGACATGTTAATGTTTAAGTGTGGGGACATGCTAATGGTTTATCTTGTATCAAATTTGGTGGATTTTATCAACTTTTTTTACATTTATTCACTAAAATAGCATGGTTTTGTAAATTCTCCCTAAATTGTGCTTAAGAGTAAAAACATGCTTTTTTGGCCTTTAATTTGCTAAATTTAATTTATTTTAATTCCATTCAATGCCTTGATATATTTGTTAAGTGATTTCAGGCTTAGTAGGCAAGGATTGGATCAAAGAAGTGAAGAAAAAGCATGCAAGGTAAAGAATTTATGAAGAATGGGGATTTGGTAGAATTCATGGCCACGCGTACGCGTGAGTGAGAGTTTTGTCAGGTCACGCGTACACATGATATCCCGTGTACGCGTGACACTTGGCACATGACCAACTTAAAGAAAACGTGGCTGACAATTTCTGAGCTTATCCAAGCCCAAATCCAACTCATTTCTGAAGTATTTGAGGCCAAATTCAAGAAGGAACAAGGGGAGAGCAATTAGGTTTATTTTAGTAACATGTTTTAGGTTATATTCTAGAAAGAGATGCTTTCTCTTCTATCTAGAATTAGGGTATATTTAGTTTCATTTCATCTTAACTTTAGGTTTTGATCTTGTTTCGATTTAGTTTTTCTTACAATTTCTTGTTATTACATCTTTGTTCTCTTAGTTTTACATGTTATTCTTTTATTTGGTCACTTTCACGTTTATGAACTCTTGTTGATTTAGATTTCCATTTAATGCAATTTGATGTTTCTTTGTTTATTGTTGTTTAATTGAGTTGTTATTATTGTTATCTTGCATTTTGTAGCTTTAGATTTTACTATTATTTCACTTTTATGATGCTTTCATTTTATGCCTTCTAATTATTTGATAAAATGCTTGGCTTAGTTTTAGAGTATATTTTAGCACTTTTGGCTTGAGATTGAGGACTTAGGTGCTTTGATGTCATTGATGTCAAGTGTGATTGGTAATTTAGGGTTGTTAGTTAGTTTGAGGATCAATTATGTCCATTTGACCTCATCCTCTGATGTTAGAGGATACTAAGTGAAATTAACCCTTTGTAATTACCATGTTGTGGTCAATGATCCAGATAGAAAACCTTGATTCTTAATCCTTGCCATGAGTGTCTTTTAGCATTTATATTATCTTAGTTGTTAGCTTTACTTTCTTGTAATTTACATTTTCCGTTCATCATTCTAAAATCCTAAAAATATCTCATAACCAATAATATTCACACTTCTTTGCAATTTCTTTGAGAGACAACTCGAGATTTAAATACTCTCGGTTTTTATTGGTTTGATTTAAGTGACAAAGAAATTAAACTTTGATTGAGAGTTATTCGTTGGTTTGGATCTATACTTCAACAGAATTACTTTGTGAGAATTCTGAACCGACGATTTCCCTCCGTCGGTTATCTAAATAACAAGTTTTTGCATTCACTAGCCAAATAACCAAGCAAATTAAAAATAGACAAAGTTAATTACTTTGAATAATCACCCTCATCATTTTGCTCTGTGTTGATGCTAGTTTGGTTAAAATAGTATTCACAAAAGTGACAAATCTCCTCAATTAGGTATGATTCAATGATAAATCCTTTAATATGTGCTCTGTTCTTGACCTTTTTCTTAAAATGATGGAGAAAACTTTCATGAAAATATTCATAACAAAAATCAAATAACAAACAATTGACTTAATAAAACAATAAAAAAATTTGAGAATAAATATAGAGGTGTGACTAAACTACCTCTCAAAAGCATACATCCATCTATACAGCAAATGACCACCAAGCAACGCTTCAAATAGAAAATGAATAAGTAGATGTTGCATTGAGTCAAAAAATCTAGGAGAAAAAATATGTTCTAACTTGCATAGCACAATTAGAATATTTTCTTCAAACTTATTGAGAACAACTTCTCATAATGATGTTGAGCAGAAATCTCTGAAGAATTGACTTAACTCTGTTATTGGCTTCCATATTTGCTCTGGCAATAAACTAAAAGCAATTGAGAGTAAACGTTCTATATATATATGACAATCATGACTTTTCATTCCATATAACTTACCCTCCTTCATATCAACACATCTCTCTTAATTTGAAACATATCAATCAAACATCCTTAACTCTTTCACCCATTCCCATATTGCTCTCTTTTGCTGGAGGGTAAATGTATAGTTGGGTTTGGGTTTTATAATTTTACCTCCACTTTGTTCTAAAAGTTCTAATCTTTTTTGCTTGTAGTATAATGTCAGATCTATTCTAGCCTTTGAATTATCTTTACTCTTCTCTTTAATATCCATGACAGTATTAAATATATTATCAAATACATTATTCTAAATATACATCACATCAAGGTTAGGACGAATTAAATTATGATGCCAATAAGGCAAATTTCAAAATATGCTTCTTTTGGTCCAATTATATGTACTTCCATATCCTTCAATCTCAAGTTGCTCTACATCACTTATCTTATCCTAATTTTGAACTATATCCCATATTTGCTCTCTAGTTAATCTTGGTAGAGGTTCTGATCTCTCAATTCTATTCTTATAGAATGCATCCTTGTTTCTTCTAACATGTGATTATTTAGAAAAATTATCTATGGCAATCAAACCATGATGGCTTTCTCCTATTTTTTAATTGGAATGCCTTGGTTTATTCGATATAGTACAGGCATGCAGGCTACCTGCTGTCATCCATCCAGACAATATTCTATATGTAGAAAAATCATTAATAGTCCACAATAATGCAGCTTGCATTACAAAATTTGACTTGGAATAAATATCATAAGTTAAAACACCATCTTTCTATTGTAGTTTTAGCTCATCAATCAAGGGATGCAAGTATACATCAATCCTAGTTTTGAGATTACGAGAACTAGGGATAATCATGGATAAAAACATGTAAGGGATTTTCTTGCTCATAGAAGGAGGCAGGTTATAAGGAATAACAATTATTGGCCAACGTAAATATTGTTTACCAGATTGACCAAAAGAGGTGAATCCATCAGGACATAATCCTAGTCTGACATTGCATGGTTTTTGAAAAAATTGTGGATATTTTCTATCAAAATACTTCCATGCTTTTGAATCCAATGGATGCTCAAGAACACCTTTAAACTTGTGATCAAAATTCCATCGCATGTGAGGTGCTATGTGCATTGAAGCATAAGGTCTTCTTAAACGAGGTATAAGCGGTAAATAGTGCATTCGTTTCAATAGCACTTTTTTTACCCTTTTTACCTATCTTGTACCTTGGAGAATGACCAAATTTACATTCTTATCATGGTATATCATCCTCTTTGTAATACAACATGTAACCATTAATGCAACAATAAATTTTCTTGCTTTCCATGACAAGTTTCAATACTAGTTTCTTTACTTCATAAAAATGGGAGACAAGTAAGTTATCCTTAGGAATCATTTTGTTCATAGCTTTCATGAAATCATCAAAAACTTATTGAAATACATTCTCTTTACCTTTTATACTCAACCTTTTCACTGCCATTAATAATTCTGAATGACCAACACCATTCCTCAAATAATGGGCACTGAGCAGACCATAATAAATTATAAAATTTTTTAGCTTCTGCATTCGGAGGTTCCTCCATGTGTTATTTAAATTGACTCATTAATTTTGGTCTGGTAGCATCAAGCACCATATAATCATACGAATTTCTTATTGGCACACTAGTATACGGAGAAAAACATGTGTCTTATTAATTATCATGATCTATATTCAAATGCAATGGACTTTCTCCATGGGAATCTCAACACCAGCATCTTGGCATGAAATCAATTTTATATAAATCTAGTGAAATCTCATCCAGAGTTGAGAAAATTTTATTTTTATGCTTGTTGCAAGGATATCTAAGTACACCATCTTTAAGTACAAATTAGGGTTGTTTTGTAACTCTATCAATAAAATGTCGAACACCATTGATAAATTTCTGTCGTAATCCTCCTCGGTTTGGCAAATTTCTATTGTACATCCACTTTTGATGTTCTAAAATTTCTATATGTACATATAAAGCATATTAAAATTAGATTAATTAAATTATACTTTTATGAGATAACCAACTATGAGTAGAATCAATTTAATTTTAAAAAATTATAATATTATATTTTGATAAATAACAAATCATCTCAAAATCAATAAGGGATAAGTCGTGTATATAAAGTTACTAACATAGTACAAATTAAAATATATACCTTTATAAATGCTCTTATAATAAAAAAAAATGTACCACACTTCACCGATAATTTAATTTACTATTAAAAGATAAGTATATTATACTATTAAATTACACAATTTTATTATATTATTTTTTAGTAATCTTCTTTAGTACTCTTTTGTATTTAATTAAATTTTTTAATAGAATTAATAATTTATATTATAAAAAATAACAATAGTAAATAAAATATATACTAATTTTAAAAACACATGGTAAAAATTACACAAAATCAAATAAAAATAACAATAAAGTTCTATAAAAAAAATATGTATCGATAACAATAATTAAAAAATTTATATGAACAATAAATAATAAAAATTCTATTAAAAAATACCAAAATATACATCAGTAAACATAAAAAAAATCTAAACAAAAATATCCATACTATGAACAAGAAAATTAAATTAAAAATTGATAAAAAAAAACTTAACAAAAAATACTAACAATGATATTATCAAAACCAATTTATAATGTAGTGCTCCAATTCAGTTGATAAACTGATTTATTTGTTAAAACTAATTTTTAATATATAAAAAAATTAATTTTAACCTTTCTTCCTCCTTCTTCTTCCAACTGTTAAGTTGTGTATAAACTGAGGACTCAAAAAAATAAATTGTATTTTTTAAAAATTATTTATATTTATTTATTTTTAATAAAATTGATATAATTGAAAATTTGACAAAAAATTTATACTAAAATTAGAATAAAAATAAACTTGCAAAAGATCTCATCTGTTAAAAAAATATTTTTTTAAAAGATAAAAAATAAGTACTTTTTTCAAAAGCTAATCCAAACTGACCCAAAAGCTCTTTTTAAAAACTCTTTTTAAATATAAAATTATTTATCTGTTAAAAAATATCTTTTTGAAAAAGATGAAAAAAATAAGTACTTTTTTTAAAAGACAATTCAAACTGGCTCTTTATCAATTCTATCCTTTATTCTTTTCTTCTTAAAGAAGCACAAATAACGATTCATCATAGGAATTATTAATCCAACTAAACAGGATAAATTAAATAAAAAACTAACTATAAAGTAATAATAAAATTATTAATAATGAAAAATTATAGTAATGAACATTAAATCACATAATGATAGTTATTAAAAAAATAATTTACCTATGGAGAATTTTTTTCAAAAACCAATTTAGCATACTAATATAGATACTTTAGCTCAAGAGAAGAATTCAACGCAATTCCTACATCAAGATTTTATATATATGTAAGTGTAGCTTCATATATTAATTTATCTATTGATTGAATAATTGTATCACGCATACAAGAATTATATAAACACCATAAAAATTTTGGAGAAAATTTTACTTGGGATCTTAATCGAAACCTATCAATATGTGTACTAGAAGTCTCTGATATGGGTTGTGAGATAGATCGAGAACTTACGAGTTGAAACGGTTGTTGGATCGTTTGACTAGAGCGATGGGGGTGGATACTTGCAAAGACACTCCAACGCTTAAGTTAGAATGGATCTAGGAAGTATATGTGTGTAGAATGAGTAACATAATTGAAGGGTCTCTAGATCCCTTTTATATAATTAAAGATAATTATCTTATCTTATCCATTAATATTAAAAAGACATTTTGTTTCGAATGTTGATTTTACTAAATATTTATCTTTTAAGATTATTATGTAATGAAGATTTAAAAATATAATTTAATTCAAATATTTTAAAATTAATATTAGACTTAATTTTTTTAAATATTTATCTTTTAGACAATACAAAAAGTTTTGGTTTAAATGGTGGTTTTTCTGGGTTATTATGGCGGTTTCAACCGCCATTATTACCTTGAATAGCGCTCAAGAAAAACCGCCATAATTTGAAGCGCTATTTGGTTATTACGGTGGTTTTCAAAAAACCACCACAATTAACTGGTTAAAACGGCGGTTTTTGAGTTCGGTTAAAACGACTTCTAAACTGCCATTTTAAATAGGTTAAAATGGAGGTTGTTGGATTGTTTAAAACGGCGGTTATTATACATAACGCATGGCAGTTACAAACTGCCACAATTTCAAAAAATGGCAAAAATCTAATAGCTGCAGTAATTTCCATTAAAACTGTCATAATAATCATAAAAAACTTAAAATCTTGTTATTTTAAAACTGCCATAATATTCATTGTAATATGTTAGATTTTTTCATCGACTAACTATTTTTACTTTTTATTACAAAATTGCATAAGTTTTACATATAAACATAATCAAATTTAGAAAATTACATAATATTAGGGTAAAAAATTCTAAACTTAAAATCAGTCATAATATATCCTCTTCCTACATAGTAATAATCAAATATCATAATGTTTTACGTATGTAGTCTTCACTTTATTAACTATCATGATAATAGATTGTCGTGCTTCATGATTTGTGGAATAATTGTTTCTCCGTTTTGAAGATTGACTTCTTAACTCTTTTTGGGATGGAAATTCACTTCTTCAACCCATTTCAATCTCTTAAAGAAAAACAACAATCTTGATAACTTCGCTAGTTTCCTTCAAATAGTACTTTGCCATGCTTGGTTTCTGGCCAACTGTGCATGCAAACACTTGTGATATTATTGGAAGTGCTAGATTAGAAACTGAACGAGCAATGATTTCAAACACGTCTTCATCTGATCAATCATTCCCAATGCACAATAGAAAATCTGGTGATTTACCCTCACTCCTCAGGCTTGAGATTAGATTCTCCACAACTATACCCATGCTCACACCTACACCTTAGATTAAAAAATAGCACAACCATTATTTAACAAATAACCCCATCATGCATCAAAACAGAGTTCAAATACCAAAACTGCAATAAACCTTTATCGTTGTGTACCTGAGGTTTCATTTCAACTATGTGTTGCCCCATTTTAACAACAACAGGCTCATTGGTCAGCACATTCTCAAGGTGATCAAGAAGCTCTTTGGCTTCGCATGATCCAAAATAAGGATCGGCTTCTTGATGGTGCCAAACAATTGCACTCTCCTTGTGTTCATTGAAAGAACCATCTGTTTCCTGTGTAATGTGCCGTTACAAGTTTTGCCATCTTCTTCCAGTTAAAATAAGTTGTCAACCCACATGTCTCCCAAGGAGTATCCCTCCTCAACATGTCACACAATCCACACACCAAATTAGACAAATAATAACAAAATAAAAACATAACAAATTGGTCCAATGTCATTGGGGTAGAATTTATAACCCAAACTAACCGGCAAGTGCATCGGGTCATACCAAGTAGTACATCAAGTGAATAAGGGTCGATCCCACGAGGATTGATGGATTAAGCAACAATGGTTAAGTGATTTATGATGCTTGAGCATCTTTCTTATCTTTTCCTAGTGAATTTGCATTTAAATTGTTAAGTTTAATCAAGAATTAATCATCTTTTAGCCACTATAGATGCTACTTTGAGTCTCGTGCGATTTTGTTTATTTTAGGCAGCATTTGGCTGGATTTGATATTGAGGAAGCTTGCACAAATGGAAGGAGCTCAAGAATTAAAGGAGAGGACAGCAAGGAGCGACGCGCGCGCGTACTTGACGTGTGCACGTGATTTGGAGCTTTCTATGGTGATGCGTATGCGTACCTGACGCGTGCGCGTGATTTGGAGATTTGTGCAGCGACGCGTATGTGTACCTGACGCATACGCGTGACACGCAAAGAAGACTATCGACCCGTACGCGTGACTGATGCGTACGCGTGACATGCGCCACGTGCAGAAAATGCTGGGGGCGATTTTTGGGCCCCATTTTGGCACTAAAGTAAGGCACAGCTCTCTGCCAAGTTAGGCGCGGATCTAGTGAAGCCAAATGGTCCCCATGTTACAAGGTGCGGATTATTTAATTGATTCTGATTTAAATTTAAATTTTAAAATAGGAAAATATATTATTTTAATTTTAGGAATTAGATTTTAAATTAATTAGGATTAGATATAAAAGATAATGGGATTCCACATTCTGCACTTTTACAATTTACCTGAATCCTTATTTTCTCTCTGAACCATGAGCAACTAAACCTCCACTGTTAAAGTTAGAAGCTCTGTCTATTGTATGGATTGATACTATTATTTTTCTATTTTAATTCATGTTTTGACTTATATTTCAAGAATTGTTTTCGTTCTTTATCTTATGAATTTGGGTGGAACGGATGTATGACCCTCTTTCTAATTGAGTTCTTTTATAACTTGTAAACGCTTTTTAATTGAACAACAGCTTGAAAATAATTTCTCATAAATTCTAATTATCTGGGTTTAACGGAATACGTGACATATAATCCTCTTATTTTTAGGTAATTAGGATTTTTGTGGCATATAAACTGGAATTTGAACTTCACCTTCTAATTGGAATTAATTGACCAAGGAATTGGCGGTTGATGAATTTTAGAGAAGACTAGGAAGGTCTAAAGAATTAGGGTCTAGTCACAAAAAGTTTGCCATGAATTAAATCTTGCATGATTAAAATAGTTAGTAAGAAAAGTCAATCCGGAAAATAGATAACTCTGAAACCTTAACTGCCTTCTTTATATTGTCTTCTCAATTCAATTTATTGCTTGCTTTAAGATATTCTTAATTACTATTTAATGCAATTGAACACTCAAAACCATTTTCTGCTCGCCTAACTAAGCCAATCACCCAATCATTGTTGCTTAATCCATCAATTCTCATGGGATCGACCCTCACTCACCTGAGGTATTACTTGGTACGACCCGATGCACTTGCCGGTTAGTTTGTGGGTAGATATTCTGCACCAAGTTTTTGGCGCCGTTGCCGGAGATTGATAGTGATTAACAACTATTAGTTGTTTGATTATTTAGATTAGGCATTTTAGTTTTAATTTTAATTAAATTTTGTTAAAGTATTTTCGGAAAAAAAAAATTTATTAGCACTGATATTTTTCTTAATTTCTGAAATTAAGTTTGGTGTTTCCTAGTTTAGGTTACCTCATTGGTAATTCTCTGCACTCTGACATAGAGAGTTACATCTTTTCTTGTCTTCTGTTTGTTTATGCACAGGAACAGAGACAAAGAACATCTCTTAGACTTTGATCCTGAACCTGAGAGAACTTTTAGGCGGCGGTTGCAACAAGCAAGACTTTACAAGGCTGCAGAATCCACTATGGATCCTAACAATATTGATAATGCCAATGTGTTAAATCCGAATGGGAATGAGCAATAAAGGAGAGTACTTGGCTCTTACTCTACTCCTACTGCAGATCTTTATGGGAAAAGCATTGTGGTACCTCTTATAACTGCGAACAACTTTGAGTTGAAGCCACAACTGGTCACCCTGGTGTAATAAAACTGCCAGTATCATGGTCTTCCCTACGAAGACCCAAATTAGTTTATTTCTAGTTTTCTACAGATTTGTGATACCGTGAAAACAAATGGAGTGAACCCATAGGTGTACAAACTCATGCTCTTCCCATTTGCTCTGAGGGATAAAGCAAAGCTATGGCTAGATTCCCAACCCAAAGAGAGTCTGGATACTTGGGACAAGGTTGTTACTGAGTTTCTTACTAAATTTTTCCCACCAAAGAAGCTGACTAAGCTTAGGGTGGAAGTTCAGACTTTCAGGCAGATGGATGGTGAAACTCTTTATGAAGCTTGGGAGAGATATAAGCTACTGTCTAGGCAATGCCCTCCGGACAGGTTCTCCAAATGGACCCAACTAGATATCTTTTATGAAGGTTTGGGTGAAATGTCCAAGATGTACTTAGATAATTCTACTAGTGGTTCACTGCACAAGAAGAAGACACCGGAGGAGACTATTGAGCTTATTGAATTGGTTGCTAGCAACCAATATTTATACTCATCTAACAGGAATCCAGAGAACTCTGAGGCTCCTCAGAAGAAGGGTGTTATGGAAGTAGAAAATCTTAATGCTATTCTTGCTCAGAACAAGCTTATGTCTCGGCAAATAAGTCTACTCACTCAACAGATGGGTGGCATGCAAGTCTCAGCTATCAACACCCAAAATCCACCTCAAGAGTTCCCTTATGATATGACAGGTAATTTTGTGCAAAATGATAATTATGATTATGCTCAATCTTCTTCTGAACAGGTCTATTACATGGGGAGTGCTCCTAGAAATCCCAATAATGATCCCTATTCTAAGACCTATAATTAGGGGTGGAGAAATCACCCGAATTTTGGG
Organism: Arachis hypogaea; assembly: GCF_003086295.3. NCBI lineage: Eukaryota > Viridiplantae > Streptophyta > Magnoliopsida > Fabales > Fabaceae > Arachis > Arachis hypogaea. Next base: position 64,703,553 of record NC_092036.1, read on the forward strand.
TGGAGAGAGCAACCTCATAGGCCACAAAATTTTAATCATAATTCTCAAGGTGGTTTTTAATAGAATAATTTTAATAATCACCAGTCTCAGTCATCTCAGCAAGCAACTTCTTAGCCCCAGTAGAACAATAATTTAGAAGCAATGTTGGCAAGTTTTAGACAGGAAACCAGAGCATCAATCAAGAACTTGGAGATTCAGATGGGTCAATTAGCTACAAAAGTTAAAAAAATTGATCAAAGGACCACTAATAGCCTTCCTAGTAACACAATTCCAAATCCAAGAGAAGAATGCAAGGTTATCACCTTGATAAGTGGACAAGTGGCAAGTATGGAAGCACAAGTTGATGAGGAGCCAGTTGGAAGAGATTCCAAGGTTATTCAAGTGAGAAGTGGTAAAGTAGCTGGCTCTGAGACCAAGGTCAATGAAGAGTTAGCTGAAAAAAAGCTTCCAGAGGAGAAGAAGGAAGAAGTAGGGCACGTCCCTCCAGAGCGTGCGAACAACCCATTCCCAGACTCTCTTGACGCTTATCCTACATTGCCAAATGCTCCTGAGTACAAGCCTAAGATGCCATATCCTCAGAGACTTTAAAAGGAGACCAAGGACAAGCAATTTTCAAAGTTCTTAGAAGTCTTCAGAAAGTTACAAATCAATATTCCTTTTACTGAGGTTTTGGAGCAAATGCCTATCTATGTCAAGTTCATGAAGGAGTTGTTGCAAAGAAGAAGCGTTTAAAGGGAGATGAGACAATAGTCCTGACTAAGGAATGTAGTGCCATAATTCAGAATAACTTGCCAAGGAAGATGCCAGACCCAGGGAGCTTTCAAATTCCATGCACCATCGGGAGCACCACCTTTGAGAAAGCATTATCTGATCTGGGAGCAAGCATTAATTTGATGCCCTTGTCTGTGATGAAGAAGTTGCAAATCCAAGAGGCACAACCTACAAAGATAGCATTACAGATGGCAGACAAATCTATGAAGCCTCCATACGGATTAGTGGAGAATATCTTGGTCAAAGTGAGTAAGTTCTTCCTCCCAGCAGATTTTGTGATTCTTGACACAAGGAAGGATGAGAATGCCTCTATAATTCTAGGAAGACCATTCCTAGCCACTGGAAGAGCTTTGATGGATGTAGAATTTGGTGAATTAGTGCTTAGAGTACACGATGAGCAACTAGTCTTCCATGTTTTCAAAGATGTACATTCAGCAGATAAAGAAGAGAGGTGCATGCAGACTGAGCTTATTGACCAACCTTTCAAAAACCCCCTGATGATGCACAGTAGAATCTGTAGCTCAAACCTCCCTTGGTAACAATCAATAAAATTCCTCCTGATATCAAACCTAAGTTTGGTGTTGGGAATGCATCATCCACCAAAGGAGAGGGTCCTAAAAAGAAGCTACCCAGAGGATAGAGAAACAAAAGATCCCCACTGATGGTTTCTCCCTTGGAATGAAAGTGGTATTGACTAGAAATCTAGCATGGATTTATACAGTAAACAGAATCTTCTCTCTGGAGCATATTGAGCTACTTTATGGAGACACAGGAAAGAAGTTCAAAGTAAGGGGTGAAGAGCTGAGCCCCTATGATCCTTCTCCTTAGAGGAGCTGACCATCAAGCTAGTGATGATAAAGAAGCGCTTGTCGGAAGGCAACTCGTTAATTTTGTATCCTTAAGTATTTCTCGAGTAGTGGTTTTCTTATTTATTTGAGTTTTATTTAGTTTTTATTATTTTCTTTCGTTTTACGTGTGTTCTGATCATGCAGCTATTTTAGAATAGAAACCGAACACTGCAAAAAAAAGAGAGACAAAGAAGAAAAGTTACCCAAGAGATGAGCAGGAGTGGTGCTGGAACTATGCTTTGTGCACAGAGAAGACCACACTTATGCGCACCTTACGCATGCGCGTCGTTTGCATTTTTAGCCATCCACACGTGCGCGTCCCTGACTCGTACGCGTGACCCTGAAAATTGTGTCAATGAGTGTTTAGGTAGAGAGTTGTGATGGCTTGGGGTTAGAAGTGTGCTAGAAGCATAAACTTGATAACGCGAACGCATCCCTGACGCGTGCGCGTCCCTGACACATGCACGTCCTTTGCACAAATGTTCATCCACGCGTGCGCGTGCATGACGCACACGCGTCGTATCAAAATTCTGGTTCCCAAGCCATGCGAACAGAGAGTTGTGCATGCACGGGGCCTCCTTCGTGCAATTCGCACAAAGCAAGGGCACACGTACTCGTGCCAGACGCTTACGCATCATTATCAAAATCCGGCGACCCGTGCATATGTGTGCTGTACGCGTACGCGTCGCATGCGGCGCCTAACTCCACTAGTGCACTGCCCTGTTTTCATTCTCTCTCCTCCCAAATCCTAACTCTCTCTCATTCTTTTCCTCTTTTCTTCTTCTTTTATCATACTAATTGCTTTTATGTCCCTCTCTGTTTTCAGTTCTTCTTTGCTTGAGGACAAGCAAAACTTTAAGTTTGGTGTTGACGCTTCGCTTAAGGCTTTCTGTTTAGCACCAAAGGGAGATGAATGTTCTTCATGAAGGAATGAGATGACCACCAGCATAACTGAGGTGGTTGAGTTCCTTTCATTCTATTTCTCTTCCATTCTTATTTTGTTGTCTTCTATTTTCTGTTGCTTTGACTGCTTGCATGATCTTTAGTACTTTTAGAAAAAAAAAAGTTTGCCTCATGTATTTCTCACTGAGCTTGAATTCAAAAGAAAAAGAAGTGATGTATTGCATGAGAAATTGAGTTTATATTTAAGAGTAGTCTTATTTACTTAAATGTAGTGGCATTATTTGTGATTTTGAATGCATGACATGAACAGTGCATATTCGAATTTAAATCAAAGGATGTTGATGTATAAGAAACAAGAATTTAGAAAATTATTATGACTTCTCTGAAATAAACAAAAATTTAATCCTTGAAGCAAAATAAATAGCAAAAAAAAAAAAACTATAAAAGCAAGGTCCAAGGATCTGAGCATCAATGACTAGGGAGGTCAGACATGATTAAAAGCTCAAAGAGTTGTTTCCCTAGTCATATGCTTGTGGTGTTTTTATGTCAAATAATCCTTAAGACAGAACACTTAGAGTCAAGATCAAGTGCTTTTAACAGAGTATGCCAAAGGCTTTGAGCACAACTGTCTGGGAATAACTGAAAGAAAAATCAGAACTTAAAGAGAGTTCCCTAGTTAAGTGCTTGTGGTGTTTCTGTGTCAAGTAACCCTTGAGACAAAACATTTAAAGTCACAGCTAGGCTCAAGGTGCAAAGCACCAAAGAAAAATGAAATAAAGAAAATTATGTTGTGTTCAAGGATCAAGCTGGAGTATAAAGATCAGAGAATTCATAATATGATCCGGATTCTAATTCCGAATGACACTGACATCCTTCTGATTCAAAGGAGAGTGAGATGCCAAAACTGATCAAAATTACAATGAATAAACCCCATTTTAAGAATAGACTTGAGCATGACTAAACCCTCACTTCTCATGCAAATTCAAATCTTAATCATGCACTTATTTTGGTTGCTTGAGGACAAGCAACAATTCAAGTTTGGTGTTCTGATGCGTGAGCATCTTTCTTATCTTTTCCTAGTGAATTTGCATTTAAATTGTTATGTTTAATCAAGAATTAATTATCTTTTAGCCACTATGGATGCTACTTTGAGTCTCGTGCGATTTTGTTTATTTTAGGTAGCATTTGGCTGGATTTGATAGAGAGGAAGCTTGCACAAATGGAAGGAGCTCAAGAATTAAAGGAGATGTCAGCGAGGAGCGACACGCATGCGTACCTGATGCGTGCATGTGATTTGGAGCTTTCCATGGCGACGCGTACGCGTACCTGTCGCGTGCGCGTGATTTGGAGATTTGTACAGTGACGCGTGCGCGTACCTGACGCATATACATGACACGCAAAGAAGACCATTGATGCGTACGCGTGACTGACGCGTATGCATGACATGCGCCACGTGCAGAAAATGCCGGGGGAAATTTCTGGGCCCCATTTTGGCACTCAAGTAAGGCGCAGCTCTCTGCCAAGTTAGGCGCAGATCCAGTGAAGCCAAATGGTCCCCACGTTACAAGGCGCAAATTATTTAATTGATTCTGATTTAAATTTAAATTTTAAAATAGGAAAAGATATTATTTTAATTTTAGGAATTAGATTTTAAATTAATTAGGATTAGATATAAAAGATAATGGGATTCCACATTCTGCACTTTTACAGTTTACTTGAATCCTTATTTTCTCTCTGAACCATGAGCAACTAAACATCCACTGTTAAGGTTAGGAGCTCTGTCTATTGTATGGATTGATAATATTATTTTTCTATTTTAATTCGTGTTTTGATTTATATTTCAAGAATTGTTTTCGTTCTTTATCTTATGAATTTGGGTGGAACGGAAGTATGACCCTCTTTCTAATTGAGTTCTTTTATAACTTGGAAAAGCTCTTTACTTGAACAACAACTTGAAAACAATTTCTCCTAAATTCTAATTATCTGGGTTTAACGGAATACGTGACATATAATCCTCTTATTTTTAGGTAATTAGGATTTTTGTGGCATATAAACTAGAATTTGAACTTCACCTTCTAATTAGAATTAATTGACCAAGGAATTGGCGGTTGATAAATTTTAGAGGAGACTAGGAAGGTCTAAGGAATTAGGGTCTAGTCACAAGTAGTTTGCCATGAATTAAATCTTGCATGATTAAAATAGTTAGTAAGAAAAGTCAATCCGAAAAATAGATAACTCTGAAACCTTAACTGCCTTCTTTATATTGTCTTCTCAATTCAATTTATTGCTTGCTTTCAGATATTCTTAATTACTATTTAATGCAATTGAACACTCAAAACCATTTTCTGCTCACCTAACTAAGCCAATCACTCAATCATTGTTGCTTAGTCCATCAATCCTCGTGGGATCGACCCTCACTCACCTGAGGTATTACTTGGTACGACCCGGTACACTTGCCGGTTAGCTTGTGGTTAGAAATTTCGCACCAATTTACTTAGTTAGACAAACAGAAAATGGTGTTTTAAGAGTTCAAAATCATAAATAGTAATCAAAGAATCAAAAACTAAGCAGTAAACTGAGATGAAATATATATGGAGATATAATTAAGACTTCAGAGTTATCTATCTTCCGGATTGACCTTTCTTACTAACTATTTTAATCATGCAAGATTCAATTCATGGAAAACTATATGTGACGAAAACCTAATTCCTTAGACCTTTTTAGTCTCCTCTAACCTTTGTCAACCGCCAATTCCTTGGTCACTTGATTCCAATCAGAGGGTTAAGTTCAATTCTAGTTTATATGCCACAAAAACCCTAATTACCCAAATATAAGAGAATTCTGTGTCACGTGTCCCGTTAAGTCCAAATAATTAGAAATTAGGATAAATTGTTTTCAAGCTGTTGTTCAAGTAAAGAGTTTTTCCAAGTTATACAAGAACTCAATTAAAACAACAGTCATACTTCGTTCCACCTAGATTCATAAGATAAAGAACAAAAATAATTCTTGAAATAGAAATCAGTACATGAATTAAAATAGAAAAATAATAGTATCAATCCATACAATAGACAGCGCTCCTAACCTTAACAGTGGAGGTTTAGTTGCTCATGGTTCAGAGAGAAAACTAGGATTCAGAAAAACTGTAAATTGTAGAATGAGGTAGAAGAGAAGAGAGAAGAGGAGCCTGAAGGGCTGATTCTTTTTCCTTTTATATCTAATCCTAATTAATGTAAATTATATTTCCTAAAACTAAATAATATCTTTTCCTATTTTTAAATAAAATAAAGTTTAATCAGAATTAAAATATAATCTTTATGCATCTTCAATTGATGAATGGGGACCACTTGCTTCGTAGGAGTAGCGCCTAACTTGAGAAATCTCAAGTTAGGCGAGGAGGATGCAGCACGAAATGGAGTGGTTGCGTGTGTGCTGCGCCTAACTTGTGTGTGGTGTGCGCCTAACTTGAGGAGCCAGCATCCAATTTGTGCGTGCTTATTGTGCTTTGCGCCTAACTTGAGATTTCTCAAGTTAGGTGCAACCTTGGCAAACTTCCCATTGATGCATTCTCTTGTCTTGGCGCCTGGCACCTAACTTGGTAAAACCCAAGTTTGGCGCCAACCATGCAGCCTTGGAGTAATGCATTTAGTTGATCTTGGCGCCTAACTTGAGAAACCTCAAGTTAGACGCCACCCTTGCAGAATTGATGGAGAAGAAGTATAGACTATTATACATCGTTGGAAAGCTCTGAAAGTTAGCTTTCTAACACCACTGAAATCACGTCAATTGGACCTTTGTAGCTCGAGTTATTTAGGTTAGAGTGCAGAGAGGTTAGGGCTGACAGCATCATTCGCTTTCTTCTCTTTTTCTACAGAAACTCCATCAAATCCATCCGAATGCTACCTGAAATAAACATAGTTTCACACAACTCAAATTAGCATCTATAGTGGCTAAAAGATAATTGGTTCTTGATTATACTCATGATGCACAAAAACTTGTCTCTCAACAAATTTCCCTTCGGCATGTATACCAAATTGTCGTCAAGTAAAAACTCACAATAGAGTGAGGTCGAATCCCACAGGGATTGATTGGTCAAGCAATTTTAGTTGGAAGAGTATGCTAGTTGAGCTAAATAGAAGGTGGTTGATATTGCAGGAAATTAAATGGCGAGAAAATAAATGGTAGAAAATAAAGTGCAGAATCTTAAATGGAGATTGGGGGAGATGAACATGGAAATAAATGGCAGAAAGTAAAGAGAATGGGTAAGATCAGAAATGGGGAATTCATTGGGCTTTGGAGATGTTGAATTCTCCGGATCAAGTTCATTCTCATCTCTTCCTCAATCAATGCATTCATTGATCTCCTTGGCAATATTAAGTGATCGGATCCCAATTCCTTGGGAATCCAATCTCTCTAAGCTTGAACAATTGCCTAATTCCTTGATTTAATTGCTCATGGGAAGAGATGAAGTGTGGTCACTGATTATACCACATATATTTCTAAATCAAAGTGTTTGGAGGATTACATGTCACTATATCTGCCCAGACCCCAATTTGGTCCAACATGAGAAAGCATTTCTAGCATGATCTCCTCATCCCTTTTCCAAGGCACAGAGGAGATCCAATTATGGAGAGTTTCTTTTCCAACACAACTAACCAATTGAATTAAGATTGAAAGCTTTCTAGCAAATCAAGAGAAAAGAAAGAGGAAGAAGAATGAAAACTATAATTGATCCATCAAATCACAACAGAGCTCCCTAACCCAATGAAAGGGGTTTAGTTGTTCATAGCTCTGGGAATGGAAAATGGCAGAAAAGAATACATGCTTAACTATAAAATACAGAAAAGTAAATATACAGACGGTAGTTCTCTAAAGTGCCCAGCTTCTCTATAGTTCAAAACTACTCCTATATATACTACTCTTCTTGAGCTTCTAGTGAATTCTTCAAGTCTTGGATGTGGGCCTTAGATCTTGAGTTGAAGCAGGTACAATCTTTAGTGGGCTCAACTTGCAGAAAAGTATGAGTTAGGCATGGGCGTTAGTTAGGACATTAGTGGTGTTAATGCTATGTAAAAATGTGGGTTCGAGAACGTTAGTGGCAATCACCTTTCTCACTAACGTTCCAACCCCAAAATGGTCCACGTTAACTTCAACATTTGTGGCACCAACGTGACCACTAACATTGCCTCATGATCCTTCGCAAACGTTATTGGGAATCACCTTTTTCAATAACGTTGCATTGTGCCCCCTTTCCCCACGTTAGAGTTCACGTTAACTAGGTTAACATGGCTCTTAACGTAGGCATGCCTAAGTTTCGAGAGCGTTAGTGACACTTACCTTTGTCACTAACGCTCCAAATGCTCCTCCTCTCCACGTTAGAGTTCATGTTAACTAGGTTAATGTGACCACTACGTGGTAGTGAATGCCATCTCCAACATTAGTGACAAAGGTGAGTGTCACTAACATTGCTCATCATGCTTAGCTCCACGTTAACTTTCACGTTAGTGGTCTTAACGTGACCACAAACGTGGGCAATGTTGGTTTGATCCAACGTTAGTGACAAAGGTGAGTGTCACTAACATTGGCATTGTCTTCCCCTTCCACGTTAGAGTTCACGTTAACTAAGTTAACGTGACTCTTAACGTGGCCAATTGCCAATTTGGAGTGTTAGTGATGTTCACTTTTACCACTAATGCTGGAGCTTCCTTTTTCTTCACGTTAACTACCATGTTAACCCAGTTAACATGGCAATTAATGTGGGCTTATGATGGCTTCGCAGGTGTTATTGGTGGTAACCTTTTTCATTAACGCTACAAGCTTGTCCCTATTCCACATTAGTGGTTACGTTAATTAGGTTAACGTGACTGCTAACGTGGCTTCTTCTTGCTTCCTTTGTCCTGAAATCAAGCAAATAAAGTGCATCAAAGCTCTAGCCCAAGTCATGAGATTATGCATCATCAATTTGTCATTCAATCCTTGCGAAATCCTCATAAAATCATGTAAAATTCACACTAGTTGCTTGAATCAAGGTGTAAATGAAATTTCATCCAAAACTTGCTTATTTCCTAAGAAAATGCATGAAAATACCTTAAAACAGTTAAGAAAAGGTCAGTGAAACTGGCCTTGATGCCCTGGCATCAACTCAACAATTTGAATGCAAATTCACTAGGAAAAGATAGGAAAGATGCTCACGCATCACAACACCAAACTTGAACTGTTGCTAGTCCTCAAGCAATCAAAACTAACAAAGGCTCAGGATGTGAATTTGCATGAGAGTGAGAGCTCAATTAAGCTCATGTCTGTTCTTAAAGTGGGGTTTATCTATTGCAATACAGAATAGTTTTGGCATCTCACTCTTCTTTGAATCAGAGGAATGTCACTGTCATTTGGAATTATAATCTGGATAATATTATGAATTCTCTAATCTTTTATACTTCAATTTAATCCTTGAACATAGAAAATTCCCTTTAATTCTCTTTTCTTTGGTGCTTTGCACCTTGAGCCTAGCAGTGACTTTAAATGTTTTGTCTCAAGCTTCACTTGACATAAAAACACCACAATCACTTAACTTGGGAACTCTCTTTAAGTTCTGATTTTTCTTTTAGTTACTCCTAGACAGTGGTGCTCAAAGCCTTTGGCATACTCTGTTGATTGCATTTGATCTCGACTCTTAGTGTTCTGTCTCAAGGATTACTTGACACATTTACACGACAAGCATATGACTAGGAAAACTACTCTTTGAGCTTTTAATCATGTCTGACCTCGCTAGTCATTGTTGCTCAGAGCCTTGGACCTTGCTTTTCTTTTTCTTTTGCTGTTTCTTTTGCTTCAAGGATTAAGCTTTCACTAACTTCTGAGAATTCATAATAGTTTTCTAAATTCTTGTTCTTTATACATCAACATCCTTTGATTCAAATTCAGATATGCATTGTTCATATCATTCATCCAAAATCACAAATGATACCACCACAATTAAGTAAATAAGACTATTCTTTGTTATAAACTCTATTTCTCATGCAATACATCTTTTTCTTCTTTTTCTTTTAGATTCAAGCTCAGTGAGCAATACATGAGAATTTTTTTAAAACTAAAAGCAAATGACAAAATGAAACTAAATCTAGGAACTGAAAGTACTAAAGATCATGCAGAAAATCAAAGCAATAGAAAACAGAAGACAACAAAATAAGAACATAATGGGAAATAGAATGAAAAAAACTCAACCACCTTAGTTATGTTGGTGGCCATCTCATTCCTCCGGCTGTGCTCCTCTATGAAGCACATTCATCTCCCCATGGTGCCACTGATGATAAGCTAAACAGAGAGCACACTCTACAACACCAAACTTAAAAGTTTTCTTGTCCTCAAGCAAAAAAAAATCTCCAGAGTGTCAAAATGCCTTTTAATTGCTCCTATTCCTATTCTAATCACTCTGCATGACCAAAACACATGTAAAACACGAAAAATTCTAAAAAAATTGAGATAAAGTAATTTAAAACCAGAACTAAAATAACTATAATGCTAACATCAAAATAACTATAAAATTAAAACCAAAGTAACTGCAAAACCAAGGATACTAGTAGTTGGGTTGGGTTGCCTCCCAACAAGTGCTTCTTTAATGTCACTAGCTTGACACTTGATTGTTGAATTTTCTTCCTCTTCTTCCAGTTGGTTAAAAGAAATGTTTCCAAGGGGGAAGAGGAGAAAATTAGTGCCCCTGATATAAATTCCGCCTAAGAAGCTTACTTTTATTGTGGTTAGCTCGATTCACCTTACTTGTTGAGGTAGAGGTTGGATTGATTTTTGTTGAGCTTCTCTTTTACATGGATATTTTCTTCTGTTTCTTGGTCACAATCCTCTTTTTTGTGCTTTCCATGATTTCCTTCACTTCTTTGATTTCAAAATTTGGGTGTTGTGTGATGGTTGGAGTGTACCCTTCATCAAGAACTTCTTGAATTGGTGGTTCAATAAACTCAACCTCTATGCCACTCTCTACTTCATTGGAGTGTATATTCCCATAATTGTTTTCATCTCTTACAACCTCCTTTATTTGTGCATCTTCCTTCTTTGTTTGTGAATCTTCCTCTTCTTCCATGTGTCGGGGTTGAGAGTTCTCTAATTCACTGGAGTATAAACTCCTTTTATTGATTTCCTCACTTTCTTCCATAGGATCTTGCATTGTATCTCTTGGGAAGGAATTTGCTTGTTCCTCTTCCTGGGGCTTGATAATCAACTCCACATATTTCTATATATTTTTGACACTCATCCTTATATCATGTATGTATTCTTTCATGAGAAGTTCAAAAGTTGATGGTTCTTGATATGAATAAGGAGATTGGTGGCTCTTGATATGAATAAGAAGGAGATGATGGTTCTTGATAAGAGTAAAAAGAGGATGGTTCTTGGTATGCATAAGGAGATGGTGGCTCTTGGTATGAATATAGAGATGGTGGCTCTTTATATGAATAAGAAGGAGATGATGGTTCTTGATAAGAGTAGAAAGAGGATGGTTCTTGGTATGAATAGGGAGATGGTGGCTTTTGGTATAAATATAGAAATGGTGGTTCTTGATAGTTGGAACATGGAGGATTGAAGCTTCTTTGGTTTTGACTTTGCCAACCAAAGTTCGGGCAGTTCTTCCATCCACAATAATAAGAATCACTCCTTGGGTGTGAGTAGTAACCCATGTGATCTCTCTCCATTATTTTTCCTTAGCACAAAACATAAAACAGAATTAAACGCACCATGTGGTAAACAGGGAAGCAAAGAAGAAAGAATATAAAGAAAAATAAAATAAAATATAAAAGAAAATGGAAATAAAAGAAAAACAAAATAAGGAGAATAAACTGAATAATTAAGAAAATAAAATAACTAATAAGCAAAATAGAGTATAAAATTTAAACTCAATAAGTAAAATAACTAGGAAGAATAAAACAACTAAGGGGCCATCAAACTTAATTTCAGAAATTAAGCGAAAACCATGAAAAAAATATCTTAAATAAAATAAATCAAAATATATTTGTTTTTTTAATTTAAAGAAATAAGTTAAATGAAATTAAAGTAAAAATGCCTAATCTAAGAAATCAAACAACCAATAGTTTTCAATCACAGTCAATCCCCGGAATTTATAAACCAAACTAACCGGCAAGTGCACCGGGTCGTACCAAGTAGTACCTTAAGTGAATGAGGGTCGATCCCACGAGGATTGAAGGATTAAGCAATAATGGTTTAGTGATTTACTTAGTTAGACAAACAGAAAATGGTGTTTTAAGAGTCCAAAAGCATAAACAGTAATCAAAGAATCAGAAAACAAGTAGTAAACTGAGGTGAAATATATATGGAGAAACAGTTAAGACTTCGGAGTTATCTATCTTCCAGATTGGCTTTTCTTACTAACTATTTTAATCATGCAAGATTCAATTCATGGCAAACTATATGTGACTAAACCCTAATTCCTTAGACCTTTATAGTCTCCTCTAACCTTCATCAGCTGCCAACTCCTTGGTCACTTGATTCCAATAAGAGGGTTAAGTTCAATTCTAGTTTATATGCCACAAAAACCCTAATTACCAAAATATAAGAGGATTATATGTCACGTGTCCCGTTAAGTCCAAATAATTAGAAATTTAGGAGAAATTATTTTCAAGTTGTTGTTCAAGTAAAGAACTTTTCCAAGTTATACAAGAACTCAATTAGAACAACGGCCACACTTTCTTCCACCTAGATTCATAAGATAAAGAACGAAAATAATTCTTGAAATAGAAATCAGTACATGAATTAAAATAGAAAAATAATAGTATCAATCCATACAATAGATAGAGCTCCTAACCTTAACAGTGGAGGTTTAGTTGCTCATGGTTCAGAGAGAAAACTAGGATTTAGAAAAGTTGTAAATTGTGGAATGAGGTAGAAGAGAAGAGAGAAGAGGAGTCCGAAGGGTTGATTCTTTTCCCTTTTATATCTAATCCTAATTAATGTAAATTATATTTCCTAAAACTAAATAATATCTTTTTCTATTTTTAAATAAAATAAAGTTTAATTAGAATTAAAATATAATCTTCGTGAATCTTTAATTGATGAATGGGGACCACTATGCTTCGTAGGAGTGGCACTTAACTTGAGAAATCTCAAGTTAGGTGTGGAGGGGGCAGCACGAGATGGAGTGGTTGCGTGTGTGCTGTGCCTAACTTGGGTGTGGAGTGCACCTAACTTGAGGAGCTAGCATCCAAGTTGTGTGTGGTTGTTGTGCTTGGCGCCTAACGTGAGATATCTCAAGTTAGGTGCAGCCTTGGTAGACTTCCCATTGATGCATTCCCTTGTCCTAGCGCCTAACTTGGTAAAACCCAAGTTAGGCACCAACCATGCAGCCTTGGAGTAATGCATTTAGTTGATCTTGGCGCCTAACTTAAGAAACCTCAAGTTAGGTGCCACCCTTACAGAATTGATAGAGGAGAAGTATGGACTATTATACATCGTTTCAAAGCTCTAAAAGTTAACTTTCCAACGCCGCTGAAATCACGTCAATTGGACCTATATAGCTTGAGGTATTTAGGTTAGAGTGAAGAAATGTCAGGGTTGACAACATCATTCGCTTTCTTCTTTTTCTACAGAAACTCCATCAAATCCATCTGATTGCTACCTTAAATAAATAGAATTGCACACAACTCAAAGTAGCATCCATAGTGGCTAAAGGATATTTGATTCTTGATTAAACTGAAGAATTTGAATGCAAATTCACTAGGAAAAGATAGGAAAGAAGTAATGTAATGTACTTAGTGAAATAACCATTATCTGCTGAGAAGCCCAACTTATCACAAGAATCAAACCACTTGTTGAGGTGATTCTTGTCTCTGCCACTCACAATGAACACCATATTCTTAGGATCACTGCATAAATAATTCAATACAAAGATAACTTATGGGCTTGGGTTTTGTTGGAAATCTGGATCTAACTTGAGAAAAAAATATTCACCAAATGCCTAAGAAAAAAACCATTCACAGAATTTTCAGCCCCAACCAGGATTTCAAACATAACTAAAGATAGAAGATAGCACTCATGCACATTCCATAGCATGTTAACAAAATGAAAAGAGCCCCTAATAGGTAACGAGAAGCATACCTTAATTTTGTCACATCAACTCCAATTGAATGTGGTTTAATATATTTGAACTAGATATATAAAAAATGTTTAGCCACCTGATTTAAAGTAGATATCTTCAAGTCCACGGTTGAGACATCCAATATTTGCTAGTCAAGAAGGTCGGTTAACTTGTAGGAAACAATTCCAATATGATCAACAGCATTCACAAGGGCATAATCTTTCAAGTTATCAAGCACCCTGATGGATAAGTAAAATATTCCTCAGGAGAAATTCATGTAGTACCTCAACTTGAAATAACCAACCCTATTATTGCTACTAATACAAATTCACGCCATATCCAATTAAGGATGATAGGATCCCATGATATCAATTGGGCATGGGGACCATCCAATTCTTCAAGGTTGGCACCTAACTTGGAGAATCCCAAGTTAGGCACCACTATGGCAGTGTGTATAGAGCATTTTTTTCTTCATCTAGCACTGGTGCGTGTGTACGCAACCTTTTCGTACAGCAGTAGTACCAACAAGTGCACTGGGTCATCCAAGCAATACATGAGTGAGTCAGGGTCGATCCCACGCGGATTGTGGCTTAAAGCAAGCTATGGTTGTCTTGCAGGTCTTATGTTTAGATGCAGTTTGATTGTGAAATTGAAAGGGATAAAACCAATTGGATTAAATAATAAGAATTATATGCTGGGAATAGAAAATACTGATAGGAATAGAGTTGAGAGTTGGATTTGCTTTGCCTTTTTGAATTAACTCTGATACTACTACTCTCTTTGCTTATGAGTGATTTCTTCAATGACAGGCTGTGTGTGATTGACACTAGTTTGAGCAGCTGCTAATACTCCTCCAGATTTGAACCCCATGTTTAGTGTGGATCCATCTCTACTTGAGGGTGAAGTTCCTACAGGCTATTCTCCTTAATGATCCTACTCAAAATGCCACAGATAAGATCAGATCTTCCGGATCAGAGAATGCTGCATCTTTGGGTTTAAGCCTCTACCACAGAGACCCTAATCTCCCTAAAAATTGGCTCAACTGCTGTCTCGAGAAGTCCCTAATGAAATCATGGATTAGCTGTCTGGGAGATGTATATTCAAGCTGTCGGTCGTCTTTGTCCGGTGAAAGACGCATTCTGACCCAAGTAGACGCAAGTGTTTATCAGGCATGTTCGTCTTAATGTGATGAACAGAGCTAATTGGTTAGATTATCCTATTCACCTCAATGAAGTATGAATATACATCTTAGAATTAATCAAACACAGATCGAAGACAAACTGTAGTACTTTTATTAATTAATAAGACTCAATTGGGGTCCTCCCCTCAACCTAGGGGGTTTAGAAACCCATACTGAAAGGAAACTACAATGTAAAACGTGTATGATGGTAAAAGTGAAGTAAAAGTGTGCGTATAACATGAATTAAGTTCTTTAAATACTAAACAAATGACTAATAAGGGTAAAACAGTCTATTTAGTGCTAAAATCCACTTCTGGGGCCCACGTGGATCTCACTATGCATTGAAACTCAGAAATGTTGGCATCTTTAGGAACTTAGAATCCAGATGATATTATTGTCTTTCTTAGTTAAGCTTATTTTGATTTTTGAACACAGCTTTCTGAGTCTTGGCCTGACCCTAAGTACTTTGTTTTTCAGTATTACCACCGGATACATTCATGCCACAGACACTTTACCTGGGTGAACCTTTTTAGATTGTAACTCGGCTTTGTTAAAGTCCCCAGATAGAGGTGTCCAGAGTTCTTAAGCACACTATTTTTGCTTTTGACCACGACTTTAACCGCTCAGTCTCAAGCTTTTCACTTGACACCATCACACCACAAGCACATGGTTAGGGACAGCTTGGTTTAGCCGCTTAGGCCAGGATTTTATTCATTTGGGCCATCCTAACCACTGATGCTCAAAGCCTTGGGCCCTTTTACCTTTGCCTTTTGGTTTAAAGGGTTATTGTCTTTTTCTTCTTGCTTTTTATTTTTTTCTTTCTTTTTATTTTTTGCCACCTTTTCTTTTCGCATGCAAGCTTTTTCTTTTTCTTTTTGCTGCTTTTTCTTGCTTCAAGAATAAATTTTTTGGATTTTTTAGATTATCAATAATACTTCACTTTCATCATCATTCTTTCAAGAACCAACATTAATAGATTTCAGCTTCAAGTATGCACTGTTTATTTCATACATTCAGAAAACAAAAGCAAATGACACCACATTAAACTAATTAAACTAATCTTATTTTAGACTTGAAATTTATGCATCTCTCAATTCTTTTCAAATAAAATTTTTTTATTTAAGCAGTGTGAGAGATATACGAAACATTTTACAAATTTTAAGACATCGAATGCAAATGATCTTGCAATAAGAACAAGAGAACTGATGAACAGACAAAAAACAAAAAATAATAGGAAAGGAGTAAAAGAAAACGAATCCACCTGGATGATGGTAGCTAGTGCTCCTCCTTGAGGATCCAATGTAGTGCTTGATCTCTTTTATGCCACTCCTTTGTCTTTGTTGAGGCGACTGCACAGGTTCATGTGCATATGCTCTCTAATTTGCTCCACCCTCTTCTTCTATACTTAAGAGTGGTAGAAGTCACAAAGCAGAGCTTTTGCAACACCAAACTTAAGAGTTTTGCTCATCCTCGAGCACATATGATGAATGGGAAAGAAGAAGGTGGGTGATAAACCACTATTTTATGGTTCATCTTGTGCTCAATTGAGTGGTTTTTATCAAGCCTTTGCCCACTTATTCATATGATTTGCATGGTTTTACATTCTCTTTCCTGATTTTGTGCTATGATTGAAAGCATGTTTCTTTGGTCTTAATTTAGTTAATTTTAAATCCTCTCTTATTACCATTAGATGCCTTGATATATGTGTTAAATGATTTCAGGAATTACAGGGCAGGAATGGCTTAGAGGATGGAAAGGAAACATGCAAAAGTGGAAGGAATACAAGAAGTTGAAGGAACTGCAAAGCTGTCAGCCTGACCCTCTTGCACTAAATGACGCGGTTCTACTTGCGTTGGAAAGCTAACGTCTGGAGCTTCGATTTGATATATAATTTGCCATAGTGGCCGTACAGATAGGTGACGCGAACGCGTGCTCCACTTGGACACGTCGCAGGGACGAAAATCAGCGTGGAAGATTTCTTCTCCAACGATTTCTAGGCTGTTTTCGACCCAGTTTGCGGCCCAGAAAACACAGATTAGAGACTATAAAGTGGGAAAATCTATTCATTTATAATCATGCTTTCATAATACACTTTTCATAATTTAGATGTAGTTTTTAGAGAGAGAGGTTCTCTCCTCTCTCTTAGGATTTAGGTTTAGGATTATGATTAGGATTTCAACTTCTTCATCACAGGTTCAATGTTCCTTTAATTTATTTTCTACTTTTATTTATTGCTTTAGTTGATTATTTATGTTTCCCAATTGGCTTATGAATATTTTCCATGTTAGATTTGACTGCTTTGAATGAATGTTATTTGAGGTATTCTAGATATTTAAGATTCTTATTTAGCTTTTTATATTATTGGCTTTAATTGATTAACTGGAAGCTCTTGAGTTATCAACTATTCATGATTGATTGTTATGTTAGCTAATTAACTGGAATTCCACTAACTCTAGTCTTTCTTTAGGAGTTGGCTAGGACTTGGGAAATCTAACCAATTGGTTCACTTGGCTCTCCCTTGCTTACGCAAAGGTTAACTAAGTGGGATTAACTTCTATTCTTATAGGAGTAACTAGGATAGGACTTCCGAATTTTCATATCTTGCCAAGAGTTTATTTTATAGTTAATTATTTATTTTATTTGTCATTTAATTTACTTGTTCCTCACTTTCAAAACCCCAATTTACAAAACCCATAACCAATAATAAGAACATACCTCCCTGCAATTCCTTGAGAAGACGACCCGAGGTTTGAATACTCGGTTATCAATTTTAAAAGGGTTTGTTACTTGTGACAACCAAAACGTTTGTAAGAAAGGACTTTTGTTGGTTTAGAAGCTATACTTGCAACGGAAATTTATTCTAATTCTAGACCACGCAAAACTCCTCTCTTCAAAATGGCGCCGTTACCGGGGAATTGCAAACGTGTGCCTTATTATTGGTTATTGTAAATATTTTTCAAAAAAAAATAATAATAAAAAAATATTTTTCTTTTACTTGTTTATTTGTTTCTCCTTTTTCCCCCTTATTTCTGATAACTACTATGAATTCTCACCCCTCTCGCTTTGGGTTTAGTTCTAATTTTGTTGCAAGGAATGGAAGCTATAACAGGAATATGCATCAAGGTCAAAGCAATCAAAGATGCACGGAGCCAAGAGGATCTGATCAACCCTTTAGGCAACAACATAAGCCCCTTTCCACCATCCTTGCAGCAGAAAAACTGCCACGCCATGGATATAGGCCCTGCACACTCTCATATATTTCATCTTTCCTTTCCAAGTTCTCAACTCATCATAACCATCACTGATTTCTAATTTCTCAAATTCATCATAAGCATTCCCATTTCTCAAAAATCTCTTCAACCATATACTTCACAACTCAACATTCACCAATTCAAGCTAGAAATTACACAAACATTCCAAAACCTATGTCACTGGCTCTAAACTCAACTAAAATACCCCTTTTAATTCACTTATTATTTTTTTGCTTGATTCAAAGCTTCAAATACTACCAAAAAGGTTTTAAACAAGTATTACAGAGGTTCGCAAGCTTGTCAGGAAGGTAAAATAGTTAAAAACAGGATTTTTGGTGAAAAACAGGGCTTGTGCGTACGCACGCACTAGAAGGCTTTTCCGACCAGTGCATACGCATGATGTTGTGCGTTCGCACAACTTGAAACACCCACTATGTTTTGTGTGTACACACAGAGGTATGCGTGGGCACACATGATAGATTTCCAAATTTTCTGCATCACAAAATTCAGATTTTTGACACCAACTTCCAACGATCATTTCTTTCTCTACAAAATTCCAATTTCTACTAAATCTATATCGTTTTAAATCTCTTTAAATTATCTTTAATTTAATATAAAATTCAATCAATTTTAAAAATTGTAGCTCAAGATATGATCTGCTAAATTTAGCCCAAAATCAGTTTTTACCAAAAATCTTTAAACCTCAAATTTATCCTCATAAAACTCACATCCTTTACCAATTATCATCAACATCAATATTCATACTTCTCATCAATTAACCTCAACATTAGCAATCATTGTCAACATTCATATTACCACAATCATCATAAACACTCATCAACATCAACCAACATCATAATATATCATTAACACCAATAACCCTCATACCCCTTATCAACATCACAATCATCATGAATTATCATCAATTCAATCCTATCCTAAGGTTCACTAGTCTAAGTGTCCAGAAACATTACATATTACATAATGAAAATCGAAACTATACCTTGGTCGATTCCCAAAATGCACCAAACACCAAAACGAAGCCGCCAAGCTCGATCCAAAAGCCTCGAACCAACTCTAACAAACACCAAAACTCAATCTAACATCATACAATATACCAACATCAAATCTAGGGTTCACAAAAATAACTAAACACAATGGTTTGAAGAGACTTACCTTATCCAACGATATTAGGGGCAAAATCCAACAATATTCCAATGCTAGATCACCCCTAAACAACTAAAATCACAAAACTTACTCAAAAGCCAAATGTAAAAATGCGAAATCACTTAGGGCAGAAAATTGGAGCATGAGACATGAGTTCTTACCAGAAAATCTTAGCTAGGAATGACGGGATCGGCGGGAGTGACGCGTGGCCAGGGGCCAAAAACGGCTTGTCAATCGGAGCTCCATAGCTCAAGTTATAAGTGAAATAAGATGAATGTGAATAGTAAACCCTTTCCTCTCTTCTCTCAACTCAGCAGCTCCCCTTTTCTTATTTGGGGGTGAAAATGAGCTGAATTGGCTCATAAGTGAGGTATATATATGTTGGTTTTGGTTTTGAGCCCAGTCCACTCTGTTAGCGTTTTTGGTCCGTTTGGCCCAACTTTGGGCCAAAACCATTAAGATTAGTGCTGATTTTTCAATTGTAAATTATTTTTG
Organism: Arachis hypogaea; assembly: GCF_003086295.3. Lineage (NCBI taxonomy): Eukaryota > Viridiplantae > Streptophyta > Magnoliopsida > Fabales > Fabaceae > Arachis > Arachis hypogaea. The sequence continues at coordinate 64,723,260 of NC_092036.1, forward strand.
TCCTTTCAAAATAATAAATTTAATTTTTTAAAAAATCTTATTTTTCTCAATATGCGATTTTGGTAAGACTAGAGCTGGTACTGCCGGCTTAAGCACCGGTACGCGTTTATACAAAAATTTTCCACAAAAGATATATTTTTCCACTCAGAAAAATTCACTGAATTCAAATTTCCCCTTTTTATTTCAAAATATCATTTATATATTTTCGAACCTATTTTGGGTAGTTAAATTATTATTTTTTTAAAGCGTATATTCCAGTTCTTACTGATGAGAGGAAAAATGCTGGTTAAGAATTTCTGAAAAGTATTTTCTAGAACAGCGTTGCAAGTACAGTCTTAACCAATGAAATTTTCAATACCAATTTCAATTGTGTCACAATTAATAATAAATAATCGGGAATAGAATCACGGGTCATTTTCCTAAGAGTTGACACACGATGCAAATTATTAGTTAGAATTTTTCTGAATATTTTTTTTGAAATTGAGAATGGAAAAATAAATGGCTAGGAATGAAAGCAATGAACAACTAAGAAGAGATGATATGTATTCAAAATAAAAGACCTTGGTTAGGGGAGAGAATTGGAGTTTCTATCCTTGTTGTCTTTTCCAAGTATAATAGTAAAGGTTCATTGCTTCCACTTAGTTATCCTCTAACAATTGAAGGAGAGTCAAGTGGGTATCACTAACTGTAGCTCACAAGTCCTAGTCAATTCATGCAGAAGGACTAGAGTTGGTGAGAATTGAGTTAGCCAGCAATTCCCAATTACAGATAAATACTTGAGTATCACAACTCAAGTGTTTCCAATTACTCAACCCCCAACCAAGTTGGGCACTTTACTCCATTAACATGAATGCCATTTTCATAAACATATCATAGTTGTAAATAAAAGACATGATAATTATGAGAAATTAATTTAATTAAAATTGGCACTGACAATAATTAACAAGAATCAAACAAGCAATAAAAATAAACATAAAATAATTCAATGCATTAATAAATTTTAAGAGTGACAAGATCCATACATGAATTCAATAATCAAATAGAAAAGATTAAATAAGGGGATTAAAGAAGAAACTATGAATAAAGCGATGAGGAATGAAGGTAGCAGTAGCTCTCTTAAGATCCAATTCGAAGCAAAACTAAGAATGTCAAAAACCCTAGAGAGAAGTAGGAGTTTCTCTCACTAGAATTCAAAACTAATAAAAAACTAAAGTGAAAAGTGTGTATGTTCAATCTCAGCTCCATCCTTGCATCTAGTCTACATTTTCGGGCTTGAATCTAGGTCCAAATTAGCCCAGAAATCGCCTCCAGCGAGTTTTGTTAAGTGCAGCACGTGACACTCTTGTCATGCGTACGCGTCGGCCACATGACGCGTCGCTGAACCTTGCACCTAGCCATGCGTACACATCACTGAACAACGCTCCTGGTCATGCGCACACATCAGCCATGCGTGTGCATCGCTCCTCACTTCTCAACTCTTTAGTTTCTTGTGTTCTTTCCACTTTAAGATGTTTCATCTTCATCCTTTGAGCCATTCATGCCCTGTAAACCTGAAAACACTTAACAAACATATCACGACATCAAATAGTATTAAAGCAGAATTAAAAATTAACAAGTTTAAGGCCTAGGAAGCATGTTTTCAATAATAGCACAAAATTAGGAAGTAAACTTACAAACATGAAATTTACATAAATAAGTGTGAGAATAGTTGACAAAACCCACTCAATTCAGTCCAAAATATATCATAAATAGTGGTTTATCAAATCTTCCCACACTTAAACATTATTAAAGGAGTGAAGGGGAAAAGGTGAGACTTGTGCAATGCAACCTATCTATATGAATGCAACTACATGCTAAAATGCTTCTACCTACTTGGTTAAAAGCAAACAAATTCTCCATGAACAAACATAACTAGATTCCACTAATTTAAATCTCAAAATAAAGTACAAGTAAACTTGAAAGAAGAAAGCTCATGAAATCTGGAAACAAAGAATTGAGCATCAAACTTTCCCTGGAAGTGTATACACTCTAATAACTCTAGTGCTTGAGGGTCGATTTTCTCGGTGCTCTACTAATCTTGCTTTCCAAGGCTTGCTCTTCTTCTACCAATCAACAAAAATTTAATGCACAAACACACATATCAAGAGGTCTTTTCATGGGTTGTAATGGAGTTAGGGTCAAGGTAGGAATGTATTTGGTTAAGTGGACTAAAATCTGAATCCTTGATTAACCTAAACTTTCCACTTGACTTATGACATTCCATGTTATCACAATGCAAAGCCTAGCCACCCATTAACTATATTTCCACAAATCCATGCACCTTGATATCTTTTGAGTATAAATCATATGCATTAGTTCAGTTATTAGGCTTGGGGCATTTTGTCCCCTGTTTATTGCTTTCTCTTTTTCTTTTCTTTTCCTTTTCTTATTATTCATATTTCTTTTTCTTTTTTTAGTGAGTTAATGCATGTGATTAATGTTCTAGATGCATGAACAAGTGCCCAACTGTTTTCACATTTTCATATAAGAGTATAAAATACCCAATTTCCTAACCAAGTAATTCCCCAACTCAATTTCTCCACACTTAATTCATGTACATCTCACTAGTCTAAGCTAACCAAGGATTCAAATTAGAGACATTTATTATTTTCTGCTTAGATTTAATGATGTGCTAAAATAAAGAATAAATGGGGTAAAATAGGCTCAATATTGTGTTGCAAAGGGAAATGAAAGGGTAAGGCCATATGGGTATGTGAGCTATTGTGTAACATGGCCTCAATCACTTAAGTGCACGTATACATTGACGTGGCAGAAATTGGCCGATTAAGAAATTATTGTAAGAAGAACGTTGCAAGTACAGTTCTTGACCAGCAAAGATTCTCTTATCAATTTAGAAGGGTTGTCACAAAATTAGAATAAAAATACTGGGAGTATGAATCCCAGGTCGTCTCCCAATGAGTTGACAAAAGAGTACAACTTATTGGTCAGAGGTTTTCCAAGAAATTTTTGAGTTTGAGAAATAGGAAAATAAATAAGAGAATTTATGTAATTCAAATAAAAATCTTGACCGGGAGAAGATTAATTGGAAGTTCTATCCTTGTTTGATTTTTCCCAAGTGTAATTCTAAAGGATTGTTGTTCTACTTTGTCATCCCTTAATTAAAAAGGAAAAGTCAAGTAACTAACTAACCAACTATACCCTCAGTTCCTAATCCTCTCCTAAGGAAGGATTAGAGTTAGAGACTAGAATTGTTAGTCATTAACTATCCATTAAGATTATCACTTGAGTGTTGCAACTAAAGGTTCTCCTTTTAATCAACTCCGAATCAAGTTAGGGAACTACTCCATTATCATGAATGTAAACTTCACAGAATTAAAAAGGGAATAAAAGGAAGACATGATAGACAATAATAAAAAAAGATCAATTAAAAATAAAAATGGTTCTTGTATTAATAAATTCTAAAAATAATCCAATTGTAACTCTGAACAGGGATTAAGGATATGAAAGAGTAAGGGACAAGAGAAACAAACTAGAATAATGAAGTCTAGTGATGTGTGGAAAATGATCCAACACAAAACTCACCGGCAAGTGTACCGGGTCGCATCAAGTAATAATAACTCACATGAGTGAGGTCGATCCCACAGGGATTGAAGGATTGAGCAATTTTAGTTAGTGGTCGATTTAGTCAAGCGAATCAAGTTTTGGTTGAGTGGGTTGTATTTGACAGAAACTAAATTGCTTGGAATATAAAGGGAAAAGGGGAAATTGCAGTAAATTAAAGAGCAGGAAAGTAAACTTGCTGAATTGTAAAGAACAAGAATGTAAATGACTGAAACTTAAAGTACAAGAAATGTAAATTGCAGTAACTTAAAGTGCAAGAAATGTAAATTGCTTGAATGTAAAAGGGATTTGAGGACTGGGATTGCAGAATCTAAACGAAGAGAAAGTAAATTGCAACAATTAATAAAGCAGAAATTGAATTGAAAGCAATGAGGATTCAAACAGAAATTGAAATTAAAGTGCATCAAGGTTCACAGAAGAACCAAAAGTAAATTGGGATCTCAGGGTTCAAGAGACTAGGTAGCAGAGCCTAGATCTCAATTACCTTCCTAGATCCAAGTTCTCAAAGCAATTGACAAGAAATTGAAGAAGAAGCAGCAAAGAGAAAGTAAATGAGTTCAATTATGCAGAAAAGAAATTAAAGAGCTCTTGAGTGGAGATTGAGACAGAAGTTCCTCAATTCTTAACACCCAAAACTCAAAACAAGGAAATTAAAAAGACCCAAGCAAGAACGAGGAAGAAGAGAGATCAATTCTCCTCCCCAATTCTCTGAAATCTCAGTGAAGACACCAAGAGAAGTTCCCAAGTGCAAAATTCAAAAGCTAAGCAAAAAGGTCTCCAAAAAAGTCCTAATTACATCAAACTAGCTCCTATTTATACACTTTCTATTCTTGGATTTTGGGATTTGGATGGGCTTTTGATTTGGTGAAGAAATGAATTAAATTGACATTTTAATTGAATTTTTCGGCCCAAAATAATAGCTTCCAGGAGGCTGCCCTGCCCTTGTGGAGGGCAGGGCAGGATTTGGTGCATGTTGGTGCTTGCTTGGTGCGGCTTGGTGTGGCTTGGTGCTTGCTGGTGCGCAGAACGCTGCCCTGCCCTTGCGGAGGGCAGGGCAGGAAAAATTGGTGCTGCCAGGATGTGCCACGGTGCGTGCTTGGTGCTGCCAGATTCAAGCTGTGATGCGCGCTGGTGCTGCCAGGATCGAGTGTTGGTGCGCAGAATGCTGCCCTGCCCTCGCGGAGGGCAGGGCAGAAAAACATGGTGCTGCCAGGATCGAGTGTGGTGCGCGCTGATGCTGCCAGGGTAGTGATTTGGTGCGCCAGACTCACTTCTTGGTGCGCCAGAGTTGTGCACCAACAAAATGCTGCCCTGCCCTCGTGGAGGGCAGGGCAGTGTTTTCACTTTGATGTCCCAAGTTCGAATCATGGCCGAAACACACGCTCATTCCTTTTCCTTGGTTTCTTGGCACGGTGATGGGGCTTAGTTCCTTGCTTCCTCATGGTCCCGTGTTCAACTCTTGTGGCAAGCATTTGGAGACATTTTCCTTTGATTTTCTTCCTTGATGAGCCCGATACTGCCCTTGTGGAGGGCAGGGCAACATTTTCTCCTTCTTGATTTCGAGGCACAATTTGTGCTCTGCCCTTGTAGTGGGCAAGGCAGAGTTGCCTTCTTTGCTTAGTTCCCTTATGTTGCCCTCCTAGAGGGCAGTGTGCCCTTGTGGAGGGCAATGCTTGCCTCCCCCATTGTATTTGGCACACTTTTCCTTCCTTTAACCACGCTTCCTTCTCCTTGGGTCACGCTTTCTTTAGGCCACGCTTTTCTCTTTTATTCTTTTCTTCACCTGAAATAAACCAAAACAACCACTCCAAGTATCACTAAATTCATGAGGCTTATAAATCAATTAAAATTCAATTAAAATTAGCTTAAACCTCATGGATTAACATTAATTTCATGGTGGTTGCTTGATTTAAAGAAGTTATGCATTTTCACTCCAAATCACTTACTTAGGAAGCAATAAAGTGCATAAAGACTAACAAAACAAATGAAATTAGCTTGAAAAATGGGTATATGATGACTTGTCATCACAACACCAAACTTAAATCTTGCTTGTCCCCAAGCAAGCATCAAAACTAAGAGTAAATGGTATGAATAAGAAAAGAACACATATCCTTATTAGGCATATAGCAGAATTTAGTTTATGGGATCTTTATGCAGACAATGATAACTCAATTATTGTTGCTGTTACATAATATACATTTTTCCTCAAAGGCTTGCTAAACTTGCTATTAGAAGACTCACTTTTTAATTACTCCCTTGCTAACTTCTCTTGGCTTATAATGCTTAACAAGCTTATTATTCTTTTGGAGGTTTGGTGTCAAATGTTGCAGTAGTAGCCTTTGGCTTTATTTTCTTTTCTTTTGCTCAACATCTTTCCACCACAGACACATTGCTCACTAATTCTTCCTAGGATCATTGATGCCCAGCATCTCTTTGGATAACTAAATGTTCTGTATCTAAGTTGCTCTTTATTGTGTCTTTCAATTGGCCATCCCAAATCAGTTGATCTAAGTGACCGGGTTTTAAAATACCCCTTAGAATTTACTCATCCAAGCATATCTTAGTACAAGAACACCACAGGCATATGTCCTAGGGTCCAAGCTATTGGTGTCCAACCTTTATTCTTTGTTTTTCTTGCAATTTTGGCTTTTTCTTCTTCCTTTTCTTTCTGTTTTCGTTACCAAGGGCTTTTTCATTATTGATAAGAGTCTTTGTAACAACAAGCTAACTCACATTTGAATGAGAATGATATTATGCAACAATTATTTCATGAGTTATGCATTTAATCAAACACATATACCACCACTAACTTCCATTCTTACTTATGCAACATTGGATATTTCACTTTTCAATTCAAACAAATCTCTTTTATTTAAGCATGTGGGAAACAAAACAGAATTTCAAGCTAAGTGATGGATAACAAGCATTATGCAGATTTAGCATTTTTCACAAACAATTTCACTTGCAACTAGATAAATACTTTAGCAAGATATACAATGGTTTCCAGATTCAAAACATTTCACAGCAGCAAGGATTAAGTTTAGATACAACCTTTGAAGTTGCAGCCCTTTGATTCTTCCTTCTGTTGTGTTCTCTTTGAGTTAAGATGCATAATGTCTTCAATTGTTGCCTCATGTCCTACATAATTCTCAAAGTTGCTTGCTTCTCAAGCCCTTAATTATATGGTTAGTATGCATAAACTGAGTGTGGTTCCTGGATTGCTTTTGGTGTGGGAACACCAAACTTAATTGTTGCCACTGCCTCTTATGCAACAGTTTTAACCATATGTGAAACCTTGTGTCCTTGCTAAAGGTTAATGAGATTAAAGCTAGAAAGCAATTAAACAGTTGAATAATGTGTTTGGTTGCTTGGAGCTAGCATCATGCAAGAGGTGAGAATGTGTTTTTAATTGATATTTTTGGTGGAACACCAAACTTAAAATCTTTCATTCTCCCTTAAATTGTTTTGGTGTGCAACACCAAACTTAGCTCCTTGCAATCCATACCAATTATTCAACATTTTTATTGAAAAAGCTATGAAAGAAAACTACCTCCGGTTGGGTTGCCTCCCAACAAGCGCTCTTTTATTGTCACTAGCTTGACATCTTCTATTTTTTTTCTGATCATGGAGGATTTAGGTTCTGGACCTCCTTTTCTTTGTTCCATTGCCCCCTAGGTACAGTTTTGCTCTATGACCATTTGCTGTAAACCGACTCTTTGTTGCTTCATCTAGCAATTCAATACTCCCATAAGGGAAAACCTTAGTCACCAAGTATCGACCAGTCCACTTAGACTTAAGCTTGCCAGGGAATATCTTGAGCCGTGAGTTATACAAGAGTACTTGTTGTCCAGGTTTGAATTCTTTATTCAAAATCTTCCTGTCATGCCATCTCTTAGCTTTTTCCTTGTATATCTTGGTATTTTCATAGGCTTCTAGCCTAAACTCATCTAGCTCATTTAGCTGTAACAACCTTTTCTCTCCTGCTGCTTCAGAATCCAGATTTAGAAGTTTAGTGGCCCAAAAGGCTTTGTGCTCAAGCTCTACAGGAAGATGACAAGATTTGCCATATAACAGCTGAAATGGGGACTTCCCAATAGGAGTTTTGAAAGCTGTTCTGTATGCCCAAAGTGCATCTTCCAACTTCCTAGCCCAATCCTTTCTTGTGCTACCGACTGTTTTTTCTAGGATCTTCTTCAGTTCCCTGTTTGCTAATTCTGCCTGCCCATTAGTTTGAGGGTGATATGGTGTGGCTACCTTATGAATAACTCCATATTTGTGGAGAAGTTTCTCCATTTGTTTGTTACAAAAATGACCACCACCATCACTGATGAGACCCTTGGGTACTCCATATCTAGTAAAGATGTGCTTCTTTAGGAATTGAAGGACAATTTGTGCATCACAAGTAGTTGTGGCTATGGCTTCCACCCATTTTGAAACATACTCCACTGCTACCAAGATATATCTAAACGAATAAGAAGGGGGAAAGGGTCCCATGAAATCAATGCCCCATAGATCAAACAATTCTACTTCCAAAATGAAGTTCTGTGGCATCTCGTTCCTTCTTGTTAGTCCTCCTGCTCTTTGGCATTCATTACATTGGTGGACAAACTCCCTGGCATCTTTGAAGATGGTTGGCCAATAGAAACCACTTTGTAATATCTTTGCTGCTGTTCTTTCTGGACCAAAGTGTCCACCATAAGCTGAGCCATGGCAATGCCATAATATATCTCTTATTTCACTTTCAGGAATACATCTCCTGATTATTCCATCAGAGCATCTTCTGAACAGATAGGGTTCATCCCACAAGAACTTCCTTGCTTCATTGATTAGTTTCTTCACTTGTTGCTTAGTGAATTCTTGAGGTATCTTTCTCCCTACTTTGTAGTTTGCTATATTAGCGAACCATGGTGTTTGTTGGATCAGCATAAGATGTTCATCTGGGAAGCTTTCATTCACAGGTAATGAGGCCTTTTGAATTGTTTCTGGTGGCAGCCTTGACAAATGATCAGCAACTAGATTTTCAGTGCCTTTCCTGTCCTTCACCTCAATGTCAAATTCTTGTAGGAGTAGAATCCACCTGATGAGTCTTGGTTTAGCATCCTGCTTTGACATCAAATACTTGAGAGCAGCATGATCAGTATAAACCACAATTTTAGATCCTATCAAGTACGATCTAAACTTATCAAATGCATAGACTACAGCTAACAATTCCTTCTCTGTTGTAGTGTAATTTTTTTGAGCTTCATTCAATACTTTACTTGCATAATATATGACATGATGCAAATTTTCCTTCTTCTGTCCAAGTACAGCACCAATTGCAATATCACTTGCATCACACATGAGTTCAAACGGTAAGTTCCAATCCGGGGGTGTGATAATTGGTGCTGTTGTGAGTTTATGTTTTAAAGTTTCAAAAGCATGCTGGCAATTTTCATCAAAAACAAAAGGTTTATCAATCATTAAAAGGTTACTCAAAGGTTTGGCTAATTTAGAAAAATCTTTGATAAACCTTCTATAAAATCCTGCATGCCCCAAGAAACTTCTAACAGATTTCACATTAGTTGGTGGAGGGAGTTTTTCTATTATTTCCACTTTTGCCTTGTCAACCTCTATCCCTTTTCTTGAAACTTTATGACCAAGAACAATCCCCTCAAGCACCATGAAATGGCACTTCTCCCAGTTCAAAACCAAGTTAGTTTCTTGGCACCGTTTCAAGACAAGAGTTAGATGGTTTAAGCAAGTATTGAAATTATCACCAAAAACAGAGAAGTCATCCATGAAAACCTCTAAAAATTTTTCAACCATATCCGAGAAAATGGAGAGCATACACCTTTGAAAGGTGGCTGGGGCATTGCATAATCCAAATGGCATTCTTCTATAGGCAAAAACTCCAACTGGGCATGTGAATGACGTTTTTTCTTGGTCCTTTGGATCTACCACTATCTGATTATACCCAGAATAGCCATCCAAGAAACAATAATAAGCATGGCCAGCCAACCTTTCAAGCATTTGGTCAATGAAAGGAAGTGGGAAGTGATCTTTGCGTGTGGCATCATTCAACCTTCTATAATCAATACACATCCTCCACCCTGTTACAGTTCTGGTGGGAATGAGTTCACTCCTCTCATTGATAATGACTGTCATCCCACCTTTCTTTGTTACCACTTGGACTGGGCTTATCCATGAGCTATCGGAAATAGGATATATGATTCCTGCATTCCATAATTTCATTACTTCCTTCTGGACGACTTCCTTCATTGCAGGATTTAGTCTTCTCTGCGGTTGAATTACTGCTTTGGAATTGTCCTCCAAAAGAATCTTATGCATGCATACTGTAGGGCTGATGCCTTTCAGGTCATCAATGGTCCATCCTAAAGCATCCTTGTGAGCTCTGAGAACATCAAGAAGCTCTCCTTCTTCTTTCTTTGTCAAGGATGAATTAATGATCACTGGGAAGCTCTCCGAAGTGCCAAGAAATGCATATTTGAGATGAGAAGGTAGTGGCTTCAGTTCTTGCTTTTGCACCTCTTCTTTCTTGCTTGGTTCCACCTCTTTGTCGATGGAAGCCTCAGCTACATGTTCCTCTATTGTTTCTTTATTGTCTTTTTCTTGCTCATACTGATTGATGTCTAACATTTCTTCCACCAGGCTCTCTATCATTTCCACCCTCAAATGATCTTCTTGCTCAGGAGGGTGCTGCATTGACTTAAAAACATTTATGATCATTTGCTCATTGTGTACTCTGAAAATCATCTCTCCTTTTTCCACGTCTATAATGGCTCTTGCAGTTGCTAGAAATGGTTTGCCCAAGATGATTGAATTGTTGCCTTCCTCATCGGTATCTAAGATTACAAAGTCCGCAGGAAAGATAAACTCTCCAACCTTAACTAACAGATTTTCCATAATTCCATTCGGTGTCTTGATTGATCTGTCGGCCATAACTAGTGACATCCTGGTAGGTTTGAGTTCTTCTATGGCAAGCTTCTTCATCATGGACAAGGGCATTAAGTTGATACTAGCTCCAAGATCACAGAGAGCTTTGTCCAAGGATAGCTTGCCTATAGTGCATGACACTACAAAACTCCCTGGATCCTTAAGCTTTGGTGGGATTCCCTTTTGGAGCACGGCGCTACATTCCTCACTAAGCATCACCGTTTCCTTCTCATTCCAATCTCTTTTCTTGTTGATGAGCTCTTTCAAGAACTTGGCATACAGAGGCATTTGCTCCAAAGCCTCAGCTAAAGGTATGTTAATTTCCAGCTTCTTGAAAGTCTCAAGAAATTTGTGGAAATGTTGATCCTTTGTCTCTTTGTGAAATCTCTGTGGATAAGGCAGTGGTGGTGTTGAGCTCTTCTCCATTTGATGTTGTCTTGGATTTGGTTCTTCCATGATTTGCTTCCCTTTCTTTAGATTCTGTGGTTTATTGTCTTCCTCTGTGAGTTTTTCTGGGACATTTTTGTTTAACATGTCCTTGTTGATAGCTTCATCATTCTCTGTTGGCTCATTGTCATTGTTCTTGGTTGCTCCTTGGTTACCATCTAATAACACTTTTCCACTTCTTAGTTGCACGACCTTGCATTCCTCCTTTGGGTTTGGAATGGTGTCACTAGGCAGTGAGCTTGATGGTTTTTCAACAGAAATTTGTTTTGAGATTTGCCCAATTTGCCTTTCTAAGTTCTTCATGGAAGCTTCTTGGTTTTTTGTTGTCAATTCTTGGTTCTTCATCATTTTCTCCATGAGCAGCTCTAGATTGGTGATCCTCTGGGATTCATGTGAAATTGGTTGATTTTGGGTTGTTGATGGGTGATGATAGGTGTTTTGATTTGTTGGGTGGTTATTGGGTGGATAATGGTTAGAGTTGGGGTAGTTATTTTGTGGTTTTCTGTATGTATTTTGGTTAGTGTTTGGCTGGGGGTTGTGGTTTGTGCTTTTCCAATTGTTCTGACTTGTGTTTCTTTGCCATGGTTGTTGGTTTTGATTATGGTTGTCTCCCCACCTGAGGTTGGGATGGTTCTTCCAAGATGGATTGTAAGTATCACCATAGACTTCATTTGTTCCAGGATTTTGGTTGTGCATGTATTGGACTTGCTCTTGCTGTTGCTCCTCTTGAGTTTCTTCACTTTGCACCCAAGTAGTTGGTGGTTGGCTTGTGGCACTCACTGATGCAACTTGCAAGCCATCAATTCTTTTGGCCATTTGTTCAAACTGTTGTTGAATCTGCTGTTGCATTATCTTGTTCTGAGCTAGAACTGAATCCACTCCTTCCAACTCCATTACTCCTCTTCTTTGTGATGGTTGGCGTTGTCTTTGATGGGCAAAGAAATATTGGTTATTGGCCACCATGTCAATGAGGTTTTGAGCTTCCTCTGTAGTTTTCATGAGTTACAAAGAGCCTCCAGCTGAATGATCAAGTGCTTCTTGAGCTTTAAGAGTGAGTCCCTCATAGAAGTTTTACAACTTGTCCCACTCAGTGAACATCTCTGGTGGACATTTCCTCAATAGAGCCTTATATCTTTCCCATGCTTCATATAAGTTCTCAGCCTCCATTTGAGTGAATGTCTGCACCTCAGTCTTCAATCTTAGGATTCTTTGAGGGGGATAAAATTTGGCAAGGAACTTGCTCACCAAGTCATCCCAAGTGTTGATGCTTTCTTTTGGAAAGGTCTCTAGCCATTGAGTGGCTTTGTCTCTGAGAGAAAATGGAAAGAGCAACAACTTGTAGCTATCAGGAGGCACACCATTGGTTTTCACCGTGTCACAGATTCTCAAGAAGGTAGACAAATGTTGATTTGGATCTTCCAAAGGCCCTCCTCCAAAAGAACAATTGTTTTGAACCAGAGTGATGAGTTGTGGCTTTAGTTCAAAATTGTTTGCATTGACATTAGGAGGAAGAATACTACTTCCACAGTGTCTAGCATTTGCAAATGTGTATGAAGCCAAGACTCTTCGTTGTTGTTGGTTATTGTTGGCTCCTTCTCCTGGTTGATTGGGATCTCCTTCCATCTCTTGGAATTCCTCCTCAGATTCTTCCTCTCCAATAACGTTCTTTCCTCTTTCAGCTCTTCTTATTCTTCGAAGAGTTCTTTGGTCAATTTCAGAGAGGACAGGGGAAGATCTTCCTGTACCTGACATACAAACACACAACAATAAACACACAGATCCAGAAAACCAATGAAACTTCACTCTATAGTTGGAATGAAGTTTTAGTTAGTTTAAGCAAAAATTCAAACAGTTAGTGTGTTAGTAGGAATTAGAATAACAGAAAAGAAAAAGTGCTTAATCTAGACCTCCACTTCACTTAATCATTGTCAATCTATTTCAATCCCCGGCAACGGCGCCAAAAACTTGATGTGTGGAAAACGATCCAACACAAAACTCACCGGCAAGTGTACCGGGTCGCATCAAGTAATAATAACTCACATGAGTGAGGTCGATCCCACAGGGATTGAAGGATTGAGCAATTTTAGTTAGTGGTCGATTTAGTCAAGCGAATCAAGTTTTGGTTGAGTGGGTTGTATTTGACAGAAACTAAATTGCTTGGAATATAAAGGGAAAAGGGGAAATTGCAGTAAATTAAAGAGCAGGAAAGTAAACTTGCTGAATTGTAAAGAACAAGAATGTAAATGACTGAAACTTAAAGTACAAGAAATGTAAATTGCAGTAACTTAAAGTGCAAGAAATGTAAATTGCTTGAATGTAAAAGGGATTTGAGGACTGGGATTGCAGAATCTAAACGAAGAGAAAGTAAATTGCAACAATTAATAAAGCAGAAATTGAATTGAAAGCAATGAGGATTCAAACAGAAATTGAAATTAAAGTGCATCAAGGTTCACAGAAGAACCAAAAGTAAATTGGGATCTCAGGGTTCAAGAGACTAGGTAGCAGAGCCTAGATCTCAATTACCTTCCTAGATCCAAGTTCTCAAAGCAATTGACAAGAAATTGAAGAAGAAGCAGCAAAGAGAAAGTAAATGAGTTCAATTATGCAGAAAAGAAATTAAAGAGCTCTTGAGTGGAGATTGAGACAGAAGTTCCTCAATTCTTAACACCCAAAACTCAAAACAAGGAAATTAAAAAGACCCAAGCAAGAACGAGGAAGAAGAGAGATCAATTCTCCTCCCAAATTCTCTGAAATCTCAGTGAAGACACCAAGAGAAGTTCCCAAGTGCAAAATTCAAAAGCTAAGCAAAAAGGTCTCCAAAAAAGTCCTAATTACATCAAACTAGCTCCTATTTATACACTTTCTATTCTTGGATTTTGGGATTTGGATGGGCTTTTGATTTGGTGAAGAAATGAATTAAATTGACATTTTAATTGAATTTTTCGGCCCAAAATAATAGCTTCCAGGAAGCTGCCCTGGCCTTGTGGAGGGCAGGGCAGGATTTGGTGCATGTTGGTGCTTGCTTGGTGCGGCTTGGTGTGGCTTGGTGCTTGCTGGTGCGCAGAACGCTGCCCTGCCCTTGCGGAGGGCAGGGCAGGAAAAATTGGTGCTGCCAGGATGTGCCACGGTGCGTGCTTGGTGCTGCCAGATTCAAGCTGTGATGCGCGCTGGTGCTGCCAGGATCGAGTGTTGGTGCGCAGAATGCTGCCCTGCCCTCGCGGAGGGCAGGGCAGAAAAACATGGTGCTGCCAGGATCGAGTGTGGTGCGCGCTGATGCTGCCAGGGTAGTGATTTGGTGCGCCAGACTCACTTCTTGGTGCGCCAGAGTTGTGCACCAACAAAATGCTGCCCTGCCCTCGTGGAGGGCAGGGCAGTGTTTTCACTTTGATGTCCCAGGTTCGAATCATGGCCGAAACACACGCTCATTCCTTTTCCTTGGTTTCTTGGCACGGTGATGGGGCTTAGTTCCTTGCTTCCTCATGGTCCCGTGTTCAACTCTTGTGGCAAGCATTTGGAGACATTTTCCTTTGATTTTCTTCCTTGATGAGCCCGATACTGCCCTTGTGGAGGGCAGGGCAACATTTTCTCCTTCTTGATTTCGAGGCACAATTTGTGCTCTGCCCTTGTAGTGGGCAAGGCAGAGTTGCCTTCTTTGCTTAGTTCCCTTATGTTGCCCTCCTAGAGGGCAGTGTGCCCTTGTGGAGGGCAATGCTTGCCTCCCCCATTGTATTTGGCACACTTTTCCTTCCTTTAACCACGCTTCCTTCTCCTTGGGTCACGCTTTCTTTAGGCCACGCTTTTCTCTTTTATTCTTTTCTTCACCTGAAATAAACCAAAACAACCACTCCAAGTATCACTAAATTCATGAGGCTTATAAATCAATTAAAATTCAATTAAAATTAGCTTAAACCTCATGGATTAACATTAATTTCATGGTGGTTGCTTGATTTAAAGAAGTTATGCATTTTCACTCCAAATCACTTACTTAGGAAGCAATAAAGTGCATAAAGACTAACAAAACAAATGAAATTAGCTTGAAAAATGGGTATATGATGACTTGTCATCACAACACCAAACTTAAATCTTGCTTGTCCCCAAGCAAGCATCAAAACTAAGAGTAAATGGTATGAATAAGAAAAGAACACATATCCTTATTAGGCATATAGCAGAATTTAGTTTATGGGATCTTTATGCAGACAATGATAACTCAATTATTGTTGCTGTTACATAATATACATTTTTCCTCAAAGGCTTGCTAAACTTGCTATTAGAAGACTCACTTTTTAATTACTCCCTTGCTAACTTCTCTTGGCTTATAATGCTTAACAAGCTTATTATTCTTTTGGAGGTTTGGTGTCAAATGTTGCAGTAGTAGCCTTTGGCTTTATTTTCTTTTCTTTTGCTCAACATCTTTCCACCACAGACACATTGCTCACTAATTCTTCCTAGGATCATTGATGCCCAGCATCTCTTTGGATAACTAAATGTTCTGTATCTAAGTTGCTCTTTATTGTGGGCTTTCAATTGGCCATCCCAAATCAATTGATCTAAGTGACCGGGTTTTAAAATACCCCTTAGAATTTACTCATCCAAGCATATCTTAGTACAAGAACACCACAGGCATATGTCCTAGGGTCCAAGCTATTGGTGTCCAACCTTTATTCTTTGTTTTTCTTGCCATTTTGGCTTTTTCTTCTTCCTTTTCTTTCTGTTTTCGTTACCAAGGGCTTTTTCATTATTGATAAGAGTCTTTGTAACAACAAGCTAACTCACATTTGAATGAGAATGATATTATGCAACAATTATTTCATGAGTGAGCCATGCATCACGTCGGTGTTTGCTGGTCATCTCCGCGTCGGTGTTTGCTGGTCATCTCATTGGTTTCTTGTGTTCCTTCTATTTTTGTAAGCTTCTTCTCTATTCTCTAAGCCATTCCTGCCCTATGTGGCCTGAAACACTTAACACACAGATCATGACATCGATTGGTATAAAGGAAAATTAAAATACACAATAAAAATATCTCTAGGAAGCAAGATTTTAACCATAGAACAACTTTGGGATGGAATTGTAATATCATGCTAATCATATGAATAAGTGGATAAAGACTTGATAAAACAACTCAATTAAACACAATATAAATCATAAAATAATGGTTTATCAACCTCCCCACACTTAAACATTAGCATTAAACCCTCACTGATGATGTATATGCACTCCAATCACTCTAGTGTATAGGGTAATCACTCTATCCTTATCTAATCATGCTTTGTAAATTTTGTTCTTCTCCTAACCAATTAACAATATTTAATGTACCAATTTAAACATCATGAGGTCTTTTCAAGGTTGTAATGGGGCCAAGGTAAAGGTGAGGATATATATATGGCTAAGTGAGCTAAAATATGAATCTTTGACTAACCTAAGCTCTCACTTAGTATACATACACTCTCTATAACTTTAGAATCATGCCTAACTACCCAAAATTTTTCACTTTTGCATTACATACTCATGCATCAACTTCTCTTTTAATTTTTATCATATATGCATTGATCTTGGAGCTTAACTTGACTTAGAATTGGGGTAATTTTGTCCCCTTATTTATTTATTTACCTATTGAATACTTTTGGATTTTTTTAAATAAAGACGTAAAAGATAAAATAACATATCAATGCATATGGATTTTTAATTTTTTTGTTTTACATGAGTAGGCACCCAAATTCCCAATATTTTATTAAACTAAGAACATAACACATTCCCTTATTAACCCATGTTCCCACCGTTTTCCCATACTTAATTAACACACAATCTTTATCTTAAGCTAACCAAAGATTCTATTTGGGATAATTAATTTGTTTTTCTTCTTAAGGCTAGTGATGTGGTAAAATATAGAACAAATGAGATTTAAAAGGCTCAAAGTGGCTGACAATGGTGATTTAAAGGGTAGGCATATTTGGGATAAGTGAGCTAAACATGTAATGGCCTCAATCATATGCATGCATATAACACATTAAACATTGGACATATTGGATGAAACAAAATATAAATTACAATCATAGAGAAGTAGACACACAAGAATAAAATATTTATGGTTAAATAGTGTAACCATGTAATTAGGCTCAAAATCTTAGCTAAAAAACCATGTTCCAAATACAACTTCAAACAAATTTAACACAAAAAGTTTTTATTTAAATTAGTGAAGTTTTTCAAAAATAGGGTCTTACAAAGAAACTTATTATTTTTCAACGAAATAGAACATGCATGTAACTAATTATTATTATGCAATCTATTCTATCTTAATCAAAAGAAAAATAACTAAATATCCTACTTTATTGGTGTTAGGGAAGAGAAATTACCTCCGGAAGTCAGGTACTGACCGACCTCCCCACACTTAAGGCTTTGCATCGTCCTCGGTGCTATCTGTCAGGAAGAAATTGGGGCTGGCAGCAGTATCTCTACAAATCGGGGCCGTCATGGCTCCCTGTGCTGGTAAATGAAGTAGAGTCCGGGGTGTCTGAGTCTTTGTCATGTCAGTAGTCTCCTGTGAGTAGCTCCTTGAGTTATGTGAATCGGCACTGGTTATGGCACTCTCTTAGCTTCACTTTCTGTTCTTACCAGTCCAACCTCTCAAGTATCTAATGGAGCAGCTGATTTGTTGAAGGTGCTTGTGGTGTGGAAGGAGGAATGTCATCAGCCGGTTCTGTGGGCTGGCTGGTAGTGGCTGCTGGAGGTCTGATATATTTCCCGTTTTGGACGTACTGATCACTTTGTGGAATCATGGTTCTGGTGTCCCCAGCTCTGTAGGAGACTCTGGCTGCTGAGACGAGATCTAAGACCAAGGCGGAAAAAGGTAAGTTACCCACAATTTGTACGTGTCCCATGGCATTCCGAATGTGTCTTGGTAAGTTTAGAGACTGGTCTGTAATGATATACTAGAGTAGAACAGCCATGTCTGCAGTGAAGGAGGACTCATGAGTGCTCGAAAAGACGTAATGGGACATAATCTGTGCTCATACTCGAGCTTCTAAGGTGAGTGCTGAAGCCAAGATTCCCTTAGGTCGGGATCGATGGTATCCATAAATCCATCCGCTGCCAGGTTGTGCTATAACTCTGAGAACGGCGTCCTAGTCAAATTGGTATGTCTGGTGCTTGAGTGAGGCTTCTTGAAATACGTCCAATCCTTTTGGAGCAGGGGGAAGATTTAAAGCTCGCTGAATGGCCTCTTCCATTATGGGGACTTGCTTCTGACGGACATAGACAAACTGCAGGGTTGGCAAGTGGAAATTGGAGTAGAATTTAACTACCCATGATAGATTAACCTGTCGTGGCTGTTTTCGTAGGAATTCCCATTGTCTTCGCTCAAAATCGATGACCTACGTATAAAATAATAAGAATTCTTGGGATTTGAAGAAAAAAACAACTTTGCTGACAAATATTTGTTTGATCGGAAGAGTCCTCCAAAAATTCCGGTCTTGTGTTAGTTATCAATTTCAATATCTTTCAAATAAATATTTGAATACAAATAAAAATAAGAGAGGATAGGCTCATTAAAAAAGATAGGAAGAATTGTCCTATAAGTAATTGAGTGTGAGAGCCAAATGAATTGAAAGATTCATGTTTGGTTTGGGAAGAGATCATAGACGTTTTCAAATGAATGGAAAGAGAATCTACTTTCATTAAGTGATTTATTAGATAATCGAAAACAGAGAATCTTGAAGACTATTCGAAATTCAGAAGAACTGCGGGAAGGAGCTCTTGAACAGCTAGAAAAAGCCCGGGCCCGTTTAAGGAAAGTTGAAACGGAAGCAGATCAGTTTCGAGTGAATGGTTATTCTGAAATAGAACAAGAAAAATTGAATTTAATTAAGTCAATTTATACGACTTTGGAACAATTAGAAAATTACAAAAATGAAACTATTCATTTTGAACAACATTGCGGAGCACAACAAATTCAGCAATTTGGGTTGGGAGTATGAGAAGGTGCTCATTGTTATAGTTCCTTTACGCCAGAATGTGGAACATCTGCTCACAGTAGTGGTTAGTAAACTGCGCAGTGTCCTTTGCTGGGAAGGCTTTCTCCTTTTCATCGACCTTGATGATCCTCTTGATTCGTTTTGTTGAGGGTTTCACCGCTGTTGAAGATGGCTCTGCCACTAATGCTCTTTTTGTTCCTCTCCTTGCTGGTGGTTTGGGAGTGGCTTTCTCCTTGCCTTTCTTGGTGGCCATCCTGAAAAAGGAAGAAGTAAGTACATATAAAGCTAAGGGTTTGAGCAAGAGAGGGAACAACATAAGTGGTAATCATTGCACGGTAAAGAAGGATGTCGTTAACACATGGTCTAGACTACATGTGAAAAGTTCATCAATGGAAATATAGCAAGTTCGTGTGATAACAATTAAATGCAAGATGGTTATTGGCATGCCGGCAAAGGCATGAGTAGCATAGATCAAGCATTCAATGTCCAGTTAGATTACGAAATCTTTCAAACTAACAATCTATTTGTAATTACAATTATATTTAATCAATAAAATATAAAAGGGGTTTTGTGAAAAATAAGCATTTAGAGTAGTAGAATAAAAGAATTCTAAAAATAGTGCACAATGCCATACAGACTTTTTCACAAACACATAGCGTGTATGGTAAATATGTTATCGAAAGTATTAAATTGAACATGCAAGCAACCCTATAAAACGTAATATAATTGTCAAACAATTTCTTAATAATCCACATGCAAAATATAGAGAATAATGACCCAAAGAAATTTCCAACACCAATAAAGAGGGTTTAAAAAGAAAAAGAAAAAGAAAACATAGATAATGAAAGTAAAAAGAGGGAAGAAGAAGAAAATAAAAATAATAATGGAAAAGTAAAGAGAGAAGAAGGAAAGAAAAGAACCTTGATGATGATTGTGAAGAAGAAAAAAGGGGGAGGAGTAAGTTAAAAGTGAGAAAGAATAAAGAAGGAAAGAAAGAAGAAGAAAGAAAGAAGAAGGGAAAAGAAAGATTGGGATTTGGGGAAGAAAAGATAAGATATTTTGGCTGAGCTGGATAAGCTGTGCAGTGTAGGCGACGCGGACGCGTGGGTCACGGGTTCACGTGATTGGCGCGATTTTGAAGTGACGCGGACGCATCAGTCACGAGGATGTGTGGCATGATTTGTGCTTGTGGCGCGAGGGCAGCCTCGCGTTCGCGCAACTTTCTGTTTCAAACTCATTTTGCCAAAATTTAGGGTGACGCGTTCGCGTGGGTGACGTGATCGCGTGAATGACCATGTTGTGAAAAATGACGCGGACGCGTGGGGCACGTTTTCGCATGGTAGGGCTTGTGCTTCTAGCATGGTTCCAGCTCCATTCCAACCTAACATTCTACCATACACCCATTTACGTCGATTTTGCGGGGTCACACGTTCGCGTGGGTGACGCGGTCGTGTGGTGGGCTGGATTCGCAAATGACACGGACGCGTTATGGACGCGTTTGCGTTGGCGTGTTTGTGCGTGAGGCACGCCTCCAGCCACACTCCCGCATGACTTTCTCTATAATTCCCTTTTTCTCTAATTCTCCTTTGACGCGGACGCGTCAGCGACATTGTCGCATCGCGTGCCCTTTTTTTTTATGCAATATGCAATTGAAGATTCAAACTATATGTACTAATAATGAAAAAAGTCACTGAAAAAGAAAACTAAGAAGATAGAAAAGAACGATCATACCATAGTAGGTTGTCTCCCACCCAGTACTTTGCTTTAACATCCTTAAGTTGGACGGTCCACTAGCTCAGTCTTTTGCTGTTGGTGGATCCTCCAAGAAGAAGATCTCTAGCTCCTTGTTTTTCTTCCTCTTCTCACCATGATATAGCTTTAAGTGATGTCCATTGACTTTGATGAATTCAGAGCTTGAAGGATGACTCAAGTGAAAGACTCCGTATGGCTCAGCCTTCTCTACTCTATAGGAACCTTCCGATCTTGATCTAAATTTGCCTAACATGACCTCAATCTGGAGTTGTAATGGAGGACTAAGTCCCCAGGTTGGAACTCTCTCCTCTTGATGTGCTTATCATGCACAGCTTTCACCTTCTCTTTGTACAGCCTGGAGTTCTCATAAGCTTCTAGGTGAAGGTTTTCTAATTCTTGCAGTTGCAGCTTCCTTTCAGCTCCGGCTTTCTCAAATCCCATATTGCATTCTTTTACCGCCCAGAAGGCTTTGTGCTCTACCTTAACTGGGAGGTGACAGGCCTTTCCATAAACTAAGCGGAAGGGGCTCATCCCGATTGGTGTCTTGTATGCTGTCCGATATGCCCAAAGTGCATCTTAGAGCCTGGTGCCCCAGTCCTTTCTATGAGGCTTGACTATCTTCTGTAATATACACTTTATCTCTCTATTAGACACCTCGGCTTTCCCATTAGTCTGGGGATGGTAGGTTGTTGCTACTTTATGAACTATCCCATACTTCTTCAGTAATCCTATTAGTCTCCTGGTACATAAGTGAGTGCCTTGATCGCTCACGATTGCTCGTGGTGATCCAAAGCGACAGATAATATGGTTTCTAACAAAAGAGACAACAGTGTTAGCATCATCAGTACAGGTAGGAATTGCTTCCACCCATTTAGAAACGTAATCTACAGCTAACAGTATATAAAGGTACACATTAGAGTTTGGAAATGGACCCATGATGTCAATGCCCCAGACGTAAAAAATTTCACAAAAAAGCATAATCTGTTGAGGCATCTCATCCCTCTTGGATATATTACCAAACCTTTGGCAAGGGGAACAAGATTTACAAAATTCAGCAGCATCTTTAAAAAGAGTAAGCCACCAGAATCCACAGTCTAAAATTTTTGTAGCTGTTCTTTGAGGGCCAAAATGTCCTCCACTCTCAGATGAGTGGCAGGCCTCTAAAATGGACTGTAATTCTGATTGAGGTACACACCGTCTAATTACCTGGTAAGCACTACACCTCCATAAATATGGATCATCCCATATATAATATTTGGACTCGCTTTTCAGCTTGTCTCTTTGATACTTGGTAAAATTTGGAGGAAAAGTGTGGCTAACTAGATAATTAGCTAGGTGCATACCAAGGAACTACCTCAGATACTGCGTGTAAGCTATCAAATGAGAAAGTATCATTGATATGAGTGGTGTCATCCTTAATGTGCTCAAGGCGACTCAAGTGGTTCGCCACTAAATTCTGGTTACCACTCCTATCTTGAATTTTTAAGTCAAATTCTTACAGCAGCAGTATCCAATGAATTAGCCTTGGTTTAGACTCATTTTTAGCTAATAAATATTTTAGAGCTGCATGGTCTGAGTACACTACTACCTTAGTACCAAGTAAATAGGCTCGTAATTTATCCAGAGCAAAAACAATAGCTAGAAGCTCTTTTTCAGTAGTAGTATAATTATACTGAGCAGCATCTAACGTCTTAGATGCATAAGCAATTACGAAAGGATCCTTACCTTCTTGCTGAGCCAGCGCCGCTCCTACCGCATGGTTTGAGGCATCACACATGATTTCAAATGGCTGGCTCCAGTCTGGTCCTCTCACAATTGGATCTTGAGTCAGGGCGATCTTCAACTTATCAAACGCTTGTATGCATTCCTCACTGTACTCGAACTCAATATCTTTCTGCAATAGTCTAGATAAAGGCAATGCTACCTTACTGAAGTCCTTAATAAACCTCCTGTAAAAACCTACGTGGCCAAGGAACGAATGAACTTCCCTCATGGAGGAGGGGTAAGGTAAACTAGAAATAACATCTACCTTTGCTGGATCTACAGAAATACCAGTATTAGACACAACACGTCGTAGAACAATTCCTTGTTTTACCATAAAGTGACATTTCTCAAAATTTAATACAAGGTTTGAACTAACACACCTGTCTAATATTCTAGATAAACTACCCAAGCAAAGGTTAAATGAATCACCATATACGCTAAAATCATCCATAAAAACCTCCATACCGTTCTCAATGAGATCAGAGAAAAGACCCATCATACACCTTTGGAAAGTAGCTAGTGCATTGCATAAGCCAAAGGGCATTCTCTTATAAGCATAAGTCCTAAAAGGACATGTAAAAGTAGTCTTTTCCTGATCTTCAGGAGCTATATGGATTTGAAAATAGCCTGTATCACCATCTAAAAAGCGGTAATGAGATTTACCGGATAGGCGATCAAGCATCTGATCAATGAATGGCAATGGGTAATGATCCTTGCGTGTGGCTTGGTTTAGATGCCTATAGTCAATGCAAACTCTCCATGAATTCTGCACTCTAATTGTCAGAAGCTCTCCATGCTCATTCTTCACTGTTGTGACTCCAGACTTCTTGGGCACCACTTGTACCGGACTGACCCATTTGCTATCTAAGATAAGGTAAATCATATCTGCTTCAAGTAGTCTTGTTACTTTTTTCTTGACAACTTCTAAGATGGTGGGATTCAATCTTCTTTGAGGCTGACGGACAGGCTTTGCTCCTTCTTCTAAGAATATTCTATGTTCACAAACTTGAGGGCTGATGCCTACTATATCCGCCAAGCTCCACCCAATTGCTTTCTTATGCTTCCTCAACACACTAAGCAGTTGTTCTTCCTATTTGGAAGTGAGCTCCCTTGCAATGATAACTGGGAACTTTTGTTTATCCTCAAGGTAAGCATACTTGAGGTGTGAAGAAAGGGGCTTTAATTCCAATTTCTACTCATGGCTAGGCTCTGGACCTTCTGGAGCTAGTGATAATGACAAGGCATCCCCATTTTGTTCAGAGGATGTCCCCACACTTGGACCTTGCTCCATGTGCTTCTCTTCTATTTCCTCCTGGTGAACTGCAGCGACAGTTTCATCAATAATGTCGCACTGGAATACAAAATGATCTTCCGGAGGATGCTTCAAAGCTTCATTCAGATTGAAGCTCACTGCTCGGCCGTCTATCTCAAAGGAATAGGTTCCTAAAAAGGCATCCAGCTTGAACTTCGAAGTCTTCAAGAATGGTCTTCCAAGTAGGATGGATGACGGTTTCCCGAGTCATTTTGGGGCATCTCCAAGATATAGAAGTTAATGGGAAATGTGAGCCCCTTAATGCTCACTAATACATCTTCAGCAATTCCAACCACTGTAATAATGCTTTTATCTGCTAACACAAAACGAGCTGCCGACTTTTTTAAGGGAGGGAGCCTCAAAGCATCATAAATAGACAAGGGCATAATACTCACACACACTCCTAAATCACACATGCAGTCAGAAAATATTACACCCCCAATGGTACAGTTAACCATACATGGACTTGGATCACTACATTTTTCAGGTATACCTCCCATTAAAGCAGATATAGAGCTACCTAAAGGAATAGTTTCTAATTCATTAATTTTATCTTTATGTATGCACAAATATTTTTAGAAACTTTGCATATTTAGGTACCTACTGAATAACATCAAAAAGGGAGACAGTTACCTCAACCTTTTTGAATATTTCTACCATTTTGGGATCAGGTTCCATCTGTTTTCTGGGCTTCCTTGCAAGGTGTGGGAATGGAATAGGGAGGGCGTTGCTTGCAGTTCCTGCATCCTTTGGTGTTTCATTCTGTGGTTGAGCTACTTCTTCTTCAACTATGTTTTGTACATCCTCTTCCTCTTCAGCATCTTCCACTTCCACCACATCCTCAGCTGGGACGTGTACTGCTGGGCTTGGCTCCTCCTGGTTCCTCTCCTGTAATGTGGTTCCGGACCTCAAGGTGATGGCATTGATGCCACCCTTGGGATTAGGTAGGGGTTGAGAAGGAATTCCACTGGATCTTGAAGGTTGATTGGTGGAATTAGGTGATGAATCTAACCGGGAGACGAGAGCTTGTAAAGTGGCAGTCACACCATTTAAAGTAGAGTTCAGCTCTGCCCGCATGTCTTGTTGCCCTTGTGCAGGAGAACGGAGCATCTCGTCATTTGATGAGTAGTTGGAGTAAGTGATCTGAGGAACCTGTTGTTGGTTATGCTGGGTTCCTTGAGACTGTCTTAGGTGAGGGGCTCTGTAAGGTTGGTTCTGATTCTGCTGCCTGTTGTTGTTATTGTTATTCCACCTCTCGCTTCCATTGTTATCCTGGCCTCCTCTGTTATAGTTGTCCCTCCAAACATGGTTAGAATTGTCTCTCCAACCTTGGTTGGAATTGTCCTGCCATCCGTGGTTATAGTTGCCACCTTGTTGATTGTATCCTTGATTTGGGCGATCATAGAAGTTATGAGTGGCTGCCACAGTGTTGTCTTCCTGTTGGAGCTACGGACATTCATCAGTATAATGACTATAATCAGCACAGATCCCACATACTCTTTGTGGAACCAACTGTTGGCTTTGTTGTGGCGGGGGAGGCTGAGCTTGTTGTGCTTGTTGTTGATTCAACTGCATCTGTTTCAGTAGGTTGGTCATTTTACATATACTCTGGGTCAGAGCAGCAGTCTCTCTACTAGAGGACACCTCTGCAACAGCTTTTGAGTGGCTGTGCCTATGCCTGTGATTCCTAGTGGATTCAGCTAAGTCGCTGATCAATTGCCATGCTTCATCTATGGTCTTGTACTTTTTCAAAGAACCATTACTAACACCTTCCAATGCAGTCTTATCCTGAGGTTTCATGCCTTGTGTGAAGTAGCTGATCAACACCAACTTGTCAATCATGTGATGGGGGCATGCGTCCAGGAGATTGTTGAGGCGCTCCCAATATTCGTAGAGAGTCTCGGATTCACTTTGAATAATCATAGAAATTTCTTTCCTCCAGCTATCAGTAACTTCAGCTGGAAAATATTTTTCCAAAAATTCTCTTCTAAGCGTATCCCAGTTAGTAACAGTCGCTTCAAGTTGAGTGTAGTACCATTTCCTCGCCTTTCCCTCAAGAGAAAACGGGAAGGCGGTTAACATAATAGAAGTTTCATCTGCACCATGACGCCTAACAGTAGAACATACTGTCTGGAAATCCATAAGGTGCTTGATAGGCTCTTGAGCAGGTAAGCCATGAAACTTTAGCAGTAGATTGATTATTGTAGTTTTCAGTTCAAAATCTGCAGCCACCGTTGGGTGATGCACTTGATACGGCTGCGTGTAAATTCTGGGGCTCCAGCTTCCTAGAGAGTAATCCTCCTAGGTGCTGCCATGTTACCTGCACGTTAATCAACTGAATCAGTAGTAGAGGAGCTTGTTTCTTCCTCAAATAGCGGTTCAGATTCACCCTTATATGAGATTGGTGAATTGATAACAGTCACTTCACCACCCTTAGAGGCTAACCGACGTCGAGCTCGCCTAATACGTGAAAGAGTTCTCTCAATTTTAGGATCAAAAGTAGCTAAGCTCGGATCAAGCAGTGAACGTGTCATTCAACAAAAGAAACATACAGCTCTTGGTAATAAAACAAAATAAAATAAAATGCAAATAAATAAATTCTAACCAATAAATTAGCACACTATTGCAACTCCCTGGCAACGGCGCCAAAAACTGACGTGGCAGAAATTGGCCGATTAAGAAATTCATGTAAGAAGAATGTTGCAAGTACAGTTCTTGACCATCAAAGATCCGCTTATCAATTTAGAAGGGTTGTCACAAAATTAGAATAAAAATACTGGGAGTATAAATCCCAGGTCGTCTCCCAACGAGTTGACAAAAGAGTGCATCTTATTGGTCAGAGGTTTTCCAAGAAATTTTTGAGTTTAAGAAACAGAAAAATAAATAAGAGAATTTATGTAATTCAAATAAAAATCTTGACCGGGAGAGGATTAATTGGAAGTTCTATCCTTGTTGGATTTTTCCCAAGTGTAATTATAAAGGATTGTTGTTCTACTTTGTCATCCCTTAATTAATAAAGGAAAGTCAAGTAACTAACTAACGAACTATACCCTCAGTTCCTAATCCTTTGCTAAGGAAGGATTAGAGTTAGAGACTAGAATTGTTAGTCATTAACTATCCATTAGGATTATCACTTGAGTGTTCCAACTCAAGGTTCTCCTTTTAACCAACTCCGAATCAAGTTAGGGAACTACTCCATTATCATGAATGTAAACTTCACAGAATTAAAAGGGGAATAAAAGGATGACATGTTAGACAATAATAAAAAATATCAATTAAAATAAAAAAGGTTCTTGTATTAATAAAATCTAAAAATAATCCAATTGTAACTCTGAACAAGGATTAAAGATATGAAAGAGTAAGGGATAAGAGAAACAAACTAGAATAATGAAGTCTTGGCGGAGGTAACAACTCTTCTCAATATCCAAATCAAAAGCAACCAGCAAATAAAAATTATAAGAACTATGAATGTGAAGAAAAACCTAGAGGAGGAGTAAAATCAGTTCTAAAAACTAAAAACTATCCTAATGAGAATCTGTCTTGAGTTTCTGCATGTTCCCTGGCTCTAGCCTGTGTTTCTGGACCAAAAACTGGGTCAAAACTCGGCCCAAAATCGCCCCCAGCGATTTCTATTAATTCTTCATATCGCGCATGTCACGCGTATGCGTCGTCCACACGTGCGTGTCATTTGGTGTTTTCCCTGCCATGCGTACGCATCATCCACGCATTCACATCATTCGTACAGATTCCAATCCATGCGTTCCCGTCAGGCATGCGAACGCGTCACTACGATTTTCTCCATTTCGCGCGGTCGCGTGAGCCCTGCGTCCGCGTCGGTGTTCGCTGGTCATCTCCTTGGTTTCTTGTGTTCCTTCTATTTTTGCAAGCTTCCCCTCCATTCTCTAAGCCATTCCTGCCTTATAAGGCCTGAAACACTTAACACACGGATCACGACATCAAATGGTATAAAGGAGAATTAAAATAAATAATAAAAAGATCTCTAGAAAGCAAGTTTTCAACCGTAGAACAACTTTGGGAAGGAATTGTAATATCATGCTAATCATATGAATAAGTGGGTAAAGACTTGATAAAACCACTCAATTAAACACAATATAAATCCTAAAATAATGGTTTATCATACATCAGAAAATAGAAATATAGAAACATGCAAGACATAGATCACAATTTTAGAGAGAACAACACACACCAAAAGAAAACATTGGTTGATAAGAAGCAACCAATCAAATAGGTTCAAAATCTCATTAGATTTTGTGTGTTCGAGCTCTAAAACTATGTTCCAAATATAAATTCCTCCAAGAAAAATTCAATAAAAATTTGTTCAAAATAGTGAAATGCTTTCAAGCAGTGTCTTGTAAAAGAATTTATGACATCAACTAAGTAGTACCTAAATGCAAACAACTAACTACTCATGCAAGGTATCCTATGTAACACAAGAAAATTAAAGTATTGGTGTTGAGAGAGAGTTGTTACCTTCCAGAGTCAGTTACCGACCTCCCCACACTTAATGCTTGGCACGGTCCTCTGTGTAATCAGTGATCCGCAAGGTGGGTCTGGGATCACCACTTCCAATGGCAAAATGATGGGGGGACAAGGGTGCCTCCATGTCCATATCTTGATTGCTCGCCTCGCCATCAATGGAAGTAGAATCCGAGGTGTCTGGTTCCTCCATATGTGGGTTAGAACACCCAATGAGTTCCTTCAAGTAGTCATAGCGGCGCTTATTGCGTTGCACAATATGCTCAATTCTCTGACCTTGCCGGTCTACCTTTTTTATGAGCTCAGGTAACAACTGGTGGGTGGATAGTGGTGGTGCATGGGGTGTCGAAGATGTTGGAGCAGAGGATGAAGGAGCGTCGAAGGACGGGTCTTTATTCCGGTTCATAGGTAGCACTGGAGGCCTGATATATTTCTCATTCGAGACAAATTTGTCAGCCCTAGGAATCATGGTCTTTACATCCCTAGCCCGAGATAAAACTCCTATTGCAGACACCAAGTCCGTAACCAATGCGAGAAAGGGTAAGTTGTCCGCTATTTGCACTCAGTCCATAGCTTGTTGGATCAGTCATGGCAAGCTGAGAGGCTTCTCCATAAGGATGCACCAGACAAGAATGGCCATGTCAGCAAAAAAGTGGACTCATGAGTGCTCGAAAATATATAGTGGGGCATCATCTGTGCCCATATTCGAGCCTCCATAGTGAGGTTCTGAGCGGAGATACTCTTGGGTCTAGTCTGGTATTGCCCATAGTTCCACTCGCTTTCGGGTTGGGTGATGACTCTGTAGACGAGGTTCCAGTCAAACTGGAATGTCTGGCGCTCAAGCTGTGCCTCTTCATAGGCATCCATCCCATCTGGACTAGGTAAAAGATCAAGTGCTTTCTGAATAGCACCTTCTGAGATAGGGACTTGCTTTTGGCATATAAAAACTAACTGAAGGGTAGGCGAGTGATAGTTGGCGTAGAATTCAACTACTCAAGAGATATTAGCTTCACGTGGCTGCCTCTTTAAGAATCCCATTGTCAACTTTCAATGCGGGGCACCACAAACTCAACGAAGTGCTCTGGAAGAATGAATAGGTGCTCATTGTGGTAGTTTTCTCTACGAAGGCGGGGAACATCTGCTCACAATAGCGGTTAGTGAATCGAGCAAAGTCCCGTGCAGGAAATTCCTTCCCGGCTTTATCAACTCGGATGGTCCTCTTCACCCGCTTAGTAGGTGGCTTGACCCTTGAGGGTGGTTGTGCCTTAGCCGGTGCTCTTTTATTTTCCTTTTTTTCCAGTGTCTTGTTAGAAGCCTTCTTTTTTCCTCTCTTGATGGCCATCCTGAAAAAAAGAAGAAAAAGAAGGAATATTAAACTTAGAAAAATAAACACCGGAAGTAGGAAAGTGCGAGTGATAATGAATGCCAAAGAGAAAGAGATTGTTTTAAATACATGGTAGCTACAACATGCGAGTAAGACATCAATTAAAATCATGAAGGCATGTCACTAACAACTAGATGCAAGAGGGATAAAAGCATGCAAGTCAAAAGAAGAAGTAAGGTAATCAATCCAAGTACATAGCAAACCCAAAATAGAATGTCAATTGTCAAAGCACTCCTCATAACACGAACAAGCTAAGAAATATCAAAATAATCCACCAAATAAAATTCCAACACCAAAATAAAAATGCAAGAAGAGAAAAGAAATAAAAAGAAATTACGAATAACAAAATTACTATGCAACTAAAAATAATTCAAGATATTCGAATGTAAGAAACAAAAGAAGAATTAAAGAGTAGAAGAAAGTAAGAAAAAGAAACCTTGAAAAGAAGATGAAAAGAGGAAGTTAAATGGGACTAAGAATGAGAAAAGAGGGGTAGGAAGAGAGAAAGAAAAGGAAAGGAAATTGTGGCTGCCGAAGGTGGTGGTCCAACGGTGGTGGTAGAGGGGGGAGAGAAAGAAGGAAGAAGTAGAAAGAAAGAAGAAGAATGAAGAAGAATTAGGATTAGAGAAAGAAAAGAGGAGTGAAAGAAACAAAGGTCTGGGCGGCGCATTGATTTAATTGATGCGGCACCGTGACGCGTGTGCGTCGCCCACCTGTACACGTGGGTAAGCAGAAGTCTCAGTGATGCGTAAGCGTCGGTCACGCGTACGCATGACTACTCATCATGCCAGACGCACGATTCCAGCCTAGTACTGGCACAACTCTCGGTTTTTTTGTAGCGCCGAATTGTCATACGACGCATGCGCGTGGCTCACGTACACGTGTGATAGGATGAAATGGCTGGTGACGCATACGCATGGCGTGGTTTGTGCACCAGGCACCCCATCCGCACAGTTCCAGCGTAACTCTCGGGAAAATGTACTAGAGAGCACCAGCATCCCTACGACGCGTGCACGTCAATAACGCTTACGCGGGGATGCATTTTTTTTAGATAACTTAGAACAAAAGGGGAAACATGCTTATGTGAAAATCAACAAAGACAATTAATGAAACAAATATAAGCAAATAATTAAAATAGAACCATAAAAAAGGAATATCATACCATGGTGGGTTACCTCCCACTTAGCACTTTTCTTTAATATCCTTAAGTTGGACAGTCCATAGGCTCAGTCCTCTTCCTTTTGCACCATGATAAAGTTTTAAATGGTGGCCATTGACTTTGAAGAAAGTAGGGCTTGAAAGGTGACTTAGGTGGACAACTCCATACGGTTCCACCTTCTCCACCATGTAGGGTACATCCCATTTTGACCTTAGTTTTTCCGGCATTAACCTCAACCTTGAGTTGTAGAGAAGGACTTGATCCCCATCTCTAAATTCCCTTTGCTTGATATTTTTGTCATGTACTGCCTTCACCTTTTCTTTGTAGAGCCTTGAGTTTTCATACGCTTCTAGCCGAATGCACTCCAATTCGTCCAATTGTAATTTTCTTTCAATTCCGGCTCCTCACAAGCCTGAGTTGCATTCCTTCACAGGCAGTATGCTTTGTGTTCCATCTCTACCGGAAGGTGATACGCCTTTCCGTAGAGTAGGCAAAACGGACTCATGCTAATGGGTGTCTTGTAAGCTGTCCGATAAGCCCATAATGCATCTCCAAACCTAGAGCTCCAGTCCCTTCTATGAGGTTTAACAATCTTCTCGAGTATGTGCTTGATCTCTCTATTAGACACCTTGGCTTGGCCATTCGTTTGGGGATGGTAAGCCATA
Source organism: Arachis hypogaea (assembly GCF_003086295.3). Lineage (NCBI taxonomy): Eukaryota > Viridiplantae > Streptophyta > Magnoliopsida > Fabales > Fabaceae > Arachis > Arachis hypogaea. The sequence continues at coordinate 64,754,761 of NC_092036.1, forward strand.
GCCACTTTGTGAATGATGCCATATTTCTTCATCAAAGCTGTCAATCTTCTGTTACAAAAATGAGAGCCTTGATCACTCACGATTGCTTGTGTTGATCCAAAGTGATAAGTAAAATTATTCGTAACGAAAAAACAACCACGTTAGCATCATCAGTACGGGTAGGAATTGCTTCCACCCACTTAGAAATATAATCAACAGCTAAAAGAATATATGAAAAACCATTCAAGTTTGGAAATGGACCCATGAAGTCAATATCCCAAACATAAAAAATTTCACAAAACAACATTAGTTGTTGGGGCATCTCATCCCTCTTAGATATGTTTCCAAACCTTTGGCATTGGTGACAAGAGTCACAGAAAATATGTAGTTCTTTGAGGACCAAAGTATCCATCATTTTCAGAATACTGGCATGCCTCTAAAATAGACTGGATTTCAGATTGTGGAACACACCTTCTAATTATTTGGTTAGCACCACATCTCCATAAACATGGGTCATCCCATATGTAATACTTGGACTCGCTCTTGAGCTTGTCCTTTTGATGTTTAGAAAAATTTGAAGGAAAGGTGCGACTAACCAAACTTGGATCTCTGAATCAAACTCTTACAATAACAATATCCAATGGATTAACCTTGGTTTAGACTCTTTCTTAGCTAGCAAGTAAATAAGCCCAGAATTTATCCAAAGCAAAAATAATGGCTAAAAGTTTCTTTTTAGTGGTAGTATAATTAGACTAGGCACCATCTAAGGTTTTAGAAGCATAAGCAATAATGGAGGGATCCTTACCTTCGCGCTGAGCTAGCACCGCTCCTACCGCATAGTTAGATGCGTCGCACATGATCTCGAACGGCCTACTCTAGTCAGGCCCTCTCACAACAGGAGCTTGGGTCAAGGAAATCTTCAACTTCAGTCTTCACTCAAGTCAAACTCTACATCTTTCTATAGAAGACGGGAAAGGGGTAGTGTAACCTTACTAAAGTCCTTGATAAAACGCCGATAGAAACCTGCATGACCAAGAAAAGAACGGACTTCCCTCACAGAGGAGAGGTAAGGTAAACTGGAAATAACATCAACCTTTACAGGATCAACAAATATACCAGTATTAGAAACAACATGACCTAGCACAATACCTTGCTATACCATAAAATGACATTTTTCAAAATTAAGCACAAGGTTTGAACTAGCACATCTTTCTAATACTCTAGCAAGATTATCCAAACAAAGATCGAAGGAATCACCATAGACACTAAAGTCATCCATAGATACTTCCATACAATACTCAAGAAGATCCGAGAAGATACTCATCATGCATCTTTGAAACGTAGCCAATGCATTACATAAACCAAAAGGCATTCTTTTATATGCATACATTCCAAAGGGGCATGTAAAAGTTGTTTTCTCCTGATCTTGTGGAGCAATATGGATCTGAAAATAACCAGTATAACCATCTAGAAAGCAATAGTGTGATTTACCTGACAGACAATCAAGCATTTGATCGATAAAAGGTAGTGGATAGTGATCCTTGCGAGTGGCTGATGAACGGAAATTGTCTATCGGTAAAGAATTTCACAAATTAAATCTCGTTGCAAGTATAGTTCTAAACCAACAAACAATTCCTCAATAAAAAATTTTGTTTGTCACAGGTAACAAACCCCAATAAAAATAACTGAAGTATTTAAACCTCGGGTCGTCTTTTAAGGAATTATAGGGAATTGTTCTTGTTATTGGTTATGAGAAGTATATTTTTGGGATTTTGAATAAAGGACAATAAATGTAAATGGCAAAGGAAATAAACTAACAACTAAGAAAGCTCTTGGCAAGGAATGAGAATTAGAAGTCCTATCCTCATTATCATCATCAATTGTGACAAGAATTTTCCATTGCCCCACTTAGTTAACCTTTAACTATGAAGGAAAGTCAAGTGGATATCAACTTGAGGCCACAAGTCCTAGTCAAATCATAGTAAAAGACTAGCTTTAGTGGCATTCTAATTGACTAGCAACTTTCAATTATCAATCAACAAGAGAGTTTGATAATTCAAGAGTCACTAATTACTCAACACAAGCCAACAGGAGAAAAATCTAACTCATAACTAAAAAAAAAACATTTCATCAAACACATAGAAGGCAATAAAAGTAAACATCATAAATTGCAAGAATTAAAGGATGCTATAACTACAAAGATAAGGAATCAACAATAGAAAACCAAATCAAATATGAAAAGACAAGAAAATCATAAATTGCATTGAAAGGAAATGGAAATCTACAAAAGAGTTGATGAACTACAATTAACAACATAAAGGAACTACAAGAGAAGTAAAATGCTAGAACAATATGAAAGGAAAATTAAAGCAAAGAAGAAAATAGAACTAAGAATCCTAATCTAGAGAGAGGAGAGAGCCTCTCTCTCTCTAGAATTCTATATCTATCTCTAAAACTAAAGTCTATGAATGATCCCCCATTCACCCCTCTTGAATTCTGCATGTAATAAGCTCAGAGTTGCATTGGATTTGGGTCCAGGAAGCTTAAAAATCGCCCCCCAGTGTTTTCTCTTTAATGAGGTCACGTGCGAGCATCGACGCGTACGCATGGGTTACGTTTACGCGTCACTTGACATTTTTTATCCACGCGTACGCGTATGTTACGCGTACGCATCGCCATGCGACTTCATCTTTCTCGCGTGAGCGTATGTCACGCATGCGCATCAGTAGTGCATCCCAAATCCTTGATTTTCCATTATTTCTCCACTTTGCGTGCTTTTCTCTTCATTCCTTTGATCCATTCCTAGATTTTCAACCTGAACTCACTAACAAACACATCAAGGCATCTAGTGGAATCAAATGTGAATTAAAATTAGTAATTAAGGGCCTAAAAAGTATGTTTTCACACTTAAGCACAAATTAGGAACAAATTGTGAAACCATGCTATTTCCTTGAATAAATGTGAGAAAAGGTGATAAAATCCCCTAAATCAAACACAAGATAAACCCTAAAAATAGGGTTTATCAGTGGCCAAGTTCAAGCACCTGTAGTCGATGCACACTCACTAGGAATTCTGCACCCTTGAAGCCATGAGTTCCCCAGTCTCATTCTTCACTATTGTGATGCTGGATTTCTTCGGAACCACTTGTACTAGACTAACACACTCACTATCTGAGATTGGATAGATATTGTCGGCTTCAAGCAGTCAGGTCACTTTCTTCTTCACAACTTCCAGAATTGTGGGGTTCAACTGCCTTTGAGGTTAACGAATAGGCTTGGATCCCTCCTCCAGAAAAATGCGATGTTCACAAACTTGGGGGTTTATACCAACTATGTCCAGCAAACTCCACCCAATAGCTTTATTGTTTCTTCTCAGTACATTCAGCAGTCGCTCCTCTTGTTGGAATGTAAGATCCTTTGCAATGATCACTGGGAGTGTAAGGTCCCACATCGGTTGGGGAGGAGAACGAAGCATGCCTTATAAGGGTGTGGATACCTCTCCCTAGCATGACGCATTTTGACGAGTGAGTGTGGGGGCTTCGACTAGCAACCCTATCGTCAAAGGCAAAACCATGAGGTCTTGTGTGCCAAAGCGAACAATATCGTGCTAACGGGTGGTCTGGGCTGTTACAGATATATGGTATCAGAGCCAGAACCCAGATCGATGTGCTAGCGAGGGCGCTGGGCTCCCTTAGGAGGGTGGATTGTAAGGTCCCACATCGGTTGGGGAGGAGAACGAAGCATGCCTTATAAGGGTGTGGATACCTCTCCATAGCATGACGCATTTTGACGAGTGAGTGTGGGGGGCTTCGGCTAGCATCCCTATCGTCAAAAGCAAAACCGTGAGGCCTTGTGTGCCAAAGCAGACAATATCGTGCTAGCGGATGGTCTGAGCTGTTATAGGGAGCTTTTGATTGTCTTCAAGATAAGCATACTTGAGGTGAGGTGGCAGGGGCTTTAACTCCATAGTCAGCTCATGGCTTGGCACCTGATCATCTGTAACCACTGAAGGTGGCAAGGTGTCTTCAGTATACTCAGGAGACTTCCCCACACTTGCACCTTGAACCATGTTCTTTTCATCAACTGTCTCTTGGTGAACTTCAGCCATAGTTTTATCAATAATATCACACTAGAAGATAGAGTGGTCTTCCGGTGGATGCTTCATAGCTTTATCAAGGTTGAAACTCACTGCTCTTCCATCTATTTCAAAGGAATATGTACCCGAGAAGGCATCCAATTTAAACCGGGAGGTCTTTAAGAATGGCCTTCCAAGCAAGATAGATGATGGTCTTCCCGAGTCATTAGGGGGCATCTCAAGAATGTAGAAAGCAATAGGAAAAATCAAACACTTAATGCTCACCAAGACATCGTTCGCTATGCCAACCACTGAGGTTATGCTTTTATCTGCCAACACAAGATGGGCTGCCGACCTTCTCAACGGTGGAAGCTTCAAAGCATCATAAATAGATAATGGCATAATGCTAACACAGGCACCTAAATCCCACATGCAATCAGCAAACTGTACACCACCTATAGTGCAAGTAACCATACAAGGACCAGGATCACAACATTTCTCCGATATAGCATCCATCAAAGCAGAAATCGAGCTACCCAAAGGAATAGTTTCTAAATCATGGATCTTTTCCTTATTCATGCACAAATACTTTAGAAACTTAGCATACTTAGGAACTTGACGAATAGCATCAAAAAGGGGAATAGTTACCTCAACCTTTTTGAAGATATCCACCATTTTGGGATCTAGCTCTACTTGCTTTTCAGTTCTCCTAGCAAGGTGTGAAAAAGGAATGGGAATGCCCTATTTCAATACATTGTCTTCCTTAGAAACTCCATCCCTTGGTTGAGCGACTTCTTCTTTAATTGCCTCGTGTACCTCATCCTCGTCTCTACATCTTCTACCTCAATAACATCTTCATCCTGAGTGGCTTGTCTTGAGCTTGGCTCCTCTAGACTCCTTTCTTGTAATGTAATGCCGGTTATCAAAAGTGATGACATTGATTCTATCGTTGTGGTTAGGTTAAAGTTGAGAGGGAAGTGTACTAGAGCTTGAAGGTTGAGTATTGGAGGTAGAGGATGGGTCCATACGGGATAGAAGAGCTTGGATGGTAGAGGTAAGACCGGTGATGCTCGAGGTAATTGTGGCTTGAAGCTCTTTTTGTCCTTGCATAAGAGAGCGAATCATCTCATCCTGGTTGGAGGAAGAAGGAGGGTATGTAATTTGGGGGACTTATGGTTGATTTAGTTAAGGTGCTTGAGCTTGCCTTTGGTGAGGTGGTTGGTATCTTTGGCCTTAGTTTTGTTGTTGGTATGGAGGGTTTTTATTGATACCGGTTTTGTTAGTAGTTATTATTCCACCTTTGATTTCCACCATTGTCTCTGCCTCCTTGGTTGTAGTTGTCTCTCCATCCTTGGTTGGGATTCTCTTGCCAACCTTGATTGTAATTAACAGCTTGATTATAGTTACCGCCTTGTTGATAGTACCTGTGATTCAGATGGTTGTAATAAACATTGGTGGCCACCAAGGTGTTGTCCTCTTGGAGTTGTGGACATTCATCGGTATAGTGAGAATAGCAAGCACAAATTCCACATACTCTTTGAGGGACTAACTGTTGACATTGTTGTTGTGGAGGGGGGTGGAGGATGTTTTTGATTGAGTTGGAGTTGCTTGAGTATATTGGTCATATCTTCTAAAGTCTCGGTGAGAGCGGCGGTCTCACTACTGGAAGAAACTTCCGCAATAGCCTTGGGATGATTATTTCTTTGCCTTGGATGTTGGGTAGACTCGGTTAAATCAGTGATAAGTTGCCACTGAGCCATTACTCGCAGCATCCAAGAGGGTCTTATCTTGAGGCTTCATGCCTTGGCAGAAGTAGCTAATTAACACCAACTGGTCAATCATGTGATGGGGACACGAATCTAAGAGATTCCTAAAGAGTTCCCAATACTCATAGAGAGTCTCTGATTCACCTTGAATGACGCAAGAAATTTCCTTCCTCAATCTATCTGTGACCTCCGGTGGAAAGAACTTGTCCAAGAATTTCCTTCTAAGCAAATCCCAATTAGTAACAACAGCTTTGGGTTCAGTGTAGAACCACTCCTTTGCCTTTTCCTCAAGAGAAAATGGGAAGGCATATAACCAAATGGCAACCTCATCCGTACCATGCTGCTTAGTAGTTGAACAGGCTGTTTGAAAGTCTCTAAGGTGCTTGATGGGCTCTTGAGCGGGTAAACCATGGAATTTAGGAAGTAGATTGATCAATGCGGTGTTTAGTTTAAAATTAGCAGTCAAATTCAGATGACGCACTTGAAATGGTTGAAGAGTAAAAACCGCAGCTCCTACTTCCTTGAGAGTAATCCTTCTAGGAGCTGCCATAGTATCTGCACCTAAATCAACAGAAGAGACGTCAATGGATTTAGTAGGAGAGGAGTTATTTTCTTCCTCAAATGACGCTTCAGACTCAACCTTGGATAAGATTAGTGAATTGGGTGATACCCCTTCATCACCCTCGGAGGCTAACCGACGCCGAGCTCGCCTAATATGTGAAATAGTTTTTCAATTTCAGGATCAAATGCGGCTAGGATCGGATCCGTTACTGAATGCGTCATTTAATAATAGAAACATAGAGCTCATGGCAGCAAAATATACCAAGAAAAATAAATAATAAATACTAATGATAAACAAAAAGCACACAAATAAAAGATGCAATAATGTAAATATGAATATATTTAAACCAACCAATAACTTAGCACACATATGCAACTCCTCAACAACGGTGCCAAAAATTGATGAGAGGAAAAATGCCGGTAAAGAATTTTTGAAAAGTATTTTCTAGAACAGCATTGCAAGCACAATCTTAACCGACAAAATTTCTACTATCAATTTCAATTGTGTCACAATTAATAATAAATAATCGGGAGTAGAATCCCGGGTCGTTTCCCTAAGAGTTGACACACGATGCAAATTATTGGTTAGGATTTTTTTGAATATTTTTTTAAAATTGAGAACAGAAAAATAAATGGCTAGGAATGAAAGCAATGAACAACTAACAAGAGATGATATGTATTCAAAATAAAAGGCCTTGGTTAGGGGCGAGAATTGGAGTTTATATCCTTATTGTCTTTCCCAAGTATAATAGTAAAGGTTCATTGCTTCCACTTAGTTATCCTCTAGCACTTGAAGGAAAGTCAAGTGGGTATCACTAAGTCTAGCTCACAAGTCCTAGTCACTTCATGGGGAAGGACTAGAGTTGGTGTGAATTGAGTTAGCCAGCAATTCCCAATTACAGATAAATACTTGAGTATCACAACTCAAGCGTTTTTAATTACTCAATCCCCAACCAAGTTGGGCGCTTTACTCCATTAACATGAATGTCATTTTCATAAAGACATAATAGTTGAAAATAAAAGGCATGATAATTATGAAAAATTAGTTGAATTAAAATTGGCACTGACAATAATTAACAAGAATAAAAAAGCAATAAAAATAAACATAAAAATAGTTCAATGCATTAACAAAATTTAAGAGTGAAAAGATCCAAACATGAATTAAATAATCAAATAGAAAAGAGTAAATAAGGAAATTAAAGAAGAAACTATGAGTAAAGCAATGAGAAACAAAGATAATAGCAGCTCTCTCAGGATCCAATTCAAAGCAAAACTGAGAATGTCAAAAACCCTAGAGAGAAGTAGGAGTTTCCCTCACTAGAATTCAAAACTAATAAAAAACTAAAGTGAAAAGTGTGTGTGTTCAGTCTCAGCTCCATCCCTACCTCTAGTCTGCATTTTCGGGCTTGAAAATGGGTCCAAATCAGCCCAGAAATTGCCCCCAGCAAGTTTTGTTAAGTGTAGCACATGACGCTCTTGTCACGCGTATATGTCGGCCACGAGTACGCGTCGCTGAACCTTGCACCTGGCCACGCGTACGCGTCAGTCAGGCGTACGCGTCACTGAACGACGCTCCTGGTCACGTGCACGCGTCAGCCATGCGTGCGCGTCGCTCCTGGCTTCTCAACTCTTTTGTTTCTTGTATTCCTTCCACTTTCACATGCTTCATCTTCATCCTTTGAGCCATTCATGCCCTGTAAACCTGAAAGCACTTAACGAACACATCACGGCATAGAATGGTAATAAAGGAGGATTAAAAATTAAAAATTTTAAGGCGTAGGAAGCATGTTTTCAATCATAGCACAAAATTAGGAAGGAAACTTAAAAACATGTAATTTACATGAATAAGTGTGAGAATAGTTGACAAAACCCTACATTCCTTGGAGTCTCTAATCCTTCAGGTGCTATCCCAGCCCCCTTTTGCTCTTTAAATATTCTTCTATTTATAGGCTTCTTCTTTTCTTCAATTGGGTCTTTAGTGTACTTGGATGTGGGCTTTTTAGCTCTTGTTGAAATAGGTCAAAATGAGGTCTTCAGTTGGTGCAGTGGACTTGGCTTCAGGAGAACGTAGCGTTCTCAAAGAGAGCGCAGCGTTCATTCACCCACGCGTATGTGTCTCTTGCGCTTGCGCGTCCCTTGGACTTTGGTCCATCGACGCGTATGTGTCATACACGCGTACGCGTCCCTTACAGTGTTCACTAAACGAACGTAGGGTTGTTGCAACGCCATGCTTACGCGTCACATACGCGTACGCGTGGGTTGCAAAAATGCCACTTCCACAATGATGCTCCATGCACGCGTTTGCGCAATCCATCACCATTGCCACACCCACGCGTACGTGTCATGCACGCGTGCGCGTCGGTGACCAAATTTGAATTCCAATTTCTGAAAGTGTCACAGGCACTCATTCAAAGTGAACATAGTGCTCTTTGCCTGAGAGCGCTTATCCTCCACCCACGCGTACACGCTATTGATGCAGAAGCGTGGTTTTCAAGAATCGTCATTTTACGCGTAAGCGCCTTGTATGCGTGTGCATCACTTGCGAGCATTGCGTTCATCAAATGAACGTAGCGTTCTCTTGCGCTTCTTCCTTCTTTGTTTCTTTTTCTCATCTTTTCACCTGTCATAAATCAAACATGCAATCAAAGCCTTGGCATAATCATCAAATCTTGCATCATTCATATCATCAAACAATTCTTACAAAAATCTCATGAAAATGCATAAAATTAACAATGTTTGATTGAATTAAGACAACCATGAATTTCTCATCCAAACACTTACTTATTGCTTAAGAAATGCATGAAAACCAAGTAAAATAGATGAAAAAGGCTTGTGAAACTAGCCTAAATGGCTTGTCATCAGGGGGCTTTCTCTTTTCTTTTCCTTGAGAATTCTCCAATTTTTGGTGTCATGGAAGTAAGACTGATGAAGCAAAAAGCAGAGTGCCTAACACCAAACTTAAAAGCTTTGCTCGTCCCCGAGCAAAATAGAAATATAAAATAAAAAAGGAAAGGAAAATAGAAGAAAAGGATAGAGGAGAGGGGCTATAGGCTTTAGGGTGAAGAAAGGGGTAAAATGAAGAAAGGGAATGTGTATGGTGAAGAGTAAGTAAAAGGGAAAGATTAGTGTGAGGTGTGGTGAAAGTAGGTGAAGAGAGGGGTATTTATAGGTGGGAGTGGGGTGGGTTTCGGTTTTGGGGTTGGGAATGGGAATGGGGGGGACTAAATTTGAATGTGGGTTGTTGGGAGGAGAGATGGATAGGATTGATGAGAGAGGATTGGGTGGAGTGAAAGGTGGGCTGAGAGAATCAAGGGAAGTGATGGATGATGGGATGGAAAATGGGTGGAAGAGAAGAGAGAATGGATAAGATTGAGTGGTGAGGTGGTTTATGGTTAGGGTTTATCTATTGGCCAAAGAAGCTTGAATTTCAAATTTTGCATGTTGCCTCCCCCTTGGGCACTAAACGTCGGTCTGGCGTTTTGACGCCACCAGGGGATCTCCATCTCCCTTTTTTTGAAATATTGGCGTTTAACGCCAAGAATGGGCGTTAAACACCCTAGGGGGACCAAAAAATGGTATTGAAATGCTCCCTTTTGGACGTTTAACGTCCCCTGCCTCTGCTCCCTCCATGGGCACTGAACGCTGGGCTGGCATTTGGCGCCACCAAGGGGTCTCCTCTAAGGTGTACTATTTTTCCTCCTACACTTTCCTGTTTCTATTCTAAGTGCTATACATGATCACAAACGTTATAAAAATGAGAAAAACTATGAAAATTAATATAAAATAAAATAATATGAAATCAAACTAAAATAACTGAAGTGAAATTGAAATAAAGCAAAACTAAATTATAGGATACTGATCGTTAGGTTGCTGAGGAAAGACCAAGACAGGGGACAACAACTGAATCTTCTCCTCCCTTGAGGACATTCCTCTTAACGAACTGGAAGAAGAGGAAGAAAGTTAATGACACTAAAAGAGCGCTTGTTCGGAGACAACCCAACCTTAGGTAACATTTCATTCCTTTGCTTTTGTCTATTTTCTTTGTTTGTTTTATTTAAATTTCAATAAATTGGCATATGATTACATTCTAAGTTTGGTGTTGCCATGCAAAAATTTGTTTTCAATCTCTATGGATGATTGCATCAAAAATGAAAGTGTCACACTAAGATTCTAAGTTTGGTGTGCCACTTAATTTTCTATGCAAATCTAGCAACACCACTTGTCTGCATAATCATAATGCCTCTGCAATCTTGTCTTTCTTTTGGGTTTGATTTTTCTTCTTTGCTTTAGTTATCCCCCTTGTTCTCAATGCTTTCATTTATTTTTCTCCTTAACTGTTTTTGTTAAATACCTCACCAAGAAATCCTTATTCATGACAGACTCTTTGCTTGGTAATTGTATTTAACATATAACAGTTCCTTGTGTTTAGTTTTAGTTCAAATAAATTGACATATGGTTGCATTCTAAGTTTGGTGTTGCTATGCAACAAAATTTGGTTCCGATATTTACTAGATACTGCATCAATTCCAAGAAAAAGTGTCACACAAAGTTTGGTGTGCCACTTATATTTTTATGCAATGTATCATGCACACCCTCTTATGTTTGCAATTACAATGTCTTTATTCCTGTGCCTTGATTGCTATCTTTAATTCTGCTTGCTTAAAACACATGTGTTACTAACATTTCATTGTATAAGACATTCATGATCCATGTTAGCCCCATAGCCATTGTTCTAATCGTTGCTTGAGGATGAGTGATGAGCAGATAATTTATATGATTTTTGGCATTTTTTTAGGTAGTTTTTAGTAGGATCTAGCTAATTTTATGGATGTTTTTATTAGTTTTTATGCAAAATTCACATTTCTGGACTTTACTATGAGTTTGTGTATTTTTCTGTGATTTCAGGTATTTTCTGGCTGAAATTGAGGGACCTGAGCAAAAATCTGATAGGAGGCTGATAAAGGACTGCTGATGCTGTTGGATACTAACCTTCGTGCACTCGAAATAGATTTTCTGGAGCTACAGAACTCCAAATGGCGCGCTCTTAACTTCGTTGGAAAGTAGACATCCAGGGATTTCCAGCAATATATAATAGTTTATACTTTATTCGAGTTTAGACGACACAAACTGGCGTTCAACACCAGCTCCATGCTGCATTCTGGGCGTAAAACGCCAGAAACACATCACAAACCAGAGTTAAACACAAAAACACGTTACAACTTGGCGTTTAACCCCAAGAGAAGCCTCTGCACGTGTAAAGCTCAAGCTCAGCCCAAGCACACACCAAAGTGGGCCCCGGAAGTGGATTTCTGCACTTAGACTTATTTCTGTAAACCCTAGTAACTAGTTTAGTATAAGTATAACTTTTTACTATTGTACTGGGGTCTTTTTCCCTATTTTCGAATTTATATGTCTTTTGGGGAGGCTGGCCTCTCGGCCATGTCTAGACCTTATTTTCACTTATGTATCTTCAACGGTGGAGTTTCTACACACCATAGATTAAGGTGTGGAGCTCTGCTGTTCCTCGAGTATTAATGCAATTACTATTATTCTTCTATTCAATTCAGCTTATTCTTATTCTAAGATATTCGTTGCACTTCAACATGATGAATGTGATGATCCGTGACACTCATCATCATTCTCACCTATGAACGCGTGCCTGACAACCACTTCCATTCTACCTTAGATCGAGCGTGTATCTCTTAGCCTCCATTCCGAATGATCGGAGTCTTCGTGGTATAAGCTAGAATTATTGGCGGCCAATCCTAAGATCCGGAAAGTCTAAACATTGTCTGTGGTATTCCGAGTAGGATCTGAGATGGGATGACTATGACGAGCTTCAAACTCGCGAGTGTTGGGCGTAGTGACAGATGCAAAAGAATCACTGGATTCTATTCCGACATGATCGAGAACCGACAGATGATTAGCCATGCTGTGACAGAGCATTTGGACCATTTTCACTGAGAGGACTGGAGGTAGCCATTGACAACGGTGAAACCCAACATATAGCTTGCCAGAGAAGGGAGTAAGAATGATTGGATGGAAGCAGTAGGAAAGCAGAGATTCAGAAGGAACACAATATCTCCATGTGCTTATCTGAAATTCCCACCAATGAATTACATAAGTATCTCTATCTTTATTTTATGCTTTATTTATCTTTATATTCAAAAACCATCATAACCGTTTGAATCCGCCTAACTGAGATTCACAAGATGACCATAGCTTGCTTCATACCAACAATCTCCGTGGGATCGACCCTTACTCACGTAAGGTATTACTTGGACGACCCAGTGCACTTGCTGGTTAGTTGTGCGAAGTTGTGACAAAGTGTGATTCACGTTTGAGAGCACCAAGATTTTGGCGCCATTGTTGATGATCACAATTTTGTACACCAAGTTTTTGGTGCCGTTGCCGGGGATTGTTCGAGTTTGGACAACTGACGGTTCATCTTGTTGCTCAGATTAGGTTATTTTCTTTTCAAAAAGTTTTCATAAATCTTTCAAAAAATTTTCTTCTTTTTTGTTTTTCTAAAACTAATTTTCGAAAAATCCAAAAAAAATTTAAAAAATTCAAAAAATCAAAAAATATTTTTGTGTTTCTTGTTTGAGTCTAGTGTCAATTTTTAAGTTTGGTGTCAATTGCATGTTTCTAAAAAATTATGCATTTTTCGAAAAAGTCATACATGGTGTTCTTCATGATCTTCAAGTTGTTCTTGACAAGTCTTCTTGTTTGATCTTTATATTTTCTTGTTTTGTGTCTTTTGTTGTTTTTCATATGCATTTTTGAATTCATAGTGTCTAAGCATGACAAATTTCTAAGTTTGGTGTCTTGCATGTTTTTCTTGTCTGGAAAATTTTTCAAAAATAAGTCTTGATGTTCATCTTGATCTTCAAAGTGTTTTTGGTGTTCATCTTGACATTCATAGTGTTCTTGTATGCATCATGTGTTTTGATTCATAATTTTCATCTTGTGAGTCATTTTTGTGTTTTTATCTCTCATCATAAAAAATTCAAAAATAAAAAATATATCTTTTCCTTATTTCTCTCATAAATTTCAAAATCTCTGGGTTGACTTAGTAAAAAAATTTTAAAATGAGTTGTTTCTTGTTAGTTAAGTCAAGATTTCAATTTTAAAAATCATATATTTTCAAAATCTTTTTCAATCATATCTTTTCAAAATATCTTTTTTTTAAAACATATCTTTTTCAAAATTAATTTCAAAATCTTTTCTAACTTCTTATCTTTTCAAAATTGATTTTCTATTCTTTTTCAACTAACTAATTGACTTTTTGTTTGTTTCTTATCTTTTTCAAAACCACCTAACTACTTTCCTCTCTCTAACTTTTGAAAATTCCTCACCTTTTTCAAAATTCTTTTTAATTAACTAATTATTTTTATTTTTAATTTTAATTTTATTTCTTCTCCTAATTTTCGAATACTAACTATTTTTTTAAAAACAAAAACAAAAATATTTTTCTTCTCTTTTAGTTAATATTCGATTTTTTCTCTTCTCATTCCTATTCTTCTTTTCTTCTACTCACATAAAGGAATCTCTATACTGTGACATAGAGGATTCCTCTTCTTTTCTGTTCTCTTCTTTTTCATATGAGCAGGAACAAGGACAAGGGCATTCTTGTTGAAGCAGATCCTGAACCTAAAAGGACTCTGAAGAAGAAGCTAAGAGAAGCTAAAGCACAACAATCCAGAGAAAATCGTACAGAGAATCTTGAAAAAGAAAGAGACATGGCCAAACCCAATAACAATGGTGGAGGCACAAGGAGTATGCTTGGTGATTATACTACACCTACTTCCAACTTTTATGGAAGAAGCATCTCAATCCCTTCCATTGGAGCAAACAATTTTGAGCTGAAGCCTCAACTAGTTGCTCTAATGCGATAGAACTGCAAGTTCTATGGACTTCCATCAGAAGATCCCTATCAGTTTTTAACTGAATTCTTATAGATCTGTGATACTGTTAAGACTAATGGAGTAGATCCTGAAGTCTACAGGCTCATGCTTTTCCCCTTTGCTGTAAGAGACAGAGCTAGAACATGGTTGGACTCACAACCTAAAGATAGCCTGGACTCTTGGGATAAGCTGGTCACGGCCTTCCTAGCCAAGTTTTTTCCTCCTCAAAAGCTGAGCAAGCTTAGAGTGGATGTTCAGACCTTCAAGCAAAAAGATGGTGAATCCCTCTATGAAGCTTGGGAAAGATACAAGCAGTTGACCAAAAAGTGTCCTTCTGGTATGCTTTCAGAGTGGACCATTTTAGATATATTCTATGATGGTCTATTTGAGCTTTCTAAGATATCACTGGACCATTCTGCAGGTGGATCCATTCACTTAAAGAAAATGCCTGCAGAAGCTCAAGAACTCATTGACATGGTTGCAAATAACCAATTCATATACACCTCTGAGAGGAATCCTGTGAGTAATGGGACGCCTCAGAAGAAGGGAGTTCTTGAAATTAATGCTCTGAATGCCATATTGGCTCAGAACAAAATGTTGACTCGGCAAGTCAACATGATTTCTCAGAGTCTAAATGGATGGCAAAATGCATCCAATAGTACTAAAGAAGCATCTTCCGAAGAAGAAGTTTATGATCCTGAGAACCTTGCAATGGCAGAGGTGAATTACATGGGTGAACCCTATGGAAACACCTATAATCCCTCATGGAGAAATTATCCAAATTTCTCATGGAAGGATCAACAAAAGCCCCAACAAGGCTTTAATAATGGTGGAAGAAACAAGCTTAGCAATAGCAAGCCTTTTCCATCATCTTCTCAGCAACAGATAGAGAATTCTAAGCAGAGCCCCTCTAGCTTAGCAAACATAGTCTCTGATCTATCTAAGGCCACTTTAAGTTTCATGAGTGAAACAAGGTCCTCCATTAGAAATTTGGAGGCACAAGTGGGTTAGCTGAGTAAGAAAATCATTGAAACTCGTCCTAGTACTCTCCCAAGCAATACAGAAGAGAATCCAAAAAGAGAGTGCAAGGCCATTGATATAATCAAAATGGCCGAATCCAAAGAGGAAGGGGAGGACATGAATCCCAATGAGGAAGACCTCATGGGACGTCCTCCAGACAGAAGGGTGTTCCCTATTGAGAACCTAAAGGAATCTGAGACTCATATAGAGACCATAGAGATTTCCTTAAACTTTCTTCTGCCATTCATGAGCTCTGAGAACTATTCTTCCTCTGAAGAGGATGAAGATGTG
The DNA here is from genome assembly GCF_003086295.3 of Arachis hypogaea. Lineage (NCBI taxonomy): Eukaryota > Viridiplantae > Streptophyta > Magnoliopsida > Fabales > Fabaceae > Arachis > Arachis hypogaea. The sequence continues at coordinate 64,770,359 of NC_092036.1, forward strand.
ACTGAAGAGCAACTTGCTCAATATCTAGGAGCCGTCATGAAGCTGAATGCCAAGTTGTTTGGTAATGAGACTTGGGAAGATGAACTTCCCTTGCTCATTAGTGAACTAAATACATGGGTTCAGCAAACTCTACCTCAAAAGAAACAAGATCCTGGTAAATTCTTAATACCTTGTACCATAGGCACCATGACCTTTGAGAAGGCTCTGTGTGACATGGGGTCAAGTATGAATCTTATGCCACTTTCTGTAATGGAGAAACTGGGGATTTTTGAGGTACAAGCTGCAAGAATCTCATTAGAGATGGTAGACGAGTCAATAAAATAAGCTTATGGATTGGTAGAGGACGTGTTAGTGAAGGTTAAAGGCCTTTACATCCCTGCTGATTTCATAATCCTAGACACTGGAAAGGATGAGGATGAATGCATCATCCTTGGAAGACCCTTCCTAGCCACAACATGAGCTGTGATTGATGTTGACAGAGGAGAGCTAGTCCTTCAATTGAATAGGGACTACCTTGTGTTTAAAGCTCAAGGATCTTCCTCTGCAACCATGGAAAAGAGCCACGATAAGCTTCTCTCAATACAGAGTCAAACAAAGCCCCCATAATCAAACTCTAGGTTTGGTGTTGGGAGGCCACAACCAAACTCTAAGTTTGGTGTTGAACCCCCACATTCAAACTCTAAGTTTGGTGTTGGGAGGTCCCGACAATGCTCTGAACATCTGTGAAGCTCCATGAGAGCTTACTGTCAAGCTATTGACATTAAAGAAGCGCTTATTGGGAGGCAACCCAATTTTTATTTATCTATATTTCTATTTTTCTTTTATGTTTTATTAGGTTTATGATCATGTGGAGTCACAAAACAATTGCAAAAATTAAAAATAGAATAAAAAACAGCAGAAGAAAAAGCACACCCTGGAGAAAGAGCTTACTGGCATTTAAACGCCAGAAAGGAGCATCTGGCTGGCGTTTAACGCCAGAACAGAGCATGAAGCTGGTGTTGAATGCCAGAAATAAGCAGCCGTCTGGCGTTTCAACGCTAGGATTGCACCCTTAGGAGAGCTGGCGTTAAATGCCAGAAACAAGCATGGAAGTGGCGTTCAACGCCAGAAACATGCTACAGATTGGCATTGAACGCCCAAATCAAGCATGAAAGTGGCGTTTAATGCCAGAAACATACTGCAGCCTGGTGTTAAACACCAGGATTGCATACAGAGGGCATTTTACATGCCTAAAGGGTACAGGGATGATTAATCCTTGACACCTCAGGATCTGTGGACCCCACAAGATTACCTCAGGATCTGTGGACCCCACAGGATCCCCACATACCTTCTCCCTCTCTCTCACACCTTTTCATAACACTCTTCCCTAAACATCATTAACCAATCACCTCAATCACTCTTCCCTATCACCTCTTTACCACTCACATCCACCCACCTTTTCCCATAAACCTCACCTACCTTCAAATTAAAATTCTCTTTCCCACCCAAACCCACCCTACATGACTAAACCATAAACCCCTCTCCCTCCACTATATAAACCCCCCAATCCTTCTTCATTTTCACACAACACAACCCTCTCTTCTCCCTCTTGGCCGAATACACACTACTCTCCCTCTCCTCCATCTCTTCTTCTTCTTCATCTATTCTTTCTTCTTTTGCTCGAGGACGAGCAACATTGTAAGTTTGGTGTGGTAAAAGCATAGCTTTTTTGTTTTTCCATAACCATTGATGGAACCTAAGACCGGAGAAACCTCTAGAAAGAGGAAAGGGAAGATAAAAGCTTCCACCTCCGAGTCATGGGAGATGGAGAAATTCATCTCAAAAGCCCATCAAGACCACTTCTATGAAGTTATGGCCAAGAAGAAGGTGATCCATGAGGTCCCTTTCATGCTCAAGAAAAATGAGTATCCGGAGATCCGACATGAGATCCAAAGAAGAGGTTGGGAAGTTCTTACCAACCCCATTCAACAAGTCCGAATCTTAATGGTTCAAGAGTTCTATGCTAATGCATGGATCACTAGGAACCATGATCAAAGTATGAACCCGAATCCAAAAAAATTATCTTACAATGGTTTGGGGGAAATGCTTAGATTTCAGTCCAGAAAATGTAAGATTGGCATTCAACTTGCCTATGATGCAAGAAGATGCATGCCCCTACACTAGAAGGGTCAACTTTGATCAAAAGTTGGACCAAGTCCTTATGGACATATATATGGAAGGAGCTCAATGGAAAAGAGACTCAAGAGGCAATCCGGTTCAATTAAGAAGATTGGACCTTAAGCCTGTGGCTAGAGGATGGCTGGAGTTCATCCAACGCTCCATCATCCCCACTAGAAACTGATCTGAAGTAACTGTGGATCAGGCCATCATGATCCATAGCATCATGATTGGAGAGGAAGTAGAAGTTCATGAAGTCATCTCTCTAGAACTCTACAAAGTTGCCGAAAAGCCCTCCACCTTGGCAAGGCTAGCTTTTCCTCATCTCATTTGACATCTATGCTACTTAGCTGGATTATCATAGAAGGAGACATCCACATTGAAGAGGACAAGCCCATCACTAAGAAGAGGATGGAGCAAACAAGAGAGTCCATTCATGGATCTCAAGAGACGCATGAGGAAGCTCATCATCAAGAAATCCCTGAGATGCCTCAAGGGATGCATTTTCCTTCAAACAACTATTGGGAACAACTCAACACTTCTCTAGAAGGATTGAGTCATGACATGAACCAATTAAGGGTGGAACACCAAGAACACTCCATCATTCTCAATGAGATTAGAGAAGATCAAAGAGCTATGAGGGAGGAGCAACAAAGGCAAGGAAGAGACATAGAGGAGCTCAAGAACACCATTGGTCCTTCAAGGAGAAGGCGCCACCATCACTAAGGTGGACTCATTCCTTAACTTCCTTGTTTTTATCTCTGTTTTTTGGTTTTTGAGCTTCATGTTTATCTATGTTTGTGTCTTTATTACATGATCATTAGTGTCTAGTGTCTATGTCTTAAGGCTATGAATAATTCCATGAATCCTTCACCTTTCTTAAATGAAAAATGTTTTTAATACAAAAGAACAAGAAGTACATGAGTTTCGAATTCATCCTTGAAATTAGTTTAATTATATTGATGTGGTGACAATACTTTTTGTTTTCTGAATGAATGCTTAAACAGTGCATATTTTTTATCTTGTTGTTTATGAATGTTAAAATTGTTGGCTCTTGAAAGAATGATGAACAAGAGAAATGTTATTGATAATCTGAAAAATCATAAAATTGATTCTTGAAGCAAGAAAAAGTAGTGAAGAACAAAGCTTGCAAAAAAAAGAGAAAGTGGTGAAAAAAAATTTAAAGAAAGAAAAAGAAAAAGCAAGCAGAAAAAGCCAATAGTCCTTAAAACCAAAAGGCAACGGTAAAAAGGATCCAAAGCTTTGAGCATCAATGGATAGGAGGGCCTAAGGAAATAAATCTAGGCCTAAGCGGCTAAATCAAGCTGTCCCTAACCATGTGCTTGTGGCATGAAGGTCCAAGTGAAAAGCTTGAGACTGAGTGATTAAAGTCGTAATCCAAAATCAAAAAGAGTGTGCTTAAGAGCTCTGGACACCTCTGACTGGGAACTTTAGCAAAGCTGAGTCACAATCTGAAAAGGTTCACCCAGTCATGTGTCTATGGCATTTATGTATCCGGTGGTAATATTGGAAAACAAAGTGCTTAGGGTCACGGCCAAGACTCATAAAAGTAGTTGTGTTCAAAAATCAACATACTTAACTAGGAGAATCAATAACACTATCTGAACTTTGAGTTCCTATGGATGCTAATCATTTAAAACTTCAAAGTATAAAGTGATATGCCAAAACTGTTCAGAAGCAAAAAGCTACTAGTCCTGCTCATCAAATTAGAGCTAAGCTTCATTGATATTTTTGGATTTATAGTATATTCTCTTCTTTTTATCCTATTTGATTTTCAGTTGCTTGGGGACAAGCAACAATTTAAGTTTGGTATTGTGATGAGCGGATAATTTATACGCTTTTTGGCATTATTTTTAGGTAGTTTTTAGTAGGATCTAGCTACTTTTAGGGGTTTTTTTATTAGTTTTTATGCAAAATTCACATTTTCGGACTTTACTATGAGTTTTTGTGTTTTTCTATGATTTCAGATATTTTCTGGCTGAAATTGAGGGACCTGAGCAAAAATCTGATAGGAGGCTGATAAAGGACTGCTGCTGCTGTTGGATTCTGACCACCGTGAACTGGAAATGAATTTTTTGGAGCTACAGAACTCAAAATGGCACGCTCTCAACTGCATTGGAAAGTAGACATCCAGAGCTTTCCATCAATATATAATAGTTCATACTTTATTCGAGTTTAGATGACGCAAACTGGCGTTCAACGCCAGTTCCATGCTGCATTCTGGAGTAAAACGCCAGAAACACGATACAACTTGGCATTTAACCCCAAGAGAAGCCTCTGCACGTGTAAATCTCAAGCTCAGCCCAAGCACACACCAAAGTGAGCCCCGAAAGTGGATTTCTGCACTTAGACTTATTTCTATAAACCCTAGTAACTAGTTTATTATAAGAAGAACTTTTTACTATTGCACTGGGGGTCTTTTTCCCTATTTTCGAATTTATATGTCTTTTGGGGAGGCTGGCCTCTCGGCCATGCCTAGACCTTATTTTCACTTATGTATCTTCAATGGTGGAGTTTCTACACACCTTAGATTAAGGTGTGGAGCTTTGCTGTTCCTCGAGTATTAATGCAATTACTATTATTCTTCTATTCAATTCAGCTTATTCCTATTCTAAGATATTCGTTGCACTTCAACATGATGAATGTGATGATCCGTGACACTCATCATCATTCTCACCTATAAACGCGTGCCGGACAACCACTTCCGTTCTACCTTAGATCGAGCGTCTATCTCTTAGCCTCCATTCCGAAAGATCAGAGTCTTCGTGGTATAAGCTAGAATTATTGGCGGCCATTCCTAAGATCCAGAAAGTCTAATCCTTGTCTGTGGTATTCCGAGTAGGATCTGAGATGGGATGACTGTGACAAGCTTCAAACTCGCGAGTGTTGGGCGTAGTGACAGACGCAAAAGAATCACTGGATTCTATTCCGACATGATCGAGAATCGACAGATGATTAGCCGTGCTGTGACAGAGCATTTGGACCATTTTCACTGAGAGGACGGGAGGTAGCCATTGACAATGGTGAATTCCAACATATAGCTTTCCATGGAAGGAAGTAAGAATGATTGGATGGAAGCAGCAGGAAAGCAGAGATTCAGAAGGAACACAGTATCTCCATGCGCTTATCTGAAATTCCCACCAATGAATTACATAAGTATCTCTATCTTTATTTTATGCTTTATTTATCTTTATATTCAAAAACCATTATAACCATTTGAATCCGCCTAACTGAGATTTACAAGATGACCATAGCTTGCTTCATAACAACAATCTCCGTGGGATCGACCCTTACTTACGTAAGGTATTACTTGGACGACCCAGTGCACTTGCTGGTTAGTTGTGCGAAGTTGTGACAAAGTGTGATTCACGTTTGAGAGCACCAAGTTTTTGGCGCCATTGTTGATGATCACAATTTGATGCACCAATGAGCAAGCATTCTTAGTTTGGCAAGGGAAAGGGAAGAATAGAAGGAAAAGGATAACAGTAGAAAAGGTGAATTACAAGGTTGTAAAGTTCCTTTTCCTCTAATTTGTTTCCAGCATTTTAAATTGCATGATTGTCTTTATCTTCTCTGTATGCATGTGTGGTATGAATAAGCATAGCCTGAACTTTGATTTGAACATTTTGCTGTGACATTATGACTACCAACTTGAGTTTTGTAAAGTTTAAAGTAGTAAAGTATCATGATCATAAACAAACAAGGAATTAAAGAAGAACATAGCATGTACATACAAGTATTGGAAGGCTAGTATGGTTAATAGTTGCTCAATCGCATTAGATCCTATTTAATTGAAGTTTTCATCTAAGACATTTTGTGAAATCTTTTGAAATCATGAAAACCTTGAAGAAGCAATTACATGTTAAGACAAGAAAAGAAAAAGGGAAAGAATGAGAAAGTTGAAGGCTCTTAGTATCAATGACAATTAATTTGTTAAGTACTTGTGGTGTATATGTATCAAGCAAAAAGCTTGAAAACACAACACTTAGATTCAAGGTTAGGCTCAAAGTACAAGAGCACTCCCTCAAAGCTCAAGGTTCTGAGCATCAATCATTAGAGAGTCAAGAAAAGAAAAAATGAGCTTAATGAAGTCCTCTAATTCAAATGCTTGTGGTGCTTATGTATCAAGTGGTAATACTTGAAAACAAAGCATTTAGAATCGTAGCTTTGTTATCAACTCATGGGGTAAAGCACCCAAAAGGAGAAGCTAATAAGAAAATCAAAAGCTTGTTTCAAGGAAGAATTATAAGGAAAAGATTTCATAAATTGAGCTAGATAGAAGCATCAATAATTTACATTTCTTTTGTGATTGTGGCATGCATAAGAAAACTAGCCAACTATGAATATTAACTTGCTATTCTTCTCACCTTGGTTTGTCAAAATCTACTGCATGATTCTTTTCTTGCTTGGGAACAAGCAAGGTTTAAGTTTGGTGTTGTGATGACATGTCATCATGTCATGTTTTTCTATGTTTTTTCATACAAGAAATTGATAATTAGTGCTTAAATATTGCATTCTTTTGTGCTTAAATGGTATATTTCTTTGATCTTTTGATTTGATAAACTTTATAGGAAATAAGAAGAAAAAGAAGCAAAAAAAGCACAAAATAAGCTAAAAAGGAGAAAAAAAGAGTTTTGGGGCACACTTTGAAGTTAGAGCACAATTTGATGCCTTAGGCAACGCTTTTAAAAGCATGGCCCATAACTAAATCAAGGAAGTTTAACAATCAGCGCTCACTAAGTTAACTTGGGCATTCACGAAGTTAACTTTTGCGTGAATTTTGCTGTCCAGCGTTCACTAAGTTAACTTGGGCGTTCACTAAGTTAACTTGGCGCTAATAGAATGACCATGCCTTCTTCAAAGGGCCATAACTTGAGCTATAGATGTCCAATTCATGTTCTTCTAGTTGCGTTAGAAAGCTGACATTCAGAGCTTTCCAACGATATATAACAATCTATATTTGGCATGAAATTGAAGCATAAGTGATAGGCATCTTTAAGGCTCAAAAACCAACCAAAAAAGTGAATCAACCAATGTTCGAAGAGGGAAACCAAGGCATAAAAGTAGAGCTACGTTGCATTACTTCATTGAACGCTACAATTGACAAGGAAATTGGCTCAAAATGGGAGAGCCAGGGTTTGAAGGCTTCACTCAAAGGCAAGGAGTGCTACGTTGCATTACTTAACGTAGCGCTATGAACAAGGCTTAGTTCGAAGGGCACCAGCTTGGGACAAGGCAAGGAGCACTACGTTGCCTTACATGACCAAGCGTTCCCCTGGAAGGTTCCCACACACCAAACCTACTTGAACCAAGCAACCTTGACCCATGCCTCCAAACCAATTGAACCAAAGCCAACCAGACCCATCTCTCTTCAAATCCAAAGCAAGCAAAGCATACATCATCACTCAAAGGCACAAGAACAAGCTAGATTAGGAATTTCATTTAATTGTAATTTGTTTTCAATTTCAATTTTATTTTTCATTTTTGTAAAGCCTATATAAGGCATCATTTTCATTTTTGTAAGAAAAGGCTGGCTCCATTAGAGAGCAGTAGGAGTAGGAGTAGAATAGAGAACTCTCTTTTAATTTTTCTGTTTGAATTTGAGAATTGGAAATCTGATCTGAGTTATCTTTTCTTTTCTGCTTCATTTTCTTTCCTCTACAATTTCATTTCTGTTTTGATCGACAGAGCAATTGAGCTCTTGGCTTTCTTTCTGATTTTTCTATTTCATTGAAATTGTTGATTCTCTTAAGGATTTCAAAATTGATCTAAGTCTTCCTGCTGCTTTTAATTTTTCTGCACTTTTACATTTTGCTTGAGCTGAGTTTGCTTTCTATGCAATTTAACTTTTCTGACTCCTTGCTAATTTACATTTGAGCTTGCTGTGATCTGAATTTAATTTTCCTGCAATTCAAATTTCTTGTTCTGAGCTCTGATTTATTGCTTTCAGTTAATTTCCCAGCACCCAATCCCCTTTATATTTGCTGCAATCTATATTTCTTGTTCTTTAAGATTTTGACAAATTTATTTCCCTGTAAGTTAAATCTGCTTCAATTTTACTTTTCTTATCATTTAAGCTTCTGCCAATTTAAGCTTCTGTCCACTTTACTTTCTGCAATTTACAATTCATTGCAATTTACATTCTGCTGGTCATTTCTCATTCAATTCACCAATGTTAGCTTGACTAAACTAATGACCCACTAAAGTTGCTTGATCCATCAATCCCTGTGGGATCGACCTCACTCTTGTGAGTTATTACTACTTGATGCGACCCAGTACACTTGCCGGCGAGTTTGTTGAAATCTAATTTTCTGACTCATCAAGTTTTTGGCGCCGTTGCCGGGGATTGATTTAGATCAACAATGATTAAGTGGGTGAGAAGTCTAGATTAAGAATTTTCTTTGTTTTTGTTTTCTATTTTAAACTGACACTAAGGTGTTTGAGTTATTGCCTCACTAAGAAATTCGTCTCTGAGATATGAATTCTGATTTTCATTAGTATTGTGTTTTACAAAATTCAAATTGAGCTCAACTCATCTTATGATCAAACAACTTTTATGGGATATTACCCACCATCACCGATCTCTAATGGTGGCTAGGAATATCACCAAGAAAATACAAATTCTGAGCACTCCAATCCATGGAGATTTGCTTCAGAGACACAAGATGAGCAAGAGAATCATATGGGATATTTTCCTCCACCACAAAATGATGTAAGTCATTATTCTAATGGTGGCTGGGAGTATAACCAAGAAATGATAAATGATCAAGCAAATCACATGAGATATTGTCCAGAACCACAAAATGATTTATGTCATTATCCTCATGGTAGATGGGCATATCAACAAGAGTATGAATAATCAAGTGAAATGAACTATTTCCCAGATCCACAAAGTGACTCATATTGCTATGATACTGACATAAATTGTGGCTGGGAAGGGAATTTCAATGTTTCATCTTCTGTTCATCATGGAACATCATCATTTGATTGTGCTGTCAATGCATACATGTAAAATTGTTCCCCAATGCCACAAGATGATTCATATTATGATGAATTCAACAATTCTTCAAGTTGTGCTTGGGAGAATCAAAATCAGAAAGCATTTGACAATTCATACTCCACTTATCAAGAGCTATCATCACTTGAGCAAACCTTCAATTCATTCATGGAAAGCTGTCAAACCTCATCTCCCAGATTTTCATCTGAAAATTCTTCATCACTTAACTATCCCTTGACACAAAATCTCTTCCAAAACTCACCATCCACACAAACTTCCATGAACTAAAGCCTCTCAAGGCTTGAAACCATGCTTGAAAGATATGAAAAGGGAAGCACAGAGGTCCTGAAATGACCAAGAGAACTCCCTCAAAAATATGGAAGTGTTGCTAAACCAAATGTTAAGTGTGAAGGTGGAAGTGAAAGAGCAAGAAAGTGAGGAAGACAATCAAAGAGATCCAAACTCAATTGAGGCAGAGAAGTGCATAGAGGAAGGGCTCATGGAACCATAAATTCAAGATGCTCTTGATGAATAAAACACTCCAATAATCACACAACCACCTAGTCTTGAATCCAAAGAAGTGAAAGAAACTAACAAAAGCACCAATCCTACCCCCGATCTAGCAAGCAAGCTCAATGAAGCCATTAACAAAAGGAAGCTTGCTGAGGAAAGACCAAGACAGGGGACAGCAGCTGAATCTTCTCCTCCCTTGAGGTCATTCCTCTTAACAAACTGGAAGAAGAGGAAGAAAGTGAAGAACAACATGTCAAGCTAATGACACTAAAAGAGCACTTGTTGGGAGGCAACCCAACCTTAGGTAACATTTCATTCCTTTGCTTTGTCTATTTTCTTTGTTTGTTTTGTTTAATTTTCAATAAATTGGCATATGATTACATTCTAAGTTTGGTGTTACCATGCAACAATTTGTTTTGAATCTCTATGGATGATTACATCAAAAATGAAAGTGTCACACTAAGATTCTAAGTTTGGTGTGTCACTTAATTTTCTATGCAAATCTAGCAACACCACTTGTCTGCATAATCATAATTCCTCTGAAATCTTGTCTTTCTTTTGGGTTTGATTTCTCTTCTTTGCTTTTGTTATCCCCTTGTTCTCAATGCTTTTATTTATTTTTCTCCTTAACTATTTTTGTTAAATACCTCACCAAGAAATCCTTATTCATGACAGATTCTTTGCTTGGTAATTGTAATTAACATATAACAGTTCCTTGTGTTTAGTTTTAGTTCAAATAAATTGACATATGGTTGCATTCTAAGTTTGGTGTTACTATGCAACAAAATTTGGTTCCAATATTTACTAGATACTGCATCAATTCCAAGAGAAAGTGTCACACTAAGTTTGGTGTACCACTTGTATTTTTATGCAATGTATCATGCACACCCTCTTATGTTTCCAATTACAATGTCTTTGTTTCCTGTGCCTTGATTGCTATCTTTAATTCTGCTTGCTTAAAACACATGTGTTACTAATATTTCATTGTGTAAGACATTCATGATCCATGTTAGCCCCAAAGCCATTGTTCTAATTGTTGCTTGAGGATGAGCAAGCATTCTGAGTTTGGCAAGGGAAAGGCAAAAATAGAAGGAAAAGGATAACAGTAGAGAAGGTGAATTACAAGGTTGTAAAGTTCCTTTTTCACTCATTTGTTTCCAGCACTTTAAATTGCATGATTGTCTTTATCTTCTCTGTATGCATGTGTGGTATGAATAAGCATAGCCTGAACTTTGATTTGCAACATGTTGTTGTGACATTATTACTACCAACTTGAGTTTTGTAAAGTTCAAAGCAGTAAAATATCATGATCATAAACAAACAAGGAATAAAAAAAGAACTTAGCATGTGCATACAAGTACTGGATGGCTAGTATGGTTAATAATTGCTCAATTGCATTAGATCTTATTTAATTGAAGTTTTCATCTAGGACATTTTGTGAAATCTTTTGAAATCATGAAAACCTTGAAGAAGCAATTACAAGTTAAGACAAGAAAAGAAAAAGGGGAAGAATGAGAAAGCTGAAGGCTCTGAGTACCAATGACAATTAATTTGTTAAGTACTTGATGTGTATATGTATCAAGCAAAAAGCTTGAAAATAAAACACTTAGAGTCAAGGTTAGGCTCAAAGTGCAAGAGCACTCCCTCAAAGCTCAAGGTTCTGAGCATCAATGATTAGAGAGTCAAGAAAAGAAAAAATGAGCTTAATGAAGTCCTCTAATTCAAATGTTTATGGTGCTTATGTATCAAGTGGTAATACTTGAAAACAAAGCATTTAGAATCGTAGCTTTGTTATCAACTCATGGGGTAAAGCACCAAAAAGGAGAAGCTAATAAGAAAATCAAAAGCTTGTTTCAAGGAAGAATTATAAGGAAAAGATTTATTAAATTGAGCTAGATAAAAGCATCAATCATTTACATTTCTTTTGTGATTGTGGCATGCAAAAAAAAAACTAGCCAACCATGAATATTAACTTGCTATTCTTCTCACCTTGGTTTGTCAAAATCTACTGCATGATTCTTTTCTTGCTTGGGGACAAGCAAGGTTTAAGTTTGGTGATGTGATGACATGTCATTATGTCATGTTTTCCTATGTTTTTTCATACAAGAAATTGATAATTAGTGCTTAAATATTGCATTCTTTTGTGCTTAAATGGTATATTTCTTTGATCATTTGACTTGATAAACCTTAAAGGAAATAAGAAGAAAAAGAAGAAAAAAAAGCACAAAATAAGATAAAAAGGAGAAAAAAAAGAGTTTTAGGGCACACTTTAAAGTTGGAGCACACTTTGATGCCTTAGGCCACGCTTTTAAAAGCATGGCCCATAACTAAATCAAGGAAGTTTGACAATCAGCGCTCACTAAGTTATCTTGGGCGTTCACTAAGTTAACTTGGCGCTGACAATATGACCATGCCTTCTTCAAAGGGTCATAACTTGAGCTATAGATGTCCAATTGATTCTCTTTTAGTTGGGTTGCAAAGCTGACATTCAGAGCTTTCCAATGATATATAACAATTTATATTTGGCATGAAATTAAAGCATTAGTGATAGGCATCTTTAAGGCCCAAAAACCAACCAAAAAAGTGAAACAGCGAATGTTCGAAGAGGGAAACCAAGGCATAAAAGTAGAGCTACGTTGCATTACTTCATTGAACGCTACAATTGACAAGGAAATTGGCTCAAAATGGGAGAGCCAGGGTTTGAAGAGGAAGCTTCACTCAAAGGCAAGGAGCGCTACGTTGCATTACTTAACGTAGAGCTATGAACAAGGCTTGGTTCGAAAGGCACGAGCCTGGGACAAGGCAAGGAGCACTACGTTGCCTTACATGACCGAGAATTCCCCTAGAAGGTTCCCACACACCAAACCAACTTGAACCAAGAAACCTTGACCCATGCCTCCAAACCATTTGAACCAAGGCCAACCGGACCCATCTCTCTTCAAATCCAAAGCAAGCAAAGCCCATATCATCACTCAAAGGCACAAGAAAAAGCTAGATTAGGAATTTCATTTAATTGTAATTTGTTTTCAATTTCAATTTCATTTTTCATTTTTGTAAAGCATATATAAGGCATCATTTTCATTTTTTAAGAAAAAGCTGGCTCTATTAGAGAGCAGTAGGAGTAGGAGTAGAATAGAGAACTCTTTTTTAATTTTTTGTTTGAATTTGAGAACGGGAAATCAGATCTGAGTTCTCTTTTCTTATCTGCTTCATTTTCTTTCCTCTACAGTTTCTTTTCAGTTTTGATCGAGAGAGCAATTGAGCTCTTGGCTTTCTTTCTGATTTTGCTATTTCATTGAAATTGTTGATTCTCTTAAGGATTTCAGAATTGATCTAAGTCTTCCTGCTGCTTTTAATTTTTCTGCACTTTTACATTTTACTTGAGCTAAGTTTGATTTCTATGAAATTTAACTTTTCTGCCTCCTTGCTAATTTACATTTGAGCTTGTTGTGATCTGAATTTAATTTTCCTGCAATTCAAATTTCTTGTTTTGAGCTTTGATTTATTGCTTTCAGTTAATTCCCCAGCACCCAATCCCCTTTATATTTGCTGCAATCTACATTTCTTATTCTTTAAGATTCTGCCAAATTCATTTCCCTACAAGTTAAATCTGCTTTAATTTTACTTTTCTTGTCATTTAAGCTTCTGCCAATTTAAGCTTCTGTCCACATTACTTTCGACAATTTACAATTCATTGCAATTTACATTCTGCTAGTCACTTCTCATTCAATTCACCAATGTTAGCTTGACTAAACTAATCACCCACTCAAGTTGCTTGATCCATCAATCCCTGTGGGATCGACCTCACTCTTGTGAGTTATTACTACTTGATGTGACCCGGTACACTTGCCGGCGAGTTTGTCTTGAAAACTAATTTTCCGACTCATCAATTATCTTGGCGTGTCACCCCTCATTGTGAACTTCTGTCCTGTTCTCTCATGCATCAACTCAACATGCTTCAGAGATAGGATCCGGTTCACAGTGTGTGGTATGATTAGACTTCTTGTGAAGACTACTCTCATGCTAGGTGAGAAGTCCTCAGTAGGAATTTTCTCGTTCCTCCAGCCTTTGGGTACTTTCTTTTTGGGGCCGTTTCCTTCTATAGTGGTTGGTGAATTCCCAACACCAAACTTAGGTTTGATAGTAGGTGGCACTGTATAGCTTTCCACCAAGCGGGAGGGCGTAAGCTCTGAACTCTGTATAGAAATACCTCCTTTATCAGAGAGTGGAGGAGGTTTAAAGATCTTGAACAGCAAATAGTCCTCATGTATCCTCAGGACTAATTCTCCTCTCTCCACATCAATCAAGGCTCTCCCAGTGGCTAGGAATGGCCTTCCTAGGATGATGAAGTCATCCTTATCCTCTCTTGTATCATGTATCATGAAGTCAGCAGGGAGGTAAAGGTCTTCAATCTTTACTAGAACGTTCTCCACCAATCTATATGCCCGCTTCAGGGACTTGTTTACCATCTCCAACAAGATTCTCATGGGCTGTACCTCTTGAATCCCCCAGTTTCTTCATCACAAAGAGAGGCATCAGATTTGTGCTTGATCTAAGGTCGCATATTGCCTTCATAAATATTATGGTTCCTATAATACAGGGAATCAGGAAGCTTCCGGGATCTGGCAATTTCTGAGGGGGCTTTTTTTGCACTAGTGCACTGCACTCCTTAGTCAGCACCACAGTTTCATATCCATTCAGGGCCATCTTCTTAGAGAATATACTTTTTAGACATGCCATATAGATGGGCTTCTTCTCCAACACCTCAGTAAAAGGAATATTAATTTGTAACTTCTTGAAGATTGCAAAGAATTGAGCAAATTGCTCCTCCTTGGTCTCCTCTTGCACGTTCTGAAGGTGTTGTAGTACAGGCTCCTTCCTCACTACTGGGGAGTGTACTTGATGGAGGAAAATTATAGGTAAAGAATTTCTCAAAAAATTCTCGTTGCAAGTATAGTTCAAAACTGACAATTAATCCTCAGTCAACATTTAATTAGGTTGTCACAAGCACAAACCCCATAAAAATAAACCGAAGAATTCAAACCTCGAGTCGTCTCTCAAGGAATTACAGGGAAGTGTGTTTATTATTGATTATCATGTACTTCTTTTTGGGGTTTTGAAATAAGGAACAAGAAAATATAAATTGTGAGAAAAAATAAACTAACAACTAAGAAAGGTCATAGCAAGGATTGAGAATTGGAATTCCTATCCTCATTATCATCATCAATTGTGATGGTAAGTGCAAATCGCTTTCACTTAGTTATCCTCTAACAAATGAAGGAAAGTCAAGCGAGCAAAATCAACTTAAGTTCACAAGTCCTAATCAAAGACTAGATTTAGTGAGGCTCAAGCCAGCTAGCAACTTTCAATCACCAGTCAACAATAGAATTTTGATAACTCAAGAGTCTCTAATTAATCAATCCAAGTCAAGAACATAAAAATCTATTTTAAAATACAACCAAGCATTTTACAAACACTTGTAAGGGACAAAATAAAAGCTTAGCAAAGTAACAAGAAATAGTAAAATATAAGATTAACACATGCAAGGAATCAATAACCAACAATTAAAGAAAGAAGCAAAAAACATGAAATAGCTCAAATTACATTAAAAGGAAATTGAATCTAGCAAGAGGAGTTTATAAACTAAATTGGGAAAATAAAAAAATCAACAAGAGAAGATAAACTATGATGCTAGAATGATAAAAGGTAGGAGAAAAATAAATTAAAGCAAGATAAAATCCCAAAGCTAAGAAGAAATAAGATTGAAAACCCTAAAACCTAGAGAAAGGAGAGAGCCTCTCTCACTAGAAACCTACATCTAAAACCTAAAGTGTGTGAAAGAATGAAAAGTTAATGATTCATGCCTTCCAGATGCACTCTGCAACCTCTTCTCTTCATTTTCGGGCCTGAAACTGGGTTAAAAATAGCGCAAAAATTGCCCCCAGCAAATTCACTTTATTGAGGCACGTGACGCTCGTCACGCATACGTGTCAGCCATGCGTACGCATCGCTTGGATGAACTCCTGGTCACGTGTACATGTCAGTCACATGTACGCGTCATTTGGTTAGGGCTTGGTCACGCGTACGCGTCAGCCATGCGCACGCGTGGACACCAGCTTCTCAAAACTTCAATTTCTTGTGTTCCTTCCACTTTGGCATGCTCCCTTTCCATCCTCTATGCTATTCCCGCACTATAAACTCTGAAAATAGTTAACACATATATCATGGCATCGAATGGTAACAAGAGAGGATTAAAAATTAGTGATTTTAAGGCCTAAGAAGCATGTTTTCAATCATAGCACAAGATAAGGAAGGAAACTTAAAAACATGCAATTTACATGAATAAGTGGGAGAATAAATGGCAAAATCCACTCAATTCAATCCACAATATACCATAAAATAGTGGTTTATCAATCTTCCTATACTTAAACATTAGTATGTTCTCATGCTAAGCTCAAGAGAACCAAAAGAGTGAAGGAAAAATGGTAAGACTTACGCAATGCGAGTTATCTATATAAATGCAACTATATGCTAAATGCTTCTACCTACTTGGTTAAAAGTAAATAAATATTCCAAGAGAAAATAAAAACTAGATTCCACTAAATCAAATCTCAAAATGAAGTACAATTAGACTTGCAAAAAGAAAGCTCGTGAAAGCCGGGAACAAAGAACCGAGCATCGAACCCTCTCCAGAAGTATATACACTCTAATCACTCTAGTGTTTGAGGGTCGATTCTCTCGGTTCTCTACTAATCTTGCTTTCTAAGGCTTTCTCTTCTTCTACCAATCAACAAAAATTTAATGCATGAGCACACATATCAAAAGGTCTTTTCATAGGTTGTAATGGGGTTGGGGCAAGGTAGGAATGTATTTGGTTAAGTGGACTAAAATTTGAATCCTTGATTATCCTAAACTTTCCACCTAACCTAAGACAATCCATGTAATCAAAATACAAAACCTAACTACCCATTAACCATGTTTTCCACATATTCATGCACCCCAAATTTGAATACAACTCATATGCATTGCTATCGCCACTTACTTCGAGGCATTTTGTCCCGTTTTTATTATTTTCTTTTTCTCTTTTTTCTTCTTTTCTTCTTTTTATTTTTATATTTTTTTTCATTTTCTTATTTTTTTCAATACATATGATTAGGGTATTGAATGAAGAATATGTGCTCAGCTATTTTTCTCACATTTTTGCAAAAATATACAATACCCAATTTCCAAACCAAATGTTCCCAAACCAATTGTGCATACTCTCACTAGTCTAAGCTAACCAAGGATTCAAATTATAGACATTCATTGTTTTTTGTTTAGAGTTAATGATGTGCTAAAATAAAGAATAAATAGGGTTAAATAGGCTCAACGTTGGTTTGCAAAGGATGATGAAGAGGGTAATAAGACCATATGGGTATGTGAGCTTAGTGAGACAAGGGCCTTAATCACATAAGTGCAAGCATACATCAAACAATGAAATATAGAATCAAGCAAGACAAATATCACAATCTTAGAGAGAACAACACACACACACAAAATGTATTGGTTAATAGGATGCAACTAATCATATACGCACTAGGTTTGTGTGTTCAAGCTCTGAAACCATGTTCCAAAGATAAATTTCTTCACCAAGTTCAAAAATTTTAATAAAATTTTAATTCAAATTAGTGAAATGCCCTAAAACAGTTTCTTGGAAAAGAAATTATTACTTCAACCAAGTAGCACTTAAATGCAAGCCACTAACTACACATGCAATCTATTATGCAATGCAACAACTAATCTAACAAAGAAAATTAAATATTGGTGTTGGAAAAGGAAGTAGTGACCCACGGAAGTCGGTCTCGACCTCCTCACACATAAAGATTGCACCGTCATCGGTGCATGCAAAGATGAGCAAGGTGGATTAGGGTGTGTATAACTGATGAGCTCATTCAAAAGATTGTATGGAGGGATTTGTTGTTTGCCCCATTTAGAACTTTCTCCATTCCTTTCTTGGTGGCCAGCTTGAAAGTGGAGAAAAGATGGAAGATTAAGCCTAAAAATAAAGCAAATAAAATATAGGTGGGGCGAATGCCAAATAGAAGTGGGGTTCTCAACTACATGGTAGCTACAACATGTAAGTAAGAAAATAATATAAGCAAATGGCATATCAACTAACACTTGATGCAAGAGTAAAGTCAAAGCATAGGTAAATGAAAAAATAGTTGGAAACATCAAGTTAAAACAAAAATTGACATAGACAAGATTAGTGATAAGCATGAGAGCATTTGGTCCCATCCTAACTCAATGATAATAAAGCACAAAAACAAGGTTATTGAGTTAGAAAGGGCTAAAGCATTAATCTTTGTGTATGATGCAAGAATTGCAAATAGTAAGTAAGAATAAATGGGTTATGAAAGACAATATAAGTTCTTATCAATGCACAAAGAATGCAAGTATCATAAAAGATTAAGCATTGATTTAAAAGTATTAGCATCCAACAATATCAAACAAGTCAAGATGCGCCAAAACAATGCAAGAAATAGACAACAGTTGACTAAGAAAAGTTCAACACCAATGTTAAAACAACAAATATAGAAAAGAAAAGAGGAACAAACAACAAAGTTAAAATGCAATGCATTCAAGAATGCAAATGTAATAAACAAAAGAAAAGAAAGAGGATAAAAATGAGAAGTGGAAATGTGAAGAGAGGAAGAAGAAGAAAGTAAGAAAGGAAGAAGAAAGAAAAAGAAAGGAAAGAAGAAAGAAGAAGAAAGGAAAAGAAATAGGGCAAAAACAGGGCGCAAATGTGATGCGTGCGCATGGGTCACACGTGCGCATGAAAACAGAAACAGGCAGGTGACGCGTGAGCATCGTCTACGCGTACGCGTGGGTGGCCCAAAGGAAAAAGTGACGCGTGAGCGTCAGTCAGGCATGCGCGTGGCTCTTTCCGTGCCATACGCACGAAAGCTGCACAGTTCCATCACAACTCTTTGGTTTTTGTACCAAAGGCATCATTTAGATACGACGTGTGCGCGTCAGTCATACTCACGCGTGAATGGCCGAAACATCAAAGGACGCATACACGTCGGCGATGCGCACGCGTGGGTTGGGTTTATGCTGCTAACTCCCCACCCGTATAGTTCCAACACAACTCTCTGATTTTTGTACTAGGGATTGCAGCATTAGCATACGACGCGTATGCGTTGCCCACGCGCACGCTTGTGTTGCCGTTTTTTTTATATATTTTATATAATAAAATAACAAGTTTAAATACAACTTAAACTAAATAAACCTAACTAAAATTAAAAATTCAACTCATTACCAATATAAATAAAAGGAAAACTAGAAAGAATTTACCATGGTGGGGTGTCTCCCGCCTAGCACTTTTAGTTAAAGTCCTTAAGTTGGACATTTGGTGAGCTCTTTGTCATGGTGGCTTGTGCTTGAACTCATCTTGAAACTTCCACCAATGCTTGGATTTCCAATAAGCTCCAACATTTCCAAATAAATTTTCCAAGCCTTGATGAAGTTCTTCACAAGCTTTGAACTCCTAAAGTTGATCCTTTTGTATGTCGGGATCCCAAGTCTTGTTTCTACACCAGTCTTTAAGTTGATCATCATTGTTGCAATCGGGTGGCAAGCAATCTGAATTCTCAATTAAGCATCCAAACAACCTTTTAGACCCAAGAAATCTAACTCGACACCAAACTTTGCATTTTGAGTTTGAGCTTTCTACCATAATAAACCGTGCATAACAACTCCAAACACTAACCATCTCCCTTTTGCTCTTAAAGCCACAAAGAGCTCTAAGTTGACCATCCGTCTTAAGCAAACCATATTCAAGTGGAAAAGTAAAGTTTAAGGATAATAATTTCACCCACTTGAATGTTGTGTTGGATGGTAATGGCTTGGGAAGAGGTGTTTTTAATGATCTTGCAAGCTCCACTCCCTTATGCTCTTCCTTGACTCCTTCCACCTCTTGGCAAGCTTCTTCAACTTCAACCTCTTCCTCTTAGTAGCTTTCTTTAATTTCAATTCCTTGTTTACCAACTTCTTCTATACATTCCTCATTGTTCAATTCATGTGTTGGAGGTTGTGCTCTAGCCTCCTCAACATCAATTTTACAACACAATGAGGAAGGTTCAACAATCTCAAATATCACATTTGTTGGTGTGGAATCATCTTCAATAATAGGATGTGTCACTTCCTCAACCTCTTCCAATCTCTTATCATCCACAATATGCCTAAGAGGTTGCACATTATCCTCTTCAACATCAAATTCATGCTCAGTGGAAGAAGGTTTAACAACTTCCACAACATCATCACTTGGTGTGGAAGTGTTCTCAAGCTTGGAATCCACCTCTTGTGCCACTTCGCCTAGGTCTTCAACCACTTCTTCTTCTTCAACAATCTCCTACTTTTCACTTGATGCACAACACACTCCATTTCCTTGTTCTCATGTTGAGATTCCAAAATCTCCTTCATGCTCCTCTCTTCGGTTGATTTTCCACATTCATCCGTGGAAATACTTTGCTTGTGACATGTATCCCATGAGTCCATGGTGTCTTGAATTTTTGCAATGTTAGCCATGATAGTTTTGCGCGTCCTTTGGGCTTCCTCTTGCTCCTTTTGACGGATGATTGCTTGAAGCCGATCCATTACTTCCTTGAAATGATCCATTGGCTCTTGCTCCACTTGGCTAACATAAGTAGGATTATATTGCTCTTGGAATGATGGATATAAACACTCTTCTATGGAGGGTTGTAGTGGAAAAGAGAGTTCATCTTGTAGTTGAAAAGGAGATGCATTAAAGCTTGGAGATTGGAAGGTGCTTTGGTTGTTGGTAGAAGGTGGAGGTAGACGGGATATAAGCTCTTGGAGGGTAGAGGTGAAACTAGTGAGGGTAGAGGTGAGTGTGGTTTGAAGATCTTCTTGCTCTTAAAGAATGATGCCAAGGTATCATCTATAGGAGCTTGGTTGGAAGGAAAAGAAGGGTCGTGAGGGTAATGATGTTGGAATTGGTGTGGTTCTATGTGTGCTTGATCACATGGCTCATATGGTGGTTGGTATGGGGGATATATATTAGGGTCATATGGAAGTGTTTGGTGGTAGGGGGCTTGTGAGTATGGTTGAGGGCTATATCGAGGAGGAGGTTCATAGGCATATGGTGGAGATTGTTGATAATCACAAGGAGGTCCACTGTAGCCATCGGGTTGGTACGTATCTTGGAACGGCTCTTGCTCATAATATGTTGGAGGAGGTTGTTGCCAAAAAGGTTGATCATATGCATATGGCTCCTCCTACCTTTGATTTTTCCATCCTTGTTGCATATCCTTATTGTAGCTTCCATTCCCTACAACATAATTTAAGCCAAACTCATAGCCAAATGATGAGAATTCATGGTGAAAAGACAAAATAAAATGGAAAGCTAATAAGAAATAATGAAGACAAACTCCTAAAACCAGCAACAACTAACAAAGAAGCAAAAGGCAAACATACTCATAATATATATAATAACCAATAATAAGGCACAAATTTGCCATTTCTCGGCAATGGTGCCAAAAACTTGACGGAGGAAAAATGTCAGTAAAGAATTTCTCAAAATAACTTCGTTGCAAGTATAGATCTAAACCGACATCTAAACCTCAATCAATGTTTAATTAGGTTGTCACAAGTACAGACCTCAATAAAAATAAACCGAAGCATTCAAACCTCGGGTCGTCTCTTAAGGAATTGTAGAGAAGTGTGTTTATTATTGGCTATAAGGTCGGGTTGGCTAAAAGGGACCAACCTCATGAATGGTTGGCCCACCACCGACCTCTTCACAAGGAGCTCGGACAATCGCTACAGAGGCCCAAGGAGGCTCAAAGTAAAGGAACCACCGCCTACTAGAGGGTGGTTGGCCAAAGATATGATCTCATCCACAAAAGATAAGATAAGATAACAAACTTATCTCAAAAGGAGATCGTCAAATACCACTATAAATACACTGGAGTACCCAGGTATAACTCATACTCCAATTCTACAAAAAACCTGCCAAAAGCCCATACTGACTTAAGCATTGGAGTTTTTGTAGGTACCACTACCCCCCGGTGATCAAGGACCAGTAGCACCTCCCGTTCCTTGTCACGCGTACACGTCAGTCAGGCGTACGCGTCGCTCGTACTTTTGTGCTAGGCATGCGTCCGCATCGTCCACGCATGCGCGTCACTGCCATTTCCTTCAAAACTTCATTTTCGCGCGTTCCTTCCACTTTTGCATGTTTCCTTCCTGTTCTCTAAGGCATTCCTAGCTTATAAATCCTGAAAATACTCATCACATGGATCACGGCATCGAATGGTAATAAAGGATAATTAAAATTAACAATTTTATGGTCTAGGAAACATATTTTCACATATATTAAGGAATAAGGAAGGAATTGTAAAACCATGCAATTTATATGAATAAGTGAGCAAAGACTTGAAAGAAACCACTCAATTGAGCATAATATAAATCATAAAATAGTGGTTTATCAACCTCCCCACACTTAAATATTAGCATGTCCTCACGCTTAGCTCAAGAGAAACTGAAAAAGAGTGAAGGTAGAATGGTGGAATCTATGCAATGAAATCTATCTAAATGCAAGCTACCTAAATGAATCATGCAATTCTAATTACTATCCACTTATATACACATAGAGCTTACATGTGGTCAAATTAAGTCAAATTTTTCAAGGAATCATATGTGCACAACAAAGGTTGAACCATATTAAAATATATTCACAATTGAGTTGAGCTAATCAAAAGAATTCACAAACTTACAAGACAAGCAATGAGTAAACATGGATATATGGAATTGAGCTATTGAACCCTCACTGGATTTGTGTTTACACTCTAATCACTCAGTATTTGGGGCTAATCACTCTACTCTTCTATAGTCATGCTTTCTAAAACTTTGTTCTTCATCTAACCAATTAACAAATATTTAATGTATACATGCAAACATCATGAGGTCTTTTCAAGGTTGTAATAGGGGTAAGGTAAAGGTGAGGATGTATATATAAGGCTAAGTGAGCTATAAATTGAAATCCTTGATTAGTCTAAGATCTCACCTGACATATACATACTCTATACAATTTTAAAAATTATGCCTAGCTACCCAATTTTCCCACTTTTGTATCACATACTCATGCATCAACTTTTCTTTTGATCTTATCATATATGCATTGATCTTTCACTAACTTTAATATTGGGGTAATTTTGTCCCCTTATTTATTTATTCATAGGATTTTTGTTCAATATGAAAATAAACACAACATATCAATGAACATGTTATTTTAATTATTTTGGCCTTACATGAGCATTGATGAGCGGATAATTTATACGCTTTTTGGCATTGTTGTTAGTATGTTTTTAGTATGTTTTAGTTAGATTTTATTATATTTTTATTAGTTTTTAGTTAAAATTCACTTTTCTAGACTTTACTATGATTTTGTGTGTTTTTCTGTGATTTCAGGTATTTTCTGGCTGAAATTGAGGGACCTGAGTAAAAATCTGATTCAGAGGCTGAAAAGGACTGCAGGTGCTGTTGGATTCTGACCTCCCTGCACTCGAAGTGGATTTTCTGGAGCTACAGAAGCCCAATTGGCGTGCTCTTAATTGCGTTGGAAAGTAGACATCCTGGGCTTTCTAGCAATGTATAATAGTCCATACTTTTCTCGAGATTTGATGGCCCAAACAGGCGTTCCAAGTCAGCTCAAGAATTCTGGCGTTTAACGCTGGAACTGGCACAAGAATGGGAGTTAAACGCCCAAACTGGCACAAAAGCTGGCGTTTAACTTCAAGAAACGTCTCTACATATGAAAGCTTTAATGCTCAGCCCAAGCACACACCAAGTGGGCCCGGAAGTGGATTTTTATGTCATTTACTCATCTTTGTAAACCCTAAGCTACTGGTTCTCTACAAATAGGACCTTTTGCTATTGTATTTTCATCTTTTGATCACTTTAGATCTGAGGATCATCTTTGGACGTCTAATTCTTAGATCATGGGGGCTGGCCATTCAGCCATGCCTAGACCTTGTTCTTATGTATTTTCAACGGTGGAGTTTCTACACACCATAGATTAAGGTGTGGAGCTCTGCTGTACCTCGAGTATTAATGCAATTACTATTGTTCTTCTATTCAATTCAGCTTATTCTTGTTCTAAGATATTCATTCGTACCTAAGAACATGATGAATGTGATGATTATGTAACGCTCATCATCATTCTCACTTATGAACGCGTGCCTGACAACCACTTCCGTTCTACAAGTAAACAAGGCTTAAATGTTTATCACTTGGATTCCTTAATCAGAATCTTCGTGGTATAAGCTAGAATTTATGGTGGCATTCAAGAGAATCCAGAAGGTCTAAACCTTGTCTGTGGCATTCTGAGTAGGATTCAAGGATTGAATGACTGTGACGAGCTTCAAACTCGTGATTGTGGGGCATTAGTGACAGACGCAAAAGAATCACTGGATTCTATTCCGATATGATCGAGAATCGACAACTGAATAGCCGTGCTGTGACAGAGCGCATTGAACATTTTCACTGAGAGGACGGGACTATAGCCACTGACAACGGTGATGCCCAACATACAGCTTGCCATGGAAAGGAGTAAGAAGGATTGGATGAAGACAGTAGGAAAGCAGAGAGATGGAAGGGACAAAGCATCTCCAAACGCTTATCTGAAATTCTCACCAATGAATTACATAAGTATCTCTATCTTTATTTTATGTTTTATTCATCTTTTAGTCATTAATCCTCTATAACCATTTGAATCCGCCTGACTGAGATTTAAAAGATGACCATAGCTTGCTTCATACCAACAATCTCCGTGGGATCGACCCTTACTCACGTAAGGTTTATTACTTGGACGACACAGTGCACTTGCTGGTTAGTTGTGCGAAGTTGTGATAAATAGTTGAGATTGCAATTGAGCGTACCATGTTGATGGCACCATTGATGATCACAATTTCGTGCACCAAGCATGCACCCAAATTTTAAATAATTTATCAATTCAATACCTTTCTATCAACCCAGGTTTCAATGGTTCCGCACACTTAATTGATACACAACCTCTATCTCAAGCTAACTAAAAATTCAATTCCTTGGGATAATTAATTTATTTTTCTGCTTAAGGCTAGTGATGTGGTTATAGAATATAAAGGGTTTAAAAGGCTCAAAGTGGCTAACAAAGATGATTGAAAGTGTAGGCTATTTGGGATAAGTGAGCAAAAATTCAAATAATGGCCTCAATCATATGCAAGCATGTAAAGACACCAAATAATGGACACATAGAATGAAAAAAAGTAAAATATGCAAGTGTAGAGAAGAAGGGAGAAACACACAGGAATGAAAACTATGGTTAAATAATATAACCATGCAATTAAGCTAAAAAACTTACGGGTTGTGTGTTCTTTGGCTCAAAAATCATATAACAGTTATGTATATCATGTAAGTAGAAATCAGGAGTTTCCATTCAACTCAATGTGAATCTTTGAATGGCTCTTATAAAAATAAGTATTTTCCTTGAAAAATGTTGTCAATTTACCAACATTTATTGCTCTATATATATATATATATATATATATATATATATATATATATATATATATATATATGGTGGGTGGATTGTTGTGATTATGAAAAACTAAAATTTCTAGTTTACTCTTTATTTTCAATTAAACCAATTTATCATGTGCTAAAAGGGTAAACTAAACTAAATAATCTATATTTTCTACATCACAACTAATAAGCTAAGAGTGCAAATTAAGCTTAATATCTAAGTATATAGCCCAAAATGAAAAATGTAATAAAGTAATCAGAAATACAGCAAAAGAAAATGTGCAAGTACTGAAAGTCAAAGAAGATAAAATAAAATAAAATACAGAAAGAGAAATAAAATAGGATAAAGAGTCTGAAAGTAGTTCACCAAAATAAAGTTTGCCAGAGATGGCAACCCCCCCACACTTAAATAATAGCATCGTCCCCGATGCTCAATCAGGCTGGGTGTGAAGAGTCGTCACTTCCGAAGGGGTGTGCTGGTGCTGTCTGTATGGGCTCTAGCAGTGAAAATGTCTGAGGCTCTGCCTATATAGGTGCTTGTGGGTCTTCTGGCTGTGTCTGCTGAGGCTCTTCATGTTGGGGCTCTGCCTGCTTGGGTCCTGCCTGCTTAGCCTATTCTCGTGCATCCTCCTCCTGGTCAACCGCTTCCTCCTCAGATGGCTCTGATGGTGTGTCAGGCTCAGAGGGGATGTCAGTGTGGCCTGACCGATCATCAATTTCAAATGCTTATAGCGTCGCCTGCTGCGACGCTCAGACCACTCATATCGTCGCTAGTTGCAGCGCTGCATCTGGTGTAGACACTCGAATAGGCGGTGCACAAGGTGGTAGATGGGTTGGGAAGCAAGGGAGGGTACCGTGGATGTGGGTGGTGCAGCAGGTGCTGAAAGGGCAGCAGAAGATGTGGATGCATCAGCTGTGGCAGTAAGAGAGGACGGTCTATAGCCCAGAGCCACGAACTTTCTACCATGTGGGATGATCTTCTTGCAGTCGGCGGCTGGTGGCTTCTCATCCGCCAGTTCCCAGGGTACCTCAGCTCGGCGGTCCAATTGAGTAATCAGGTAGGGGAAGGGCAAAGTGCCTCAGACATGAACCCGGGACATGTAGTACCGGATAAATCGGGAAAGGTACATGTCCTTGCCCTCCATCACGCACCAGATAAGAGTAATCATGGCAGCTGGAACCTCAGTCTCATTAGTGCTCAGCATCACATAGTTGCTCAGAATTTGCTACCATTTCCGAGCCTCATCATTCAGATAAATAATTTTTATGCCTTTGGGAGTTGTTGTTGACTTACCCATTACCCATGGAACAGCAGGATCAATAACTATAGTGCACTTCACTGCTTCTCAATCAAAACGTATAAACCTCATATCCTCCTCAGCTTGCTGTAACCATCTTCAATTGCCTCTTCAGTGACTAAAATTTGCTTACCTCTGAGCTGTACTATATCCAGGGTCGTTTTAAAATAGTTGCAATAGAATTCCCAGACCCAGGATGCATTAACCTCAGTCAAGTTCCTCTCCAGAAAGAACCAGCCTCGATGTTTAATTTGTTCAGTGGTGTACTATTGTAATTCAGCTGGAATTCGGAGGGTCTTTTCTAGATATAAGTTTCTTGTTGTTGCAAAGACCAGATACTTTAGTTCACAGAATCGGTTTGCAAACTTGACTGGGTTGGTTGCAGGCACTAGTTGATCGGTCTTTCCCTATGGAGTAAAGGTCTTTTCCCGCCAGGAATCATCGTGTAGTATATCCAAAATAGTGGTAGATGATTCTCCTCGTTTTCTTTTTCTTGTGCTTTCTTTAGCTTTTCCTTTCCGTTTAGGGTCAAACATCCTGAAAAGCAGAGGTTCCAGGATATATAGTTTATTAAACTAAAGAAGGAAAATAGGAAGGCAAATAGTGTGTCAGCAAGGAAGCATGGATAGGGAAAAGGGGAAAGAAACTCAAATCATGAAGTGAGTCAGATAGATGTAGAGTTTTGGACTGTATGCAAGCTAAAAGTCAACGAATTTAAATAAGAATCACAATCCAAGAACTATGATATGCAGAATGCTTGTTAGTTAGGAAACAACAATTAACATGCCTTGAAATTGGTTGAAACTAGTTAGTTAAAAGCTAAGAGAGAAGTTAGAAAGTTAATGAAGTTAAGAGTTAAAAAGTTAAGTTAAAGTTAGTGGCATGGTATTGTAGTTCCTAGTTAACAAAAATTTGCACAAACTTGAAGAACAAGTAACTCACATTCAAGTAGATATTTCAGATTATTGATGATAAATCATATAAATAAAAGAAGAGCAAAATGAATAAAATCATAAATAATACGATTTAACTAAGAAGGGAATCAAAAGGAGTAGGAATGCTAGCCCATTCGTCCATGAATTGGCTTGGTTGAAACCAATTAGTTTAGAATTCAAAAGTACCAAATCCAATTCATGAATTCGAGTTGAGTGAAACAATTTGCGAAAAAATCGGGCAGCAATCCGGTAGTAAAAGTAATGTTCCCAGGAAAAGCAAATAGTAGAATCAACAAGTCAAATTCATATGTAGTGCAGCAGTTGGCAATTATCATAAAAAACAAAGGAAGGCTCATGATGCAGGTAACATTAAGCAGAACAAAGTAACTGGTTAATTCCTAAATGCAACCAATATCGTTGGTCTGAGTAGGAGAAGTCTCAAGTCCAAAAGTGTCAAGGGCAACTAAATTTTTCAAAAATTTTGGCAGCGTGCCGGCTTAAAATTGGACATTCCCGGGTAATAGATAGCAGTAAAAATTCAGTTCATATGATATTAAAGTAGTGCATAAAAGAGTAGCAAATAGCAAGTCACATGAATTCAGAAAAAGCTAATTCAATCTGCAGCCAAAAATGCAATTTAAGTGGGAAAATATCAAAACAGCATTAAACAGTAATGAACAGCATATTAGTAGCATCAACAGCACAGGAATTTCAAAATTGCGAAACAGATAAAGCAAGCAACAAGAATGGAGCAATTATCAGATCTAAATCCACTAACCACATCCTAGCTACATAAAATCCACTACGAACATTCGTCTCTAACTAACCTAATTTGAACAGAATTTAACTCAGCTTAATTAATCTAATTTAACAGAAGTAGATTTGGAGTTTGCAGAGATAGAGGCAGTGGAACCTGGGAGGGCAGTGGCTAGAAAGTGAGACAAAGAGAGATGGGGGGCGGTACGCGGCGCTGGTGGTGGGGAAACGGCGGCACTGAGATGCAGCACGGTGGCGCTGGGAGTCCCGCGGTGGTGGGTGGAGGCAAGGGGGCAAAAGAGGGATAGGAATAGAAGAAGGAGAGGGGTGAGGAAGCGAGGGGGGATGGTGGCGTCACAGTGGTGGTGGCCGGTGATAAGGTGCGGCGGCGGGGTTGGGTGGGCAACGGAGCATGGGCGAGAGCGGGTAGGAGGGAGAGAAGAGTAAGAGAAGGGCGAAAGAGGGTGAGGGTGGTGCAGTGAGGGGTGGTCGACGGTGGTGGCGCGGTGGGCTGGGCAGGCGGTGGTGGCTGGTGGTAGTGAGAGAGTGGAGGGAGAAGAGAGGGATGGTGGTGGAACATTGGGGAGGGGAAAAGTGACGCTGGGGCTAGGGTTTCTGCGTCAGGGTGGGGTTATTGAATTTAAATCCACGCGGACGCGTGCGTCATGCAAGAGAGTGGATGAGGTGAAAGTGCAACGACGCGAAAGCGTCATTGATGCGAACATGTGGTTAGGGGTGAACGGAAATGGCACGTCCGCGTGAGGTACGTGGTCGTGTCAACCAGAATTGTGCTAAACGCACGAAACCAGCGTCGTTTTGGCGCAACACCCTGTTTCAATGGTGGGCAAAAATTTTCAGGCGACGCGTACCATGCGTGGTAGGTGTAAGTGAAAATGACACGTACACGTGGCCCAATTTATGCCTAACGCATACGAGCCGCACGATTCCAGCCCAACTTTCTGGGCGTTGGATGGTGACACCGATTTGGAATCGATGCCCACGTGTGGCCTATGCGCACGCGTGGTGAGGCACTTTTTTTTTAATAAATGAAAAATTCAAAATGCAGATGATTATGCAGAAATTATGAATGAACATTGATGAAAATAAAATAAAATAAAAATAAGAATAAAAATGAAAGATCATACCATGGTGGGTTGTCACCCACCTAGAACTTTTAGTTAAAGTCCTTAAGTTGGACATTTTTTGAGCTCCTTGTCATAGTGGCTTGTGCTTGAACTCATCTTGAAACTGCCACCAACGCTTGGACTTCCAATAAGCTCTGTCTATTCTATGTAAATTTCCCAAGCCTTGATGGCGTTCTTCACAAGCTTTGAGCTCCCAAAGTTGATCTTCTTGTATGCCAGGATCCCAAATCTTGATTTTACACCCGTCTTCAAGTTGATCATCATAGTTCCATCCGGGTGGCAAGCACTCTTAATTATCTATAGAGTACCAAACTCTTCTTTTAGATCTAACCAAATTATCACCAGTTGAGCCCTTACATCTATCTCTTGAAGTATCAACCTTGATGAGCTTTGATTTGCAACTCTAACCACTAAACATCCTTCTCTTACGCTTAATGCCACAAAGTCTCCTAAGTTGGCCATCCGTTTCAAGAATACCATATTTAGGTGGAATGGTAAGGCGAATAGAGACAAGCCTTATCCACTCAAATGAAGGAGTAGATGGCAACCTAGGTGGAGAAGTCACCAACATTCTTGATAAAGCGTACTCAACACCCGTCCGCCCTTTTCTAAGAATTTCCGCTTCCACATCATTCTCAGACTCGATCAGAGAAGAGTCTTCATATTCAAGGAGTTCATTTGCGGATGTAGATTTATCACTAGGAGGACTTGATGCATGATCTTTATCACCAAGGGAACTTACTTCTTGATCTATCCCATCCAAGTCTTCATAAGGAATATGCCATGGAGGTTGTGCACTGGCCTTCTTGACATCAGTTTCAATCTTATTGGAGGAGTACTCTACAATTATAGATTCCCATGGAGGTTCAGCATCTCCTAAATCTTCAACCACTTCCTCCTCTGCAACTATTATGGCTTCCTCCACTTGTTCCAATACAAAGCCATGTTTCTCATTGTCTACCAAAGTTTCTAGTGTCTCCTTCATGCTACGCTCTTCTTTTGATTCTCCACATGTAGCCATGGGAGTACTTTGAGTTCTCAGATGTTGGGAAGCAAATTGATTTACTAACTCGGTTAAGGCAGTCGCGAATTTTAGTACTCCCCGTTCTATCTCTCTTTGCCTTTGAAGAAGAACACCAAGAGTGTCATGCATTGAAGGTTGAGGTAGATATGAGGGCTTATTACTTGGGAGGAAAGGTTCATGATAAGAGGGTGGTTCATCATAATAACAATGTGGTTGTTCATCACTCTCCATATTTTCTACTTGTTGCACAGCACACTTCAATTCCTTGTTCTCAAGTTGAGATTCTTTAGCCATGAAAGCTTCGGGTGCTATTCGGTTTACCGCTCGGTCCAATTGACACAGGGTTGCTTGAAATTGATCCACTGTTTCCTTGAGACGATCCATTGACTTTTGTTCTGCTTGGATATCATAAGTAGGACCATAAGGCTCTTGGATTGATGGATATGGATGCGGTGTATATGGAGGTGGTTGTTCTTGGGAGTAATTGGGTTGAAATTGGGGTGGATCTATGTATGGCTCATATGGCTCTGATGAGGATGCAGAAGCTGGTGAATTAAAATTTTATTAAAATGGTTACGTTGCAAGTATAGTTCTTAACTCACCGAAAATCTGCCTATCAATTTAGAAATATGTCACTGAAAGTTTAAATTAAAATTACTGGGAGTTTTAAGTCCCAGGTCGTCTCCCAACGAGTTGCAGAAAAGTGTGCTGTATTATTAATCAGATATTCCAAAAAGAGTTGAGCTAAGTAAATTGGGATTTAAATTGAGGAATTTTAAATAATAAAAATGAAAGGCCTTGACTGGGAATTGATTGGTTAGACTCTCTATCATTGATGGTGTGATTGTAAGATTAATTTATAATTAATAGTTGTTCTGTTTGGTTATCCCTTACTAGATAAGTGAAAGTCAAACAAGTGAAAATGCCAGATCTGTTCACAAGTTGCAACCCACTTAGTTTAAAGGAATTGGCGTCGGTGACAGGATAGCAATCCAACATTTAACCCAATTACAAATTTTTTCTTTCAATCCTTCCAACTCAAGAGTTCCCTTTAATCAACTCCCCATCAAGTAATAAAACTACTCACGCATTGTAAATAAAGAATTCATGGCACATGAAAGGGAATTAAAAGAAGACATGATTATTGGAATGGAAATTAAATTAAAAAGAAATAATCCTTGCATTAATTAATCATAAAAATATCTGAATGACAAAATTGAACATAACAAAGAACATGGAAGAATAAAACCAAGTTAAGAGAACAAACTAGGGTGATGAAGTCTTGATGAGGAAAATAACTCTTCTCAATGTTCCAATGCTAAGATCAATTGAAAATTAAAATTCTTAAAAGTCTCTTGTTTCTGCATATTCTCTGACTCTAGTCTGCTGTTCCGGGCCAAAAACTGGGCTGAAATAGGGTCCAAAGTCGCTGGTTTCAGATTCTGCAGTTTATGCAGATCGCGCATGTCACGCGATCGCATCGTCCATGCGGACGCGTCGCTAGCGCTTTTCCTCTTCACGCGTTCGCGTCGCTCACGCTACCGCGTTGCTTGTGCTTTCCAATCCGCGCGGCCGCGCAAGCCATGCGGCCACGTCACTGCGATTTGCGCTCCTTCGCGCGGTCGCTTGAGCCATGCGACCGCGTCACTTTTCGCTGGTTATCTCCTCAAATTCTTGTGTTCCTTCTATTTTTGCTAGCTTCCTCTCCAATCTCCGTCTCATTCATGCCCTATAAAGCCTGAAACACTTGACACACAGATTACGGCATCGAATGGAATAAAGGAGAATTAAAATTAAATAATTAAAGTCTCTAGGAAGCAATTTTCAAACATGTAATAAATTCAGGAAGGAAATCTAAATGCATGCTAAATTGATGAATAAGTGGGTAAAGATCACGACAAAACCACACAATTAAACACAATATAAACTATAAAATAGTGGTTTATCAACCTCCCCACACTTACACATTAGCATGTCCTCATGCTAAATTGAAGGAGACAAGGAAATAAGTACGAACATGCAGAAACTCATGAAATGCAATGCAATCCTACATATATAAATAAATGCAACTATATGATTATTATCCACTTGATCAAAAGTAAATAAGCCCTTCAAAACCATTACAAATCAAATTCCACTAATTCTATCATCATGTAATAAAACCGATAAAAGTGCAAGAAGATAGCTTATGAAGGCCAGGAACATGAAAATTCAAGCATTGAACCCTCACTGATAAAGTATGTATGCTCTAATCTCTAGTGTATAGGGTAATCACTCTATTCTTCTCTAGTCATGCTTTCTAACTTTTGTTTTTCTCCTAACCAATCAACAACAGTTAATATACCAATGCAAACATCATGAGGTCTTTTCAGGGTTGTAATGGGGCCAAGGTGTAGGTAAGGATATACATATGGCTAAGTGAGCTTTATAAATTGAATCTTTAATTAACCTAAGCTCTCACCTAATATACATATATTCTATATACTTTTAAATTCATGCTTAGCTACCCATAATTCCCTTTTTCAACCCATACTCATGTTTCAACCTTGTATTTTAATTCTATCATATGTGCATTGATCTTTGAATTCTGAATTTAACATTGGGGTAATTTTGTCCCCTTATTTATTGATTTATTGATTTTTTTTGAATAAATAAAGCTTATCAATGCACATAGATTTTTTCATTCTTATATTTTCACATGAGCGGGTATCCAAATTTCCTTTAAATTTTCATGACACATTCCCTTAACAACTTTTGTTCCCACAATTTCCCATACTTAACTAGCACACACAATTCTATCTTAAGCTAACCAAAAATTCAATTTGGGATATGCAATTATTTTTCAGCTTGAGGTTAGTAATGTGGTGAAATATAGAACAAATGGGGTTTTAAAAGCTCAAAGTGGTTAACAAGGGTAATTGAAAAGGGTAGGCTTGATTTGGATAAGTGAGTTTAAACAAATAATGGCCTCAATCATGTGCAAGCATATAAATATAATAAATATTGGACATATAAGATAAAATAAAATGTAGATTACAATCATAGAGAAGTAAACACACAAGAATAAAATAATTATGGTTAAATAATATAACCATACATAAAGGCTCAAATCTTTCACAGGTTGTGTGTTCTTTAACTAAAACATCATGTTCCAAATACAACTCAAGCAGATTTATCATAAAAATTTTGAAAAATTAGTGAAATTTTATTCCAAAGATAGATTTTTAAAAGAAACTTATTGTCTTTTCAATCAAGTAGAACATGCATGCAACTATCCTAACCTATGCAATTTATTCTATTCTATAAAAGAAAGAAAAATCTAACTAAAATATCCTAATTATTGGTGTCAGAGAAGAGAATTTACCTCCGGAAGTCAGGTACTGACCGACCTCCCCACACTTAAGGCTTTGCACCGTCCTCGGTGCCGTCTGTCAGGAACAGGGGTGGCTGGTATCAGTATCTCCACAGTCGGGATCATCATGGTTCCCGGTGCTGGTAAAAGAAGTGGAGTCCGGGGTGTCTGAGTCTCTGAAGCGTCCCTTGAGTAGCTCCTTGAGGTGTTTGAATCGGCGCTCGTTACGGCATTCTCTCATCTTTGCTTTTTGTTCATGCCGATCCAACTGTTCAAGTATCTGCTGGAACAATTGCTCAGTGGTAGATGCTTGTGGTGTTGAAGAAGGAATATCGTCAACCGGCTCAGTAGGCTGGCTTGTAGTGGCTGCTGAAAGTCTGAGGTATTTCCCGTTAGGGACATATTGATCATCCCGTGGAAGCATGGCTTTGGTGTCCCCAGCTCTGCAGGAGACTCCGGCTGCAGAGACAAGGGTTGAGACCAAGGCAGGGAAAGGTAAGTTGCCCGCGTTTTGTACATGCTCCATAGCATGCCGGATGTGTCTTGAGAGATCCAGAGGTTGGTCTGTAAGGATGCCCATAGTAGAACAGCCATGTCCGCAGTGAAGGAGGACTCATGAGTGCTCGGGAAGACGTAATGGGACATGATCTGTGCCCATATGCGAGCCTCCAAGGTAAGTGCGGAAGCCAAGATTCCCTTAGGGCGGTTGCGGTGGTATCTGTAGATCCAACGGTTGCCAGGTAAAGCAATGACTCTAAGAACGGAGTCCCAGTCAAATTGGTATCGCTGGCGCTGAAGGGTGGCTTCTTGAAAAGCGTCTATTCCTGCGGGAATAGGGGGAAGACTCAGAACTTGCTGAATGGCCTCTTCTGTAATGGGGACTTGCTTCTGCCGAACATAAACAGACTGCAGGGTCGGTATGTAGAAGTTTGAGTAGAACTCAACTACCCAAAAAAGATTGACCTGCCTTGGCTGTCTCTGTAGGAAACCCCATTGTCTTCGCTCAATTTGCGGCTCAACAAAGGTGGCAATGTTGGGCGGGAGGATGAGAAGGTATTCATTGTTATAGTTCCTTTCTGCTAGGATAGGGAACATCTGCTCACAGTAGCGATTGGGAAATCGCGCAGTGTCCTTTGCTGGAAAGGCTTTCTCTTTGTCGTCAACCTTTATTATCTTCTTAACTCTTTTTGTTGAGGGCTTGACTGCGGTTGAAGAAGATTCTGCCACTAATGCTCTTTTGGTTCCTCTTCTTGCTGGTGGTTTGGAAGCAGCTTTCTCTTTTCCTTTCTTGGTGGCCATCCTGAAAGAAGGGAAGAGAAAGGAAATTAAATACAAAGAGATAGAGCAAGGAAGAGGGTATTGTAAGTGATAGTCAATGCACAATAACGATAAATGGCACTAACACATGGTCCGGATTACATGTGAAAAGCTCATCAATGGAAATATAGCAAGTGCATGTAGGACAATGGAATGCAAGAGGTTTATTGGCATGTAGGCAAAGGCATGAGTAGCATATATCAAACATTCAATGTCCAAGTTAGGTTACCATTTGTAACAAACTAACTATCACGTTTGTATTGACAATTAAATTTAATTAATAAAATATGAAAGGGAATTTGTGAAAAGCAAGCATTACAGAGTAGAGTAAAGTAATGTAGAAAAGTGCATAGTGC
Source organism: Arachis hypogaea (assembly GCF_003086295.3). Lineage (NCBI taxonomy): Eukaryota > Viridiplantae > Streptophyta > Magnoliopsida > Fabales > Fabaceae > Arachis > Arachis hypogaea. The sequence continues at coordinate 64,805,797 of NC_092036.1, forward strand.
TATATGGGCTTTTTCACAAACACATGGCATGCATGGTAAACAAGATATAAAAAATATGAAATTGAACATGCACGCAATCCCTTAAATAGGAGAAAAATAATTGTCAAACAATTTGCAATAATCCACAAGCATATAATGAGGAATGATGACTCAAAAGGTTTCTAACACCATGTAAAAGAAGAAGAATAAAAAAATAAAGATGTGAAAAGAAAAAGAAAAGAAAAAGAAAATAATAATATATATACATACTATAATAAGAATGATAGAAAAGAGAAGAAGGAAGAAGAAGGTAGAACCTTGTTAATGGTGGTGAGAGAGAGAGAAAGTGAAAGGTGAGGTAGAAGGGGAAAGGGAGAAAGAAGAAAGAATGGGGGAAAAGAAAAAGTAGGGTTTGGAGAAGAGAAATATAAGATAATTTGGCTTATTGGGTTGAGCTGTGCGGCACATGCGACGCGGTCGCGGAAGGCACGCGTTCGCGTGGATGCGCGTCAGGAAGGGGGACGCGATCGCGTGACCTACATTGTGCTGCCAAATTAAGGTGACGAGATCGCTCCAGCACAACTCTCTGTTCAATATAATTCAATTGCCAAATTAAGGTGACGCGATCGCGTGGGTAATGCGATCGCGTGAGTGTGCATCAGAAGTTAATTGACGCGGCGGCGTCGGTGACGCAGTCGCGTGACCAGGATTGTGCTTCCAGCACCAATCCAGCAACACTCTCGCACAATATAGCATTGTGCACCCTTTTACGTCGAAAATGCAGGGCACGCAGCCGCGTGGAGTACGCGGTCATGTGGGGGGCCATGATTTCCATGCGACGCGGTCGCGTCAGCAACGCGGTCGCGTGGAGTAAATTGTGCCTTTGGCATGACTCCAGCGCTGCTCCTGCGTAACTTTCTGTTCATTTTTATTTTTCTTTACTCTCCCTGCCACGCGGACGCGTTGCTTGTGCGATCGCGTCGCGCGGCAAATTTTTTTTTTTTTTAGAAAGATAAAGACATGTAATTGAAAGAGCACGAAAGCACTAATAAAGAGAATAGTTATTTAAAGAAGAAAAACTAAAAGTGAAGAAAAGAACGATCATACCGCGGTGGGTTGTCTCCCACCAAGCACTTTGCTTTAACGTCCGTAAGTTGGACCCTCCACTAGCTCAATCTGTTGCTATGTAGGGATCTTCCAGGCGGAAGATCTCAAGCTCCTTGCTCTTCTGCACCTTCTCACCATGGTATAGCTTCAGACGGTGTCCATTAACCTTAATAAGTTCAGAACTTGAAGGATGGCTTAGGTGATAAACTCCGTACGGTTCAGCCTTCTCTATTCTGTGTGGACCTTCCCATTTTGATCTCAACTTGCCGGGCATGAGCCTCAGTCGAGATTTGTAAAGGAGAACAAAATCTCTAGGTTGGAACTCTCTCTTCTTGATGTTTTGATCATGCACAGCTTTCATCTTTTCCTTGTATATTCTGGAGTTCTCGTAAGCTTCTAGGCGAAGGTTCTCCAGTTCCTGCAGTTGCAACTTTCTTTCAGCTCCAGCAGTCTCAATCACCATGTTGCACTCTTTAACTGCCCAGAAGGCTCTGTGTTCGATTTCAACTAGGAGATGACAAGATTTTCCATAAACTAAGCGGAAGGGACTCATCCCAATGGGTGTCTTGTATGCTGTTCTATATGCCCACAGTGCATCTTGTAGTCTGGTGCTCCAGTCTTTTCTGTGAGGCTTTACTATCTTTTGCAAGATACATTTAATTTCTCTGTTTGACACCTTGCCCATTAGTTTGGGGATGGTAAGCTGTTGCAACTTTATGGATTATCCCATGCTTCTTCATCAATCCGGTTAGTCTCCTGTTACAAAAATGGGTGCCTTGATCGCTCACGATCGCTCGTGGTGATCCAAAACGGCATATAATATGGTTTCTCACAAAGGAAACAACAGTGTTAGCATCATCAGTGTGGGTAGGAATTGCTTCCACCCATTTGGAAACATAATCTACAGCTAACAATATATAAAAATATCCACTAGAATTTGGAAATGGACCCATGAAGTCAATGCCCCAAACATAAAAAATTTCACAGAAAAGCATATATTGTTGAGGCATCTCATCCCTCTTGGATATGTTACCAAATTTCTGGCATGGGTGACAAGATTTACAAAACTCAGCAGCATCTCTAAAAAGAGTAGGCCACTAGAATCCACAGTCTAAGATCTTTCTAGCTGTTCGTTGAGGGCCAAAATGTCCTCCACTCTCAGATGAGTGATAGGCCTCTAAAATGGACTGGAATTCTGATTGAGGTACACAATGTCTAATTATCTGGTCAGCGCCACATCTCCATAAATATGGGTCATCCCATATATAATATTTAGACTCGCTTTTCAGCTTGTCTCTTTGATGTTTAGAAAAATGTGGAGGAAATGTGCGGCTAACTAAATAATTAGCAATAGGTACATACCAAGGGACTACTTCAGATACTGCTTGCAGGTTGTCAAAAGGAAAATTATCATCTATAGGAGTAGAATCATCCTTAATATGTTCAAGGCGACTCAAGTGGTCTGCAACTAAATTTTGATTACCACTCCTATCCTTGATTTCTAAATCAAACTCTTGTAACAGCAGTATCCAATGTATAAGTCTTGGTTTGGATTCCTTTTTAGCCAATAGATACTTTAGAGCTGCATGGTCCGAATACACTACTACTCTAGTACCAAGTAAATAAGCCCGGAATTTATCCAGAGCAAAAACAATAGCAAGTAGCTCTTTCTCAGTAGTAGTATAATTGGACTGGGCAGTGTCTACAGTCTTAGACTCATAGGCAATAACAAAAGGATTCTTACCTTCTCACTGAGCCAGCGCTGCTCCTACCGTATGGTTGGAAGCATCGCACATGATTTCAAATGGCTGGCTCCAATCGGGTCCTCTCACAATTAGAGCTTGAGTTAGAGCAGTCTTTTGCTTATCAAATGCTTGTTTGCAATCCTCACTGAACTTAAACTCAATATCCTTTTGTAGTAATATGGATAAGGGAAGTGCTACCTTACTAAAATCCTTAATAAATCTCTTGTTGAAACCTGCATGGCCAAGGAACGAACGGACTTCCCTCACAGAAGAGGGGTAAGGTAGACTAGAAATAACATTCACCTTTGCTGGGTCTACAGAAATGCCATTATTAGATACCACATGTCCCAATACAATCCCTTGCTTTACCATAAAGTGGCATTTTTCGAAATTCAATACAAGGTTTGTATTAATACATCTATCTAATACTCTAGATAATCCATCTAAGCAAAGGTTAAAAGAATCACCATAAACGCTAAAATCGTCCATAAAAACTTCCATACAGTCCTCAATAAGATTAGAGAAAAGACTCATCATGCACCTTTGGAAAGTAGCTGGTGCATTGCACAAGCCAAAGGGCATTCTTTTATAAGCATAGGTCCCAAAAGGACATGTAAAAGTAGTCTTTTCCTGGTCATCAGGAGCTATATGAATCTGGAAATAACCTGTGTAACCATCTAAAAAGCAATAATGTGATTTACCTGACAGGCGATCCAGCATTTGATCAATGAATGGAAGTGGATAGTGATCCTTACGAGTAGCTTGGTTGAGACGTCTGTAATCAATGCAGACTCTCCAAGCATTCTGAACTCTAGTTGCTATGAGCTCTCCATGCTCATTTTTCACTGTAGTGACTCCGGACTTCTTGGACACCACTTGCAATGGGCTTACCCATTCACTGTCTGAAATGGGATATATGATACCGGCCTCCAATAGTCTGGTCACTTCCTTTTTGACAACTTCCATGATGGTAGGATTCAATCTTCTTTGTGGTTGACGGACAGGTCTTGCTCCCTCTTCTAAAAATATTCTGTGCTCGCATATTTGAGGGTTGATTCCCACTATGTCTGCCAAACTCCACCCTATTGCCTTCTTATGCTTCCTCAACACATCAAGTAGCTGTTCTTCTTGTTGAGAAGTCAGTTCTCTTGCAATAATAACCGGAAGCTTCTGCTCATCCTCAAGGTAAGCATATTTGAGATGTGGAGGGAGAGGTTTCAATTCTAACTTTTGATCATGGACAGGCTCTGGGTTATCTGGGGCTTGTGAAAATGGCGAAGTGTCCTCATTGTCAGTTAAGAGGGTCCCCACACTTGGACCTTGTCCAGTGTGCCTCTCTTCAAACTCTTCCTTTTGAACTTCAGCCACACTTTCGTCTATGACATCACACTGGAAGATAGAACGATCTTCTGGGGGGTTGTCAATGACTCCATTCAGATTGAAGATTACTATGCGGCCATCTATTTCAAAGGAGTATGTCCCTGAAAAAGCATCTAATTTGAATTTTGATGTCTTCAGGAATGGTCTTCCAAGTAGGATTGATGATGGCTTATCTGAATCATTATGGGGCATCTCCAAGATATACAAATCAATGGGAAATGTGAGCCCTTTAATGTTCACCAAAACATCTTCAGCAACTCCAGCAACTGTAATAATGCTTTTATCTGCTAACACAAAATAAGCTGCCGACCTTTTTAAGGGAGGGAGCCTTAAAACATCATATATAGACAAAGGCATTATACTGACACATGCTCCTAAATCACACATGCAATCATAAATTACTACACCACCAATAGTACAACTAACTATGCAAGGACCTAGATCACTACATTTTTCAGGTAATCCTCCCTTTAAAGCAGATATAGAACTACCTAAAGGAATAGTTTCTAATTCAGTAATTTTATCTTTATGGATACATAAGTCTTTTAGAAACTTTGCATATTTAGGTACCTGCTGAATAACATCAAAAAGGGGAACAGTTACCTCAACCTTTTTGAATATTTCTACCATTTTAGGATCAGGTTCCAGCTGCTTCCTAGGCTTCCTTGCAAGTTGTGGAAATGGAATTGGAGTAGTATTTTCTGTGGTGCCTGCACCTTTTTGTGCCTCTTCCTGTGGTTGAGCTATCTCTTCTTCAGCTATGTCCTGTATATCCTCTTCCTCTTCAACATCTTCGATTTCTACCACCTCTTCAGCTGAGGCGTATTCTGGTGAGCGTGGGTCCTCCTGATTCCTCTCCTGCAGTGTGGTTCCGGACCTCAGTGTGATGGCATTAATGCCTCCCTTTGGATTGGGTAATGGTTGAGAGCAGATTCCAGTGGTGCTTGAAGGTTGGTTACTGGAATTTTGTGCTGAACCAAGTTGTGTCATAAAAGCTTGCAGAGTAGAGGTGAAACCATTCAGACTGGCGTTAATACTGTTCATGATGGTATTTTCCATGGCCAGTTGTCTCTTCTCAAAATCTTGTAATAATTCTTCATTAGAAGATATAGAAGAACGAGTAAATTGAGAGGTTTGCTGCTGGTTGTTCGGTAGTCCTTGGTTTTGCCTTAGGTGAGGTGCTCGGTAAGGTTGATTTTGCTGCCTGTTGTTGTAATTATGCCACCTCTGATTTCCCTGATTATCTCTGCCTCCCCTATTATTGTTGTCCCTTCAATTCTGGTTTGAATTGTCCTACCATCCATGGTTATTATTTCCACTTTGATTGTAACCCTTGGTTGGGGCGGTCATAGAAGTTGTGAGTGGATGCCACCATGTTGTCTTCTTGTGGAGCTGCGGGCATTCATCAGTGTAATGGCTGTAATCAGCACAAATTTAGCAAATTCTTTGTGGAACTAGTTGTTGGTTTTGCTGTGGTTGAGTTTGCTGAGCTTGTTGATTTAACTGCATTTGCTTCAGCAGGTTGGTCATTTCACAGATGCTTCGATTTAGAGTAGCAGTCTCTATGCCAGAAGATACTTCTGCAACGGCCCTTGAACGGCCTTGCTTCTGTCTATGATTCCGAGTAGATTCAGCTAAATCACTGATCAATTGCCAAGCTTCATCAGTGGTCTTGTACTTCTTCATAGACCCATTGCTGGCACTTTCCAATGTGGTCTTATCTTGGGGCCTCATACCTTGTGTGACATAGCTGAGTAGCACGATCTTGTCAATCATGTGGTGGGGGCATGCTTCCAGAAGATTATTGAAGCGCTCCCAGTATTCAAAGAGAGTCTCATTGTCATCCTGAACAATTGTAGAGATATCCTTCCTCAGTTTATCAGTAACTTCAGATGGGAAGAATTTCTCCAGGAACTCCTTTATGAGTGTATCCCAGTTGGATACATTTGCTAGAGGTTGAGTGTAGTACCACTATCTTGCTTTTCCCTCAAGAGAGAACGGAAAAGCTTTCAGTAGAATTGAAGTTTCATCAGCGCCATCACGCCTGACAATAGAACAGGCTGCCTGGAAATCTCTCAAGTGCTTGATAGGCTCTTGAGCAGGTAGGCCATGAAACTTCGGCATCAAATTTAGCAGTGCGGTCTTTATTTCAAAATCCGTAGCTACCGCTGGATGATGCGCGTGAAATGGTTGCAGTGTAAAATCAGGAGCTTCTTCCTCCTGAATGGTAATTCTTCTAGCTGCCATGTTTTCTGCACGTAAAATAACCGAATCAGTAGAACGGGGGCTGGTTTCTTCCTCAGATTCACTTTCAGATCCGCCCTCAGAGCGGACTAACGTACACTGTTCTCGCCTTATTCGTGAAATTGTTCTTTCAATTTCAGGATCGAATATTAGCAAGCGCGGATCAGGAAGTGAACGTGTCATTTGACAGAAGAAACACGCAACTCATAGTAGCAAAATTAAAGAAAATGCAAATAAATAAATTCTAATTAATAAAATAAGCACTCTATTGCAACTCCCCGGCAACGGCGCCAAAAATTGATGAGGATGCAGAAGCTGGTGAATTAAAAATTTATTAAAATGGTTACGTTGCAAGTATAGTTCTTAACTCACCGAAAATCTACCTATCAATTTAGAAATATGTCACTGAAAGTTTAAATTAAAATTACTGGGAGTTTTAAGTCCCAGGTCGTCTCCCAACGAGTTGTAGAAAAGTGTGCTGTATTATTAATCAGGTATTCCAAAAAGAGTTGAGCTAAGTAAATTGGGATTTAAATTGAGGAATTTTAAATAATAAAAATGAAAGGCCTTGACTGGGAATTGATTGGTTAGACTCTCTATCATTGATGGTGTGATTGTAAGATTAATTTATAATTAATAGTTGTTCTGTTTGGTTATCCCTTACTAGATAAGTGAAAGTCAAACAAGTGGAAATGCCAGATCTGTTCACAAGTTGCAACCCACTTAGTTTAAAGGAATTGGCGTCAGTGACAGGATAGCAATCCAACATTTAACCCAATTACAAATTTTTTCTTTCAATCCTTCCAACTCAAGAGTTCCCTTTAATCAACTCCCCATCAAGTAATAAAACTACTCACGCATTGTAAATAAAGAATTCATGGCACATGAAAGGGAATTAAAAGAAGACATGATTATTGGAATGGGAATTAAATTAAAAAGAAATAACCTTGCATTAATTAATCATAAAAATATCTGAATGACAAAATTGAACATAACAAAGAACATGGAAGAATAAAACCAAGTTAAGAGAACAAACTAGGGTGATGAAGTCTTGATGAGGAAAATAACTCTTCTCAGTGTTCCAATGCTAAGATCAATTGAAAATTAAAATTCTCAAAACTAGAGAGAAAAACCTAAGAGAGTCAAAAACTAGATCTAAACTACTCAATGAATGTGTCTCTTGTTTCTGCATATTCTCTGACTCTAGTCTGCTGTTCTGGGCCGAAAACTGGGCCGAAATAGGGTCCAAGGTCGTTGGTATCAGATTCTGCAGTTTATGCAGATCGCGCATGTCACGCGATCGCATCGTCCATGCGGACGCATCACTAGCGCTTTTCCTGTTCACGCGTTCGCGTCGCCCACGCTACCGCGTTGCTTGTGCTTTCCAATCCGCGCAGCCATGCAAGCCATGCGGCCGCGTCACTGCGATTTGCGCTCCTTCGCGCGGTCGCTTGAGCCATGCGACCGCGTCACTTTTCACTGGTTATCTCCTCAATTTCTTGTGTTCCTTCCATTTTTGCTAGCTTCCTCTCCAATCTCCGTCTCATTCATGCCCTATAAAGCCTGAAACACTTGACACACAGATTACGGCATCGAATGGAATAAAAGAGAATTAAAATTAAATAATTAAAGTCTCTAGGAAGCAATTTTCAAACATGTAATAAATTCAGGAAGGAAATCTAAATGCATGCTAAATTGATGAATAAGTAGGTAAAGATCACGACAAAACCACACAATTAAACACAATATAAACTATAAAATAGTGGTTTATCAGGCTCATAGGGTGGTTGATATGGTGGATAATGGTTAGGACCATGTGATAGTGTTTGGTAGTAGGGGGCTTCTGAGTATGGTGGTCCAGAGTTGTGTTAAGGGGGTGGTTCATAAGCATATGGTGGGACTTGTTGGTAGCTACAAGGGGATCCACCATATCTATTATCTTGGTACGCACATTGGAATGGCTCTTGACCATAATAATTTGGTGGGGGTTGGTTGTCACGAAAAGGTCCACCATAACTATTGTTGTGGCATGCATTGTATGATGGTCGTTATCTATGGTATCTTGGAAGGTGTTGTTGCCTAAAGGGTTGATTAGATCTTCATGGCTCCTTCCATCTTTGATTGCTTTGACCTAGATGCATGTTCCTGTTATAGCTTCCATTCCTTACAACAACATTGGAACCAAACTTAAAGCCAGAGGGGTGAGAATTCATAGTAGCTAGTAAAAATTAAAAACAAAAATGAAAACAAATAAACAAGCAAAAGCAAATATTTACAATAACCAATAATAACGCACACGTTTGCAATTCCCCGGCAACGGCGCCATTTTGGCGAGATGGTTCTTGCCGGTAAAGAATTTCACAAAAATAATCACGTTGTAAGTATAGTTTCTAAATCAACAGAGAATCCTTTCGTACAAAAACTTGTTTGTCACTAAAGCAAACCCAGTAAAATTTATAACCAAAGTATTCAAACCTCAGGTCGTCTCTCAAGGAATTGCAGGGAGGTGTATTTATTATTTGTTATGGAAACAGGTATATTTTTGGGTTTTTGAAATAGGGAATAGGAAAATAAACTAGCAATAAAATAAACTAATTATAATGAAAACCATTGTAAGGTATAAGAACTGGAAATCCCATCCTAGTTATCCTTATCAGGTGTGACGAAAATTGTTTATTACTCCCACTTAGTTAACCCTTACTAAATAAAGGAAAGTCAAACGGACTAATCAATTTGATTCCTCAAGTCCTAGTCAACTCCTATGGAAAGACTAGCTTTAGAGGGATCCAAATCAATCAGCAAATTCCGAATTTCAATCAACAGCTGAGTTTGATAACTCAAGTGTCACCAATTACTCAAAAAAAGCAAAGGGAGGAAAAATCCAAATTATTTATATCATAAACAGAAGAAAGAAATCATAAATCTGAAATACCTCAAATTGCATTAAATAAAGAAAATCAAATCTAACATGGAGTTCATAAATCAAATTGGGAAAATAAACGAACCAAAGTTATAGAATAGATAAAAGTAGAAGAGAACATAAATTAGAGGAACATTGAACCTGAATTTGAGAAGAAAAAAATCATAAAGCTAAGAGAAATCCTAAATCCTAAAACCTAAGAGAGAGGAGATAGCCTCTCTCTCTCTATAAAAGCTACATCTAAAACTAAAATTTTGAATGATTTGCCGTCCCTATGAATGGATGGATTCCTCCACTTTATAGCCTCTATCTGTTTTTTCTGGGCTTGGATTTGGGCCAAAAAAGGGGTCCAGAAATCGCTGGGGGCGAATTCTGCAACTTTCTGCATGTGGCGTTTGGTGCACGAAATTGTGATCTCTAATAATGGCATTCAACTTGGTATGTGCTTCTACTAACTCAGCACTTTCTTCACAAACTCGCACAACTAACCAGCAAGTGTATTGGGTCGTCCAAGTAATAAACCTTACGTGAGTAAGGGTCGATCCTGCGGAGATTGTTTGTATGAAGCAAGCTATGGTCATCTTGTAAATCTCAGTTTGGCGGATAATAAATGGTTATGGAATTTTCGAATAGTAATAATAAATAAACAGAAAATAAAGATAAAAATACTTAGGTAAATCATTGGTGAGAATTTCAGATAAGTGTGTGGAGATGCTTTGTCCCTGTTTGATCTCTGCTTTCCTACTGCCTTCCTTCAATCCTTCTTACTCCTTTACATGGCAAGCTGTATGTAGGGCATCACTGTTGTCAATGGCTACCTCTTATCCTCTCATTGAAAAAGGTCCAAATGATCTTGTCACAGCACGACTAATCATCTGTGGGTTCTCGATCATGCCGGAATAGAATCCATTGATTCTTTTGTGTTTGTCATCACGCCCAACAATCGCGAGTTTGAAGCTCGTCACAGTCATTCAATCCTTGAATCCTACTCGAAATACCATAGACAAGGTTTAGACTTTCCGGATTCTCATGAATGCCGCCAACAATTCTAGCTTATACCACGAAGATTCTGATTAAGGAATCCAAGAGATATGCGCCCGGTCTAAGGTAGAACGGAAGTGGTTGTCAATCACGCGTTCATAGGTGAGAATGATGATGAGTGTCATGAATCATCACATTCGTCATGTTAAAGTGCAACAAATATCTTAAATAGGAATAAACTGAATTGAATAGAAAATAGTAGTAATTGCATTAATACTCGAGGTACAGTAGAGCTCCACACCCTTAATCTATGGTGTGTAGAAACTCCACCGTTGAGAATACATAAGTGATGAAGGTTCAGGCATGGCCGAGAGGCCAGCCTCCAAAACGTGCTCAAAGGATCAAAATACAATCCAGAGATGTACAATAGAATAGTAAAATGTCCTATTTATACCAGACTAGCTACTAGGGTTTACAGAAATAAGTAATTGATGCATAAATCCACTTCCGAGGCCCACTTGGTGTGTGCTTGGGCTGAGCTTGAGATTTACACGTGCAGAGGCTTCTTTTGGAGTTGAACGCCAAGTTGTAACGTGTTTTTGGCGTTCAACTCTGGTTCGTGACGTGTTTCTGGTGTTTGACTCTAGAATGCAACATGGAACTGGCATTGGGTGCCAGTTTACGTCGTCTAATCTCGAATAAAGTATGAACTCTTATATATTGCTGGAAAGCTCTGGATATCTGCTTTCTAATGCCATTGAGAGCGCACCATTTGGAGTTCTGTAGCTCCAGAAAATCCATTTCGAGTGCAAGGAGGTCAGAATCCAACAGCACCAGTAGTCCTTTTGTCAGAGTTTTGCTCAGGTCCCTCAATTTCAGCCAAAAAATACTAGAAATCATAGAAAAATACACAAACTCATAGTAAAGTCCAGAAATGTGAATTTATCATAAAAAACAATGAAAACATCCCTAAAAATAGCTAGATTCTACTAAATACTACCTAAAAATAATGCCAAAAAGCGTATAAATTATCCGCTCATCACAACACCAAACTTAAATTGTTGCTTGTCCCCAAGCAACTGAAAATCAAATAGGATAAAAAGAAGAGAATATACTATAAATCCCAAAATATCAATGGATATTAGTTCTGAATTAGATGAGCAAGACTTGTAGCTTTTTGTTTCTGAACAGTTTTGGCATCTCAGTTTTTCCTTTGAAATTTAGAATGATTGGCATCTCTAAGAACTTAGAATTTCAGATAGTGTTATTGATCCTCCTAGTTAAGTTTTTTGATTCTTTAACACAGTTACTTTTATGAGTCTTGGCCGTGGCCCTAATCACTTTGTTTTCCAGTATTACCACTGGATACATAAATGCCACAGACACATGACTGGGTGAACCTTTTCAGATTGTAACTCAGCTTTGCTAAAGTCCCCAGTTAGAGGTGTCCAGAGTTCTTAAGCACACTCTTTTTGCTTTGGATCACGATTTTAACCACTCAGTCTCAAGCTTTTCACTTGAACCTGCATGCCACAAGCACATGGTTAGGGACAACTTGATTTAGCCGCTTAGGCCTGGATTTTATTTCCTTGGGCCCTCCTATCCATTGATGCTCAAAGCCTTGGATCCTTTTTACCCTTGCCTTTTGGCTTTAAGGGCTATTGGCTTTTTCTGCTTGCTTTTTCTTTTTTTTTTTCTATTTTTTTGCCACTTTTTTTCGCAAGCTTTTGCTTTTTCACTGCTTTTTTCTTGCTACAAGAATCAATTTCATGATTTTTCAGATTATCAATAGCATTTCTCTTTGTTCATCATTCTTTCAAGAGCCAACAATTTTAACATTCATAAACAACAAGATAAAAAATATGCACTGTTCAAGCATTCATTCAGAAAACAAAAAGTATTGTCACCACATCAATATAATTAAACTAATTTCAAGGATGAATTTGAAACTCATGTACTTCTTGTTCTTTTGTATTAGAAACATTTTTCATTTAAGAGAGGTGAAGGATATATGGAATTATTTATAGCCTTAAGACATAGACACTAGAGACTAATGATCATGTAATGAAGACACAAACATAGATAAATTATGACATAAAAACCGGAAAAAAACAGAGAAATAAGAACAAGGAATGAGTCCACCTTAGTCATGATGACGTCTTCTTCTTGAAGGACCAATGATGCTCTTTGAGCTCCTCTATGTCTCTTCCTTGCCTTTGTTGCTTGATCCCTAGTGATTTTGGTGCTCCTATCCTTAGTTGCTCCCAATAATTATGTGGAGGAAAATGTATCCCCTGAGATATCTCAGGGATTTCTTGATGACGGAATTCCTCATGCTTTTATTGAGGTCCATGAGTGGGCTCGGTTGATGTGCAGTCAAATGCTCTGCTACTGAGCTATGGACCCTTGAGATGAATCTCTCCATCTCCCATGACTCAGAGGTGGAAGCAATTGCCTTCCCTTTCCTCTTTCTTGAGGTTTCTCTGGCCTTAGGTGCCATCAATGGTTATGGAAAAGAAAAAAAGCTATGCTTTTACCACACGAAACTTAGAATGTTGCTCGTCCTCGAGCAAGAGAAGAAAGAATAGAAGGAGAAGAGAAAGAGATGGAGGAGAGGGAGAGAGGTTTGTGTTTCGGCCATTTAGGGTGGGTTTGGGTGGGAAGGATGGATGGATGTGAGTGGTGAAGAGGTGATGAGGAAAAGAGATTGAGGTGATTGGTGAAGAAGAGAGAAGGTGAGTTGAGGTAGGTGGGGATCCTGTGGGGTCCATAGATCCTGAGGTGTTAAGGATTTAACATCCCTGCACCAATTGGGCATGTAAAATGCCCTCTGCATGTAATCCTGGCGTTTAACGCCAGACTGATGCTTGTTTCTGGCGTTAAACGCCAGTTTTATGCTTGTTTTATGCGTTCAACGCCAGTCTGCAGCATATTTCTAGCCTTGAACGCCAGCTTTCGTCAGTGTGTAATCCTGGCGTTTAAACGCCAGATTGCTGCATGTTTCTGGCGTTCAACGCCAGATCCATGCTCTGTTCTAGCGTTGAATGCCAGCCAGATGCTCCTTACTGGCGTTTAAACGCCAGTGAGCCCTTTCTCCAGGGTGTGCTATTTCTTCTGTTGTTTTTGATTTTGTTTTTAATTTTTGTATTTGTTTTGTGACTCCACATGATCATGAACCTAAGAAAACATAAAAGAACAATAAAAATAAAATTATAAAAATTGGGTTGCCTTCCAATAAACGCTTCTTTAATGTCATTAGCTTGACAGTGGGCTCTCATGGAGCCTCACAGGTGATCAGGTCAATGTTGTGGACTCCCAACACTAAACTGAGAGTTTGAGTGTGGGGGTTCAACACCAAACTTAGAGTTTGGTTGTGGCCTCCCAACACCAAACTTAGAGTTTGATTGTGGGGGCTTTGTTTGACTCTGTATTGAGAGAAGCTTTTCATGCTTCCTTTCCATGGTTGCAGAAGAAGATCCTTGAGCTTTAAACACAAGGTAGTCCCCATTCAATTGAAGGACTAGTTCTCCTCTGTTAACATCAATCACAGCTCCTGCTGTGGCTAGGAAGGGTCTTCCAAGGATGATGTATTCATCCTTATTCTTCCTAGTTTCTAAGATTATGAAATCAGCAGGGATGTAAAGGTCTTTAACCTTCACTAACACGTCCTCTACTAATCCATAAGCTTGTCTTTGTGACCTGTCTGCCATCTCTAATAATAATGTGGCAGGCTGTACCTCAATGATCCTCAGCTTCTCCATTACAGAGAGTGGCATAAGATTTATGCCTGACCCTAGGTCACACAAAGCCTTCTCAAAGGTCATGGTACCTATGGTATAGGGTATTGAGAATTTACCAGGATCTTGTCTCTTTTGAGGTAAGGTTTGCTAAACCCATGTATCTAGTTCACTAATGAGCAAGGGAGGTTCACCTTCCCAAGTCTCATTACCAAACAACTTGGCATTCAGCTTCATGATAGCTCCCAGATATTGAGCAACCTGCTCTCCATTTGCATCTTCCTATTCTTCAGAGGAAGAATAGTCTTCAGAGCTCATGAATGGCAAAAGGAGGTTTAATGGGATCTCTATGGTCTCTGTATGAGCCTCAGATTCTTTTAGGTCCTCAATAAGGAACTCCTTCTTGTTTAGGAGACGTCCCATGAGGTCTTTCTCATTGGGATTCACGTCCTCCCCTTTCTCCTTGGATTCGGCCATATTGACAATATCAATGGCCTTGCACTCTCTTTTTAGATTTTCTTCAATATTGCTTGGGAGAGTACTAGAAGGAGTTTCATTGACTTTCTTACTCAGCTGGCCCACTTGTGCCTCCAAATTTCTGATGGAGGACCTTGTTTCACTCATGAAACTTAAAGTGGCCTTAGACAGATCAGAGAAAATGTTTGCTAAGTTAGAGGTGCTCTGCTCAGAATTCTCTGTCTGTTGCTGAGAAGATGATGGAAAAGGCTTGTTATTGCTGAGCCTATTTCTTCCACCATTATTAAAGCCTTGTTGGGGCTTTTGTTGATCCTTTCATGAGAAATTTGGATGATTTCTCCATGAAGAATTATAGGTGTTCCCATAAGGTTCACCCATGTAATTTACCTCTGCTATTGCAGGGTTCTCAGGATCATAAGCTTCTTCTTTAGAAGATGCCTCTTTAGCACTGTTGGATGCATTTTGCCATCCATTCAGACTTTGAGAAATCATGTTGACTTATTGAGTCAACATTTTGTTCTGAGCCAATATGGCATTCCGAGCATCAATTTCAAGAACTCTCTTCCTTTGAGGCGTCCCATTATTCACGGAATTTCTCTCAGAAGTGTACATGAACTGGTTATTTGAAACCATGTCAATAAGTTCTTGAGCTTCTGCAGGCATTTTCTTTAGGTGAATGGATCCTCCTGCAGAATAGTATAGTGACATCTTAGAGAACTCAGATAGACCATAATAGAATATATCCAGAATGGTCCACTCTGAAAGCATGTCAGAAGGACACCTTTTGGTCATCTGCTTGTATCTTTCTCAAGCTTCATAGAGGGATTCACCATCTTTTTGTTTGAAGGTCTGAACATCCACTCTAAATTTGCTCAACTTTTGAGGAGGAAAGAACTTAGCCAAGAAGGTTGTGACCAGCTTATCCCAGGAGTCCAGGCTATCTTTAGGCTGAGAGTCCAACCATGTTCTAGCTCTGTCTCTTACAGCAAAAGGGAAAAGCATGAGCCTGTAGACTTCAGGATCTACTCCATTAGTCTTAATAGTCTCACAGATCTGCAAGAACTCAGTTAAAAACTGATAGGGATCTTCTGATGGGAGTCCATGGAACTTGCAGTTCTGTTGCATTAGATCAACTAGTTGAGGTTTCAGCTCAAAATTGTTTGCTCCAGTGGTAGGGATTGAGATGCTTCTTCCATCAAACTTGGAAGTAGGTGTAGTATAATCACCAAGCACCTTCCTTGCATTATTGTTGTTAGGTTCGGCTGCCATATCCTTTTCTTGTTCGAAAATTTCAGTAAGGTTGTCTCTGGATTGTTGTAATTTAGCTTCTCTTAGTTTCCTCTTCAGAGTCCTTTCAGGTTCCAGATCGGCTTCAACAAGAATGCCTTTTTCCTTGTTCCTGCTCATATGAGAAAGAAGAGAACAGAAAAGGAAGAGGAATCCTCTATGTCACAGTATAGAGATTCCTTTATGTTAGTAAAAGAAAAAAGGGATAAAAGAAGGAAAAGAGTTAAGAATCCAAACACAAGGGGGAAGATAGGTTTGAATTCTTGAGATGAAGAGAAGTGTTAGTAAATAAATAAAGAAATAGAAGAAGAAGAGAGAGAGGAGTTTTCAAAAATTAATTTTGAAGAATAAGTTAGTGATTTTCGAAAATTAAAGGAAGAAATAAAATTAAAATTAAAATTTGAAACAATTAGTTAATTAAGAAAATTTTGAAAAAGAGGGAAGTGATTTTTGAAAATTAGAGAAGAAAAGTAGTTAGGTGGTTTTGAAAAAGATAAGAAACAAACAAAAAGTCAATTATTAGTTGAAAAAGATTTGAAAATCAATTTTGAGAAGATAAGAAGTTAGAAAAGATATTTTGAAATCAAATTTTTTGAAAAAGATAAAAAGATATGATTGAAAAAGATTAATTAAAAAGATTGATGGAAAAGATATTTTGAAAAAGATTTGATTTTTAAAATCAAAATTGATTACTTGACTAACAAGAAACTAAAAGATATGATTCTAGAATTTAAAGATTGAACCTTTCTTAACAAGAAAGTAACAAACTTCAAATTTTTGAATCAATCACATTAATTGTTAGTAAAGTTTCAAAAATTTGAAATAAAATTAAGAAAAAGAGTTTGAAAAAATATTTTTAAATATTTTCAAAAATTAATAAGAAAAATGAAAAAGATTTGATTTTTGAAAAAGATTTTGGAAAGATAAAATTTTTAAATTTGAAAATTTGACTTGACTTATAAGAAATAGCTAAGTTTTAAAAATTTCTGATTAAGTCAACCTAAATTTTCGAAATTTATGGGCAAAATAAGGAAAAGATATTTTTTTATTTTTGAATTTTTAATGAGGAGAGAGAAAAACATAAAAATGATCCAAAACATGAAAATTTTGGATCAAAACACATGATGCATGCAAGAACACTATGGATGTCAAGATGAACACCAAGAACACTTTGAAGATCATAATGAACATCAAGAACATATTTTTGAAAAATTTTTGATGCAAAGAAAACATGCAAGACACCAAACTTAGAAATCTTTAATGCTTAGACACTATGAATGCAAAAATGCACATGAAAAACAACAAAAGACACAAAACAAGAAAACATCAAGATCAAACAAGAAGACTTACCAAGAACAACTTGAAGATCATGAAGAACACCATGCATGAATTTTCGAAAAATGCATAAATTTTTAGAAATATGCAATTGACACCAAACATAAAAATTGACTCAAGACTCAAACAAGAAACACAAAATATTTTTTATTTTTATGATTTTATTAATTTTTTTGTATTTTTTTTCGAAAATAAATTTTGGAAAAATGAAAAAGAGAAGAAAAATTTTGAAAGATTTTTGAAAACTTTTTGAAAACAAAAGAAGCATATGGTGGGACTTGTTGGTAGCTACAAGGGGGTCCACCATATCTATCATCTTGGTATGCACATTGGAGTGGCTCTTGACCATAGTAATTTGGTGGGGGTTGGTTGTCACGAAAAGGTCCATCATAACTATTGTCGTGGCATGCATTGTATGATGGTCGTTGTCTATGGTATCTTGGAAGGTGTTGTTGCCTAAAGGGTTGATCAGATCCTCGTGGCTCCTTCCATCTTTGATTGCTTTGACCTGGATGCATGTTTCTGTTATAGCTTCCATTCCTTACAACAACATTGGAACCAAACTTAAAGCCAGAGGGGTGAGAATTCATAGTAGCTAGTAAAAATTAAAAACAAAAATGAAAACAAATAAACAAGCAAAAGCAAATATTTACAATAACCAATAATAAGGCACACATTTGCAATTCCCCGGCAACGGTGCCATTTTGACGAGATGGTTCTTGCCGGTAAAGAATTTCACAAAAATAATCACGTTGTAAGTATAGTTTCTAAATCAACAGAGAATCCTTTCGTACAAAAACTTGTTTGTCACTAAAGCAAACCCAGTAAAATTTATAACCGAAGTATTCAAACCTCAGGTCGTCTCTCAAGGAATTGCAGGGAGGTGTATTTATTATTTGTTATGGAGACAGGTATATTTTTTGGTTTTTGAAATAGGGAATAGGAAAATAAATTGGCAATAAAATAAACTAATTATCATGAAAACCATTTCAAGGTATAAGAACCGGAAATCCCATCCTAGTTATCCTTATCAGGTGTGACGAAAATTGTTTATTGCTCCCACTTATTTAACCCTTACTAAATATAGGAAAGTCAAGTGGACTAATCAATTTGATTCCTCAAGTCCTAGTCAACTCCTATGGAAAGACTAGCTTTAGAGGGATCCAAATCAATCAGCAAATTCCAATTTTCAATCAACAGCTGAGTTTGATAACTCAAGTGTCACCAATTACTCAACCAAAGCAAAGGGAGGAAAAATCCAAATTATTTATATCATAAATAGAAGAAAGCAATCATAAATCTGAAATACCTCAAATTGCATTAAATAAAGAAAATCAAATCTATCATGGAGTTCATAAATCAAATTGGGAAAATAAACGAACTAAAGTCATAGAATAGATAAAAGTATAAGAGATCATAAATTAAAGGAATATTGAACCTGAATTTAAGAAGAAACAATCATAAAGCTAAGAGAAATCCTAAATCCTAAAACCTAAGAGAGAGGAAAGAGCCTCTCTCTCTCTAGAAAAACTAAATCTAAAACTAAAATTGTGAATGATTTGCCATCCCTATGAATGGATGGATTCCTCCATTTTATAGCCTCTATCTGTGTTTTATGGGCTTGGATTTGGGCCAAAAAGGGGTCCAGAAATCGCTGGGGGCGAATTCTGCAACTTTCTGCATGTGGCGTCTGGTGCACGAAATTGTGATCTCTAATAATGGCATTCAACTTGGTATGTGCTTCTACTAACTCAGCACTTTCTTCACAACCTCACACAACTAACCAGCAAGTGTACTGGGTCGTCCAAGTAATAAACCATACGTGAGTAAGGGTCGATCCCACGGAGATTGTTTGTATGAAGCAAGCTATGGTTATCTTGTAAATCTCAGTTAGTTGAATAATAAATGGTTATGGAATTTTCGAAAAGTAATAATAAATAAACAGAAAATAAAGATAGAAATACTTAGGTAAATCATTGGTGAGAATTTCAGATAAGTGTGTGGAGATGCTTTGTCCCTGTTGGATCTCTGCTTTCCTACAGCCTTCCTTCAATCCTTCTTACTCCTTTCCACGGCAAGCTGTATGTAGGGCGTCACCGTTGTCAAAGGCTACTTCCCATCCTCTCAGTGAAAAAGGTCCAAATGCTCTTGTCACAGCACGGCTAATCATCTGTCGGTTCTCGATCATGCAGGAATAGAATCCATTGATTCTTTTGCGTTTGTCATCATGCCCAACAATCGCGAGTTTGATGCTCGTCACAGTCATTCAATCCTTGAATCCTATTCGGAATACCATAGACAAGGTTTAGACTTTTTGGATTCTCATGAATGCCGCCAACAATTCTAGCTTATACCACGAAGATTCTGATTAAGGAATCCAAGAGATATGTGCCCGGTCTAAGGTAGAACGGAAGTGGTTGTCAATCACGTGTTCATAGGTGAGAATGATGATGAGTGTCACGAATCATCACATTCGTCATGTTAAAGTGCAACGAATATCTTAGAATAAGAATAAACTGAATTGAATAGAAAATAGTAGTAATTGCATTAATACTCGAGGTACAGCAGAGCTCCACACCCTTAATCTATGGTGTGTAGAAACTCCACCGTTGAGAATACATAAGTGATGAAGGTTCAAGCCGAGAGGCCAGCCTCCAAAACGTGATCAAAGGATCAAAATACAATCTAGAGATGTACAATAGAATAGTAAAATGTCCTATTTATACTAGACTAGCTACTAGGGTTTACAGAAATAAGTAATTGATGCATAAATCTACTTCCGGGGCCCACTTAGTGTGTGCTTGGGCTGAGCATGAGCTTTACACGTGCAGAGGCTTCTTTTGGAGTTGAACGCCAAGTTGTAACGTGTTTTTGGCGTTCAACTCTGGTTCGTGACATGTTTCTGGCGTTTGACTCTATAATGCAGCATGGAACGGGGGTTGAGTGCCAGTTTATGTCATCTAATCTCGAATAAAGTATGGACTATTATATATTGCAAAAAAGCTCTGGATATCTACTTTCCAATGCCGTTGAGAGTGCGTCATTTGGAGTTTTGTAGCTCCAGAAAATCCATTTCGCGTGCAGGGAGGTCAGAATCCAACAGCATCAGTAGTCCTTTTGTCAGAGTTTTGCTCAGGTCCCTCAATTTTAGCCAAAAAATACCTGAAATCACAGAAAAATACACAAAGTCATAGTAAAGTCCATAAATGTGAATTTAGCATAAAAACCAATGAAAACAACCCTAAAAGTAGCTAGATTCTACCAAAAACTACCTAAAAATAATTCCAAAAAGCGTATAAATCATCCGCTCATCAACGTCCATCACGCGTGCGCGTCGTTTGGAAGTTTTCCTTATCACGCGTACGCGTCAGTAATGCATACGCGTCGCTCGTGCTTTTGTGTTAGGCATACGTCCATGTCGTCCACGCATCCGCGTCACTGCCATTTCCTTCAAAACTTTATTTTCGTGCGTTCCTTCCACTTTTGCATGTTTCCTTCGTGTTCTCTAAGCCATTCCTGCCCTATAAAGCTCAAAAATACTCAATACACGGATCATGGCATCGAATGGTAATAAAGTATAATTAAAATTATCAATTTTATGGTGTAGGAATCATATTTTCACATAAATTAAGGAATAAGGAAGGAATTGTAAAACTATGCAATTTATATGAATAAGTGAGCAAAGACTTGATAGAAACAACTCAATTGAGCATAATATAAATCATAAAATAGTGGTTAATCAAAGACCAACACCTAACTCTGTTAAATGGCTAGGCCAAAACTAGAAAGGCATGAAATAGTGACTAAAAGGAAAAAGGCACTCCTCAACCAAGGATACCACCAGAACAGTCAAAACAAAGGAATTTCAGAAAATTAAAGCATTTAAAACTCAAAAGGTTGCTCAAAGCGGCAACCCAAGTGTGAAAATGTTTTGATTAAAAACTAAAACATTGCTAGAAAGCAACTGAAAAGTGTCAGGAGAACTATCCAAAAAATTACAAAACCAAGAGTTCAAAGGTCAACAAGTCGAACCATACTAATACATAATCAGAAGAGAAATAAAAAAGAGAGAGTCACAATGGGTCCAGCTTCGATCCTGTTGCTGCATCCAGAGGAGTAGGAGGAATGACTGAGATCGGGACAGCTCCGACAACACCATCAGGGCCATTCAAGATCTCCACATCGGGGTTGGCCTCAGGTCGGGATGTCTCGACAGAAGAGTCTTTAGCAGGAGGATCCAGAGCAGGAATCTCATCATCATCAGGGGCTGGCACGATCTTACCATCTTCAACAATGTTATCCAAACTAAACAGTGTAAGGTCAGCATCAAGAGCAAGAACCTGGACTTGAGCTTTCAAATTCTCGTACAGAACGGTCATGACATTCACCACGTGACCTTGTAACTCGGTGTAATCATCATAAGAAGACTGGAGTTTTTCCTTAACCTCCAAAAGCTCACCATAAGTCTGGGTATAGCTCTCCTTAGCCTTTTTCGCCATATCTACAACCGAATTGGTAGCCGCCTCCACAACAGTGGCTTCGGCTTTCTCCTTCTCCACAGCAAGCTTCAGCCCAATGTTCTTTGCTTCTAGCTCAAGCCTCAACCCCTCCACCCTCTCATAATCAGTCTTAGCATTCCCAAGAAAGGCACTAGCAGTAGCATTGATAGGAGATTTCTTGAACTCCCTCGACAACGCAGCTCTAAGGTTGGCCATCCGGATACTGTTACTGGATATAAAGTCATGATGGTGGAGAATAGACACATCATCAGTCAGGACAAATCCATTCAGGGCAATGTACTCCGCAGTATATGCCCCAGCAATCCTTGGCCTTTTGGGAGAAGTCCCAATGGAAGAGGGGGAAGAGGCAGCACCAGAAGTTGTCAGAGGCGGATCAGTAGAGGCCACCCGAACTTGAGGGATCGGGATGTTCTTCCTCGAACCCTGAGAACTAGGGTCTAGCTTCTTCGGTGGGACCTGGGAAGAACCCTCCTCTGATGACTTCCTCTGGATGGTTTGGGCAGCCACCGTTTTCTTGGTCTTGTGAAGGACCTTCATGGAATCAGAGCTGGCAACCATCTCTGAAAATGCAAAGGGATAAAAAAAATAGTCATATGAGGTACAATAACAAAATAAACGACAGTAAAATATTCTTTATAGGAAGTCAGACGCTACCTAGCTTAGAACGGAGGAGAGCAGGATCCTTTAAAAACTTTTTTGTATCCAAATGAGAAGGCTCCCCCTAGTGCTCCTCCAAAACACCCACAAAGGCCCTCTCTACCTCATCTAGACTCTCCCAAGAATGCTTAAGAACTACAGGCTCCTCTTGCCACCAAAGGGGAAAGGTAGGTTCCTTATTCTCATCAAGAAAAAAGATATGAACATCATCCACAGCCTGAACCTTAAAGTAGAAATTCTTAAAATCATGAAAGGAGTCATCAAAAATAGGAAACACCTTTCTACCCTGAGTAGCACGGAAGGAGATCCTAGAAGCTTTCTTCTTAGCTGCCCCTGGCTTGTTCAGCACGAACATGTAAAGAAAAAGACTGAGGGAAGGTCGGACACCCAACTCCTCGCACAGTAATTGAAAAATCTTCATAAAAGCCCAAGAGATGGGATGAAGTTGAGAAGGGGCAAGGTTGGAGTTCCAATGAAGGTCGGACTCAAACTTAGTAAAGGGAAGAGTAACACCTAACTTGGTAAAAAAGCAATCATATGCATAAAAGAAGGGATGCTCCGCCCGACTTAAGGGAGGAAAACTGACCCTCTTCTCAAGGTCGGGTGACACCAGCTCGTAGTCCTTCTCATTCTCCCTATTCTCACAGATCCTATGGTACCTACTAAATTTTACGCAGTATTCCGGATCCACTACTATGACACACCCGAACACTATGGAATCTAACAAGTCAGCCATACCATGGAGAACCTTTGTTGACATTTCAACAATATTTTTACGAGTAGACATAGAAACTACGCCTACAAGCAGGAAAATGAAAAAGACGTCACTACCAGACAACTCGGCCAGAAATAAAAAATACAGAAACAACCAGCAACTAGCAACAAGATAAATAATGGGCGTCCCAAGGATTCACAAAACCTAGAGTCACCCTTTGGAAGCAATACAAGCACAGAGAGAAAAGAGAATCGAAAGAAAACCAAAAGCCCAAACGCTAGCTTTTTTCAAAAAAATAACAAAAAGACAAAATGTGAAATGCATAAAACAGGCACCAACCTAGAATAAGGAAGAAACAGAAGAAATGGCGAGCGCGTGGCAAATCACGAACGATCCACACCAGTAAGTGCCTCGAAAGTTTCCGAAGAGAAAGAAAGCATAGGGCAAATCGAAGGAACAAGATGAAAAGAATATACTGTTCTCCAGAAAAGCAAAAGCAGATAGAAGCAAGAAACTTAAAGGAAGTAAAACCTCTTTGTTTTCAAACAAAATAGAAAGAGGAAAACAAAACGGCAAAAGGAATAAAAGCCCAATCGATAGGCTTTAAAAGCGCCTGCGTGAACCCAAGAAACTAACGCCCTCGAAAATGACACAGCATTTAAAGAGCAAACGAAAAACGCTCCACGTTTCAAAACAATATTAAAAGAGGCAAAAAAGCTCACCCGAAGGGAACAACAATGCCTCGAGAGAGGTCAACAAAGAATATGCTTTAGCTCGACCTCCCTTAGAAAAGGTTGAAACTCAACGAGGACAACCTCGGGAAAAGGTCGGAGCTTAAGCAGGGGTACTGTTCATACTCTGGCCCGAGCTATAGGGTCGGGTTGGCTAAAAGGGACCGACCTCATGAAAGGCTAGCCCACCATCGACCTCTTCACAAAGAGCTCAGACAATTGCCACAGAGGCCCAAGGAGGCCCAAAGTAAAGGAAACACTACCTACTAGAGGGCGATTGGCCAAAGATATGATCTCATCCATAAAAGATAAGATAAGATAATAAACTTATGTCAAAGGGAGATCGTCAAACACCACTATAAATACACTATAGCACCCAGGTATAACGCATACTCCAATTCTACAAAAAACCAGCTTATAGCCCGTACTGACTTAAGCATCAGAGTCTCTTGCACGTACCACCAACCCCCGGCGATCAAGGACAAGCACCACCTCCTGTTCCAATAAGTCGGACGCGGCAACCTTGACCAGACCAGAAGATCTCGTCCAAGATCGACCTCCCTGTTTCAGGTAACCCTCAGAACAGTAATTAATCAATCAAAGTCAAGAACATAAAAATCTATTTTAAAATACAACCAAGCATTTTATCAAACACTTGTAAGGCACAAAATAAAAGCATAGAAAAGTATCAAGAAATAGTAAAATCTAAGATTAACACATGCAAGGAATCAATAACCAACAAATAAAGAAAGAAGCAATAAACATGAAATACCTCAAATTGCATTAAAAGAAAATTGAATCTAACAAGAAGAGTTCATAAACTAAATTGGGAAAATAAAGAAATCAATAAGAGAAGATAAACTAAGATGCTAGAACAATAAAAGGTAGGAGAAAACTAAATTAAAGTCAGATAAAATTTTGAAGCTAAGAAGAAATAAGATTGAAAACCCTAAAACCTAGAGAGAGGAGAAAGCCTCTCTCTCTAGAAACCTATATCTAAAACCTAAAGTGTGTGAATGAATGAAAAGTTAATGATTGATGCCTTCTAAGTGCCCTCTACAGCCTCTTGTCTTCATTTTTGGGCCTGAAACTGGGTTAAAAATAGCCCAGAAATTGCCCCCAGCAAATTCGCTTTACTGAGGCACGTGACGTTCGTTACGCGTACGGGTCATTTGGTTAGTACTTGGTCACGCGTACGCGTCATCCATGTGCACGCGTGGACACCAGCGTCTCAAAACTTTAACTTCTTGTGTTTCTTCCACTTTCGCATGCTTCTTTTCCATCCTCTATGCCATTCCTACCCTATAAACTCTAAAAACACTTAACACACATATCACAGCATTGAATGGTAATAAGAGAGGATTAAAAATTAGTGATTTTAAGGCCTAAGAAGCATGTTTTCAATCATAGCACAAGATTAGGAAGGAAACTTAAAAACATGCAATTTACATGAATACGTCGGAGAATAATTGGCAAAATCCACTCCATTCAATCTAAAATATACTATAAAATAGTGGTTTATCAGTACTAATGCATTGCCAGTCTCCTTTTGAGCTTTTTTCTCTTTCAAACCCTCAGAAGCATGGTGAGGGCCTTGCACTCTTCTCTTGGATTTACCTCTGTGTTTCTTGGAAGAGTGTTGGGAGGTCTTTTAAGTATCCTGTTGCTCAACTGACCCACTTATACTTCCAAGTTCTAAATTGAGAACCAAGCCTCTTGCATAAAGCTTTGAGTGGTCTTGGAAAGGTCAGAGACTATTGTAGCTAAGTTAGAGAAGCTATGTTTTGAAGTCTCCATCTGCTGCTGAAAGGGTTGGAACTGCCTGTTGTTGAACCTATTTTGTTTAGTTCCTGATAGACCCCATTTTTGTGGTTTATCTTGTGTTGAATTTAGTGAATTTTATCAACTTTTCCCTTATTCATTCAATGAAATAGCATGGTTTTGTGAATTTCTCCTAACTGTGCTTTATGGTTGAAAACATGCTTTTTAGGCTTTTAATTAGTTAAATTTAATCCATTTTGATTCCACTCGATGTCTTGATATGTCAGTGATTTCTGGTTTAAGAGGCAAGGATTGGATAAAAAAGGTGAAGAAAAAGCACTTAAGATGGAGAATTCATGAAGAAATGAAGATTTGATAAATTCATTGCGACGCGTACACGTGACCCATGCGTACGCATGGCAAGCAGCACGTGACTTTATTAAAAAAAAACATAACTGGCAATTTTTGAGCTGCATTAAGCTCAAATCCCACTCATTTCTGAAGCTATTAGAGGGCAAAATCAAGAAGGATGTAGGAAACATGACTGAGGTTAGTTCTAGGGAGAGAAGATCCCTCTTCTCTCTAAAAATTAGGGTTCTTAGTTTAATTGTCTCTTAGATTTAGGTTTTGATTCTTGTTTTCAATTAGTTCTCCTTGCAATTTCTTGTTCTTACATTTTAATTCTCTTAGCTTTTCTTGTTAATTTCTCTTTTATGCCACTTTGAGTTTCATGAACCTTTGTTACTCTTAATTTCATTTAATACAAATTGATGTTTTCATGTTTATTGATGCTTGTTTGAGTTATCGTTGTTAGTTTCTTACATTTGGAAGTTTAGATTTTATTAATATTGCAATTTAATATGCTTTTCTTTTTATGCACACCAACTGTTTGATAAAATGCTTAGGTTAGTTTTAGAGTAGTTTTTCAGCATTCATGGCTTGGAAAGAAAAATTTGGCAATCTTGAGTCATTAATACCCAATTTAGATTGGTGATCTAGAGTTTGTTAATTGATCTTGTTTCCATTAACATTACTTATGGATTAGGATTAACTAGGCTTATTTGACTTTCTCTCAATGTTAGAGATAACAAATAAGATTAGCTCTTGATAATTATTATGTTATGATAAATGACTAGAATAGAAAATCTTTATTCTCAATCCTTGCCATGAATGCCCCTTTTTAGTATTTGTTATCCTTAGTTGGTTGATTTACTTTATTGTCATTTAAATTTCTTGCCCTTTTATCATCAACCCACCGTTGTGAATTGATGTTAGAACTTTGTTATGTCGATATAGAAGGCATCAATAAATCTAATCGTGAGTATAGTCTAACTGACACACAAATTTCACATCAAACAATTCTACAATCTATAACCGAGAGTATGAGTCCCGAGTCGTCTTCCCTATGAATTGCCTTAGAATGTACATCATTGATTAGGAAGTTTTTTGTGGTTTTGAGAGTTGGTGTAAGAATTCGAGCTAACAAAATGAACAACAATCAATTATGGTAGAAGCCTTGGCTAAAGGTGAGCATTGGAAGTTTCATAACTATAGCTTCCATCAATTGTACCAATAATTAATCATTGCTTCACTCAGTCAACTCCTAAGCTTGGAGGAAGATTTAGTGAAGATAATTAACTTGAATCACAAGTCCTATCCTAACCTCAAGAGAGTCTAGATTGAGTGATACACAAGTCAA
This sequence comes from Arachis hypogaea, assembly GCF_003086295.3. Lineage (NCBI taxonomy): Eukaryota > Viridiplantae > Streptophyta > Magnoliopsida > Fabales > Fabaceae > Arachis > Arachis hypogaea. Next base: position 64,833,072 of record NC_092036.1, read on the forward strand.
TTAGCAATTCTCAATTGAAGATTAACAATTGATGTTGACTATTCAAGAATCTCCAACAACTCAACCCCTAAGCCAAGTAAGAGGAATCTACTCCATAATTAGGGTTGGCATTTCCTCAAACAATTGGTGAGCAATAGTAAGAAACATTAGCAAATTAAGAAAAAGGATTCAAAATCAAACTATTTAACTCAAGACAAGCATCAACAACCAAACAATTGAAAGAAACTCATCACTTCATTGATCAAAATCCAAATAGCAAAGTCACAAATTTAAGATCTAGAATAAATGAATCAAACGAGCATTAATTGAGAAGAAAAGAGTAGATCTACAACTTTGAATCAAAAGAACAATGAATTAGCCATGGATCTCTCCAAGAATTCTAAGAGAAATTGAGATGGAGATTGTAGAGTTCTAGAGAGAGGTTAGAGTTTATCTCTCTTCCAAAGTGTAACTAACTAGGAGAAAATATCTAGAAAATGTAAAAATGAGTGAATGAATCCTAATCCTCTATTCCTTGGGTCTTTTTAGCTCTTCCCGCCCGAAATTTGCACCAGCCAGGGCTTGTAATTGCTCCCAAATCGCTGGTCACATTTTCTTTTTAAAAACCACGTGCGGCATCTGATATACCCCATTTTTAGGGTTTATCCAGTATTGATTTCAAGGGTTTTATCAATGATTCTACACACTTTTCATATGAAAATATATGACTTTGTGTTCCATTCCCAATTTTGCCTCATGGATGAAAACATGCTTCTTTTGCACTAAATTAGATATATTTCTAATCCTCATCCATGCCATTCGATGCTGTGACCTGTGTGTTAAGTGGTTTCAGAGTTTATAGGGCAAGGATGACTTGGAGAAGAGAATGGAAGCATGTACAAAGGAAAGGAGCATAGGAAATTAAGCTTTGGAAACTTCGGCACCGACGCGTGCACGCACATGGCGCGTCCGCACAATTCTATGCCATTAAAGCCAAAGCTAGGAGCCAAGCTACGAGCCGGTGCGTGTAGCGGCTAAGTCATGAGCCTCATGGATGCGTCCGCACAGATTGCGCCTACGCATGGATTGCAGTTTCCCAGGGGCGCGTGCGCGTGCTGCGCGTACGCGCCGGTGGTAACACATGATTTTTTTAAGAGAGCACATGACCAGAGCGTGGAGACAGTTAGAGACCCTATTTTGGGGAAGTGCATTGGTGGGAAAAGCTTAAAGAGGCAAAGGATTGAAGGGTTAAGGGACTTTTAGCTCATTTTGCATGTTCTTAGATATTTTCTTAGAGTTGATTACATTTTAGGGGTAGAGAGAGAGACTCCAACCTCTCTCTAGGGTTTCATTCTCCACATTCTCCACTACAATTCTCCTTTGATTTCTCTTGGTGAGATCCATTATAATACACTTTTATTTTTATGCAATTAGTAGATCTACTCTTCTCATATTCTCAATTTGTGTTCTTTGATCCTCTCACTTTGGATCTACCTTTTGCCTTTGTTACTTGGATTTGGAACTAGTGAATTGAGGTACTTTCATATCCATTACTTGTAATTGTTCAATTCTAGATAATTGTGTGATTTAGGTCTCTTCATTTCAATTCTTCATCCTAATTTCTTAATGCCTCTTATGAATGCCCATCATATGTTTGATAAAATGCCAACACTAGTTATGGAGTAAAAGTTTCTCACTTGGCTTAGGGTTTGGACCATTATGAAAAATTGAATAGTGGATGTCTATTGTTGATTAAGAATTAAGGATTGCTAATTAGCTTGGAATGCACTAAAGCTAGATTCTCTTAGGGTGAAGCTAGGACTTGTGGTTCAAGCTAGTCACTTTCACTTGACTCTCCTCTATACTTGGAGGTTGACTAAGTGGAGCAAGACTTAATTGTCATCATCATTGAAGGAAACTATAGTGATAGAATTTCTAGTGCTAACCCTAGGCCAAGTCTTTTAATATTGATTACTTGTCACCTAACCTTTGTTAATTTGAATTAGTGCATCGACCTTTAACCATTACAATAAAAGCCTCCTAATCAATAACATGTATTCTCTAGCAATTCCAAGGGAAGACGACTCGGGAGATTGATACTCTCGATTGTAAATTGTAGAATTGTTTGATGCAAGGTTTGAGTGTCGAGTAGACTATACTCATGATTGTACTCATTATTGAATTCTATATCGACATAAAAACTTTGTTTATCAGCATCGGCGCGTACGCGTATAGTACGCGTACGCGTCCCTGGAGCATCGCAATCCATGCGCAGGCGTCAAGCGTGCATGCGCATCCCTGAGGATTTGGCTTAGCCGTGTAAACACGCCGGCTGAGGCATTTGGCTTCTTCGCGTATGCGCCGCGGCTCAAACTCCAAAGCTCCATTTTTTTCATGCTTCTTCCCTTTATGCATGCTTCCTTCCCTCCTTCTAGGCCATCCTTGTCCTGTAAGTTCTGAAATCACTTAACAAACGGATCACGGCATCGAGTGGTAATAGAGGGGGTTAAAATGTGTCTAAATTAGTGTAAAAGAAGCATGTTTCCATCTCTAAAGCAAAGTTGGGAAAGGAACACAAAATCATACATTTTTATGTGAATAAGTGTGGAAGATCATTAATAAATCCCCAAAAAAACATGCAAGATAAACCCTAAAAATGGGGTTTATCAACCTCCACACACTTAAACTATAGCATGTCCTCATGCTAAAGGAAAGTAAAGACCAAAGGGTTACAAGAGAATGAGATTCATGAAATGCAATCTACTTATACGAATGCAACTAAGATGAGTGCTATTATCTTCTTGGTTATAAGCAAATCAATCTCCCAATAACATCCATGAGTACATAGGGCAAACGTGCTAAGGTGCTATATGAACTCTATCAATTCAAGTAACCAATTGGAGTGTGTGTGACTTGCATGAAGAACGCTCGTGAGATCCGGGAACAAGAAGTTGAGCTTTGAACCCTCACCGAAAGTGTATGCACTCTATTCGCTCGGTGTATAGGGTTAATCACTCAATTCTCCTCTACTTCATGCTTTCCAAAATTTGTTCCTCATCTAACAATCAACAATCATTCAATGCATGCATACAAATATCATGAGGTCTTTCTCGAAGGATGTAATGGGGCTAGGGTCAAGGTATGGTCATATATGGTCAAGTGAGCTTGAAATTTAAATATTTGATGGGCTTAAACTTTCCCACCTAACTTATGACAACCTATACAATTAAGTGCTAACCTAACTACCCATTCTTCACTTTTTCACACACTCATGCAATTTCTTTTTACTTTGCAACACTTATGTATTGATTCTTGTTGAGCTTCACTTTGGGGAATTTTGTCCCCTTTTTATCACTTTTCTTTTTCGTTCTTCTCTTTTTTTTCTATTATTTTTCTTTTCTTTTCTTTTCTTTTTCTTTTTCTCATTTATTATACTTTTTTTCTTTTTTTTTCTCATTTTTCTTTCTTTCAACCTATATACAAGAACATCAATGCATGAGGTCTAGACACTTGCTCAATACATGAGTATGCACCCAATTCCCAAATATAGAAATACAAAACATCCTTTTATCTCAACCAATGATCCCAATCCTCTCCAAACTTGAATAATAAACATTCTCACTAGCCTAACCTAATCAAAGATCCAAACAAGGGGCATTTATTGTTTTTCGCTTTAGGCTTGTAATGTGCTAAAATAAAGAATCAATTGGGTTAAGCGTAGGCTCAAAATTGGTTGACAATGGAAGGTAAAGGGTAGGCCATTTGGGTAAGTGGGCTAATGAAGTAATGGCCTCAATCATACAAATGCATGAATACAAGGAATAATTGGACATATAGAATTAGGCAAATCAAGGATCACAATCATAGACAGAGAACAATTGCACACAAGAAGGAGAATACGTGGCTATAGGATGTAGCCACACAATTAGGCTCAAAACTCGCTTGCTTGTGTCCTCAACTCAAAATCCATGTTCCAAATTACATTCTTCAAGTAAGTTTCAGCATCAAAATTTCTCAAAATGGTAGGTTGCCCAAAAATTCTAGTTCCTAGGAAAATAGATCATTTCGCTAACCAAGTAGACCTAACAAGAAGTAACTATCATGCAAATGATGTCAAAAAAAAAAAAAAAAACCTAATCATGCAAACTATCCTAATTAGCAAAAGAGAGTCAAAGTTTATTCAGGTGTTACCTATGGAGATCGGTCGGAATGGGTGATTGGCTCCGGAATGGCCATCATCTTTTTCATCATTGGTGTCTTCAGTTGAGGTCGTGGTAGATGTGAAGACATCCGGTTCCTCCATAGGTGGAGTGACAACACTTAAAAGCTTCTTCACATAAGCATATCGGCGTTGGTTTCGCCGTTCATAACGATTTAACTTCTTGTGGAGATCCTCAATGCGTAGGTGGTTTAATCTTGGTGGTGCGGATGAATCAGTGGAGATTCCTGCGGGGATGGTTAGGTCGAGGTTACCGGTGTCCGCCGGGGGCTTGACATATTTTCCTGTTGGAACAAAATTTCCATCAACCGGGACCATGGCCCTTCAGTCCTTAGTCTCACGTGAGATACCGGTTGCCGCAACTAACTCGGTCACCAAAGCGGGAAAGCATAAGTTGCCCTTGGCATGGATGCGCCCCATGGCTTGACGGATGAGAGATGGGATATTAACCAACTTTTCGGTGAGAATGCACCAAATCAATAAGGCTAGCTCAGCGGTGATAGATGACCTGTGTGTGCTAGGAAGCACATAACGGGCTAAGATTTGAGCCCATGCCTGAGCTTCCACAGTGAGATATCGTGCATCAATACCCTTGGGCTGGGGTCTCATACTCCCTCAGATCCAAATTGCATCCAAGGAGGCAATGACCTGGATAATGGCATTCCAATCGAAGACAAACTCAAAGTCATCACGCTGGCGCAAGAGTTGTTGATAACCATCCATATCCTTCGGTACCAGTGGGACGTTAAGCACTTACCGAATAGTCTCCTCGGACACCGGTACTTGCTTTCGGCGCATATACACCGACTGAAGGGAGGGAAGGTGGAAGTTAATGTAAAACTCCACTACCCAAGACAAGTTGGCCTCCTATGGCTTTCTCATGAGGAACCCCTACTGCCGCCACTCGATGTGGGGTATCACGAACGGAACGACATGAGCTGGAGGTGCAAGAAGAGGCTGCACATGATAGTTCCTTTCAATCATCATGGGATATACGAGCTCACAGTACTGATTGGGGAACTTGGTTGGGTCCCTCAGAGGGTTGTCCTTCTCTGATGCATCAATGTTAGTGATGCTTCGTGATTTCTTGAGGAGGGGCTTAGCTCTGTTGATGGACCCGTGAGGTGCCTTCGTAGGGGTCGTTCTCTTTGGTGCCTTTCTTTTATCCTTCTTGATGACTATCCTATAAAAGTTGGAAAGAAAGAGACATTAAACCCAAAGAAGCACACATAAATGGTGGCCATGCAAGTGAAGAGGGGGGCCATAAAAGAATGAGTGTCTTAGGTTCATGACAGCTGCAACATGTAACTAAAACAATAATGGGCACAATGGCTAGACACTAGCATGGGATGCAAGAGTGATATAAGCATGCAAATGAGAGGCATGAGAGGCATATACTCAGACATCTCTAACAAGGAGTAAGTCATAAGGGTTGAGCATGTGAACATGAGACATCAAGAGTAACAAGCTCAATGCACATGGAACTAAACAAGTTAGTGAGAAAGAACACTACGGGGAAAGCATTAAGTCAAATTTGAAAGAGGGGATCATATGAGAAAGGTTGAAGGTGTTCTACTAGCATAAGGTTGGCGCAGTGGTTGCGCAACTCTCGGGGGAGTTGTACCGAGATTGCGAGTGAGGTGATCGACGCGTCAATTCACGAAGTAGCGGAAGGACACGTTCACGCCAGGTGCACGCACGCGTGAGAAAGGTTAGGCGCTAGGCATGATATTGGCCCGAAGTTTGCCTAACTCTCGGGAAAAGTGTATTGAGGATGCAGGCAGCACCATCGAAGTGTGCGCGCCTGGTGCGCGCACGCGTGGATTGCGTAGGTAGAGTCAGGTACGCGTACGCGCTAGGTGCGCGCACGCATGGAGGGTTTAGGCGCGGGGCTTAGCAGTGGCCTAATGCTCGCATAACTCTCTGGAATCGTGGATCCAGATTGGCGAATACCATCAACGTGGACGCGTCTAGCACGCGCACGCGTGGATCCCCCCCTTTTTTGAATGGTCATGAAGAGAAGCATTTCTATCATAAATTCAGTGGGCAAGCAAGCCAAAGGGGTATTGGTTGCTTATGCACTAATTTTTATTCACTATTTACTTTTGTGTGAAAGTTTTATATTGTTAGTGAATCAAATACTTTTATTTTTGTGCAAAATTTGATTTTTAGAAATATTAATGACACTCATATCGCACATAAGACAAATATTTGTAGCCTTAATCTTATAATCAATTAGTTGAGTTTTTCTTTTTATTACCATTTTCTATTACATTTTTCTTAGGTGGTATTTTAAACTTATATGTTTAGATATTAGTTATGCATTATACAAAAACACCCAAAACTTAATGCAATACCTAAAAAATGGGGTGTTTTCTACCACACAATCAATCCACCTACTCAAAATCAATGCAAATTTCCATGAACAACTAATTTAAAGCAACCAAAATCAAATTCCATCCAAACAATTCTATAGCTAAGTAACCACAAATCAATAAAGAGTTGAAGAATTATATACAAGAGAGATAAAAAGGTATATCTCACCATGGTGGGGTGTCTCCCACCTAGCACTTTTGTTTAACGTCCTTAAGTTCGACGATCACTTGCTCAATTCTCTCTATCATGGGGTGCATCTTCCAAAAAGAATATCTCAAGTTCCTTGTTGTGGTTCATTTGTTCACCATGATACAACTTTTGGCGGTGCCCATTGACCTTGATGATGTCGGAGCTTGAAGGATGGCGCAAATGATAGACTCCGTACGGTTCCGCTTACTCTACTCGATAAGGTCCTTCCCATCTTGACCTTAGTTTTTCGGGCAACAATCTAAGTCTTGAATTATAGAGAAAGACTAGTTCGCTAGCTCTAAATTCCTTTCTTCTTATGTTCTTGTCAGGCATGGCTTTCATCCTTTCCTTGTAAAGTCTAGAGCTCTCATAGGCTTCTAATCTCAAACATTCCAATTCTGACAATTATAGCTTTCTCTCAATTCTGGCCCCTCTTAAGCTTGGATTGCATTCCTTGACGGCCCAATATGCTTGATGCACCACTATTTCATAGTACATATTGTGCTTAATTGAGTGGATTTTATCCACTAATCTCACTCTTATTCATTGAATTCGCATGTTTTACATTTTGCTTCCTGATTTTGTGCTATGACTGAAAACATGTTTCTTTGGTCTTAATTTAGCTATGTTTAATACTCTCTTATTACCATTCGATGCCTTGATATGGGTGTTAAGTGTTTTTAGAGATTACAGGGCAGTAATGGCTTAGAGGATGGAAAGGAAGCATGCAAAAGTGGAAGGAATACAAGAAATTGAAGGAACTGTAAAGCTGTCAGCCTTAATCTCTTCACACTCAATCGATCATAACTTGAGCTACAGAGGTCCAAATTAGGTGGCTTCAGTTGTGTTGGAAAGCTAACATCTAGGGCTTCACATGGATATATAATTTGTCATAGTTGATCTAGTGCTTAAGGACGCGCACGTGCAAAGCACGTGCACGCGCACATTGGCCAAAAGTCCATCGACGCGCACGCGCACCTAGCGCGTACGCGCGACATGCATGATGTACTGTCACTACAGAAATCGCTGGGGGTGATTTCTAGGCTGCTTTTGACCTAGTTTTCGGCCCAAAAAAATACAGATTAGAGGCTACAGAGTGGGGGAACCAATCCATTCAACACACAACTTCTCAATACACATAATTTTAGATTTGAGATGTAGCTTTAGAGAGAGAGGCTCTCTCCTCTCTCTTAGGTTTTTAGGATTTAGGAATTCTTTAGGATTTAGGATTATCTCTTCTCAAATTCCAAGTTTAATGTTCTTTGACTTAATTCTCTTCTACTCTTATTGATTCTAATACTTTGATCTATACATTCCTTTTGTGATTGGATTTTCTATTTAATATAACTTGAGGTATTTCATATTCTAGATTGCTCTCTTTTAATCTATGTTGCTGGTATTTGAAATTGATTATTTGGATGTTATTATCTCCTATTGCTCTTCTATTATTTTGTGTTATGCCTCCCAAGTGTTTGACAAAATGCTTGGAAGGATGTTAGAGTAAGATTCTATGTTCTTGACGTGGTTGAGTAATTGGTAATAGTTGAGTTATCAAACTCCTTTGTTGATTGGTAATTGAAAGTTGCTAATTGATTTGGATTCCACTAAAGCTAGTCTTTCCTTAGGAGTTGACTAGGACTTGAGGAATCAAATTGATTAGTGCACTTGACTTTCCTTCATTCGTTGATGGTTAACTAAGTGGGAGCAATGAACAATTCTCATAACAATTGATAAGGATAACTACGATAGGATTTCCAGTTCTCATACCTTGCCAAGAGCTTTTACAGTCATTTGATTTTCATTACCATTTACTATTCTTGCTTCTTATCTTAAAAAACCCCAAAAAGATACATTTCCATAACCAATTATAAGCACACCTCCCTGCAATTCCTTGAGAGACAACCCAAGGTTTAAATACTTCAGTTATTATTTATTAGAGGTTTGTTACTTGTGACAAACAATCTTTAGTACGAAAGGATTCTTGTTGGTTCAGAAACTATACTTGCAACGAATTTTTATTTGTTGGTTCAAAAACTATTATTTTTGGCGCCGTTGCCGGGGAGTTGCAATAGTGTGCTAATTTATTGGTTGGAATTTATTTCTTTGCATTTTACTTTCTTCTATTTTACTACCATGAGCTGTATGTTTCTTTCATTGAATGACGCGTTCACTACCTGATCCGAGCTTACCCGTATTTGATCCTAAAATTGAAAGAACTATTTCACGTATAAGGCAAGCTCGGCATCGATTAGTCTTGTCTGAGGACGAATTTGAAACGTCATTTAAGGAAGAAACTAGCTCCCTTTCTACTAATTTGGTTGATTTGAGCACAGAGAACATGGTAGCCCCCAGGAGGATTACTGTCCAGGAAGCAGGAGCTCCGGACTTTACACTGCCACCTTTCCAAGCACGTCATTTAAATCTGGGTGCAGATATTAAACTGAAGACTGCACTAATCAATCTACTGCCGAAGTTTCATGGCTTATCTGCTCAAGAGCCTCTCAAGCACCTCAGAGATTTTCAGACAACCTATTCTACTATCAGGTGCAATGGTGCAACTGAGACTTCTATTCTACTAGCAGCCTTCCCGTTTTCTCTTGAGGGAAAGGCGAGGGAGTGGTACTACACTCAACCTGAAGCAGTTGTCACTAACTGGGACACGCTTAGGAGAGAATTCTTGGAAAAATACTTTCCAGCTAAAGTTACTGATAGACTGAGAAAAGAAATTTCAATGATTATTCAAGGCGAATTTGAGACTCTTTACGAGTATTGGGAGCATTTCAATAATCTCCTAGACGCATGCCCCCACCACATGATTGACAAGTTGGTACAAGATAAAGTACAAGACATTGTTGAAGAACATGGTTGAAGTGGAGGATATTGCAGAGGAAGATAAAGTACAAGACATTGTTGAAGAAGAAGCAACTCAACCAGAGAATGACACACCAAAGGAAGCTCAAGCTCCCAGAGACACCATCCCTATCCCATTTCCACACCTTGCACGGAAGCCTAGAAAGCAGATGGAACTTGACCCAAAAATGGTAGAAATCTTCAAAAAGGTTGAGGTAACTGTTTTGATAAACCACTATTTTATGGTTTATATTGTGTTTAATTGAGTGATTTTTATCAAATTCTTGCCCACTTATTCATATGATTAGCATGATATTACAATTCCTTCCCAAAGTTGTTCTATGGTTGAAAACTTGCTTCCTAGAGATCCTTTTATTGTATATTTTAATTCTCCTTTATACCATTCGATGCTGTGATCCGTGTGTTAAGTGTTTCAGTCTTCATAGGGCAGGAATGGCTTAGAGAATGGAGAGAAAGCTTGCAAAAACGGAAGGAACACAAGAAACTAAGGACATGACCAGCGAACACCGACGCACACGTATGGCTCACGCGACCGCGCGAAATGGAGAAAATCGCAGTGACGCGTTCGCGTGCCTGACGCTAACGCGTGGATTGGAGTTTGCACGAATGACACGAACGCATGGACGACGCGTACGCGTGGCAAGAAAAAATGCTGAATGACGCGCACGCGTGGATCATGTGTACGCGTGACATGTGTGATCTGCAAAATTAACAAAACACGTTGGGAGCGATTTTGGGCCGCGTTTTGACCCAGTTTTCGGCCTAGAAACACAGAATAAAGCCAATGAACATGCAGAGACTTAGGGAATAATTAGCATAGGCTCATAATTCATAATTTTAGGTTTTTTAGATGTAGTTTTTCGAGAGAGAGGTTCTCTCCTCTCTCTTAGGTTTTAGGATTTAGGATTTCTTTTAGGATTAGGATTTCTACTTCTCAATTTCCAGGTTCAATGTTCCTTTTATTTATTTTCCCAATTTAATTTATGAAGTTTTCCATGTTACATTTGATATCTTTATTAATTCAAATTGAGGCATTTCAGATATATGATTTTTATTTAGCTTTTTACACTCTTAGCTTTGGTTGAGTAATTAGAGACTCTTGAGTTATCAAACTCAGCTGATGATTGAAAATTAGAATTCTTTGCTGATTGATTTGGATTCTCCTAACACTAGTCTTTTCTTAGGAATTGACTAGGACTTGAGGAATCAAATTGTTTTATCCACTTAACATACCTTCATAGTTAGAAGTTGACCAAGTGCGAGCAAAAGCCAATTCTCATCACAATTGATAAGGATAACTATGATAGGACTTCCAGTTCTCATACCTTGCCAAGAGCTTTATTAGTTATTAATTTAATTTCTTGCAATTTACTTTTCTTGTTCAACCTATTTAAAAACCCCAAAAAAGATACTTTTTCCATAACCAATAATAAAACACACCTCCCTACAATTCCTTGAGAAGACGACCCGAGGTTTGAATACTTCGGTTATTTATTTTTATTGGGTTTGCTTAAGTGACAAACAAAATTTTGTACGAACGGATTCTCTGTTGGTTTAGAAACTATACTTACAACGCAATTATATTTTTAAATTTCTTTACGATAGAAAATCCGATCGTCAAAATGGCGCCGTTGCCAGGGCATTGCAAACGTATGCCTTATTATTGGTTATTGTAAATATTTTCTTTTACTTGTTTATTTGTTTTTATTTTTGTTTTTTTTAGCTACTATAAGTTCTCACCCCCGTCGCTTTGAGTTTGGTTCTAATATTGTTGAAAGGAATGGAAGCTATAACAGGAATATGCATCAAGGTCAAAACAATCAGAGATGGACAGAGCCACGAGGATTTGATCAACCCTTTCGGCAACAACACCTTCCAAGATACCATGGACAACGACCATTCTACAATGCATGCCAAGACAATAGTTATGGTGGAACTCTTCGTGACAACCAACTTCCACCAAATTACTATGGTCAAGAGCCATTCCAAGGAGCGTACCAAGACGATGAATATGGTGGACCCCCTTGTAATTACCAACAAGCCCCACCATATCCTTATGAATCACCTCCCCAACACACCTTTGAACCACCATACTCACAAGCCCCCTACTACTAAACACCATCACATGATTCTAACCCTTATCTACCATATCAATCACCCTATGAGCCATATGAGCCATACATAGACCCATCCCAATTCCAACCCAGTTACTCCCAAGGACCACCACCTCCATATACACCACATCCATATCCATCAATCCAAGAGCCTTATGATCCTACTTATGATATCCAAGCAGAACAATAGTCAAGGGATTGTCTCAACGAAACAATGGATCAATTTTAAGCAACCCTGCGTCAGTTGGACGAGCGGTAAATCGAATAGCGCCCGAAGCTTTCATGGCTAAAGAATCTCAACTTGAGAACAAGGAATTGAAGTGTGTAGTGCAACAAGTGGAAAAAATGGAGAGTGATGAACCACCACATTCTTATGATGAACCACCCTCTTATCATGAACGTTTCCTCCCAAATAATGAGCCCTTACATCTACCTCAACCTTCGATGCATGACACTATTGGTGTTCTTTTTCAAGGGCAAAGAGAGATGAAATGGGGAGTACTAGAATTTTTGACTGCCTTGACCAAGGTAGTAAACTGATTAGCTTCCCAACATTTGAACACTCAAAGTACTCCCATGGCTTCATGTGGAGAATCAAAAGAAAGGCGTAGCATGAAGGAGACACTAGAAACTCTGGTGGACAATGAGGAACATGGCTTTGTATTGGAACAAGTAGAGGAAGCCATAATAGTTGCAGAGGAAGAAGTGGTTGAAGATTTAGGAGATGCTGAACCTCTATGGGAATCTAGAATTGTGGAGCACCCCTCCAATAAGATTGAAATTGATGTCAAGAACGCCAGTGCACAACCTCCATGGCATATTCCTTATGAAGACTTGGATAGGATAGATCAAGAAGTAAGTTCCCTTGGTAATGAGAATCATGCATCAAGTCCTCCCAGTAATAAAACTACATCCGCAATTGTACTTCTTGAATATGAAGACTCTTCTCTGATTGAGTTTGAGAATGATGTGGAAGCGGAAATCCTTAGAAAAAGGCAGACAGAAGTTGAGTACGCTTTGTCAAGAACGTTGGAAACTTCTCCACCTAGGTTGTCGTCTACTCCTTCACTTGAGTGGGTAAAACTTATCTCTGTTCATCTTCCTATATCACTTGAGTACGGTATTCTTGAAACGGACGGCCAACTCAGGAAGCTTTGTGGCATAAAGCGTAAGAGGAGACTGTTTAGTAGTTGGAGTTGCAAATCAAGGCTCATCAAGGTTGATATTTCAAGAGTCAGATGTAAGGACTCAACTGGTGATAATTTGGTTAGATCTAAAAGAAGAGTTTGGTACTCCATAAAGAATTCAAAGTGCTTGCCACCCGGATGAAACCATGATGATCAACTTGAAGACGGGTGTAAAATCAAGATTTGGGATACCGGCAAACAAGAAGATCAACTTTGGGAGGTCAAAACTTGTGAAGAACTCCATCAAGGCTTGGAAAATTTACATGGAATAAACAGAGCTTATTGGAAGTCCAAGCATTGGTGGCAGTTTCAGGATGAGTTCAAGAACAAGCCACCATGACAAGGAGCTCACTAAATGTCCAACCTAAGGACTTTAACTAAAAGTGCTAGGTGGGAGACAACCCACCATGGTATGATCGTTCCTTTTTCAATTATAATTTTATTTAGTTTTGTTTGTTTTTGAGTTTTATTTTATTTCATTGAACCTGGAATTATTCATAACATCCACATTAGCACTGCATTTTACATCCTGCATAAAAAAAGGGGGGAAGCACGTGACCGCGTCCGCGTCATAGGTGCGTTCTGAAGAAAAAAGAATTGAACAGAAAGTCACGCAAAAGTGTGGCTGGAGGCGTGACTCAGGTATAAACATACCCACGCGACCACGTCACTCACGCAGCCACGTCAATTGGAAAATAAGCCTCCCACGCGTCCGCGTCACGCACGCGAACATGTGCCCCTAAAAATTGACGTAAAAGATGTGCATGGCAGAGAGTTATGATGGAGTGGGGCTGGAACCATGCTAGAAGCACAAGCCCTATCATGCGAATGCGTCCCCCACGCATCCGCGTCACTTTTAAAAGTGAGGCCATCCACGCGATGCGCGTCACCCACGCGCACACGTCACCCTGAATTTTGGCAATATGCGTTTGAGATAGAGAGTTGCACGAACGCGAGGCTGCTCTCACGCCGCTAGCACAAATCAAGTCACGCGTCTGCGTGACCGACATGTCCTTGTCACTTGAAAATATCGCAAGACCCACGCGTCCACGTCACCTGCGCCGCACAGTTTATCCAGATCAGCGCCAGAATTCCTATCTTTTCTTCCCTAATCCTAATTCTTTCTCCTGCCTTCTTATTTCTTTCTTCCTCCTTTCTTACTTTCTTCGTTGTCATCTCTTTAACTTCTCATCCTTCTTCACTTCCATTCTATTTTACTTAATTTATTTGCATACTTTCATTCATTGCATTTTAATTTTGTGTATTTTTCCATTGGTGTTAAATTTTTTTATTCAATTGTTACATCTTTTCTTACATTACTCTGGTGCTTCATGACTTGTTTTATTCTGATTGGGTAATATTATTTATTTGTCAATGCCAAATATAATACTGGTATTCCTTTTGCATTGATATGCACTTATACTATCTTGCATTACCCACACTCTCTTCCTCATTGTTGCAATTCTTGCACTATTGATATGCCGTATGCTTCTACTATTTTCTCACTGCATATTGTAGCTACCATGTAATTGAGACCCTTATTATTTGGCATTACCCACTCATATTTTATTTGTTTTCTATCATTATTTTTGGGTTCTTGTTCTTCATTTTCTCTTCTTTCAGGCTGGCCACCGAAGAAAGAAAAAGAGGAAAAACTTCTATGTGGGGCAACAGACAAGTCCATCTGCACAATCTCTGGAGAAAAGCGCCAGTTGGAACCGCCCGTCCACCTGCACATCTCAGCATGCACTGAGGATGGTGAAATCTCTAAGTATGGGGAGGTCGATACCAATCTCCATGGGTTAGTTATTTCTTCCCAACACCAATGTCTAGTTTTCTTTGTTAGTTCATTGTTGCATTGCATAATAGATTGCATGTGTAGTTAATTGTTTGCATTTAAGTACTACATGGTAGAAAAATAATAAGTTTATTTTTGAGACCCTATTTTTGAAAAATTTAACTAATTTAAAATCAAAATTTTTGTGTTAAACTTGTCGGAAGTTGTATTTGGAACATGGTTTTTTGAGCCAAAGAACACACAACCCGTGAGATTTTGAGCTTATTTGTATGGTTACATTATTTAACCATAATATTTCATTCTTGTGTGTTTTTCTTCTCTATGATTGCAATCTATATTTTGTTCTAGTCTATATGTCCATTGCTTAGTATATTTACATACTTGCATATGATTGAGGCCTTATTTGATTATTAACTCACTTATCCCAAATAAGCCTACCCTTTTATGTCACCCTTGTTAGCCTCCTTGAGCTTTTTAATCCCCTTCTGTTCTATAACCACGTCCTAGCCTTAAGCAGAAAAACAATTAAAAACCCCAAATTGAATCTTTGGTTAGCTTAAGATAGAGATTGTGCATCAACTAAGTGTGGGGAAACTGTAGGAACATAGGTTAATAAGGGAATGTATCATGTTTCTAATTTATTTGAATATTGGAAATTTGGGAACCTACTCATGAAAAACCCAAATAATTAAATAATGGAATCCATGTGCGTTGATAAGTTATGTTTATTTCTCTAAACAAAAAAAATCCAAAAATATTCAATAAATAAGTAAATAAATAAGGGGACAAAAATACCCCAATGTTAAGCTTTAATAGAAAGATCAATGCACATGTGATAAAGAAATATCAAAATTTTGGTACATGAGTATGTGATACAAAAGTGGAAATTATGGGTAGCTATGTGTGATTTTTAGAATTACATAGAATGTGTGAGTGTTAGGCAAGAGCTTAGGTTAGTCAAAGATTCATATTATAGCTCACTTGGCCATACATATATCATCACCTTTACCTTAGCCCCATTACAACCCTGAAAAGACTTCATGATGTTTGCATTGGTATACTAAATATTTGTTGATTGGTTAGATAAAGAACAAAGTTTAAAAAGCATGATTAGAGAAGAGTAGAATGATTGACCCTAGACACTTGAAAGTTAGAGTGATATACACTACCAGTAAGGGTTCAGTGCTTGATTCTATGTTCCCTGCTTTCATGAGCTATCTTCTTATAAGTTTACTTGCTTTTTATTGTACGATTTGAAATAGTGGAATTTGGTTTGTATTTGTCTTGGAGAACTTGTTTGTTTTTAACCAAGTAGATAGAAACATCTTAGCATGTAGTTGCATTCACATTCATAGGTTGCATTGCATGAGTCTTGCTTTTCCCTAGTCATTTGTTTTATCTCCTTAAGCTAAGCATGAGGGCATGCTAATGTTTAAGTGTGGGAGGTTGATAAACCACTATTTTATGGTTTATATTGTGTTTAATTGAGTGGTTTTTATCAAATTCTTACACCCACTTATTCATATGATTAGCATGATATTACAATTCCTTCCCAAAGTTGTTCTATGGTTGAAAACTTGCTTCCTAGAGATCCGTTTATTGTATATTTTAATTCTCCTTTATACCATTCGATGTCGTGATCCGTGTGTTAAGTGTTCCAGGCTTCATAGGGCAGTAATGGCTTAGAGAATGGAGAGGAAGCTTGCAAAAATGGAAGGAAAACAAGAAACTAAGGAGATTACTAGCGAACACCGACGCGGACGCATGGCTCACGCGACCGCGCGAAATGGAGAACACGTGATTAGAGTCTGCAAAAATGACGCGAACGCGTGGATTGGAGCCTGCATGAATGACGCGAACGCGTAGACGCCAATTTTGTCAGCCAGTTTGATGATTACGTCTGTGGGTGTTAGCTCATTGATTTGAAGCTTTCTCATGAGGGACAGAGGCATTAAGTTGATGCTTGCTCCTAGGTCACAGAGCCCCTTATCAATCATTGTCTCTCCTATAGCACAGGGAATGTGGAAACTCCCTTGATCCTTCTTCTTTATAGGTGGTTATGTTTGAATGAGGGTACTGCACTCCCTGTTCATCTTTATTGTTTGTCCACCTTTCAATGAACTCTTTTTGGCCAGAAGCTCCTTTATGTATTTGATGTAGGACATCATATGCTGGAAAGCCTTAATAAATGGTATATTTACATCAAGAGATGCAAACATGTCAAGGAACCTTGAATACATTCTCCCTGCTACACCACCCTTTAACCTTTGGGGAAAGGGTGCATATGGGTTCAGGATCTCCCTTTTCTTTAGCTCTTCCCTGAGTGTAGGTTGGGGTGCATAGTTTCTTTCTTTATGATTTTTCTTTGGACTGTCTTGGAGGTGTTCTGTTTGTGTGTCTACTTCCTCCACACTCCTCTCATCACTTGTGGTGATCATCTTGCATTCTTCCCACCTGACCTTCCTTGTTTTTCCTCTTGGATTCTTTTCTATTTCACTGGGAAATCCATCAGTGTGTTTGGGAAACTGTTGAGATAAATACCCTACTTGGGATTCCAGTCTCTTGATGGTTTCCCCTTAGTTCTTGATATTAGCTCACACTTCATCCTTAAACACCTTGTTGTCTTGGAATTCTTTACATATGTCTTCAAGTAGAGCCTCAATCTTGGAAAGTCTATCTTCGGTTAGTAATGGTGGGTTGAGATTAGGTGGTTGAGAAGGGTGGTTAGGTGGGTGTTGATAGGATCTCTGTAAGGTATGTTGCTGAGTTGCATTATTGTTGAGATTCTGGTTGTGGCGTCTCTGGTCTTGTCCTTGGTCTTGCTGATTTTCCCACCCAAAGTTAGGGTGATTTCTCCATCCAGTATTGTAAGTTTTGGAGTATGGATCATGGATTTGTCTGGGTGAGTTCCCAACATAATTGGCTTGTTCCCAGTCACCTTCTTCTCCTATATTCACTTCTTCTTGAGTTGGTGATGAAGTGATGACTGCTGCAACTTGGTTTTCTTCCACCTTCTTGGTGAGATCTGCTAGCTGCTTGGTGATCATCTTATTTTGAGCCAGCAATGCATCCATGTGGTTCAGCTCCATTACTCCTCGAGTTTTGCTTCTTTTCGAAGAATAGAAGTAGTCATTCTCAGCTACCGTTTCAATGACATCTATAGCTTCTTCAATGGTTTTCTTCTTGTTTAGAGAGCCTCATGATGAATGGTCTACAGCCTTCTTTGACTCATAAGAAAGACCTTCATAGAAAATGTGAAGTTAAACCCATTCATTGAACATGTCCGGTGGGTATCTTCTTGTTAAGTCCTTGAACCTCTCTCATGCCTCATAGAGAGTCTCACCATCTTTTTGCATGAAAGTTTGCACCTCAGCTCTCAGCCTGTTAATTCTCTGAGGATGGTAGAATCTTACCAAAAACTTGTTCACCACGTCTTCCCAATTCGTTAAGCTCTCCTTCGGAAAGGATTCAAGCCACTTAGATGCTTTGTCCCTGAGTGAAAAAGGGAACAAAAGCAACCTATAGACATCCGGATGGACTCCATTAGACTTCACAGTGTCACATATTCTCGGAAGGTGGTTAGATGTTGATTGGGGTCTTCTTGGGCACTTCCTCCAAACGAGCAGTTGTTCTGAACAAGGGTGATGAGCTGGGGTTTTAATTCAAAGTTGTTGGCATGTATGGTGGGCTTTTGGATGCTACTTCCACAGTTTCCTGGATTTGGATTGATGTAAGAGCCTAGAACTCTCCTCTCTTGCCCAGCATGATTTGCAAGACCTTCTCTGGCATGGTTGTGAGCTTCTCCTTCATGGTTGTTTTCCAAATTCTCCTCCATGTTTGTTTCAAAGTACTCTTCCTCTTCCTCAGCACCAACAACTTTTTTCCCTCTTGCTTCCCTCCTTGATCTATGGATGGTCCTCTCAGGTTCTGAATCAAAGGAAGTTAAAGCTCTGCCTCTTCTCCCTGTCATACAACTAACAAAGCATACAGCAAGAGATAAAATGAAGTGATTATTCTTGTTAGAGTGATTGTTAGTGTGAGTGGTGCAAATTATCAAACAGTTAGTGGGTTAGTGAGCAGAATTGTAAATAACAATCAAGGAAAAAAAAGAATAACAAGGGGTGAGGGGATGAGGAAGAACTTAAAGAAACTTAAGGTAAATGACTAGAGAAAATAAACAAACAAAAGAAAAATGGTCAATCTAGTGAACTTCCAACTTAATCATTGTTGATACAAAATCAATCCCCGACAAGGGCGCCATAAACTTGATGCACGAAAACTTGTCTCTCAAAAAATTTCCCTTCGGCAAGTATACCGAATTGTCGTCAAGTAAAAACTCACAATAGAGTGAGTTCGAATCCCACAGGGATTGATTGGTCAAGCAATTTTAGTCAGAAGAATATGCTAGTTGAGCTAAACAGAGTGTAATTGATGTTACAGAAAATTAAATAGTGGGAAAGTAAATTGCAAGAAATAAAGTGTGGAATCTTAAATGGGGAAAAGGGGAGATGAACATGGAAATAAATGGCAGAAAGTAAAGAGAATGGGTAAGATCAGAAATGGGGAATTCATTAGGCTCAGGAGATGTTGTATTCTTCGGATCAAATTTATTTTCATCTCTTCCTCAATCAAAGCATCTATTGATCTCCTTGGCAATCTTAAGTGATTGGATTCTAATTCCTTGGCAACATCAATTGAAGTGTGGTCACTAATTATACCACATGTATTTCCAAATCAAAGTGTTGGGAGGATTACATGTCACTATATCCGCCCAGACCCCAATTTGGTCCAACATAAGAAAGCATTTCTAGCATGATCTCCTCATCCCTTTTCCAAGGCTCAAAGGAGATCCAATTATGGAGAGTTTCTTTTCCAAGACAACTAACTAATTGAATTAAGATCGAAAGCTTTCTAGTTAATCAAAAGAGAAGAAAGAAGAAGAAGAATGAAAACTATAATTGATCCATCAAATTACAACAGAGCTCCCTAACCCAATGAAAAGGGATTTAGTTGTTCGTAGCTCTGAAAATGGGAAATGGCAGAAAAGAATACATGCTTAGCTAGAAAATGCAGAAAAGTAGATATACAGAGGGTAGTTCTCCAAAGTGCCCAACTTCTCTATAGTTCAAAACTACTCCTATATATACTACTCTTCTTGATCTTCTAATGAGTTCTTCGAGTCTTAGATGTGGGCCTTAGATCTTGAGTTGAAGCAGTTATAATCTTTAGTGGGCTCAGCTTGCAGAAAAGTGTGAGTTAGGCATGGGCGTTAGTGATGTTAACGTTAAGTGAGAATATGGGTTCGAGAACATTAGTGGAAATCACCTTTTTCACTAACGTTCTAACCTCATATAGTCCATGTTAACTTCAACGTTAGTAGCACTAATGTGACCACTAATGTTGCCTTATGATCCTCACCTTTTCCAATGACGTTGCCTTGTGCCCCTCTTTCCCTACGTTAGAGTTCACGTTAGTACAACTAACGTGACTCTTAACGTGGGCATGCCTAACTTCGAGAGCATTAGTGACACTTACCTTTGTCACTAACGCTCCAAATGCCCCTCCTTCCCCTGTTAGAGTTCACGTTAACTAGGTTAACGTGGCCACTAACGTGGTAGTGAATGCCATCTCCATCGTTAGTGACAAAGGTGAGTGTCACTAACGTTGGCTCATCAATCTTAGCTCCATGTTAACTTTCACGTTAGTGGTCTTAACGTGACCACTAACGTGGGCAATGCTAGCTTGATCCAACGTTAGTGACAAAGGTGAGTGTCACTAACGTTGGCATTATCCTCCCTTCCACGTTAGAGTTCACGTTAACTAAGTTAACGTGACTCTTAACGTGGCCAATTGCCACTTTGTAGGGTTAGTGGTGTTCACGTTTACCACTAACACTGGAGCTCCTTTTATCTCCATGTTAATTACCACGTTAATATAGTTAACGTGGCAATTAACGTGGGTTTATGATGGCTTCGCAGGCGTTATTATCGACCACCTTTCTTATTAACGTTGCAAGCTCATTTTCATTCCACGTTAGTGGTCACGTTAATTAGATTAACGTGGCTACTAACGTGGTTCTTCCTTGCTTCATTTGTCCTGAAATCAAGCAAATAAAGTGCATCAAAGCTCTAGCCCAAGTCAGGAGACTATGCATCATCAATTTGTGATTCAATCCTTGCAAAATCCTCATAAAATCATGTAAAATTCACAATAGTTGCTTGAATCATGGTGTAATTGTATTTTCATCCAAAACTTGCCTTATTCACTAAGAAAATGCATGAAACTACCCTAAAATAGTAAAGAAAAGGTCAGTGAAACTGGCCTAGATGCCCTGGCATCAATGACCCAGGAAGACCGTCATCCATCTTGCTCGGAAGACCATTCCTGAAGACCTCAAAGTTCAAGCCGGATGCATTCTCAGGAACTTATTCCTTTGAGATAGATGGCTGAGCAGTGAGCTTCAATCTGAATGAAGCTATAAAACACCCTCCAGAAGATAATTCCATCTTCTAGTGTGATATCATTGATGAGACTGTAGCTGCAGTTTACCTGGAAGAAGTGGAAGAGAGGCACATGGAGCAAGGTCCAAGTGTGGGAAAACCATCTGAACACAATGAAGACGTCCCGCCATCTTCACTAGCTCCAGAGGATCAAGTGCCTAGCCATGAGCAGACATTGGAGTTAAAGCCCCTTCCACCCCACCTCAAGTATGCTTACCTTGAAGATAATCAGAAGCTTCCAGTTATCATTGCAAGGGATCTCACTTCCCAATAAGAGGAGCAACTGCTTAGTGTGCTAAGAAGACACAAGAAAGCAATTGGGTGGAGTTTGACGGATATAGTAGGCATCAGCCCTCAAGTTTGTGAGCACAGAATATTTTTAGAAGAGGGAGCAAGGCCTGTCTGTCAACCCCAAAGAAGACTAAATCCCACCATCTTAGAGGTTGTCAAGAAGGAAGTGACCAGACTACTGGAGGCAGACATCATCTACCCCATTTCAGATAGCGAATGGGTCAGCCCAGTAAAAGTGGTGCCCAAGAAGTCTGGAGTCACTATAGTAAAGAATGAGCAAGGAGAGCTCATAGCAACTAGAGTACAGAATTCCTGGAGAGTGTACATTGACTACAGGCGCCTCAACAAAGCCACTTTTAAGGATCACTACCCCCTGCCCTTTATCGATCAGATGCTTGATCGCCTGTCAGGTAAATCACACTACTATTTTCTAGATGGTTACACTGGCTATTTTCATATTCATATAGCTCCTGAATATTAGGAGAAAACTACTTTTACATGTCCCTTTGGAATGTATGCGTATAAGAGGATGCCGTTTGGCTTATGTAATGCACTGGTAACGTTCCAAAGATGCATGATGAAAATTTTCTCGAATCTCCTTGAGGATTGTATGGAAGTTTTCATGGATGACTTTAGTGTGTATGGTGATTCTTTTAGCCTTTGCTTGGATAGTTTAGCTAGAGTATTAGACAGATGTGTTAGTTCAAACCTTGTTTTGAATTTTGAAAAGTGTTATTTTATGGACCAACAAGGTATTATTCTAGGACACATTGTCTATAATACTGGTATTTCTGTCGACCCAGCAAAGGTAGATGTCATTTCTAGTTTACCTTACCCCTCCTCTGTGAGGGAAGTCCGTTCATTCCTTGGCCATGCAGGTTTTTACTGGAGATTCATCAAGGACTTCAGTAAGGTAGCTTTACCTTTATCTAGACTGCTGCAGAAGGATGTTGAGTTCGAGCTTAGTGAGGACTGCATAGAAGCATTTGATAAGCTGAAGATCGCCTTGACTCAAGCTCTAATTGTGAGAGGACCAGATTGGAGCCAGCCCTTTGAGATTATGTGTGATGCCTCCAACCATGCTATAGGAGCAGCGCTGGCCCAGTGCACAGGTAATGATCCTTTTGTAATTGCATATGCTTCAAAGACATTAGATGCTGCTCAGTCCAATTACACTACCACTGAAAAAAAGCCTCTAGCCATTGTTTTTGCTCTGGATTAATTTCGAGCCTACTTAATTGGTACTAACGTGGTAGTGTACTCAGACCATGTAGCTCTAAAATATTTATTAGATAAAAAAAGTCCAAACCAAGGCTAATCCATTAGATACTGCTGCTGCAAGAATCTGATTTAGAAATTAAGGATAGGAGTGGTTCTCAGAATTTAGTGGCAGACCACTTGAGTCGCCTTGAGCACATCAAGCATGAATTCACTCCTATCAATGATACTTTTCCATTTGATAGCTTGCATGCAGTATCTGAAGTAGTTCCTTGGTATGCACCTGTAGCTAATTATCTAGTTAGTCATACCTTCCCTCCCAATTTTACTAAGCATCAGAGGCACAAGCTGGAAAGCGAGTCCAAATTATATATTTGGGATGACCCATATTTGTGGAGGTATGGTGCTGATCAGATAATTAGAAGGCGTGTGCCTCAATCAGAATTCCGATCCATTTTAGAGGCCTACTGCTCCTCTGAGAGTGGTGGACATTTTGGCCCTCAAAGAACAGCTAGAAAAATTTTGGACTG
Source organism: Arachis hypogaea (assembly GCF_003086295.3). NCBI lineage: Eukaryota > Viridiplantae > Streptophyta > Magnoliopsida > Fabales > Fabaceae > Arachis > Arachis hypogaea. Next base: position 64,856,344 of record NC_092036.1, read on the forward strand.
TGGATTCTGGTGGCCTACTCTTTTTAAAAATTTTGCTACCTTCTGTAAATCTTGTTCCCCATGTCAGAGGTTTGGTAATATATCCAAGAGGGATAAGATGCCCTAATAAATTATGCTGTTTTGTGAGATTTTATGTTTGGGACATTGACTTTATGGGTCCATTTCCAAACTCCAGTGGTTATCTTTATATATTGTTAGCTATAGATTATGTTTCTAAATAGGTTGAAGCCATTCCTACCCATACTGATGATGCTTACACTGTTGTCTCCTTTGTTAGAAACCATATTATCTGTCGCTTTGGATCACCACGAGTAATCGTAAGTGATCAAGGCACTCACTTTTGTAATAGGATATTAGCAGAACTACTGAAGAAGCATGGGATTGTCCACAAGGTAGCAACTGCCTACCACCCGCAGACTAACGAACAAGCAGAGGTGTCTAACAGAGAGATCAAGTGTATCCTGGAAAAGATAGTCAAGCCTCATAGGAAGGACTGGAGCACCAGGCTACAAGATGCGCTTTGGGCATATCGGACAGCATACAAGACACCAATCGGGATGAGCTCCTTCAGCCTAGTATACGAAAAGGCTTGCCACCTCCCTGTGGAGGTGGAACACAAGGCATTCTGCACAGTGAGAGAAATCAACATGGGATTTGAGAAGGCTGGAGCTAAAAGAAAAATGCAACTACAAGAATTAGAGAACCTTCGCCTAGAAGTATAAGATAACTCCAGGCTATACAAAGAAAAGATTAAGGCTGTGCATGATAAGCACATTAAAAGGAGAGAGTTCAGACCTAGGGAATTAGTTCTTCTTTACAACTCAAGGCTGAGGCTTGATAAGCGGATAATTTATACGCTTTTTGGCATTATTTTTAGGTAGTTTTAGTAGGATCTAGCTACTTTTAGGGATGTTTTTATTAGTTTTTATGAAAACTTCACATTTCTGGACTTTATTATGAGTTTGTGTGTTTTTCTGTGATTTCAGGTATTTTCTGGCTGAAATTGAGGGACCTGACCAAAAATCTGATTCAGGCTGACAAAGGACTGCTGATGCTGTTGGATTCTGACCTCCCTGCACTTGGAATGGATTTTGTGGGGCTACAGAACTCCAAATGGCGCACTCTCAACTGCGTTAGAAAGTAGACATCCAGGGTTTTCCATCAATATATAATAGTTCATACTTTGCTCGAGTTTAGATGACACAAACTGTCGTTCAACGCCAGTCGCATGCTGCATTCTGGAGTAAAACGCCAGAAACACGTCACAAACCAGAGTTAAACGCCAAAAACACGTTACAACTTGGCGTTTAACCCCAAGAGAAGCCTTTGCATGTGTAAAGCTCAAGCTCAGCCCAAGCATACACCAAAGTGGGCCCCAGAAGTGGATTTCTGCACTAAGAGTTATTTCTGTAAACCCTAATAGCTAGTTTAGTATAAATAGAAATTTTTACTGTTGTATAGGAGGTCTTTTTCCCTATTTTCGAATTCGTATGCCATTGAGAGAGGCTGGCCATTCAGCATGCCTGGACCATCACTTATGTATTTTCAACGGTGGAGTCTCTACACACCATAGATTAAGGTGTGGAGCTCTGCAGTTCCTCGAGTATTAATGCAATTACTATTATTCTTCTATTCAATTCATGCTTATTCTTAATCTAAGATATTCGTTGCACTTCAAAATGATGAATGTGATGATCTGTGACACTAATCATCACTCTCACCTATGAATGCGAGACTGACAACCACTTTCGTTCTACCTTAGAACGAGCGTGTATCTCTTAGCCTCCAATCCGAAAGATCGGAGTCTTCGTGGTATAAGCTAGAATCTATTGGCAGCATTCTTGAGAATCTAGAAAGTCTAAACCTTGTCTGTGGTATTCTGAGTAGGATTCAAGGGTTGAATGACTATGACGAGCTTCAAACTCGCGAGTGTTGGGCGTAGTGACAGACGCAAAAAAATCACTGGATTCAATTCCGACATGATCGAGAACCGACAAATGATTAGTTATGCTGTCACAGAGCATTTAGACCATTTTCACTAAGAGGATGGGAAGTAGCCATTGACAATGGTGACGCCCTACATATACCTCAAGAAGCTGATTGTTGGACACCACCCACCTGAAGAAGACCCGGACACTCTGGACTCCACTTCATCTAGTAGCACAGGCTGCCAAGGAGAACCAGACACTGGAGGCAACACTTCCAGCATTCCCTTGCTCCTGACTGATGGCACCGAGGACGGTGCCAAGCTTTAAGTGTGGGGAGGTCGGTCAGTACCTGACGTCCGGAGGTAACTTTTCTTTCTCTTAGCACCAGTAAATAAATTTTCTTTTTAGATAGGATAAAAAATTGCATAGTAATTAGTGTTTGCATGCATGTTCTATTTGGTTGAAAAGTAATAAGTTTCTTTTCAAGACTCTATTTTAAAAATTTCAATAATCTAAATTAAATTTTTTGTGTTAAAACTTGTTTTGAAGATTGTAATTTGGATCATAGTTTAAAGCCAAAGGACACACAACTTCTCAATACACATAATTTTAGGTTTAAGATGTAGCTTTAGAGAGAGAGGCTCTCTCCTTTCTCTTAGGTTTTTAGGATTTAGGATTATCTCTTCTCAAATTCCAAGTTTAATGTTCTTTGACTTAATTTTTTTATACTCTTATTGATTTTAATACTTTGATCTATACATTCCTTTTGTGATTGGATTTTCTATTTAATATAACTTGAGGTATTTCATATTCTAGATTGCTCTCTTTTAATCTATGTTGCTGATATTTGAAATTGATTATTTGGATGTTATTATCTCCTATTACTCTTCTATTATTTTGTGTTATGCCTCTCAAGTGTTTGACAAAATGCTTAGAAGGAGGTTAGAGTAGGATTCTATGTTCTTGACGTGGTTGAGTAATTGGTAACAGTTGAGTTATCAAACTCCTTTGTTGATTGGTAATTGAAAGTTGCTGATTGATTTGGATTCCACTAAAGCTAGTCTTTCCTTAGGAGTTGACTAGGACTTGAGGAATCAAATTGATTAGTGCACTTGACTTTCCTTCATTCATTGATGGTTAACTAAGTGGGAGCAATGAACAATTCTCATCACAATTGATAAGGATAACTAGGATAGGATTTCCAGTTCTCATACCTTGCCAAGAGCTTTTACAGTCATTTGATTTTCATTACCATTTACTATTCTTGCTTCTTATCTTAAAAAACCCCAAAAAGATACATTTTCATAACCAATTATAAGCACACCTCCCTGCAATTCCTTGAGAGACAACCAAGGCTTAAATACTTCGGTTATTATTTATTAGGGGTTTGTTTCTTGTGAGAAACAATCTTTTGTATGAAAGGATTCTTGTTAGTTCAGAAACTATATTTGTAACAAATTTTTATTTGTAAAATTCTAGACCACACAAGAATCTGCTCGTCAATGCTTTATGCTCTACTTCTACCGGTAAGTGGCAAGCTTTGCCAAATACCAACCAAAAGGGGCTCACGCCAATTGGCATCTTGTATGCCATTCAGTAAGCCCATAGTGCATCCGAGAGCTTGGCACTCCAATCTTTTCTACTAGGTTTCACAATCTTTTCCAAAATGTGCTTTATCTCCCTATTGAAAACCTCGGCTTGGCCGTTCATTTGTGGGTTAGGCCGTGGCTACTTTATGTATGATGCCATATTTCTTCATGTGTCTTTCCATTCTTTTGTTGCAAAAATGTGAACCTTGGTCACTAACGATTGATCGTGGTGACCCAAAGCGACAAATTATATTATTCCTCACAAAAGAAAGGACTAATTAGCATCGTCCATCCGGGTGGGTATTGCTTCCACCCATTTGGACACATAATTAACGGCAAGTAGAATGTAGAGAAAACCATTAGAGTTTGGGAATGGCCCCATGAAATCAATGCCCCACACATAAAAAATTTCACAAAATAGCATGGTTTGTTGAGGCGTTTCATTCTTCTTGGAGATATTACCAAATCTAATACATTGAGAACAAGATTGACAAAAGAGAGTGGAATCCTTGAAAAGAGTTGGCCACCAAAATCCACAATCTAGGATTTTTCTTGCCGTCCTTTGGGGTCCATAATGACCGCCTCCCTCGGAGGAGTGGCAAGCTTCTAAGATTGATTGAAATTCGGTTTGTGGAATGCACTGCTGATGAGCAGATAATTTATACGCTTTTTGGCATTATTTTTAGGTAGTTTTTAGTAGGATCTAGCTACTTTTAGGGATGTTTTTATTAGTTTTAATGCAAAATTCACATTTCTGGACTTTACGATGAGTTTGTGTGTTTTTCTGGGATTTCAGGTATTTTCTAGCAAAAATTGAGGGACCTGAAAAAAAATATGATTTAGGCTGAAAAAGGACTGCTGATGATGTTGGATTCTGACCTCCCTCCACTCGAGATGACTTTTCTGGAGCTACAGAACTCCAAATGGCACGCTCTCAACGACGTTGGAAAATAGACATCCAGAGCTTTCCAGAAATATATAATAGTCAATACTTTATTCGATTCAAGACTACGCAAACTGGCGTTCAACGCCAGTTCCATGCTGCATTTTGGAGTAAAACGCCAGAAACACGTTATAAACCAGAGTTAAACGCCAAAAACACGTTACAACTTGGCGTTTAACTCCAAAAGAAGCCTCTGCACGTGTAAAGCTCAAGCTCAGCCCAAGCACACACCAAAGTGGGTCCCGGAAGCGGATTTCTACATTTAGACTTATTTCTATAAACCCTAGTAACTAGTCTAGTATAAATAGGACATTTTACTATTGTATTAGACATCTTTGGATTATTTTTGGATTTCCTTATGATCATTTGATCACGTTTATGGGGGCTGGCCATTCGGCCATGCCTGGACCATCACTTATGTATTTTCAACGGTGGAGTTTCTACACACCATAGATTAAGGGTGTGGAGCTCTACTGTACCGCGAGTTTTAATGCAATTACTACTATTTTCTATTCAATTCAGCTTATTCTTGTTCTAAGATATTCGTTATACTTCAACATGATGAATGTGATGATCCGTGACACTCATAATCATTCTCACCTATGAACGCGTGACTGACAACCACTTCCGTTCTACCTTAGAACGAGCGAGTATCTCTTGGATTCCTTGGTCAGAATATTCGTGGTATAAGCTAGAACCCTTTGGCGGCCATTCTTGAGAATCCAGAAAGTCTAAACCTTGTTTGTGGTATTCCGAGTAGGATTCGGGGATTGAATGACTATGACAAGCTTCAAACTCGCGATTGTTGGGTGTGGTGACAGACGCAAAAGAATCAATGGATTCTATTCCAACATGATTGAGAACCGACAGATGATTAGCCGTGCTGTGACGAGAGCATTTGGACCATTTTCACTGAGAAGATGGGATGTAGCCATTGACAACGGTGATGCCCTACATACAGCTTGCCATGGAAAGGAGTAAGAAGGATTGGATGAAAGCAGTAGGAAAGTAGAGATTCAGAAGGAACACTTATCTGAAATTCCTACCAATGATTTACATAAGTATCTCTATCTTTATTTTATGCTTTATTTATTATTAATTTTCGAAAACCATTTATAACCATTATAATCTGCCTAACTGAGATTTACAAGATGACCATAGCTTGCTTCATACCAACAATCTCCGTGGGATCGACCCTTACTCACGTAAGGTTTATTACTTGGACGACCCAGTGCACTTGCTGGTTAGTTGTTCGAAGTTGTGACAAAGTGTGATTTACATTTGAGAGCGCTACCAAGTTTTCGGTGCCATTGTTGATGATCACAATTTCGTGCACCAAGTTTTTGGCACCGTTGCCGGGGATTAGGTAATTTTCTTTTCAAAAATTTTTCAAAAATCTTTTAAAAGAATTTTCTTTATTTTCGTTTTTTAAAAAAAAACCAAAAAAATTCATAAAATCATAAAAATAAAAAATATTTTGTGTTTCTTGTTTGAGTTTAGTGTCAATTTTTAAGTTTGGTGTCAATTGCATGTTTTTAAAATTTATACATTTTTTTCGGAAAACTCATGCATGATGTTCTTCATGATCTTCAAGTTGTTCTTGATAAGTCTTCTTGTTTGATCTTCATATTTTCCTGTTTTGTGTCTTTTGGTGTTTTTCATATGCTTTTTTGCATTCATAGTGTCTAAGCATTGAAAATTTCTAAGTTTGGTGTCTTGCATGTTTTACTTTTCTTGAAAATTTTTCAAAAATAAATCTTGATGTTCATCATGATCTTCAAAGTGTTCTTGGTGTTCATCTTGACATTCATAGTGTTCTTGCATGCATCATGTGTTTTGATTCATAATTTTCATATTGTGAGTCATTTTTGTGTTTTTTTCTCTCATCATTAAAAATTAAAAAAATCAAAAAATATCTTTTCCTTATTTTGCTCATAATTTTCAAAAATTTGAGTTGACATAGTCAAAAAATTTTAAAACGTAGCTATTTCTTATAAGTCAGGTCAAATTTTCAATTTAAAAAAAATCCTATCTTTTCAAAATCTTTTTCAAAAATCAAATTTTTTTCATTTTTTTTATTATTTTCGAAAATTTTTAAAATTTAATTTCAAAATCTTTTTCTTATCTTTATTTCAAAATTTCGAAAACTTTACTAACAATTAATGTGATTGATTCAAAAATTTGAAGTTTGTTACTTTCTTGTTAAGAAAGGTTCAATCTTTAAATTATAGAGTCATATCTTGTAGTTTCTTGTTAGTCAAGTAATCAATTTTAATTTTAAAAAATCAAATCTTTTCCAAAATATCTTTTTCAATCATATCTTTTGAAAATATCTTTTTCAAATCATATCATTTCAAAATTGATTTCAAAAATCTTTTCGAACTTCTTATCTTTTCAAAATTGATTTTCAAATCTTCTTCAACTAACTAATTCACTTTTTGTTTGTTTCTTATCTTTTTCAAAACCACCTAACTACTTTTCTCTTTCTAATTTTCGAAAATGCCTCCTTCTTTTTCAAAATTCTTTTAATTAACTAATTGTTTCAAATTTTAATTTTAATTTTATTTCTTCTCTTAATTTTCAAAAATCACTAACCTGTTTTCAAAAATAATTTTCGAAAACTCCTCTCTCTCATCTTCTTCTATTTATTTATTTATTTACTAACACTCTTCCTCTCGGAGTTCGAATTTTCCTCTTTTCCTTCTTCTATTCTTCTCTTCTTCTACTAACATAAAGGAATCTCTCTACTGTGGTAAAGAGGATCCCTAGTATTATTTTCTGTTCCCTTCTTTTTCATATGAGCAGGAGCAAGGACAAGAATATTCTTGTTGAAGCAGATCCTGAACCTGAAAGGACTCTGAAGAAGAAACTAAGAGAAGCTAAATTACAACAATCCAGAGACAACCTTACAGAAATTTTCGAAAAGGAAGAGGAGATGGCAGCCAAAAATAATAATGCAAGGAGGATGCTTGGTGACTACACTACACCCACTTCCAAGTTTGATGGAAGAAGCATCTCAATCCCTGCCATTGGAGCAAATAATTTTGAGCTGAAACCTCAACTAGTTGCTCTAATGCAACAGAACTACAAGTTCCATGGACTTCCATCAGAAGATCCCTACCAGTTTTTAACTGAGTTCTTGCAGATCTATGAGACTGTCAAGACTAATGGAGTAGATCCTGAAGTCTACAGGCTCATGCTTTTCCATTTTGCTGTAAGAGACAGAGCTAGAACATGGTTGGATTCACAACCTAAAGATAGCCTGGACTCTTGGGATAAGCTGGTCACGGCCTTCTTGGCTAATTTCTTTCCTCCTCAAAAGCTGAGCAAGCTTAGAGTGGATGTTCAGACCTTCAAACAAAAAGATGGTGAATCCTCTATGAAGCTTGGGAAAGATACAAGCAGATGACCAAAAGGTGTCCTTCTGACATACTTTCAGAATGGACCATTTTAGATATATTCTATTATGGTCTATCTAAGTTCTCTAAGATGTCACTGGACCATTCTGTAGGTGGATCCATTCACATAAAGAAAATACTTGTAGAAGCTCAAGAACTCATTGATATAGTTGCAAATAACCAATTCATGTACACCTCTGAGAGGAACCCTGTGAGTAATGGGACGCCTCACAAGAGGGGAGTTCTTGAAATTGATGCTCTGAATGCCATATTGGCTCAAAACAAAATGTTGACTCGACAAGTCAACATGATTTCTCAAAGTCTGAATAGATGGCAAAATGCATCCAACAGTGCTAAAGAGGCATCTTCTGAAGAAGAAATTTATGATCCTGAGAACCCTGCAATGGCAGAGGTAAATTACATGGGTGAACCTTATGGAAACACCTATAATTCCTCATGGAGAAATCATCCAAATTTCTCATGGAAGGATCAACAAAAGCCTCAACAAGGCTTTAATAATGGTGGAAGAAACATGCTTATCAATAGCAAGCCTTTTCCATCATCTTCTCAGCAACAGATAGAGAATTCTGAGCAGAGCCCCTCTAGCTTAACAAACATAGTCTCTGATCTGTCTAAGGCCACTTTAAGTTTCATGAGTGAAATAAGGTCCTCCATTAGAAATTTGGAGGCACAAGTGGTCTAGCTGAGTAAGAAAATCACTGAAACTCCTTCTAGTACTCTCCCAAGCAATACTGAAGAGAATTCAAAAAGAGAGTGCAAGGCCATCGACATAATCAAAATGGCCGAACCTAGAGAGGAAGGGGAGCACGTGAATCCCAATGAGGAAGACCTCATGGAACGTCTCCCAGACAAGAAGGAGTTCCCTATTGAAGACCTAAAGGAATCTGAGGCTCATATAGAGACCATAGAGATCCCTTTAAACCTCCTACTGCCATTCATGAGCTCTGAAAACTATTCTTCCTCTGAAGAGGATGAAGATGTAACTGGAGAGCAAGTTGCTCAATATCTAAGAGCTATCATGAAGCTGAATGCCAAGTTGTTTGGTAATGAGACTTGGGAAGATGCACCTCCATTGCTCATTAGTGAACTAGATACATGGGTTCAGCAAACTTTACCTCAAAAGAAACAAGATCCTGGTAAATTCTTAATACCCTGTACCATAGGCACCATGACCTTTGAGAAGGCTCTGTGTGACCTGGGGTCAGGCATAAATCTTATGCCACTTTCTGTAATAGAGAAACTACGGATCTTTGAGGTACATGCTGCCACATTCTCATTAGAGAGGCAAATAAGTCAATAAGACAAGCTTATGGATTGGTAGAGGACGTGTTAGTGAAGGTTAAAGGCCTTTACATCCTTGCTAATTTTATAATTTTAGACACTAGGAAGGATAAGGATGAATGTATCATCCTTAGAAGACCCTTCCTAGCCACAGCAGGAGCTGTGATTGATGTTAACAAAGGAGAATTAATCCTTCATTTGAATGGGGACTACCGTGTGTTTAAGGCCCAAGGGTATCTCTCTGTAAACATAAAAAAAGAGGCACGATAAGCTTCTCTCAATACAGAGTCAAACAAAGCCCCCACAATCAAACTCTAGGTTTGGTGTTAGGAGGCCACAATCAAACTCTAAGTTTTGTGTTGAACCCCCACATTCAAACTCTAAGTTTGGTGTTGGGAGGTCTCAACAATGCTCTGATGATTTGTGAGGCTCCATGAGAGCTCACTGTCAAGCTATTGATATTAAAGAAGCGCTTATTGGGAGGCAACCCAATTTTTATTTATCTATATTTTTATTGTTCTTTTATGTTTTATTAGGTTCATGATCATGTGGAGTCACAAAATAATTACTAAAATTAAAAATAGAATCAAAAACAGCAGAAGAAATAGCACACCCTGGAGGAAGAGCTTACTGGCATTTAAACGCCAGTAAGGAGCATCTAGCTGGCGTTCAACGCTAGAACAGAGTATGAATCTGGTGTTCAACGCCAGAAACAAGCAGCAGTCTGGCGTTCAAACGCCAGGATTGCACCCTGAGGAAAGCTAGCGTTAAACGCCAGAAACAAGCATGGAACTGGCGTTTAACGCCAGAAACATGCTGCAGATTGGCGTTGGAACGCCAGAAACAAGCATCAATCTTGCGTTGAACACTAGGATTGCATGCAGAGGGTGTTTTACACGCCTAATTGGTGCAGGGATGATAAATCCTTGATACCTCAGGATCCGTGGACCCCACAGAATCACCTCAGGATCCTGTGGGGTCCATAGGATCCCCACCTACCTCAACCCCACTTCTCTCTTCTTCACACAATCTAATAACACTATACCCTTCACCAATCACCTCAATCTCTCTTCTCTATTACCCCTTCACCAATCACATCCACCCACTCTTCCTCATAAACCCCACCTACCTTCAAATTCAAAATTTCTTTCCCACCCAAACCCACCCTACATGACCGAACCATAAACCTCTCTCCCTCTCCTCTATCTCTTCTTTTTCTTCATCTATTCTTTCTTATTTTGCTCGAGGAAGAGCAACATTCTAAGTTTGGTGTGGTAAAAGCATAGTTTTTTTGTTTTTCCATAACCATTTATGGCATCTAAGGCCGGAGAAACCTCTAGAAAGAGGAAAGGGAAGACAAAAGCTTCCACCTCCGAGTCATGGGAGATGGAGAGATTCATCTGAAGGGTCCATAGCTCAGTAGTAGAGCATTTGACTGCATATAAAGAGAGCCCACTCATGGATCTCAACAAGAGCATGAGGTATTCCCTCATCAAGAAATCCCTGAAATACCTTAGGGGATACATTTTCCTCCATACAATTATTGGGAGCAACTACAGATAGGAGCACCAAAATTACTAGGGATCAAGCAACATAGGCAAGGAAGAGACATAGAGGAGCTCAAGGACACCATTGGTCCTTCAAGAAAAAGGTGCTACCCTCACTAAGGTAGACTCATTCCTTAACTTCCTTGTTCTTATCTCTTTGTTTTTCGGTTTTTAAGCTTCATGTTTGTCTATGTTTGTATCTTTACTACATGATCATTAGTATTTAGTAAATATGTCTTAAGGCTATGAATAATTCCATGAATCTGTCACCTTTCTTAAATGAAAAATGTTTTTAATACAAAAGAACAAGAAGTAAATGAGTTTCAAAATTGTCCTTGAAATTAGTTTAATTATATTGATGTGGTGACAATACTTTTTGTTTTCTTAATGAATGCTTGAACAGTGCATATTTTTTATCTTGTTGTTTATGAATGTTAAAATTGTTGGCTCTTGAAAGAATGATGAACAAGGGAAATGTTATTGATAATGTAAAAAATCATAAAATTGATTCTTGAAGCAAGAAAAAGCAGTGAATAACAAAAGCTTGCGAAAGAAAAAAAAAGTGGCGAAAAAAATATAAAAGAAAAAGAAAAAGCAAGCAGAAAAAGCCAATAGCCCTTAAAACCAAAAGACAAGGGTAAAAAGGATCCAAGGCTTTGAGCATTAATGGATAGGAGGGCCCAAGGAAATAAAATCCAGGCCTAAGCGGCTAAATCAAGCGGTCCCTAACCATGTGCTTATGGCATGCAGGTCCAAGTGAAAAGCTTGAGACTGAGTGGTTAAAGTCGTGATCCAAAGTAAAAAGAGTTTTCTTAAGAGCTCTGGACACCTCTAACTAGGGACTTTAGCAAAGCTGAGTCACAATCTGAAAAGGTTCATCCAGTCATGTGTCTGTGGCATTTATGTATCCGGTGGTAATACTGGAAAACAAAGTGCCCAGGGCCACGGCAAAAACTCATAAAAGTAGCTGTGTTCAAGAATCAACATACTTTACTAGGAGAATCAATAACACTATTTGAACTCTGAGTTCCTATAGATGCCAATCATTCTAAACTTCAAAGGATAAAGTGAGATGCCAAAACTGTTCAGAAGCAAAAAGCTACAAGTCCCGCTCATCTAATTAGAACTAATATTCATTGATATTTTGAGATTTATAGCATATTCTCTTCTTTTTATCCTATTTGATTTTCAGTTGCTTGGAAACATGCAACAATTTATGTTTGGTGTTGTGATGAGCGGATAATTTATACGCTTTTTGGCATTGTTTTTAGGTAGTTTTTAGTAGGATCTAGCTACTTTTAGGGATGTTTTTATTAGTTTTTATTAAAAATTCACATTTCTGGACTTTACTATGAGTTTGTGTGTTTTTCTGTGATTTCAGGTATTTTTCGGCTGAAATTGAGGGACCTGAGCAAAAATCTGATTCAGGCTGAAAATGGACTGCTGATGCTGTTGGATTCTGACCTCCCTGCACTCGAAATAGATTTTCTGGAGCTACAAAACTCCACATGGCACGCTCTTAAAGGTGTTAGAAAATAGACATCCAGATCTTTCCAGCAATATATAATAGTCCATACTTTATTCGAATCAAGACGACGCAACCTGGCGTTCAATGCCAGTTCCATGCTGCATTCTGGAGTAGAACGCCAGAAACACGTTACAAACCAGAGTTAAACGCCAAAAACACGTTACAACTTGGCGTTTAACTCCAAAAGAAGCCTCTACACGTGTAAAGCTCAAGCTCAGCCCAAGCACACACCAAAGTGGTCCCCGGAAGTGGATTTCTGCATTTAGACTTATTTCTGTAAACCCTAGTAACTAGTCTAGTATAAATAGGACATTTTACTATTGTATTAGACATCTTTGGATTATTTTTGGATTACCTTATGATCCATTGATCACGTTTATGGGGGCTGGCCATTCGGCCATGCCTGGACCATCACTTATGTATTTTCAACGGTGGAGTTTCTACACACCATAGATTAAGGGTGTGGATCTCTACTGTACCTCGAGTTTTAATGCAATTACTACTATTTTCTATTCAATTAAGCTTATTCTTGTTCTAAGATATTCGTTGCACTTCAATATGATGAATGTGATGATCCGTGACACTCATCATCATTCTCACCTATGAACGCGTGACTGACAACCACTTCCGTTCTACCTTAGAACGAGCGAGTATCTCTTGGATTCGTTGATCAGAATCTTCGTGGTATAAGCTAGAACCCTTTGGCGGCCATTCTTGAGAGTCCAGAAAGTCTAAACCTTGTCTGTGGTATTCCAAGTAGGATTCAGGGATTGAATGAATGTAATGAGCTTCAAACTCGCGATTATTGGGCATGGTGACAGACGCAAAAGAATCAATGGATTCTATTCCGACATGATCGAGAACCGAAAGATAATTAGCCGTGTTGTGACAAGAGCATTTGGACCATTTTCACTGAGAGGATGGGATGTAGCCATTGACAACGGTGATGCCCTACATACAGCTTGCCATGGAAAGGAGTAAGAAGGATTGGATGAAAGCAGTAGGAAAGCAGAGATTTAGAAGGAACACATCATCTCCATACACTTATCTGAAATTCCTACCAATGATTTACATAAGTATCTCTATCTTTATTTTATGCTTTATTTATTATTAATTTTCGAAAACCATTTATAACCATTATAATATGCCTAACTAAGATTTACAAGATGACCATAGCTTGCTTCATACCAACAATCTCCGTGGGATTGACCCTTACTCACGTAAGGTTTATTACTTGGACGACCCAGTGCACTTGCTGGTTAGTTGTGCGAAGTTGTGACAAAGTGTGATTTACGTTTGAGAGCGCTACCAAGTTTTTGGCGCCATTGTTGATAATCATAATTTCGTGCACTAACCGCCGAATTACTTGATCCGCACCACATCTCCAAAGGTATGGGTCATCCCACACATAGTATTTGGATTTGCTTTGTAGATTATCCTTTTGGTGCTTGGAAAGATTAGGAGGAAAGGTGTGGGATACCAAGTAATTGGCTATTTGTGCATACCAAGGAATGACTTTCGAGATTGATTGCAAGCACTCAAAGGGAAAAGAATCATCAATAGGAGTGGCATCGCCCTTGGTGTGTTAAAGGCGACTTAGGTGATCTGCCACTAGATTTTGCGAACCACTCCTATCCTTAATTTCCAAGTCAAATTCTTGCAATAGTAAAACCCATCTAATCAATCTCGGTTTCGATTCTTTTTTAGCCAACAAGTATTTTAATACTGCATGATCCGAGTACACTACCACGTTGGAGCCAAGTAAATAAGCTCGGAACATATCCAAAGCGAAAACAATAGCCAATAGCTCTTTCTCGGTAGTAGTGTAATTGCATTGTGCTCCATCCAATATTTTTGATGCATAGGCTATGACATATGGACTCTTACCCTCGCGTTGTGCTAACGCGGCTCCCACCGCATAGTTTGAAGCATCACACATTATTTCAAACGGTCCACTCCAATCTGGCCCTCTCACGATGGGAGCTTGGCTCAATGCAACCTTGAACTTGTCAAAAATTTAACGTCTTTTTGCAACAATATAGATAGTGGCAAGGCTACCTTACTAAAGTCATTTATAAATCTTCAGTAAAAACCTGCATGTCCAAGGAACGAACGGACTTTTCTCTCGGAAGAGGGGTAAGGCAAACTAGATATGACATTGATCTTAGCTGGATCTACTAAAATACCATCTTTGGAAACAATATGTCCTAAAACAATGCCTTGCCTAACCATAAAATGACACTTCAATTTAAGACAAGGTTTGCTTTAGTGCATCTTTCCAAAACTTTCTCAAGGTTATCCAAGCAATGATCAAAAGAGTCTCCATAGACACTAAAGTCATCCATGAATACTTCCATGCATTGCTCTAGAAAGTCCGCAAATATGCTCATCATGCACCTTTGGAAAGTCGTCGGTGCATTGCATAAGCCAAATGGCATACGCTTATAGGCGTAGGTTACAAAGGGGCAAGTAAATGTTATTTTTTCTTGGTCTTCTAAAGCAATGTGTATTTGGAAGTACCCCGAATAGCCATCTAGAAAACAATAGTGAGACTTACCCAATAGTCGATCAAGCATTTGATCGATAAACGGTAGTGGAAAATGATCCTTTCTAGTTGCCGTGTTCAAGCGTCGGTAGTCAATGCACACCCGCCATGAATTTTGCACCTGTGTAGCTATGAGCTCCCCGTTATCCTCCTTGATGGTGGTCACCCCGGACTTCTTTGGCACAACTTGGATGGGACTTACCCATTCACTATCCGATATGGGGTAAATGATGTCTGCTTCTAGTAATTGGGTGACTTCTTTTTTCACAACCTCCAAAATTGTAGGATTTAGTCTTCTTTGAGGTTGTCGAACGGGTCTGGCTCCTTCCTCTAGGAATATCCGGTGCTCACACACTTGGGGGCTTATGCCCACTAGATCTGCCAAACTCTAACCTATGGCCCTTTCGTTCTTCCTCAAAACATGGAGCAACCTTTCATCTTGTTGAGGAGTGAATTCCCTTGCAATAATCACCGAGAACTTGTGGGCTTCATTAAGGTAGAAGTGCTTTAGGTGGGACGGTAGTGGCTTCAATTTAATATTTTGCTCTTGATTTGACACTTGAGCTTCTGGTTGGGGTGGGATGTTTTCTTCACTTGATTCTTCAATCATATGCTTCTCATCTAGCTTTGCATAATGCACCTCAGCCACAACATTGTCAATTAAGTCACACCAGAATATAGAGTGATTTTTCGGTGGGTGCCTCATTGCTTCATCTAGGCTAAAACTTACGACTCTCCCGTCAATCACAAATGAATATGTTCCCGAATAGACATCCAATTTGAATTTAGAGGTCCTCAAGAATGGCCTCCCAAGTAGGATGGATGATGTCCTTTCGGATTCACTTGGTGGTATCTCAATGATATGAAAATTAATGGGGAATATCAAACCCTTTATGTTTACCATCACATCTTCCGCAATACCCGTCACGGTTATTATGCTTTTATCCTCTAAGACAAACCTAGCCGCCGACCGCTTCAATGGTGGTAGCTTCAATATATGATAAACGAAAAGAGACATAATACTAACACATGCACCAAGATCACAGATACAATCAATGAATTGAACACCATCTATGGTATAAGTAACCATGCACGGGCCCGGATCACCACATTTTTCCAGTAATGCTCCCATCAAAGCCGAAATAGAACTCCCCAATGGGATTGTTTCTGGCTCATGAATTCTATCTTTGTTCATACACAAGTCCTTAAGAAAGTTAGCATATTTAGGTACTTGGTGGATGGCATCAAAGAGAGGGATAGTTACCTCAACTTTCTTGAACATTTCTACCATCTTGCGGTCAAGTTCTATACGCTTCTTAGCCTTCCTTGCTACTGTAGGAAATGGGATTGGTTGAGCAAGTTCTTCTTTCACAATTTTCTCATCTTTGGAGGTTTCACTTCTTGGTTGAGGGGCTTCATCTTCAACTATCTCTTGTGCCTCATCTTCCTCTTCAACTTCTTCTATCTTGATTCCCTCCTCATCTTAAGCAACTATTATAGGGCTTGGTGCCTTCGGCCTCCTCTCTTGCAATTTGGTTCCAGACCTCAAGGTAATGGCATTGATGCCACCTTTGGGGTTGGGTAGAGGTTGAGAGGGAATGACGCTAGAACTTGAGGCTTGAGGAGTGGGGGTAGAGGGCTGTTCCAAACAGGCTACAAGGGCTTGAAGAGTGGATGTAAGGCCGGTGAGACTAGAGGTAAGTGTGTTTTGAAGTTCTCTTTGTCCTTAGAGAATGGAACGAAGTGTATCATATTGGTTGGAGGGGGTGGAAGGATAGGTGATTTGAGGGGCTTGTGATTGGTTGGGTTGAGGTGGTTGTCTTTGATGTGGTGGTTGGTAGGTTTGGTAGTTTCTTCCTTGGTTTTGTTGAAGATATGGTTGGTTTTGTGAGTATCGGTTTTGTGAATTATTGTTGTTCCATCTTTGGTTGCCCCCATTGTCTCTTCCTCTTTGTTGGTAATTGTCACGCCACCCTTAGTTGCCATTATCTCTCCATCCTTGGTTATAATTGCTACCCCTTGATTAGAATTGCCTCCTTATTGGGGATACCCTTGGTTGAAGTTGCCGCCTTGTTAGTAAGGACCTTGACTCGGGCGGTCATAGAAATTGTAGGTAGCCGCTAGGGTATTATCTTCTTGGAAGTTGGGGCACTCATTCGTGTAATGTGAGTAACAAGAGCAAATCCCACACACACGTTGGGCCACCAATTGTTGACTTGGTTGAGATTGAGGTTGTGGTTGATATTGATGTTGAGGTTGTTGTTGGCCAAGTTGGAGTTGCTTAAGAATGATTGTCATCTCGCCTAAGAATTTGGCAAGGGCGCGGTCTCACTACTAGAAGATACTTCATTTACGGTCTTTGGATGGTAGGTCCTCCGTCTAGCATGTTGAGTGGACTCGGCCAAGTCAGTAATGAGTTGCCATGCCTCCTCCGCCGTCTTATACTTTGACAAGGAACCATTGCTTGAAGCATCTAATAGAGTCTTGTCTTGTGGTCTCATTCCTTGAGACACATAGCTAAGCAGAACTTGAGTATCAATCATGTGGTTGGAACATGAGTCTAGAAGTTTGCAAAATCGTTCCCAATACTCGTATAGAGTTTCTGTATCACCTTGGACAATGCATGATATCTCTTTTCTTAGCTTGTCCGTCATTTTCACAGGTAAGAATTTATCTAGAAACTTCCTCCTAAGCAAGTCCCAATTGGAAACAACCTCACTAGGCAAAGTGTCAAACCACTCCTTGGCTCTTCCTTCAAGAGAGAATGGGAAGGCAAACAACCATATAGCAACCTTGTCGGATCCTTTCTGCCTAGTTGTTGAGCACACACCGTGAAATTCCTTGAGATGTCTAATAGGGTCTTGTGCGGTCTTTAACTCAAAGTTTGCATTCAAGTTGGGGTGAAGCACATGAAGAGGTTGGAGAACAAAGTCCGGTGCACCCACTTCCTTGAGAGTGACTCTCCTTGGAGCGGCCATAGTGTCGGCACCTAGATCAAGAGAAGAACTATTAGTAGTATCAACGGAAGAGTATATAGTGCCTTCTTTGAATGACGATTCAGAATTGACCTCGGATACGGTTGGTGAATTGGTAAAAACCTTTTCACCTTCCTCAAAGGCTAACCACCTCCGAGCTTGCCTGATGTGAAGTAAAGTTCTTTCAATTTTCGGAGCAAATGGGACTAAGCTCGGATCCGGTAGTGAACGCGTCATACAAGGAAGGGAATGTAGAGCTCATGACAACAATTGAAATAGACAAAGACTAATTCTAACTATCAATAAAACAAACAAACAATCAAGAGAAAATGCACGTATGTACATGTCAACATATTCACACTAATCAATAACATGGCACACATAAGCAATTCCCCGACAACGGCGCCATTTGATGTTAGAACTTTGTTATGTCGGTATAGAAGGCATCAATAAATCCAATCGTGAGTATAGTCTAACCGACACGCAAATTTCATACAAACAATTCTACAATCTATAACCGAGAGTATGTGTACCGAGTCGTCTTCCCTAGGAATTGCCTTATAATGTACATCATTGATTAGGAAGTTCTTTGTGGTTTTGAGAGTTGGTGTAAGAATTCGAGCTAACAAAATGAACAACAATCAATTATGGTAGAAGCCTTGGCTAAGGGTGAGCATTGGAAGTTCCATCACTATAGATTCCATCAATTGTACCAACAATTAATCATTGCTTCACTTAGTCAACTCCTAAGCTTGGAGGAAGATTTAGTGAAGATAATTAACTTGAATCACAAGTCCTATCCTAACCTCAAAGGAGTCAAGATTGAGTAACACACAAGTCAATTAGCAATTCTCAATTGAAGATTAACAATTGATGTTGACTATTCAAGTATCTCCAACAACTCAACCCCTAAGCCAAGTAAGAGGAATCTACTCCATAACTAGGGTTGGCATTTCCTCAGACAATTGGTGAGAAATAGTAAGAAACATTAGGAAATTAAGAAAAAGGATTTGAATCCAAACTAGTTAACTCAAGACAAGCATCAACAACCAAACAATTGAATGAAATTCATCACTTCATTGATCAGAATCCAAATAGCAAAGTCACAAATTTAAGATCTAGAATGAATGAATCAAAAGAGCATTAATTGAGAAGAAAATAGTAGATCTACAACTTTGAACCAAAAGAACAATAAATTAGCCTTGGATCTCACCAAGAATGCTAAGAGAAATTGAGATGGAGATTATAGAGTTCTAGAGAGAGGTTAGAGTTTCTCTCTCTTCCAAAGTGTAACTAACTAGGAGAAAATATCTAGAAAATGTAAAAATGAGTGAATGAATCCTAATCCTCTATTCCTTAGGTCTTCTTATGCTCTTCCCGCCAGGAATTTGCACCAGACAAGGCTTGTAACTGCTCCCAAATCGCTGGTCATGTTTTCTTTTTAAAAATCACATGCGGCATCGGCGCGTACGCGCACAGTATGCGTACACGTCCCTGGAGCATCGCAATCCAGGCACGGTCGTCATGCGTGCGTGCGCGTCCCTGAGGATTTGGCTTAGCCGTGTAAATGTGCCAACTCAAGCATTTGGCTTCTACGTGCTGATCTTGTAGCACACATCCACGCGTACACGCAAGGTACCCGTACGCGCCACAGCTTAAACTCCAAAGCACTATTTTTTTCATGCTCCTTCCTTTTATGCATGCTTCCTTCCCTCCTTCTAGGCCATCTTTGCCCTGTAAGTTCTGAAATCACTTAACAAACGGATCACGGCATCGAGTGGTAATAGAGGGGGTTAAAATGTGTCTAAATTAGTGTGAAAGAAGCATGTTTCCATCTCTAAAGCAAAGTTCGGAAAGGAACACAAAATCATACATTTTTATGTGAATAAATGTGGAAGATCATTAATAAATCCACAAAAATCCATGCAAGATAAACCCTATAAATGGGGTTTATCATGAATCTCATAACCAATAATTGACACTCGATTGTAATTCCTAGGAAGAACGACCCGGAAGTAATACTCTCGGTTATTTTTATTAGGTTGAACTTGTGACAACCAAAATTAAACTTTGATTGAGGGTTGTTTGTTGCTTTGGATCTATACTTCAACGTAATTATATTGTGAAAATTCTAGACCGACGATAACCTTCTTTCAACTTTTTGGCGCCGTTGCAGGGGAGTTGCAATGTGTGTTTGGTATTGCTTATTGTTAATATGTGAATATTGTGAATAGTTGCTTTTTGCTTGCTTACTAGTTTTGGTTTAAGAGCTCATTTTCCTTCTTTTTCTTAGTAGCTTTTGTTTTTTTTCCCTTTTTACTATGAATTCTCACCATTTTGGCTATGAGTTTGGTTCAAACTATGTTGTAAGAAACGGAAGCTTCAATGAGAGTTTGCATCAAGGATTTGGAAATCAAAGGTGGGAAGAGCCTCAAGCATATAGACAACCTTCTTGGCAACAACCTCCTCCGGTTCCTTATGGGTACAATCCAACTCCTAATGCATACCAACCTAATAGATGTGGTGAACCTCATTGTGGTTGTCAACCACAACCACCATATACCTATAACCTCCTTCCTCAATGTAGCTTTTAACAACCTTACTCACAAGCCCCATACCACCATCACCTCCATATGATCTTAACATATACCCACCATACCAACAAGCATATGAACCATACTTAGAGCCACCGTTAATCCAACATCAACACCACTACTCACAAGAATGACTAATCCTATATACACAACCTTAAGACTCTCACCAATATGAACCTCCTTCCAACTATGGCACCTCTCCTCCAAACAATGAACCCTCTTTTCCACCACCGCCTTCATTGGATGAATTGCTCAAACCCCTACTGCAAGAACAAAAAGATCTCTATTCTCATCTTTAAAAGCAAGAAGAAGAGGATCAAAAGGAGCCAAAGGGGTTAGAAACCAAGTTGGCCACTGGTGCACAAAACTGGCTCTGTACATTTTGCACAGATAGACTGGCAAGTATACCGGGTCGTCCAAGTAATACCTCAGGTGAGTGAGGGTCGATCCCACGGAGATTGTTAGTTTGATCAAGCAATGGTTACCTTGCAGATCTTAGTTAGGTAGATAGAAATTATAGTTTGTCCCAGAAAATGCATAAAACAAAATAAATAAATAAAACATTACTAGATAGGTATGAAATCTATGATAGGAGAATGGTTGAGGCTTCGGATATGCTTTGTCTTTCCGGATTAACTTTTCTTACTGTCCACTTCAATAACTTTCTGATTCCTTCAATGGCAGCCGTAAGTGATTAACTCATATCCTCTCATTAAGTTAACCTCCTCTAGTACAGCAATCCACTATGTTACAAGTGGCTCATGTCCTCTCATCAAGCCACCTTTAGGTTTCTCACTGTAGCAGAAGATGAAGCTCTAAGCAATCTACTCCCTTTCATGATCCTACTCAATGTGCCACAAACAAGGCAAATCTTCCGGATCAGGGAACGTTACTTCTCAGACTCTAGCCTTAGTGCCATAGAGACCTCACTTACTCACGGTCAATAGGATTTCTTGTCACGTATCTAAAGTTTCCCAGGTACTCTATTGGAATCCACAATGTAATCTCTAGCTTTGGTTCAACTCTATCCGAGTTAGGATTTGCACAGAACCCATGTAGAACAAAGGTGATTGTCACGAGTCACCCTCAATTCATTAGATGAAGAACGAGAATGCATACGAGAATAAAATTAGACATATTGAACTAGAATAGTAATATTATTGATCCATGAAACTCAGTAGAGTTCCTAACCTTAACCTTAGGAGGTTAGTGACTCATGCTGACAGAAAAATACAATAAAAAACATAAAAGTGGGCAAGAGTCCTTAACAAGGGTGAATTCTTGTCTATATATACTAATCTACTAATTAAGAATTATAGAAATAAGATAAACTAGCCTTGTAGTGTGAAAATCCACTTTCTGGCCCACTTGGTGAGTGTTTGGGTTGAGATAAGGTTGTCTCCATGTGCTAATACTCCTTAGGGACGTTGAATGCTGGCTTGGGACCCCCTTTTGGGCATTGGATGCCTGTTGCTCCCTTGTGGGCGCTGGACACCAGGAATGGGGCTGGTGACTGGCGTTGAACGCCAGCTTTGGGCCTTTGTTTCCAAAAAAAAGTATAGACTATTATATATTTTTGGAAAGACCTGGATGTTAGCTTTCTATAGCTGTTGAGAGGGTGCCATTTGGGTATCTGTAACTCAATAAAAGCTCATTTGAGTGCACAGAGGTCAGATCCTGATAGCATCTGCAGTCCTTTCTCTGTCTTTGAATCAGACTTTTGTTAAAGCACCTCAATTTTAGCCAGAAAATACCTGAAATTAACATAAAACACACAAACTCAAAGTAGAATCCGAAAATGTGAATTTTGAACTAGAACCTATGAAAACATAATAAAACTTAAACAAAATATAATGAAAACTATATGAAAATGATGCCAAAAAGCATATAAAATATCTGCTCATCAGCCACCATAACTGAAGCTGTTAACCGCACAGCCTCCCACCTATGCTCATACAATCAAGACACTCCCATTGACGAATGTGGAGGATCAACCAAAGAGCATATTGAGGAAGTGAATTTGGAGCTTCAAGGTAAAGAAGAGGAGTTGAAGCAAGAATTACATCAAGAGGAGAAAGTTGAGATAATTGAGCCAGAAGGAGCGGTTGAAGAATTAGGAGAGGTTGAGCAAGAATTTAATTTAATCATTGATGAGTTCTTGTCTACACTAACTAATCACCTCGATGAACTTGTTGAACCTTCTTCCGTTGAGCTTAAGAGTGATGTTGAGGAGGGTGTGCAACCTCCAAAGCATATGCTGAATGAAGACTTGGGAGAAGTTGAACAAGCAATAAATCCACATCCTGATTATAATTCCACACCAATGCATAACCCTTTTGATTTTGAGGAGTCCTCTTCTGTTGAAATTGAGGTTGATATTGAGATAGATTTCACATTAACTCTGAATTGTGACATGAATGATGGAGAGGAGTTAAAAGAGGTTGGTGATGAAGTGATTGAATGTGAAGAACCTTATCAAGAAGTGGACATGGAAGATGCTTGTCAAGAGGTGGAAGTAATCAAGGAAGAGCACAAGGGAGTAGGATTTGCAAGAACGATTGAAACATCCCTTCCTATGTCACCATCACCCATTACATCATTCAAGTGGGTAAATATCTTATCTCTAAGCTTTCTTATTCCGCTTGAATGTGGTTTGCTTGAAGTAGATGGTCAACTTAGAACTCTTTGTGGGGTGGAAAGTAAGAAAGAGATGGTTAGTGGTTGGTACCACGAGTCAAGGTTCATTATAGTTAAGTCATCAAAGTTCAAGTGTAAAGATTTGTGTAGTACTCAATTGAAAGGATCTAGAGGAGAGCCTTGGTGATTGAATGAGAATTCATCAACCTCGTCACCCGAATGGAAGCATGAAGATCAAGAGAAATGGGTCTTG
Organism: Arachis hypogaea; assembly: GCF_003086295.3. NCBI lineage: Eukaryota > Viridiplantae > Streptophyta > Magnoliopsida > Fabales > Fabaceae > Arachis > Arachis hypogaea. The sequence continues at coordinate 64,879,583 of NC_092036.1, forward strand.
ACAAACAAGGTTTGGAACCCCGGAATACATATCAACCATTATCAATCTTGGGGCCTTGTCACTTGTTTAAATTTTCTTGAGAGCTTAGTGCGCCTAGTTTGAGATCCCGGTGGACATTGGATATGCAAGCATTGGTGGGGATTTAAGGAGGAGTCCAAGCATAAGCCACCATAGCAAGGACCCCACTAATTGTCCAACTTAAGGACAATAAATAAAAGTGCTAGGTGGGAGACACCCCACTATGGTAAACTCTTTTCATTTTTCTCTTTTGTATAAATTGGTAAAGAAGTTTAATTAGTTGAGTTCATTTGGTGGTCTAGGGTGTTAAATAAGGTTTGATAGTGTTTAGATGAATGTTTGAATGTTTGGAATACTTGGTTTGGTGCAAGAAGTTGAAAATTTTTTTTGAAAAACAGAGCACCTTGTCACGCGTACGCGTGACCCCATTTATTTTTCCCAGTCGCGTACGCGGCTACTATCACGTGTATGCAAAACCTCAAGACAGGGAGGTTTGGCTGCATAGCGTGTTGGATCCCACGTATGCATTTTCTTCACTTTTCCCTTGCTACACCTACGTATGCCAGACGCGTACGTGTCAATACCTATTTCCCCTACCACGCTTACATGTAAATCACGCGTACGCGTGGGTTCGAAATCATTAACCCTGACGCGAAGAACCCTAGCCCTATTCACGTCCCCTTTCATTCCTCTCCTCTAACGTCTCTCTGTTTCTCCCAGTACCACCCAATCCACCATTGAAACCAACCATCATCATATACCACCGTCCAACCATCACCACCGGCGAACTACTACCGTCGACCAACCCTCTTCCCTCTTTCTCTCCTCTTCTTTCTTTCTCTTCTCCCTTTTCCCCTCTCATCCCTATCACCACACCCAACATTACCGCCACGGCCATCCTCTTTCCACCGATCTCCTCTAGCAACCACCTACTTCTTCCCTTTCTTTTTTTTCTTCTTTTCCATTTCACCCCCACCGTGCGCCACCAGTAGCTGCCTCAGGCCTGGCACTATTTCTGCTTTCACTTCCATCTCCCCTGTTCAGTGCCATTTCAGTTTCGACTTCTTTCTTCCTAGGTTTCATTTTTTCCCCTGTTTCAAGTTTTGTTAATTTAGTTTAATTAGTTAGTTTAATTTTGTTAGTTAGATTAGTTGAAAATGCATGCTTAGTGGATTAAGTGGTTAGATAATTTGAATTTGGATAGTGGAATTAGGTTTTCATTTTTGCTGTTTATGTTGTCCAGATGGATGAATTCATGCCTTGTTTTGATTGGTTGATGATAATGCTCTTATGGTGTTAAAAATTGTAAATTGCTGCTAGTTGCTAATTTTGCTTGCTACTGTCTAATTCATATGAAATTATTGTGCTTCATGCTTATTTGAGTTATCTTGAATTCACGTGGGTTTGTTTTTATATTGTTTTAATTCGGGAACGTCCAATTTACTGTCGGAATGCTACCGAATTTTTTAAAAAATTTTGTGTTAATTAGATTCCAATTTGTGAAGTGTATTTGGTAGTCTGTTGCTTTCGTTTTGTATCGTTACCAAATTCAATTCATGAATTGTTTGGCAAGCATTTCCACTCTCTTTTTTCCTTATGTCACTGGTGAACGAATCTCCACACTTTCGTACAATTGTACTAGCAAGTTCACTGGATCATCCAAGTAATACCTGAGCGAGTCAGGGTCGATCCAACGAGAATTGTGGTTTGAAGCAAGCTATGGTTATCTTGCAGGTCTTAGTCAGGCAGATAGAAGAGTTATTCATAATTTGTATTTGTGACATCTGAGCTGAGTTGACTAGAAAGGAATAAATAAAATACTTTGTAAATTAAAGGGAAGTAGTAATAGGAATATGATTAAGGATTGGAGTTGCTTTGTCTTTCTGAATTAACTCTGGTATTACTGTCCTCTTTTCTTGTTAGTGATTTCTTCTATGGAAGGCTGTATGTGATCAATGTCATGGGTTGTGGTCATCCAATCTGATAGAGGGTGAAGCTCTAGCAGTTCATTCTCTTGGTGATCCTACGCAAAACACCACAGACAAGATCGAATCTTCCAGATCAGAGAATGCTGCTTCTTTGGGTTCTAGCCTATACCACATAGACTCTAATCTCCCCAGAAATTGGATGAACTGGTGTCTCGAGAAGTTTCCAACGAAGTCGTGGATTAGCCATTTGAAAGATGTATAATCAAGCTGGCGGTTCGTGCTTTCCAGTTACGTATTCACACGAACCCAAGTAGACATGGGTGGTTGTCAGGCACGCGGTCCTGGTATGATGAACAGAACTGATTGTCACTGGTCATCTTATTCTCCATATTGGAGAATGAGTATACATCTTAGAAATAAATCAAACACTGATTGAAGAAAAAACATTAATACTTTTATTAATTCATAGGACTCAGCAGGGCTCCACCCCTCAACCTAGGAGGTTTAGAAAATAATATTGAAAGAAAATACAATGGTAAAATATTTAATGTCTATAAAAAGGTCTGAATAACATAAATCCGATCCATTAAATACTAAACAAATGACTAGTAAGGGTAAAATAATCTTTTTAGTGCTAAAATACACTTCTGGTGCCCACTTGGTGAGTGTTTGGCCTGAGCTTTGATGAGATCCATGTGCTAGGAGGCCTCTAGGGCGTTGAACAGTGGCTAGGGGGTCCTCTCTAAGTGTTTGGATGCTGGGCTCTGCTCCTTGGGTGCTGGACGCCTGGAATGGGGCAGGAGGCTGGCGTTGGACGCCAATTTTGGGCCTTCTAATCTGAAACAAAGTATGAATTATTAAACATTTCTAGAAAGCTCTGGAAGTCAGCTTTTCAAAGCTGTTGAGAATGCTCCATTTGGACTTCTGTAGCTCCAAAAAAGCTCTTTCGAGTGAAATGAGGTCAGATCCGGACAACATCTGCAGCGCTTGCTCTCTCTATGAATCATACTTTTGCTCCAGCTCCTTAATTTCAGCCAGAAAATACCTGAAATTAAACAAAAACACACAAAATCAAAGTAAAATCCAAAAAAGTGAATTTAACACTAAAATCTATAAAAACTAAACAAAACATACTAAAAACTATATAAAAACTATGCCAAAAAGCGTATAAAATTTCCGCTCATCACAACACCGAACTTAAATTGTTGCTTGTCCCCAAGCAACTAAAAATAAAATAGGATGAAAAGAAGAATAGGATGCAGTAAATCTCAGAGTTTCCAATAAAGCTCAGTTTCAATTGGATGAGTAGAACTTAATAGCTTTTTGCTTCTGAATAGTTTTGGCATCTCACTATCCATTGAAACTCAAAATGGCTGGCATCCTTAGGAACTTAGAATCCAGATGATAATATTGACTCTCTTAGTTCAGCTCTTTTTGATTCTTGAACATAGCTTTTAGAGTATTGGCCGTGACCCTAAACAATTTGTTTTCTAGTATTACCACCGGATACATAAATGCCACAGACACTTTACCTGGGTGAACCCTTTCGAATTGTGATTTCGCTTTGCTAGAATCCCCAGATAGAGGTGTCTAGAGTTCTTAAGCACATTCTTTTTGCTTTGGATCACGACTTTAACCGCTCAGTCTCAAGACTTTTTTGCTTGACACTTTCACGCCACAAGCACATGGTTAAAGACAGCTTAGTTGAGCCGCTTAGGCCAAGATTTTATTTCCTTTAGGCCCTTCTAACCACTGATGCTCAAAGCCTTGGATCCTTTTACCCTTGCCATTTGGTTTAAAGGGTTACTAGCTTTTTGCTCTTGCCTTTTGGTTTAAAGAGCTAATGGCTTTTTCTTTCTTTTTCTTTTATTTTTACCATTTTTTTCGAAGCTTTTTTCTTCTTTTGCTGCTTTTTCTTGCTTCAAAAATCAAATTTTGGATTCTTCAGATCATCAATAATACTTTTGCTTTTTCTTCATTCTTTTAAGATCCAACATCCTAAAATTTCAAATATGCACTATTTATTCATGCATTCAGAAAATTAAAGCAATGACACCACATCAAAATAATTTATTATTCTTTATTGTAGAACTCAAAAATTTATCCACTATTTTATTCATGTTTAATGATGATAAGAGGAATCATTTATTGCTAATTAGAAAATAAAAATTAATTAATTACTACTAATACTTATGTAATCCTAAAAATTAAAAGACATAAAATAAATAAAAACTTAAATACTGCTAGTGATTATACAACTCTAAATTAGGATGGAAATACGTGAGATAGGCATAGGAATAGTCACAGGGGTGAAACTTAACAACCTTCAGCTTGAGGGGCACTAGGCTTTTCAGCTTGAGGGACTCTGGGGTCTTCAAGTTGAGGGATGCTGGGCTCTTCAAGAGAGAGCTTGTGGCGCTTCAACTCCTCCAGCTCATGCTCCTTGATCAGTTTACAAATCATGCTAGTCTGATCTTTCTGCTCCTCTTCGAGCTGATCTAAAGTGCTCTGCAAGTGTATTACAGATGCCTTCAACTGGTCCCAGTACTCAATTGGAGGAAACACTTGGGGAGGCTTAGATGCCTTCCATTTAGGTTAATTCTCTAGTACCTTGGCACTCTCCATCACCTACTTGGTGATTGGGCTTTCCATTGGAATGAAATTGTCCACCTGGATCAGAACCTTAGCCTCTTGGCATAGATGAAAGATGAGATTTGGATAAGCCAGTATGGCATTAGCCAGCTTGTAAATCTCATGCGGGATTATTTGGTAGAATTCCACCTCATTCCTCATCATGATGTAGTGAATCATCACAGCTCTTGGAATAGTGACTTTAGAGCGGTTACTTGTGGGGAGTATAGAACGCCCAATAAAGTCTAGCCATCCTCTAGCAAATGGCTTGAGGTTCACCCTCTTCAGCTGATTTGGCTGGCCTTTTGTATTCTCAATCCACTGAGTTTCAGGTAAGCATATATTTTCTATGACTTGATCCAACTTTTGGTTAGCTACCACTCTTCTATTGTAGGATCCAGGGTCATCCTTTTGCAAGGGTAATTTGAAGATCTCTCTCACCCTATCCATATGAAAATACATTATCTTCCCCCTGACCATAGTGCAAAAGGTATGGAATGTTGTTCCATCTTTCTTTTGCTTATCTGTTATCCACAGAGTTACATAAAATTCGTGGATCATGTTGTATCCAACTTTAAAGTAGAGATTCGAGAGGAGCACAGCATCTCCATACGCCTATCTGAAATTTCCACTATTGATTTACATAAGTATTTCTATCCTTTTTATTTTCTATTTATTATTAATTTTCGAACTCATCATAAACCAATTTAATCTGCCTAACTGAGATTTACAAGGTGACCATAGCTTGCTTTATACCAACAATCTCTGTGGGATCGACCCTTACTCACGTAAGGTATTACTTGGATGACCCAGTACACTTGCTGGTTAAGTTGAACGGAGTTGTGAGCTTCTCTAACAGTGCCTGGAACTCTTGTATCACAATTTCGTCCACCAAGTTTTTGGCGCCGTTGCCGGGGATTGTTCGAGTATGGACAACTGACGGTTCATCTTGTTGCTCAGATTAGGTAATTTTCTTTTCAAAAACTTTTTCAAAATTTTTCTTTTCTTTTTTCGTTTTTCCAAAAATATTTTCGAAAAAAATTAATAAAAATCCAAAAAAATTAGAAAATCATAAAAATAAAAAATATTTTGTGTTTCTTGTTCAAGTCTTGAGTCAACTTTTAAGTTTGGTGTCAATTGCATGCTTTAAAAAATTTTTCTTGCATTTTTCGAAAATTCATGCATTCATAGTGTTCTTCATGATCTTCAAGTTGTTCTTGACAAGTCTTCTTGTTTGATCTTGATGTTTTCTTGTTTTGTGTTGTTTGTTGTTTTTCATATGCATTTTTTGTTTGTTAGAGTACATGCATTAAAGATTTCTAAGTTTGGTGTCTTGCATGTTTTCTTTGCATAAAAAATTTTTCAAAAATATGTTCTTGATGTTCATCATGATCTTCAAAGTGTTCTTGGTGTTCATCTTGACATTCATAGTGTTCTTGCATGCATCTTGTGTTTTGATCCAAAATTTGCATGTTTTGGGTCATGTTTGTGTTTTTCTCTCTCATCATTAAAAATTCAAAAATAAAAAAAAAATATCATTTCCTTATTTTTCTCATAATTTTCGAAAATTTGAGTTGACTTAGTCAAAAATTTTCAAAATTAGTTATTTCTTACAAGTCAAGTCAAATTTTCAATTTTAAAAATCTTATCTTTTCAAAATCTTTTTCAAAAATTATATCTTTTTCATTTTTTTCTATTTTTCAAAAATTTCAACAATCTTTTTCAAAATATTTTCAAAATCTTTTTCTTATCTTTATATCAAATTTTCAAAAAACTCACTAACAATTAATGTGATTGATTCAAAAATTTGAAGTTTGTTACTTTCTTGTTAAGAAAGGTTCAATCTTTAAGTTCTAGAATCTTATCTTGTAGTTTCTTGTTAGTGACGTAAGTAATTTTAAAATTTTTGAATTAAATCTTTTTATCTTTTATCTTATCTTTTTCAAAAAAATTTTATCTTTTTCAAAATTTGATTTCAAAATATCTCATCTAACTTCCTATCTTCTAATCTTTTCAAATTTAATTTTAATATCTTTTTCAACTAACTTTTTGACTTTTTGTTTGTTTCTTATCTTTTTCAAAACCACCTAACTACTTTTCCCTCTCTAATTTTCGAAAATATCTCATACCTTTTTCAAAAATTCTTTTTTGTTTTAAATTTTAATTTTAATCTTATCTTATCTCTAATTTTCGAAAATTACTAACACCTTTTTCAAAATTATTTTCGAAATTCTCTATCTCTTTTCTTATTCTATTTAATTATTTATTTACTAACACTTCTCTTCACCTCTCTTCATCTAAAAATCCGAACTCAATCTATCCCTTGTGTTTGGATTCTTCACTTTTCTTTCATCTATCCCCTTCTTTTTCTACTAACATAAAGGAATCTCTATATTGTGACATAGAGGATTCCTCTTTCTTTTCTTGTTTTCTTCTCTTTCATATGAGCAGGAACAAGGAAAAAGGCACTCTTGTTGAAATTGATCCTGAACCTGAAAGGACTCTGAAGAGAAAATTAAGAGAAACTAAGTTACAACAATCTAAAGGTAACCTTTCAAAAATATTAGAGCAAGAGAAGGAGATGGCAGCCGAAAATAATAATAATGCAAGGAGAATGCTTGGTGACTTCACAAAGCCAACGTCCAAATTTGATGGAAGAAGCATCTCCATTCCTGCCATTGGAGCCAATAATTTTGAGCTTAAGCCTCAACTAATTGCTTTAATGCAACAAAACTGCAAGTTTTATGGACTTCCATCTGAAGATCCTTACCAGTTTTTAACTGAGTTTTTGCAAATCTGTGAGACTGTAAAGACGAATGGAGTTGATCCTGAAGTCTACAGAATCATGCTTTTCCCTTTTGCTGTAAGAGACAGAGCTAGAATATGGTTGGATTCACAACCTAAGGATAGCCTGGACTCCTGGGATAAGCTGGTCACTGCCTTCTTGGATAAATTCTTTCCTCCTCAAAAGCTGAGCAAGCTGAGAGTGGATGTTCAAACCTTCAAACAAAAAGATGGTGAATCCCTCTATGAAGCTTGGGAAAGATACAAGCAGCTGACCAAAAGATGTCCATCTGACATGTTTTCAGAATGGACCATATTAGATATATTCTATTATGGTCTATCTGAATTTTCGAAAATGTCATTGGACCATTCTGCAGGTGGATCTATTCACCTAAAGAAAAAGCCTGAAGAGGCTCAAGAACTCATTGACATGGTTGCAAATAACCAATTCATGTACACTTCTGAGAGGAATTCCGTGAATAATGGGATACCTCAGAAGAAAGGAGTTCTTGAAATTGATACTCTGAATGCCATATTGGCTCAGAACAAAGCGTTGACTCAGCAAGTCAACATGATCTCTCAAAGTCTGAATGGATGGCAAAATGCATCCAACAGTACTAAAGAGGCAGCTTCTGAAGAAGCTTATGATCCTGAGAACCCTGCCATGGCAGAGGTTAATTACATGGGTGAACCTTATGGAAACACCTATAACTCATCATGGAGAAATTATCCAAATTTCTCATGGAAGGATCAACAAAAGTCTCAACAAGGCTTTAACAATGGTGGACGCAATAGGCTGAGCAATAGCAAGCCATATCCATCATCTTCTCAGCAACAGACAGAGAATTCTGAAAAAAACACTTCTAATTTAGCCAATCTAGTCTCTGATCTGTCTAAGGCCACTTTCAGTTTCATGAATGAAACAAGATCCTCCATCAAAAATCTGGAGGCACAAGTGGGCCAGTTGAGTAAGAAAGTCATTGAAACTCCTCCAGTATTCTCCCAAGCAATACAGAAGAGAATCCAAAAGGAGAGTGCAAGGCCATTGATATAATCAATATGGCCGAATGCACAAGGGAGGAGGAGGACGAAAATCCTAGTGAGGAAGACCTCCTGGGACGTCCTTCAAGCAAGAAGGAGTTTCCTATTAAGGATCCAAAGGAATCTGAGGCTCATAAAGAGACCATAGAGATTCCATTAAATCTCCTTCTGCCATTCATGAGCTCTGAAGACTATTCTTCCTCTGAAGAGGATGAAGATGTGACTAGAGAGCAAGTTGCTCAATATTTAGGAGCTATCATGAAGCTAAATGCCAAGTTGTTTGGTAATAAGACTTGGGAAAGTGAACCTCCTTTGCTCATTAGTGAACTAGATACTGGGATTCAGAAAACTCTACCTCAAAAGAAACAAGATCCTGGCAAATTTTTAATACCTTGTACCATAGGCACCATGAGCTTTGAAAAAGCTCTATGTGATCTGGGGTCAGGGATAAATCTTATGCCACTCTCTGTAATGGAGAAGCTGGGGATCCTTGAGGTACAACCTGCCTTGTTCTCATTACAATTGGCAGACAAGTCATTGAGACGAGCTTATGGAATAGTGGAGGATGTGTTAGTAAAGGTTGAAGGCCTTTACATCCCTGCTGATTTCATAATCTTAGACACTGGGAAGGAAGAGGATGAATGCATTATCCTTGGAAGACCTTTCCTAGTCACAGCAGGAGCTGTGATAGATGTCAACAGAGGTGAACTAGTCCTTCAATTGAATGGGGACTACCTTGTGTTTAAGGCACATGGCCATCCCTCTGTGACAAAAGAGAGTAAGCATGAAGAGCTTCTCTCAGTTCAGAGTCAAGAAGAGCCCCCACAATCAAACTCTAAGTTTGGTCTTGTGAGGCCACAACCAAACTCTAAGTTTGGTGTTAAGACCCCATATCCAAACTCTAAGTTTAGTGTTGGGACTATACAACATTGACCTGATCACCTTGTGGCTCCATGAGAGCCATTGTCAAGCTATTGACATTAAAGAAGCGCTTGTTGGGAGGTAACCCAATTTTATTTATCTAATTTTTATTTTATTGTTATTTTGTGTTTTATTAGGTACATGATCATGAGGAGTCACGAAAAAAATATAAAAATTAAAAACAGAATCAAAAACAGCAGAAGAAAAATCACACCCTGGAGGAAGCACAGGCTGGCATTCAACGCCAGTAAGGAGCATCTGGCTGGCGTTCAACTCCAGAACAGAGCATCAACCTGGCGTTGAACGCCAGAAACAAGCAACATTCTGGCGCTGAACGCCAGGAATGTACCTAAGAGGAAAAGCTGGCGCTGAACGCCAGTAACAAGCATGAAACTGGTGTTCAACGCTAGAAACATGCTCTACATGGGCGTTGAACGCCCAGAATGTGCACCACACGGCGTTTAAACGCCAGAATGGTGTGCAAAGGCAGTTTACATGCCTATTTGGTGCAGGGATGAAATTCCTTGACACCTCAGGATCTGTGGACCCCACAGGATCACCTTAGGATCTGTGGACCCCACAGGATCCCCACCTACTATATTCCCACCTTACCTCCTAATCCTATTTTTGTGATGAGTATTCCCCATGTCACACTTCCCGACACTCTTCACCAATCACCTCAATTCCTCTTCCCAATCACCCGCTTCACCACTCACATCCATCCACTCTTCCCCATAAACCCCACCTACCTTCAAAAATTCAAAACCATTTTCCTACTCATTCCCACCCTAAATGGCCGAACATACACTACCCCTCTCCCTATATATACCCTTCCATTCTACTTCATTTTCACACAACACAACCCCCTCTTCTTCACCTTTGCCGAACCTACATCTCTCCCTCTCTACCATATTCTCTTCTTCTTCTTCTTCTTCTCTTCTTTCTTCTATTGCTCGAGGACGAGCAATATTTTAAGTTTGGTGTGGTCAAAGCACAATCTTTTTTGTTTTCCACTACCATCAATGGCACCTAAGGCCGGAGAATCCTCTAGAAAAGGAAAAGGGAAGACAAAAGCTTCCACCTCCGAGTCATGGGAGATGGAAAGATTCATCTCCAAAAGCCATCAAGACCACTTCTATGATGTTGTAGCAAAGAAGAAGGTGATCCCTGAGGTCCCTTTCAAGCTCAAGAAAAATGAGTATCCGGAGATCCGACATGAAATCCGAAGAAGAGTTTGGGAAGTCCTAACCAACCCCATGCAACAAGTCAAAATCTTAATGGTTCAAGAGTTCTATGCCAATGCATGGATCACTAGGAACCATGATCAAAGTATGAACCCGAATCCAAAGAATTATCTCACAATGGTTCGGGGGAAATACTTAGATTTTAGTTCGGAAAATGTGAGGTTGGCGTTTCACTTGCCCATGATGCAAGGAGATGTACGCCCATACACTAGAAGGGTCAACTTTAATCAAAGGTTGGACCAAGTCCTAACGGACATATGTGTGGAAGGAGCTCAATGGAAAAGAGACTCCAAAGGCAAGCCAGTTCAAGTAAGAAGACTGGATCTCAAGCCTGTGGCTAGAGGATGGTTGGAGTTCATTCAACGCTCCATCATTCCCACTAGCAACCGATCTGAAGTTACTGTGGATCGGGCCATCATGATTCATAGCATCATGATTGGAGAGGAAGTGGAAGTTCATGAGGTCATCTCCAATGAAATCTACAAAATAGCCGACAAGCCCTCCACCATGGCAAGGCTAGCTTTTCCTCACCTTATTTGCCATCTATGTTACTCAGCTGGAGTTATCATAGAAGGAGACATCTCCACTGAGGAGGATAAGCCCATCACCAAGAAGTACATGAATTTCGAATTTATCCTTGAATTTAATTTAATTATATTGATGTGGTGACAATAATTTTTGTTTTCTGAATGAATGCTTGAACAGTGCATATTTTTTATCTTGTTGTTTATGAATGTTAAAATTGTTGGCCCTTGAAAGAATGATGAACAAAGAGAAATGTTATTGATGATCTGAAAAATCATGAAATTGATTCTTGAAGCAAGAAAAAGCAATGAAAAAGAAGAAGCTTGCGAAAAAAATAAAAAAATAAAAATAAAAAAAAAATAGAAAGAAAGAAAAAGCAAGCAGAAAAATCCAATAGCCCTTAAAACCAAAAGGCAAGGGTAAAAAGGATCCAAGGCTTTGAGCATCAATGGATAGGAGGGCCTAAGGAAATAAAATCCAGGCCTAAGCGGCTAAATCAAGCTGTCCTAAACCATGTGCTTGTGTCATGAAGGTCCAAGTGAAAAGCTTGAGACTAAGTGGTTAAAGTCGTGATCCAAAGCAAAGAGAGTGTGCTTAAGAGCTCTAGACACCACTAACTGGGGACTCTAGCAAAGCTGAGTCACAATCTGAAAAGGTTCACCCAGTTATGTGTCTGTGGCATTTGTGTATCCAGTGGTAATACTGGAAAACAAAATGCTTAGGGCCACGGCCAAGACTCATAAGTAGCTGTGTTCAAGAATCAACATGCTTAACTAGGAAAGTCAATAACACTATCCGAAATTCTAAGTTCCTAGAGAAGCCAATCATTCTAAACTTCAAAGGAAAAAGTGAGATGCCAAAACTGTTCAGAAGCAAAAAGCTACAAGTCCCGCTCATCTAATTATAATTAATATTCATTGATATTTTGAAATTTATAGTATATTCTCTTCTTTTTATCCTAATTGATTTTCAGTTGCTTGGGGACAAGCAACAATTTAAGTTTGGTGTTGTGATGAGCAGATAATTTATACGCTTTTTGGCATTGTTTTTAGGTAGTTTTTAGTAAGTTCAAGCTACTTTTAGGGATGTTTTCATTAGTTTTTATGTTAAATTCACATTTCTGGACTTTTCTATGAGTTTGTGTATTTTTCTGTGATTTCAGGTAATTTCTGGCTGAAATTGAGGGACTTGAGCAAAACTCTAAAAAAGGTTGACAAAAGGACTGCTGATGCTGTTGGAATCTGACCTCCCTGCACTCGAAATGGATTTTCTGGAGCTACAGAACTCTAAATGGTGCGCTCTCAACGGCGTTGGAAAGTAGACATCCAGAGCTTTCCAGCAATATTTAATAGTCCATACTTTATTTAGAAATTGATGACGTAACTTGGCGTTGAACGCCAAGTACATGCTGTTGTCTGGAGTTAAACGCCAGAAACACGTCATGATCCGGAGTTGAATGCCCAAAACACGTTATAACTTGGAGTTCAACTCCAAGAAAAGCCTTAGCTCGTGGATAGATCAAGCTCAGCCCAAGCATACACCAAGTGGGCCCCGGAAGTGGATTTATGCATTAATTACTTACTCATGTAAACCCTAGTAGCTAGTCTAGTATAAATAGGATAATTTACTATTGTATTAGACATCTTTTGACAGTTTAATCTTTTGACTTTGTAGTCTTTGATCATTCGGTCTCTTGATCATTTAGGGGGCTGGCCATTCGGCCATGCCTGAACCTTTCACTTATGTATTTTCAACAGTGGAGTTTCTACACACCATAGATTAAGGGTGTGGAGCTCTGCTGTACGTCAAGTTTCAATACAATTACTATTACTTTTTATTCAATTCTCTTTTATTCTTATTCCAAGATATACGTTGCACTTCAACTTGATGAATGTGATGATCCGTGACACTCATCATCATTCTCACCTATGAACGCGCGACTGACAACCACTTCCGTTCCACTCTAGGCCGGGCGCATATCTCTTAGATTCCCCAACAGAATCTTCGTGGTATAAGCTAGATAGATGGCGGCATTCATGAGGATCCGGAAAGTCTAAACCTTGTCTATGGTATTCCGAGTAGGATTTTGGGATTGAATGACTGTGATGAGCTTCAAACCCCTGAAGGCTGGGCGTGATGACAAACGCAAAAGAATCAAGGGATTCTATTCCATACGCCTATCTGAAATTTCCATACGCCTATCTGAAATTTCCACTATTGATTTACATAAGTATTTCTATCCTTTTTATTTTCTATTTATTATTAATTTTTGAACTCATCATAAACCAATTTAATCTGCCTAACTGAGATTTACAAGGTGACCATAGCTTGCTTCATACCAACAATCTCTGTGGGATCGACCCTTACTCACGTAAGGTATTACTTGGATGACCCAGTACACTTGTTGGTTAAGTTGAACGGAGTTGTGAGCTTCTCTAACAGTGCCTGGAACTCTTGTATCACAATTTCGTCCACCATACGCGTCGTTGTGATTTTGTCCAAATCGCGCGCACGCATCAGTTATGCGTGCGCGTCGCTATCCGCTGGTTGTCTCCTTTATTTCTTGTGCTCCTTCCCTTTTTGCAAGCTTCCTCTCCATTCTCTAAGCCATTCCTTCCCTATGAAGCCTGAAATACTTAACACACAGATACGACATCGAATGGTATAAAGGAGAATAAAAATATACAATTAAAAGTTCTTTAGGAAGCAATTTTTCAATCATAGAGCAATTTGGGAAGGAATTGTAAATACATGCTAATCATATGAATAAGTGGGTAAAGACTTGATAAAAACTACTCAATTAAACACAATATGAATCATAAAATAATGGTTTATCAGTCACCTCTCATCAAAGAATCTGCCTTAGCAGCATGATTATCATTTACAACGAACACTCTTCCTTGGTGTTGATTCTTACCCGCATTTGGGTTCCTCCCACGAGTAAAATCCCTCGCCATGTGACCAGGCAATCTGCAATTAAAGCAATCACCTCTTCCTCTCGTTGGGTGATACTAATCAAAAGTGGGTCTCCTAAAGTTGCCTTGACCTGAAGGTACATGTCCTCCCCTCTTGAAGTTCTGAGCTCTTGGTTGAAAGTACTTTTCATGCCCACGGTTATTGTTTTCCCCACAAGTATCTCTTGCTGATGCCACTTTCTTCGTACACTCCTCCACAACCCTCGCCTTGTTACAAGCTCGGAAAAGATCCAAATCTTCAAAGGAGCCATAACAATCATTATGTTATCCCTCAAACATCCTTGATACTTTATACACTTCTAGCTCTCATAGGACTCTGAGGCACCTTGACACACCCTAAAGAACCTACAGAGCTCCTCGAACTAACTAGTGTAATCGGCCACGAATAACAAGCTTTGTTTCAGTTGCATAAGCTCTAACTCTTTAGCTTCTCTCACTAGCTCTAAAAAATACTTCCTATAAACATTTGAAACACGTCCCAAGGAATCTTGGCATTCGGAAGTCGCAGCAACTGGCATTCCTCTTGCTACCAATGTTGTGCCTCTCCCATCAATTGATAGGCCATAAACTCTACGTATTGGTTAGTCGGGACATGCTGAGTCTATAGTGTGCGCTCTATGGCTTGGAACAAGTTGTCTACTTCAGTGGAGTTTGTCCTTCCTCGAAAAGTTGGCGGGTGAACCTTGAGAAACGAAGCTAAAGTCACTGGAGAACCACCCAAGTTATTACCGTCTCCTTCTCCATTTCCATTTCCATTTCCATTACCATTCCCATCCAGTTGACCCATCCTTTCCATTGCATGCATAGTTGTAGTAGTGTTAGCTTGCTTAGTATTTGCCAAATTGGTCATTGCCTCCATGAACTCGACATGGTTATCGGCTGGTCGGTCATTCTCAGTTTCTCCTCATGTACTCGTACGACCTCGTCCGCGAGTAGCCATTAGGGTTCCTGTCTACACCAAACAGTCGATATCAAGGTGATCAGTCTCAATATCAAAAGCCACGTGGTTCAATTATCACAAAAAGGCACTCACAAACAAGCATGCTATGCATATATCAAATAGATAACCTAAATAGCATGAAAGAAAAAGACACAAAGTGTGCAATAAAGCACAATTGGTCCATCCCTCAGGCACATGAGGATGAACCGCTCTGATACCACTAAATGTAACACCTTAATTATCCTATGCCTTACCTCTAGCTGTAAAGCAAAGGATAATTAAGTGACATGTCAGTTCTAAGGCTTATATGATAATATACATATATGTAGAAAGGAATAATAGTACAAGAAGCCTGATAAAGGATTACAGTTCAAAAACCAAGATACAAAAGCACGAAGAATTCACACGAAGCTACAAGCCTAAAGGTGCAAGATATAGATACAATATAACAAGGCATATATAGATATACGTCATCAAAGAGAATCTCACTGGTACTTCATTGAGTGGCCACAAAATAGCAACGTTTTACGAAGGACTTAGGCTATAGTTCATAGATAAACGGGGTGTAGATGTCAGCTGGTCTCATGGTATATACGTATAAATAGAAAATGAATCTCGCTCTATACTCAAAAGACTACCCAAAGCAGAACCTTTATGCAAAATGGTCATCAATGGACTACGGAAGGATACTCTCGCTTCCATCTGGAGGTGGAAGGGAGAGAAGGGGTAAGAACTAGGGAGTTCTTAGTAGGGTCGGGGTTATTAGTTATGTTCATTAATTCTGTGTCGTTTAGCAGACAAATAGCAGAATATAGAGAAGCAGTACACAGAAGATAAACATAAATAGAGAAAATAGAAAAAATAGAAAACAAAACACAAACAGAAGAATACAAGAAAATAAAACACAAACACAGAGAATAAATACAAACAAAGAAAGCATAAATTCATACTCCAATCATAACAGAGAAAATTCACAACCAAGTATGATGCATATCTAGCCCTAGTGTAGGTAATGATCTCATCTATCGGTTACTAACCTGCTCCCGACGTTACCCAGCATCCTTTGTCTGAATAAGGCTTTCCTGTTAGCAATACCCATTGCAAGCACCCTTTGTCTTGCAGGGCACCCATTGCAAGCAACCGTTGTCTTGCAGGGCGGCACTTATTAGCCGATATACGCCCAACACACTCACTGTAAGCAACCTTTGTCTTACAGGAGCACAACACACTCATTGTAAGCAACCTCTGTCTTACATGAGTAAAACACACTCACTGTAAGCAACCTTTGTCTTACAGGAGTACTCTTTAATTGTGTGTATCTCGATACTTCTGTAAGCAACTTCTGTCTTATAGCATAGCATTATAGCTAGGTATCCCAAGATAGCATTCTCAGTGGTCGTACCACCTTCTATCTGACTGCCTCAATGCAGCAGATGAACATACAAATATCTCTGGAGTTGCCTTAATGCAACAAATGACCTTTCTACAGGCCCTCTTCTTGTTCTCTAATCTCTTTATCATATTACTCTTTTCACTTTCTCTCTTTACTCTGCTTTGGTTACTCTTTTCTCTGTATCTCTTTACTCTGCTCTGATTACTTTTTTCTTTGTATCTATATTACTCTTTTCTCTTTATCTCTTTACTCTGCTCTAGTTACTCTTTTCTCTTTGTCTCTTTGCTCTACTCTGGTTTCTCTATTTAACGTATGTATTTATAACTTATGTAAATTTGGGTATGAATAGTTAGCCTGTCCTAGGTATAGGTTCATTAAGTCTATACTAAAATAGTTTAACTTTTCATATTATATCTAACCCTAGGTGTAACTTAAGAACTAACTATGTTGCTCCTAGTTCATTCGCTAATCTCTGTTTGATTTCTGTCATTAAAACTTTAGAGACTTTTTCTTCAATTTTCATCTCTTCTTTAACTCTTTATCTTTTCTTTATATTTGCCTAACTAATATGTTATTACCACTCCCTAAGTGTTTTATGAAGGTAATTGTGAGATTCTACGCTTAAAGTTGTCTTTCTAAAACTTTTACGAAAAACTGTCTTTTCTGTATTATTTTATTATTTTTATTAAAATATTATTTTTAATTAAATATTATTACTTAATATTTTATTATTATTTATTATTCTAATATATTTTCAAAAATTACCCCTCTTTAACTTTTAACCTTTAAAATTCACTTTTTACCACCTGTAACTTTTAATATTTCTACTTTAACCACCCTAACTTTTGGAAATTACAAAATAACTCCCAAAAACCAAAATATTTACTTCCTTGCCCTTTGAAAGATCTAAAGCTTGTTCTTCATTGTTCTTCACCACACTCAAAGTATTCTTCGTGTTCTTCGTAAATTCTTTAGATTCTTTCTTTGTTTTTACCCGTTTTTAAATCTTTTCAGTAACCGATTTTTACCATAATTCAAAATAAAATTGCAGCCACCAAAACCCCATAATTTCCACATGATTTCTGATGACTTGCATTATCTACCCTTCTTTCTTGCATAACAAGGAGCATAAAAGAGCATAAATCTCATTTGATCATTGGAATTCATGCATTATTTGATGAATATTATGGTACATTGCTTTGAGATGAGTTGTGCTGAATTTCAGGTGAAAAAGACATCAAAAAGGGAAAGAAAACAACAAAAATGAGCTAGGCGTGTGAAACGGGCGTGCCACTTAAAGTAAGCGCCACAAAAATGAACTAGTGTGCCACGCCAAGAGCTGGGCGTGGCATGCCAGTACTAAATTTCAGAGGAGGATTCTCGAGCATTCACATGGGGGTGGCACGCCAGGAACTAAGCGTGGCACGCTAGTACAAAGTTCCAAAGAGTAATAATGGAGGACACTAAAGGGGGCGTGGCACACCAGGTTGGGCGTGGCACACCCAACCCACCACCTTCTATGGGCGTGCCACTTGAGCCAAGGGGCATGGCACGCCAACTCATCATTTCATGAGGAACAATCACCATGGGTGCCACTTGGTATTGAAAGCGTGGCACGCCAGCATAAAAAAGTCACTTGGGCGTGCCACTTGAGCAACCAAGCATGGCACACCAAGCTTGAGAAATCCACAAATGTATGGGCGTGCCACTTGAGTAGCATGGTGTGGCACGCTGGTACAAAATCCCAGAGAAGGGGCTGAAGGCCAATGAAGTCTGGGCGTGCCACTTGGTATCGAAGGCGTGGCACGCCAGTCCAAGAATCTCACTATGGCGTGCCACTTGAGTGCTGCACATGGCATTCCAACTACTGGAACCAAGGCAAGATCATGGGCGTGGCACGCTGGTACAAGTTTTCAGAGAGGATGAAGGAGGCCAAACACATGGGCGTGCCACTTGGCATCGAAGGCGTGGCACGCCATCCAATATTCCTCATTTGGGCATGCCACTTGAACCCCAGGCGTGGCACGCTAGTGTCATTTAGGTAGCAAAAGCCATTGGGGTGTGCCACTTGAGTTCGTGGCGTGGCACGCCAAACAGAAGAATCACTTGCTTACAAAGGGCGTGGCACGCCAGACCCTGGGCATACCACGCTAGTTCAACTTCCCAGAGAGCTTGATCAAGCATGCAGCAAGGGTGTGGCACGCCAGACCCTGGGCGTGCCATGCTAGTTCAAGTCTCCAGAGGCAAGAAGAAGAGGAAAAAGGCTAGGGCGTGCCACTTTAACTCGAAGGCGTGGCACACCAGGCTACATTGGTTATTAAAAGACCCTGGGCGTGCCACTTGAGATCGAAGGCGTGGCACACCAGGGATGTTATTGAAGAGGAGCGTGCCACTTGAGGGACTGGGCGTGGCTCGCCAAGCCAGAATTGGAGGAGCACGTGGCACGGCACTGAAGTGCCAGCCACACGCTAGCTAGAAGTCATGCTTATTGAGTTTCATTTCCCTCCAAATTGTAATTTTCCTTTTTCACTTTTGTAATTCTTTTATTTTGAGAGTTAGAATTAGTATAAATACCCCCATGTAGTACTGAAAAAGGGGTTAAGTAGTTAGAGAGCTAAGTTTTAGATCCACTTTTACACTTCATCATCTTCTTTACTTTTGAGTACTTTTTTTTGAGCTATGAGTAGCTAAATTCCCTCTCATTGAGAGAGGGAGCTCTGTTGTACTTGATGGATTGATGATAGTAAAATTCTTCTTCTCTTCATCTTCTCTTTGATTTGCTAGAAGGAATTTCTTTTTCCATGCTTAGTGTTCAATTATATTGAAAAAGAGATTGAATGCAAAAATGGGTTTCATGGGAACCTTAGAAAAAGAAACATGAAACCATGCTTGAAATCCCTTCTCACACTTGAGTAGGATATGAGTTTTGGTGTTTGGATATGGTGACATATATTCCTCCCTCTACTTGGACCTATGATGATGTGTGGTATAAACAGGGACCAAGCATATCTCTCTTCATGAACAATTAGACCAAGGAATTGGCTATTGATCAAGATCTGAGAGATTGAGTCACCAAGGGATTGGGGCTCAATCAATCATGATTGCCAAGAGGTTAATGAGTTGCATGATTGAAGAGGATATAAGCTGGAATTGATCCAAAGAGATAACATCTCCTGATCTCAATGAATTTCCCCATTCTTATCTACCACTTTCTTTATAGATTGCTTTTACATTCTGCAATTCCCCATTCCTATTTACAATTAAGTCATTTATGATTCTGCACTTTACATTTTTGCCATTTATAATTCTGCAATTACAATCTATCTGTCCCGCTTGACTAATTCATCAATTAATTAAAACTGCTCAAATTTATCAATCTCTGTGGATACGATCCCACTCCACTCTGGGTTATTACTTGACGATAATTTTGGTTCGCTTGCCGAAAGAGTGGATTCGTAATAAAAAATTTTATGGGGTGTGAATTCCAAACTCGATCAAGTTTTATGGTGTCGTTGCCGGGGATTGGTTTAAATTTGACAGTGATTAAATTGATTGGAGAACTAGATTAAGCAATTTAATTTCCATGTTATTTTATATTGTTTTAGTGCTCTTTTTTTTTCATCTCTATTCTGATTTCTATCCTTTCTTTTTTTTTTAGATTATCATATTTTAGTTATCCATTGTCCATATTTCCATCCTTCTAAATGTTTGATTAATTGCATCAACAAAGCTAACCACTAATCTCAACAATTTTTTTTACTTCACTTGTTCTCTGCTGGTCATTTGCTAAGTGTATGATAGATAGAAGAGGAGGAACTGTATCTCCCTTTGATAGTGAACCTGAGAGGACCTTCCTTAGATTATGGAGGGAAGCAAGAGGCAAATGCATAGTTGGAGGAGAAGAAGTGGAGAAAGATCTAGAAACCACTATGGAGGAAAAAGCACATAACCATGTTGGAGAGGAAGCTGACAACCATGTTGGGCAAGAAAGAAGAGTCTTAGGCTCCTATATCAACTCAAATCCAGGAAACTGTGGTAGCGGCATCCTAAAGCCAACAATCCATGCCAATAACTTTTAGTTGAAACCTCAACTCACCACAGTTGTCCAGAATAATTGTTCATATGGAGGAGGTGCCCAGGAAGACCCAAACCAACATCTCAATACATTCTTGAAGATCTATGACACTGTAAAGACCAATAGTGTACATCCGGACACCTACAAGCTACTTCTGTTCCCTTTCTCACTCAGAGACAAGGCAACAAAGAGGTTGGAAGCATTTCCAAAGGAGAGCTTAACCACATGGGATGATGTTGTAAACAGATTTCTTGCAATTTTACCCTCCACAAAGAATTAACAGGCTAAGAGCTGAGGTGCAAACTTTTAGACAATGAGATGCTGAAACACTCTATGAGGCCTGAGAGAAATTCAAAGATTTGATAAGAAGATGCCCACCAGAAATGTTCAATGAGTGTACAACTACACATCTTCAATGAAGGGCTGTCCTATGAATCAAAGAAGGTCGTGGATCATTCTTCAAGAGGCTCACTGGTGCACGAAATTGCAATCACACTTTTGCAATTCTGTGGATGCATTATTAGCTCAAAACAAGGCAATTACAGCACATCTAGCAGCCTTAACCAAGAAGATGGAAGCTAATCAAGTCTCAGCCATTCAAGACCAAACTCCTCAACAAGAAGGAAGTACATTAGAATCTGAAGGTGACTGGGAACAAGCTAATTATGTGAACAACTCATCCAAACCACCATATGACCCCAACTCCAAGACATACAACCCAGGCTGGAAGAATCACCCAAATTTTGGGTGGGAAAACCAACAAAGCCATAACCAGGACCACAATAAACCTTATCCATCAAATCAACACAACACACATAACCTCAACCATCAAACAAACAACCATAGACCTTACCATAATTCACAAAATACATCATACCATGGCAACCAACCAACACACAACAATCACCATCAAGACACACCACCCTCAACCATGCAACCATATGAAATCATGAGCAACTTTGAGAGAATGGAGGCTACAATAGCACGATTATCATCACAGCTTGCAGGAGCTGTCTCCACCCTTATGGAGAGACAAACACAGACTGATACAAGGATAGACGCTAATCAAGAAGAATACAGGTCAAATCTGAAAAATCAAGGCGCAATAATCTCAAAGTTGGAAGCACAAGTGGGGATCTTATCCAAGCAAATTCCAATGCCCACACACACATTTTCCAGTGATACCATGGCCAACCCGAGAGGGGAATGCAAGGCTATTACACTTAGAAGTGGGAATGTTGTAGAAGAAGGAACCCCAAGCAAAAACAACCATGAAGAAGAAGTTACAGAAAAGCATGAAAACAAGAATGAAGAAGTTGCAGAAAAGCATGAAAATAAGAATGAAGAAGAGACCCCTGCTCCATCCTCATCAAAACCAGTCTTGAAGCCTTATGTGCCAAAGGCACCATACCCACAAAGGCTGGGAAAAGATGGGAAGAATGGCCAATTCTCTAAGTTCGTAGAGATCTTCAAGAAGCTCCAAATCAATATACCATTTGCTGAGGCATTGGAGCAGATACCACGTTATGCCAAATTCTTGAAAGAGCTCATAATAAGGAAAATGAACTGGGGGGAAAAGGAGACCATAGTACTAACTGAGGACTGTAGCGCCATCATACAAAAGAAGCTACCTCATAAGATGAAGGACCTAGGGAGTTTCCAAATCCCCTGCATCATAGGCGATATCACTATTGAGAAAGCCTTATGTGATCTGGGAGCTAGCATAAATCTCATGTCCCTAACCATGATGAGAAGGATGAAGATTGAGGATGCCAAGCCAACAAGAATGGCACTCCAATTGGCTGATAGAATATTCAAGTTTCCACATGGGGTAATGGAAGATTTGTTGGTGAAAGTGGGGGAATTTATTTTCCCAACTTATTTTGTTGTGATGGACATGGAAAAAGAGGCCAACATATCAATTATCCTAGGAAGGCCATTCCTAGCTACTGCCGGAGCCATTATTGATGTGCAAAAAGGGGAACTAGTCTTGAGATTGCATGAAGAGAAGATGGTCTTCAATGTCTTTAAGGCAATGAGTTACCACAAGGAATCCATAGGAGAATGCATGATGGTAGACACCATAGAACAGAGAGTTCAAGGAGTTTTAGAAGAAGAACAATGTGAAGGAACTAAGGAGCTAGAACAACAAGCATCAAGTGGAGAACTACCACAAGGAATCATGAAGAATTCAATCACACCAACCCCCACGGACAACAAAGAAGCAGAGGCACCAAAACTAGAGCCGAAGACCTTACCACCAAGCTTGAAATATGCATACTTGGGTGACAACAACAATTATCCAGTGATCATCAATTCAAGCTTGAGTAAGGAACAAGAAGAAGAACTTATCCAAGTGTTGAGACAACACAAGGATGATATAGGCTGGACACTTTCAGATTTAAAAGGGATCAGTCCTTCAATGTGCATGCACAAGATCCTACTTGAGGAAGATGCCAAACCTTCAAGGCAACAACAAAGGAGGCTGAATCCAACCATGAATGAAGTGGTTCAAAAAGAAGTGTTGAAGTTGTGGCAAGCAGGGGTGATTTACCCCATCTTAGATAGCCCTTGGATAAGCCCAGTGCAAGTAGTCCCAAAGAAGGGAGGGATCACTGTTGTGTCAAATGAAAATAATGAATTGATACCCACAAGGATAGTGACCAGATGGCGCATGTGCATTGACTATCGAAAACTCAATGAAGCTACCCGGAAAGACCACTTTCCTCTGCCCTTCATAGACCAAATTCTTGAAAGACTCGCAGCGCATGAATACTACTGCTTCCTGGACGGTTACTCTGGCTATAACCAAATAGTTGTAGACCCCAAGGACCAGGAGAAAACCTCTTTTACTTGTCCCTATGGAGTTTTCGCTTACCGGAGGATGCCCTTTGGATTGTGCAATGCACCTGTAACATTCCAAAGGTGCATGCTCTCCATATTTTCAGACATGGTTGAGAGGTTCATAGAAGTATTCATGGACGACTTTTCCGTGTTTGGAAATTCATATTCTGATTGCCTATGTCATCTTGCCCTAGTGCTAAAGAGGTGCCAAGAAACCAACTTGGTTTTAAACTGGGAGAAGTGCCATTTTATGGAAACTGAAGGGGTGGTTCTTGGTCACAAGATTTCTAAAAATGGCATAGAAGTGGATAAGGCAAAGGTGGAAGTAATAGAGAAGTTACCTCCACCTTGCAATGTCAAGGCAATCAGAAGCTTTTTGGGACATGCTGGGTTCTATAGGAGGTTTATTAAAGATTTTTCAAAGATTGCAAAACCTCTTAGCAACCTACTTGTCTCAAATACTCCCTTTATTTTTGATAGAGAGTGCATGATAGCCTTTGATGAGCTTAAGAAGAGACTCTCCTCTGCACCTATTATAGCACCACCTAGCTAGGATCTTCCCTTCGAATTAATGTGTGATGCATCTGATTTTGTTGTTGGTGCCGTTCTAGGACAGAGAAAAGACAAGCTAGTCCATGTTATTTATTATGCTAGCAAGGTCCTTAATGAGAATCAAAGGAACTACACCACAACAGAGAAAGAACTTTTAGCCATAGTCTTTGCTTTTGATAAGTTTAGATCATATCTTATTGTCTCTAAAGTAATTGTATTCACTGATCATGCAGCACTCAAATACTTGCTTACCAAACAAGAATTTAAGCCCAGATTAATAAGATAGATTCTGCTACTCCAAGAGTTTGACATTGAGATTAAAGATAGGAGCGGAGTAGAGAACAAGGTAGCTGACCACCTCTCAAGAATTCCACAAGAAGAAGAAGAGAAGCATCAAGTTGCAGTAAATGAAAGCTTCCTTGATGAGCAGTTGATGATTGTCCAAGTAGCCCCTTGGTTTGTAGACATAGCTAACTTCAAGGCTATTGGGGAGCTACCAACCAACATCAACAAAGACATGAGGAGAAAGCTAATCAAGGATGCCAAACACTATATCTGGGATGACCCCTGTTTGTTCAAGAAGTGTGCTGATGGAATCTTGAGAAGGTGTGTCTCCCATGAAGAAGGGCAGGAAGTGCTTTGGCAGTGCCATGGATCCGCATATAGAGGCCACTTCAGTGGAGAAAAACAGCAGCAAAGGTGCGTCAATCCGGATTTTACTTGCCAACAATGTTCAAGGATGCTAAGAAATTGGTGTCAAGATGTGATGAGTGCCAAAGAGCTGGTAATCTAACCAAGAGAAATGAGATGCCACAACAATTCATACTAGAGATTGAACTATTTGATGTATGGGGAATTCACTTTATGGGACCCTTCCTAACCTCCTACTCAAATAGTCATATATTGGTGGCTGTGGATTATGTCTCAAGATGGGTAGAAGCCATAGCCACTGCGACAAATAACAACAAGATTGTGATAAGCTTCTTGAGAAGGAACATCTTGAGCAGATTTGGAGTTCCTAGAGCCCTCATTAGTGATGGAGGGACGCACTTCTGCAACAAACAACTTAAGACACTCCTTCTCAGGTATGGAGTCAAGCACAAGGTGGTAACTCCATACCATCCACAGACCAACAGGCAAGTTGAGATTTCAAACAGAGAACTAAAACGAATTCTTGAAAAATCTATTGGAAGCTCAAGAAAAGACTGGTCTAAAAAGCTGGATGATGCATTATGGACCTACAGGACAGCCTACAAGACACCCATTGGGATGTCCCCATACTAACTGGTATATGGCAAGGCTTGTCACTTACCAGTTGAGCTTGAGCATAGAGCGTTTTGGGCTCTAAAAATGCTAAACTATGATGAACAAGCTGCTGAAGAAAGAAGATTAATGCAACTCAATGAGCTGGAGGAATTTAGAAATCAAGCATATGAGAATGCAAAAATCTACAAAGAGAACACAAAAAGGTGGCATGATCAGAGGATAGCAAGGAGAGAGTTCACTGAAGGACAAAAGGTGCTGCTGTATAACTCAAGACTCAAGTTCTTCCCTGGGAAACTTAAGTCTCGATGGTCAGGACCCTTCACCATACTCAAGGTGTTTCCCAATGGTCATGTAGAGCTCATGGAGGACAAGACTCAGAGAACTTTCACTGTCAATGGCCATAGACTCAAATACTACTTGGGAGGCTCCTTGGAGGAGCAGAGAGTGAGCTACAAGCTCAACTAAAGATGGAGGAGTGTCAAGCTAGTGACAATAAAGAAGCGCTAGTTGGGAGGCACCCTAACACTTTATCCTTTTGATTTATTGTTTTTCGTAGAAGTAGTTTAAAATTCATTGCTTTAGATAGTTTAAGTTTCAGTTTCACACTTGTGCTGCATTACCATTTAGAATTAGATTGCAAGTGGTAGGTTAGGAAGTTTAAATATCAGTTTTGGTAGTCAGGATACCCTGACATTCTTTTGTCTCTTTTATTCCGGAATTGCAACTTGATGAATACATTTACTGATGATGAGAAAGTGGGCTGAGAACTAGCTAAAAGGCTAAGTTTGGTGTGGCCACTCACCTACTTAATCTAGGCTTACAAGCATTTTGATAACTTGATTTTGAAGAGTAAGCCCAGAGATTAAGTTTGGTGTGACCACCACCATACAAAGATCACTTAGCAAGCCCAATTCTACTCAATCTAAAAGCACTTAAAATTTTGGCAAGAGCATGAACGTGGTTTAATGTGTTCAGAAGAGGTTAGAAACAAAAGAAAATGAAAAGATTGGAGTTATTCATCCTTATGAACACATTAAATACACAATGATGAAACCAATTTATTAAGATGCAATAGGATTAAGTTTGGTGTCCCAAGGGACACCCATCAGTTGCAATCCTACTTACCCATGATAAGAAGGAATATGAAGGATTCTTTTGCCATTACTAATGGGGTTTCAGTTTCATTTTCAGGAGAAAATATGAGACCCACATGGTGAATATCTTATAAAGCAAAAAAGTCAAAGTGTACTTACACTTTGGAACTCAACACATGTAGGAGGCACAGTAAGATAAGGGTTGGCACCTCTTCCCACGCTAGGCGCCATTCCCCAAGTGGAAAAACATTGAATTCTTTTTATCTCCCACCATTCAAACCACACTCTTCACCCCTTATAAAAGCCTCACTTTCCCAACTCTTCTCCCACTTCAAACCCCTAATGACACACGAAAAAGAATCCAAACACTCTTCTTCTTCTTTTCTCTTTTTGCCTTCCATTACCTCTCTTCCCCCTACTACTTTTCCCTTTTCTTGATTGGGACAATCAAGTACTAATTTTGGTATTGGAAGAAACTCTATTTTGCTTGCATTTTCTTGCGACATCCCACAAATTTTTTTTTTCACAACCTTAAACACACTCTCTCAACTCAATGGCACCACCAAAAAGCTCAGCCTCAAAGAAAAGAAAAACCAAGGAACCAACTTCTGGATCCTCAAGCTCATCTTTTAATGAATACAAGTTTCTCTCCACATTCAACCAAAATCAATTCTATGGTTGTGTGAGTGAGAGGGAAATCATCCCAGAGGTTGGGTTCCAATTAGGGAGGAACGAGCATCTTGAGATCAATATTGAGATTAACAATAGGGGCTGGACACACCTATGCAACCCACCAAGGAAGGTAGTAGAGAGCTTGGTGAGGAAGTTTTATGCTAACACTGTGCCTCAGCCAGGACAACCCTATGGCTACATTAGCTATGTGAGGGGGAAGTCCATTGACTATAGCCCCTCCAGCATAGAGAGGATGCTAATGGTAAAGAGGACAAGCTCCACCCGACGCTATGAAGAAAGAATAAAGCAACAAGACCCTGGATTTGATGAAATCCTGAACGAGATTTACGTGCTGAATGTGTGATGAGCGGATAATTTATACACCTTTTGGAAACTGAGCGGATAATTTTAGAAACTGAGATTTAAATCCAATTTTGATTTACTGCTTTCATCTTCTACTTCTTTTGCAATTGCTTTCTTCTACTTCTTCTGCAATTTATTTCTTCTACTTCTTTTGCAATTGCTTTTAATTGGATCAAGGAAGTTAGTGAGATCTAGACTCGGTTTCTAGTCTCTTGACCCCTGAGATCTACATTTTCATTTAGTTCACTTGCTGAATGCTTCTGCAAGCAATTCTACTTTGCTGATTGAGATCTACTTCACTGCAATTCAGCTTACATTCTTCTGTTTGATGCAATTTACTTTCCTTTGTTTAAATTCTACATTCCCAGTTCCCAATTCCCTTTTACATTCAAGCAATTTACATTTCTTGCACTCTAAGCTTCCACAATTTACATTTCTTGCACTTTAAGTTTCTGTCATTTACTTTACTTGTTTTTAAGATTCAACCCTTTTACTTCTTCAGCTCTTTAATTTACTGCCATTCTTCCCTCTCCCTTTATAATTCATGCAATTTAGTTTCTGTCAACCACAAATCACTCAAATCAACTCTTGTTTGCTTGACTAAATCAACCACTAAACTAAAATTGCTCAATCTTTCAATCCCTGTGGGATCGACCTCACTCATGTGAGTTATTATTACTTGATACGACCCGGTACACTTGCCGGTGAGTTTTGTGTTGGATCTTTTCCACACCATCAGCAAGCCAGAGTCAAATGCCAGAAATACGTTACAAACTAGCGTTTAACTCCAAGGAAGGCCTCTACACGTGAAAGCTTCAATGCTCAGTCCAAGCACACAGCAAGTGGACCCGGAAGTGGATTTCTGCATCATTTACTTATTTCTGTAACCCTAGTAACTAGTTTAGTATAAATAGAACTTTTTACTAGTGTATTAGACATCTTTGATCAGTTTTATGCTATCTCAGACATTGGGGGCTGGCCTCACGGCCATGCCTGGACCTTCATCACTTATGTATTTTCAACGGTGGAGTTTCTACACACTATAGATTGAGGTGTGGAGCTCTGTTATTCCTCGAGTATTAATGCAAAGTACTATTATTCTTTTATTCAATTCATGCTTATTCTTATTCTAAGATATTCTTTCGCACACAAGAACATGATGAATGAGATGATAATGTGACAGTCATCAGTATTCTCACTTATCAATGCGTGATTGACAACCACTTCTTTTCTACATGAAAACAAGCTTGAATGTATATCTCTTGGGTTTCTAGTCAACGATTCACATCGACTCCCCTCTAAAAATGGGGCATCTGAATTCGAGATTAGAATCTTCATGGTATAGGCTAGAATCCATTGGCAGCATTCTTGAGATCCAGAAAGTCTAAACATTGTCTGTGTTATTCCGAGTAGGATCTGGGATGGGATGATTGTGACGAGCTTCAAACTCGCGACTGTAGGGCATGGTGACAGACGCAACAGGATAGTAAATCCTATCCCTACACGATCGAGAACCAACAGCTGATTAGCCATACGATATCTGTGCATGGTATTTTTTATCCGAGACGAGCAATCCGACAGTTGATTAACCGTACAGAAACCATAGAGGACCATTTTCACTGAGAGGATGGGAAGTAGCCATTGACAACGGTGACACCCAACATACAGCTTGACCAGGAAAGGAGTATAAAGGATTGGATGAAGGCAGTAGGAAAGCAGAAATTAAGAAGGAATAACGCATCTCCATACGGTTATCTGAAATTCCCACCAATGAATTACATAAGTATCTCTATCTTTATTTTCTGTTTATTTATATTTTAATTATTGAAACTCCATAACCATTTGAATCTGCCTGACTGACATTTACAAGATGACCATAGCTTGCTTCAAGCTGACAATCTCTATGGTATCTACCCTTACTCACGTAAGGTTTATTACTTGGACGACCTAGTGCACTTGCTAGTTAGTTGTGCGAAGTTGTGAAAAAGAGTTGACATTACAAATGTGCGCACCAAGTTGTTGGCGCCGTTGAGATCATAATTTCGTGCACCAAGTTTTTGGCGCCGTTGCCGGGGATTGTTCGAGTTTGGACAACTGACGGTTCATCTTGTTGCTCAGATTAGGTAATTTTATTTAATTTTTAAGGTTTTTATTTCTTATTTTCGAAAAATACAAAAAAAATTCTTCTTTTTCGTTTTTCCAAAATAATTTTCGAAAAATCCAAAAAAAAAATTAAAATCATAAAAATAAAAAATATTTTCTATTTCTTGTTTGAGTCAACTGTCAATTTTTATGTTTGGTGTCAATTGCATGTTTTAATATTTCTAAAAAAATAATTCGAAAATTCATGCATTGCATTCTTCATGATCTTCAAGTTGTTCTTAATAAGTCTTCTTGTTTGATCTTCATATTTTCTTGTTTTGTGTCTTTTGTTATTTTTCATATGCATTTTTGAATTCTTAGAGTCTAAATATTAAAAATTTCTAAGTTTGGTGTCTTACATGTTTTTCTTTTCTTGAAAATTTTTCAAAAATAAGTTCTTGATGTTCATCATGATCTTCAAAGTGTTCTTGGTGTTCATCTTGACATTCATAGTATTCTTGCATGCATCATTTGTTTTGATCCAAATTTTTCATGTTTTGAGTCATTTTGTGGTTTTTTCCTTTCCTCATTAAATTCAAAAAATCAAAAAAATATATTTTCCTTATTTCACTCATAAATTTCGAAATCTTTGGGTTGACTTTCTTAAAAATTTTTAAAATAAGTTGTTTTTTGTTAGTCAAGTCAAGATTTCAATTTTAAAAATCTTATCATTTCAAATCGTTTTCAAAAATAAAATATTTTTCATTTTTTTATTATTATTTTCAAAAATTTTAAAATTGATTTTCAAAATCTTTCTCTTAATTTCATTTCAAATTTTTAAAAAGCTTTACTAACAATTAATGTGATTGATTCAAAAATTTCAAGTTTGTTACTTTCTTGTTAAGAAAGCTTCAACCTTTAAATTCTAGAATCATATCTTTTAGTTTCTTGTTAGTCAAGTTATTAAATTTAATTTTCAAAATCAAATCTTTCAAAATTTCTTTTTTAAATCTTTTTCAAAATAAATTTAAATCATATATTTTCAAACATATCTTTTTCAAATCATATATTTTTCAAAATCAATTTCAAAATCTTTTCTAACTTCCTATCTTGTTAAAATTGATTTTCAAATATTTTTCAACTAACTAATTGACTTTTTATTTGATTTACTATTTCTTATCTTTTTCAAAACCATCTAACTACTTTTCTCTCTCTAATTTTCGAAAATCACCTTCCTCTTTTTCAAAAATCTTTTTGATTAACTAATTGTTTTAAATTTTAATTTTATTTTACCTCTTCTCTTTATTTTTGAATTCTAACAAAATTTTAAAATAAAAACAAAAATATTTTTCTTTTCCTTTTAATTATTTTCGAAAACCCTCTCTCTCATCTTCTTTTATTTATTTATTTAATCACTAACACTCTTCTTTTCTTCTTATAATTCGAACCCTCTCTTCTTCTCTGTGTTCGAATTCTTCTCTTCTCCTTCTCCTATTCTTATCTTCTTCTACTCACATAAAGGAATCCCTATACTGTGACATAGAGGATTCCTCTTCTTTTCTGTTCTCTTCTTTTTCACATGAGTAGGAGCAAGGATAAGAACATTCTTGTTGAAGCAGATCCTGAACCTGAAAGGACTCTGAAGAGGAAGCTAAGAGAAGCTAAAACACAACACTCTGAGGAGGATTTTATTGAAATTTTCAAAAAAGAAGTAGAGATGGCCGAACCCAATAACAATGGTGGAGGTGTAAAGAAGATGCTTGGTGACTTTACTGCACCAAATTCCAACTTCCATGGAAGAAGCATCTTAATTCCTGCCATTGGAGCAAACAACTTTGAGCTAAAACCTCAATTAGTTTCTCTGATGCAACAAAATTGCAAGTTTCATGGACTTCCATCAGAAGATCCTTTTTCAGTTCTTAACCGAATTCTTGCAGATCTGTGATACTGTTAAGACCAATGGAGTTGATCCTGAGGTCTACAAGCTTATGCCTTTCCCTTTTACTATAAGAGACAGAGCTAGAATATGGTTGAAATCTCAACCTAGAGATGGCCTGAACTCTTGGGATAAGCCGGTCACGGCTTTCGTAGCCAAGTTCTTTCTTCCTCAAAAGCTGAGCAAGTTTAGAGTGGATGTTCAAACCATCAGACAGAAAGAAGGTGAATCCCTCTATGAAGCTTGGGAAAGATACAAGTAACTGACTAAAAAGTATCCTTCTGACATGCTCTCAGAATGGACCATCCTGGATATATTCTATGATGGTCTATCTAAATTGTCTAAGATGTCATTGGACCATTCTGTAGGTGGATATATTCACTTGAAGAAAACACCTACAGAAGCTCAGGAACTCATTCAAATGGTTGCAAATAACCAGTTCATGTATACCTCTGAAAGGAATCCTGTGTATAATGGGACTCCTCAGAGGAAAGGAGTTCTTGAAATTGATGCTTTGAATGCTATATTGGCTCAGAACAAAATGTTGAATCAGCAAGTCAATATGATTTTTCAGAGTCTGAATGGTTTGCAAAATGCATCCAACAGTACTAAAGAAGCATATTCTGAAGAATAAGCTTATGATCCTGAGAACCCTACAATGGCAGAGGTGAATTACATGGGTGAAGCCTATGGAAACACCTATAACCCCTCACGGAGAAATCATCCAAATTTCTCATGGAAGGATCAACAAAAGCCCTAACAAGGCTTTAATAATGGTGGAAGAATCAGGTTTAGCAATGGCAAGCCTTTTCCATCTTTCTCTCAGCAACAGACAGAGAATTCTGAGCAGAGCCTCTCTAGCTTAGCAAATATAGTCCCTGATCTATCTAAGGCCACTCTAAGTTTCATGAATGAAACAAGGTCCTCCATTAGAAATTTGGAGGCACAAATGGGCCAGCTGAGTAAAAGAGTCTCTAAAACCACTCTTAGTACTCTCCCAAGCAATACAGAGGAGAATCCAAAAAGAGAGTGCAAGGCCATAACCTTACTTGGTGTGGCCGAACCTAGAGAGGAGGAGGAGGACGTGAATCCCAGTGAGGAAAACCTCATGGGATGTCCTCTGGACAAAAAGAAGTTCCCATCTGAGGAACCTGCAGAATCTGAGGCTCATCTAGAGACCATAGCGATTCTATTGAACCTAATTCTGCCATTCATGAGCTCTGATGAATATTTTTCCTTTGAGGAGGATGAAGATATTACTAAAGATAAAGTTGCTAAGTACCTTGGAACAATCATGAAGCTGAATGCCAAGTTATTTGGTAATGAGATTTGGGTGGATGAACCCCCCTTGCTCACCAATAAACTGAATGTATTGGTTAGGCAGACATTACCTCAAAAGAAATAGGATCCTAGTAAATTCTTAATTCCCTGTACCATAGGCACTATGACCTTTGAGAAGGCTCTGTGTGACCTGGGGTCAGGCATAAACTTAATGCCACTATCTGTAATGGAGAAACTGGGAATCTTTGAGGTACAGGCTGCCAAATTCTCATTAGAGATGGCAGACAAATCCATGAAAAAGGCTTATGGATAGGTAGAGGACGTGCTAGTAAAGGTCAAAGGCCTTTACATCCCTGCTGATTTCATAATCCTAGACACTGGGAAGGATGAGGATGAATCCATCATCCTTGGAAGACCCTTCCTAGCCACAGCAAAAGCTGTGATTAATGAGGATAGAGGAGACTTGATCCTTTAATTGAATGAGGACTACCTTGTGTTTAAAACTCAAGGATCTCCCTCTGTAACCATGGAGAGGAAGCAAGAAAAGCTTCTCTCAATACAGAGTCAAACAAAGCCCCCACAGTCAAACTCTAAGTTTGGTGTTGGGAGGCCACAACCAAACTCTAAGTTTGGTGTTGATCCCCCACATTCATACTCTAAGTTTGGTGTTGGAAGGTCCCAACAATGCTCTGAACATCTGTGAAGCTCCATGAGAGCTCACTATCAAGCTATTGACATTAAAGAAGCACTTATTGGGAGGCAACCCAATTTTATTTATCTATGTTATTTCCTTTTTTTTAGGTTGATGATCATGTGGAGTCACAATAACAACTTCAAAAATTAAAGAAAAATAAAAAATAGCATTAAAAATAGCACACCCTGGAGAAGAAACTTACTGGCGTTTAAACGGCAGTAAGGGTAGCAGAATGGGTGTTTAACGCCCAGTCTGGCATCATTCTGGGTGTTAAACGCCAGAAAGAAGCACCAGACTGGTGTTAAACACCAGAAAGAAGCAACAAACTGGCGTTAAACGCCAGAAACTGGTTGCGAACTGGCATTTAACGCCAAGAAAAAGAGTAAAAGCTGGCGTTTAACGCCAGAAACAAGCAGCAGTCTGGCGTTAAACGCAAGGATTGCACACTAACGGCGTTTACACGCCTAATTGGAGCAGGGATGAGAAATCATTGACCCCACAGGAATCCCACCTATCCCACCTCTCTTTCTCACCCTCACACATCTCTATAACACTCTACCCAAAACACCACTCACCCATCAAATCCTATTTTCTTCCCTATATTCTCTTCACCAATCACCTCTAACCCTCTTCCCCAAAAACCCCACCTAGCTCACTTTCAAATTCAAACACTTTTCCCTCCCAAACCCACCCAAGTCTATTCGGCCACTCTCCCTCTCTTTCCCTATATATACACCTCTTCACTCCCTCATTTTCACACATCTTATACACCTTTCCCCTACTTGGCCAAACCATTTAACCCCCTCCATCTCCTCCATCTTTTCTTTTTTTTTCCACCCTTCTTTCTTCCTCTGCTCGAGGACGAGCAAATATTTTAAGTTTGGTGTGGTAAAAGCGCTGCTTTTTGTTTTTTCATAACCATTTATGGCACCTAAGGCCGGAGAAACCTCTAAAAAGATGGAAGATGGAGAGATTCATCTCAAAGGTCCATCAAGACCACTTCTATGAAGTTGTGGCCAAGAAGAATGTGATCCCTGAGGTTCCTTTCATGCTCAAGAAAAATGAGTATCCAGAGATCTGACATGAAATCCAAAGAAAAGGTTGGGAAGTTCTTACCAACCCCATTTAACAAGTCGGAATCTTAATGATTCAAGTGTTCTATGCTAATGCATGGATCACTAGGAACCATGATCAAAGTATGAACCCAAATCCAAAGAATTGGCTTACAATAGTTCGGGGGAAATACACAAATTTCAGTGAGGAAAATGTAAGGTTGGCGTTCCACTTGCCAATGATGCAAGAAAATGCACGCCCCTACACTAGAAGGGTTAACATTGATCAAAGATTGGACCAAGTTCTCATGGACAAATGTGTGGAAGGAGCTCAATAGAAAAGAGACTCAAGAGGCAATTTGGTTCAATTGAGAAGATCGGACCTTAAGCCCGTGGCTAGAGGATGGTTGGAGTTCATCCAACGCTCCATCATTCCTACTATCAACCGATTTAAAGTGATTGTAAATTGGGCCATCATGATCATAGTATCATGATTGTGGAGGAAGTGGAAGTTCATGAGATCATACCTCTAGAACTGTACAAGGTGGCAGATAAGTCATCCACCTTGGCAAGGTTAGCCTTTCCTCATCTCATTTGTCACCTATGCAATTTGGCGGGGATAGACATAGAAGGAGACATCCTCATTGAAGAGGACAAGCCTATCACTAAGAAAAGGATGGAGCAAATAAGGGAGCCCACTCATGGATCTCTACAAGAGCATGTGGAATTCCCTCATCAAGAAATCCCTGAGATGGCTCAAGGGATCAAATTTCCTCCACACAACCATTGGGAGCAACTCAACACCTCTTTGGAAGGCTTGAGGGAGGAGCAACAAAGGCAAAGAAGAAACATAGAGGAGCTCAAGAGTCCCATTGGTTCATCAAGAGGAAGACGCCGCCCTCACTAAGGTGGACTCATTCCTTAATCTCCTTGTCTATTTATTTTTCTGTTTTTGGCTTTAACCTTTATGTTTTACTATGTTTGTGTCTTCATTACATGATCATTAGTGTCTAGTGTCTATGTCTTAAAGCTATGAATAATTCCATGAATCCTTCACCTTCCTTAAATGAAAAATGTGCCTAATTACAAAAGAATAAGAAGTACTTGGATTTCAAATTTTATCTTGAAATTAGTTTAATTATTTTGATGTGGTGGCAATACTTTTTGTTTTCTGAATGAATGCTTGAACAGTGCATATTTTTGATAGTGAAGTTTATGAATGATAAAATTGTTGGCTCTTGAAAGAATGATGAACAAAGAGAAATGTTATTGATAATATGAAAAATCATGAAATTGATTCTTGAAGCAAAAAAAAAGCAGTAAAAAAAAGTAGCGAAAAAAAAAGAAAGGAAGAAAAAGAAAAAGCAAGCAGAAAAAGCCAATAGCCCTTTAAACCAAAAGGCAAGGGTAAAAGGATCCAACACTTTGAGCATCAATGGATAGGAGGGCCCAAGGAAATAAAATCCAGGCCTAAGCGGCTAAATCAAGCTATCCCTAACCATGTGCTTGTGGCATGAAGGTCCAAGTAAAATGCTTGAGACTGAGTGGTTAAAGTCATGATCCAAAGCAAAAAGAGTGTGCTTAAGAACTTTGGACACCTCTAACTGGGGACTTTGGCAAAGCTGAGTCACAATCTGAAAAGGTTCACCCAGTTTTGTGTCTGTGGCATTTATGTATCTGGTGGTAATATTGGAAAATAAAGTGTTTAGGGCCACGACCAGGACTTATAAAGTAATTGTATTCAAGAATCAACATACTGAACTAGGAGAATCAATAACACTATCTAAAATTCTGAGTTCCATTAGATGCCAATCATTCTGACTTTCAAAGGATAAAGTGAGATGCCAAAACTGTTCAGAAGCAAAAAGCTACTAGCCCCGCTCATCTAATTGGGACTAAGTTTCATTGATATTGTGGGATTCATTGTATATTCTCTTCTTTTTATCGTATTTTTCTTTCAGTTGCTTAGAGAAAAGCAACAATTTAAGCTTGGTGTTGTGATGAGCGGATAATTTATACGCTTTTTAGCATTATTTTTATATAGTTTTTAGTATGTTTTATTCATTTTTTAGTATATTTTTATTAGTTTTTAAGCAAAATTCAAATTTCTGGACTTTACTATGAGTTTGTGTGTTTTTATGTGATTTCAGGTATTTTCCGGCTGAAATTGAGGGACCTGAGCAAAAATCTGATTCAGAGGTTGAAAAAGGACTGCTGATGTCGTTGGATTCTGACCTCCCTGCACTCGAAATGAAATTTCTGGAACTACAGAAACCCAAATGGCATGCCCTCAATTGCGTTGAAAAGTAGATATCCAGGGCTTTCCAGCAATATGTAATAGTCTATACTTTGCACGAGTTTAGACGACGTAAACTGGCGTTCAACGCCAGCTTTCTGCCTTATTCTGGCGTTAAACGCCAGAAACAAGTTGCAAGCCAGAGTCAAACGCCAAAAACAAGTTACAAACTGGCGTTTAACTCCAAGGAAGGCCTCTACACGTGAAAGCTTCAATGCTCAGCCCAAGCACACACCAAGTGGGCCCAGAAGTGGATTTCTGCATCATTTACCTATTTTTGTAACCTTAGTAACTAGTTTAGTATAAATAGAACCTTTTACTAGTGTATTAGACACCTTTGATCAGTTTTATGCTATCTTAGACATTGGGGGCTGGCCTCACGACCATGCCTGGACCTTCATCACTTTTGTATTTTCAACGGTGGAGTTTCTACACACCATAGATTGAGGTGTGGAGCTCTGTTGTTCCTCAAGTATTAATGCAAAGTACTATTGTTCTTCTATTCAATTCATGCTTATTCTTACTCTAAGATATTATTTCGCACACAAGAACATGATGAATGTGATGATTATGTGACAGTCATCACCATTCTAACTTATGAACGCGTGATTGACAACCACTTCCGTTCTACATGAAAACAAGCTTGAATCTATATCTCTTGGGGCATCTGAATCCGAGATTAGAATCTTCATGGTATAGGCTAGAATCTATTGGCAGCATTCCTGAGATCCGAAAAGTCTAAACCTTGTATATGGTATTCCGAGTAAGATCTGGGATGAGATGACTGTGACGAGCTTCAAACTCGCGATTGTAGGGCGTGGTAACAGACGCAAAAGGATAGTAAATCCTTTTCCTACACGATCGAGAACCAAAAGTTGATTAGCCATACGATATCTGTCCATGGTATTTTTCATCCGAGACGAGAAATCCGACAGTTGATTAGCCGTATAGAAACCGTAGAGGACCATTTTCACTGAGAGAAAGGGAAGTAGCCATTGACAATGGTGACACCTAACATATAGCTTGCCATGGAAAGGAGTATGAAGGATTGGATGAAGGCAGTAGGAAAGCAGAAATTCAGAAGGAATAACGCATCTCCATTCGCTTATCTGAAATTCCCACCAATGAATTACATAAGTATCTCTATATTTGTTTTCTGTTTATTTATATTTTAATTATTAAAACTCTATAACCATTTGAATCCGCTTGACTGAGATTTACAAGATGACCATAGCTTGCTTCAAGCCGACAATCTCTGTGGGATCGATCCCTTACTCACGTAAGGTTTATTAATTGGACGACCCAGTGAACTTGCTGGTTAGTTGTGCGAAGTTGTGAAAAAGAGTTGAGATTACAATTGTGCATACCAAGTTGTTGGCGCCATTGAGATCACAATTTCGTGCACTAATGTGCAATGGATAAATGACAAGGATGGGATACCCAACCAATTGAGAAGAAGGGATCTGAGCCCCTAAACTAGAGGGTGGCTGGATTTTGTGAGAAGATCCCTAATCCCCACATCCAACACATCAGAGGTGACCAAGGAGAGAGCTGTGCTCATATACAGCATCATGCAAGGTGAAAATGTCAATGTGGGGGAGCTAATTGCCAACAACATTAACAAAGTGCTGAAAAGCACCATTGATAACACAAGGTTGGCATTCCCCAGCATCATACAAAGGTTTTGTGATGAAGCTGGAGTTGAGAAAATCATTGATGAGGTGCTAGTGAAACAAGACAAGACTATAACTGCCAAGAAGATGGCCAAAGTGTTGGCTGTCAACCCACTTCAGAGGGCCAGAGAGCATAGAGCTCATGCTCATATGCCATAACAAGAAGAAGAAAAAGAAAAAGAGGCAGAAGAGCAACCACACTTTCTAGCACTTCAACTACCACCACCACAATACTAATACCAATAATTTCCTGAAGGATTCAACCGGGAACAATTGCAAGGAGATGTACACCAAATGAAGGGAGACCTGCATCACCTGAGAGAAGATGTCAACCAATTCAAAGACTATCAACAAAAGCAATGGGACCAAGTCATTGAGAACATACAAAACCTCCAAGGGAGTTAGGAGCAAACAAAGAACGAGCAGTAGGAATAGTTCGATTGGGGGGAAGTGAGAAGTGCACTTAACAAAATAGTGGAGCAGAACAAATGGCAACCGAGGAACCTCGCTTAGTTCAGACATCTTTATGATGCCAGAACCATTTCGAGGAGGCAGTAT
Source organism: Arachis hypogaea (assembly GCF_003086295.3). Taxonomy (NCBI): domain Eukaryota; kingdom Viridiplantae; phylum Streptophyta; class Magnoliopsida; order Fabales; family Fabaceae; genus Arachis; species Arachis hypogaea. Next base: position 64,918,421 of record NC_092036.1, read on the forward strand.
GATATCAACACACAAGCGAAACTGAATCACTTGTGCAATGCTGTGGCTGCTATTAACCCCGGATACCCCACATTCATGCAAGGGATGGAGTAATTAAGCGCTAGACAAGAGGAGATTCTAGCCAAACATAAGGAGGATGAAAGAAACTATATGAAAACGCTATGATTTTGGAAGCCTAAGGACACTCAAGCACAAGAAGGATGCTCCAAGAAGGAAGAAAATGACTCCTCTCCTTCCAAGAAGAAAGACAAAGGAAAGGGGCCAATGAACTGAAGATTTAAGCTGCTCAAGGTTGTTAAGTCCCATGGTTGACAACTGAGATCACAATTTTGTGCACCAAGTTTTTGGCGCCGTTTCTGGGGATTGTTCGAGTCTGGACAACTGACGGTTCATCTTGTTGCTCAGATTATGTAATTTTCTTTTTGTTTCAACCTTTATTTTTGTTTTCAAAAAAGTTTTCAAAAATCTTTCAAAAAATTTTTTCTTCTTTTTCGTTTTTCTAAAATAATTTTAGAAAAAAATACAAAAATATTAGAAAATCATAAAATCAAAAATATTTTTGTGTTTCTTGTTCGAGTTAGTGTCAATTTTTAAGTTTGGTGTCAATTGCATGTTTTTAAAATTTGTGCATTTTTTCAAAAAAATTCATGCATTGCATTCTTCATGATCTTCAAGTTGTTCTTGACAAGTCTTCTTGTTTGATCTTCATATTTTCTTGTTTTGTGTCTTTTGTTATTTTTCATATGCATTTTTGAATTTATAGTGTTTAAACATGAAAAATTTCTAAGTTTGGTGTCTTGCATATTTTCTTTTCTTGAAAATTTTTCAAAAATAAGTCTTGATGTTCATCTTGATCTTCAAAGTGTTCTTGGTGTTCATCTTGACATTCATGGTGTTCTTGCATGTTTTCTTTGTTTTGATCTTAATTCTTCATGTTTTGAGCCATTTTGTGGTTTTTCTCTCTCCTCATTAAAAATTCAAAAAAAATAAAAAATATCTTGTCCTTATTTTACTCATAAATTTTGAAATCTTTGGGTTGACTTAGTAAAAAATTTTTAAAATTATTTGTTTCTTGTTAGTTAAGTCAAGATTTCAATTTTAAAAATCTTATATTTTCAAAACTTTTTCTAAAATCAAATCTTTTTCATTTTTCTTTTATATTTTCGAAAATTTTTTAAAATTGATTTTCAAAATCTTTTTCTTACCTTTATTTCATAATTTTCGAAAACTTTACTAACAATTAATGTTTTGATTCAAAAATTTCAAGTTTGTCACTTTCTTTTAAGAAAGATTCAAACTTTAAATTTTAGAATCATATCTTTTAGTTTCTTGTTAGTTTAGTCATTAACTTTAATTTTCAAAATCAAATCTTTCTAAATTTCTTTTTAAAATCTTTTTCAAAAATAAATTTCAATCATATCTTTTTTATCATATCTTTTCAATCATATCTTTTCAAACATATCTTTTTCAAAGCATATCTTTTTCAAAATCAATTTCAAAATCTTTTCTAACTTCTTATCTTTTCAAAATTGATTTTCAAATCTTTTTCAATTAACTAATTGATTTTTTTTGTTTGTTTTACTATTTCTTATCTTTTTCAAAACTACCTAACTACGTTTCTCTCTCTAATTTTCGAAAATCACCTTCTTCTTTTTCAAATTTCTTTTTAATTAACTAATTGTTTTTAATTTTAATTATAATTTTATTTCTTCTCTTAATTTTTGAATTCTAACTAAATTTTAAAATAAAAACAAAAATATTTTTCTTTTCTTTTCTTCTAATTTTCAAATTTCCCTATCTCTCTTTCTATTTATTTTATTTATTTACTAACACTTCTCTTCTCAAAATTCGAACCCCTCCCTTCTCTGTGTTCGAATTCTTCTTCTTCTCTTATACTCACATAAAGGAAACTCTATACTGTGACATAGAGGATTCTTCTTCTTTTCTGTCATCTTCTTTTTCATATGAGCAGGAGCAAGGACAAGGACATTCTTGTTGAAGTAGATCCTGAACCTGAAAGGACTCTGAAGAAGAAGCTAAGAGAAGCTAAAGCACAACAATCTAGAGAAAACCTTACAGAGAATCTCGAAAAAGGAGTAATGGCCGAACCCAATAACAATGGTGGAGGTGCAAGGAAGATGCTTGGTGACTTTACTGCACCAAATTCCAACTTCCATGGAAGAAGCATCTCAATTCCTGCCATTGGAGCAAATAATTTTGATCTAAAGCCTCAATTAGTTTCTCTGATGCAACAGAATTACAAGTTTCATGGACTTCCATCAGAAGATCCTTTTCAGTTCTTAACTGAATTCTTGCAGATCTGTGATACTGTTAAGACTAATGGAGTTGATCCTGAGGTCTATAAGCTTATGCTTTTCCCTTTTGCTGTAAGAGACAGAGCTATAATATGGTTGGACACTCAACCTAAAGATAGCCTGAACTCTTGGGATAAGCTGGTCACAGCTTTCTTAGCCAAGTTCTTTCCTCCTGAAAAGCTGACCAATCATAGAGTGGATGTTCAAACCTTCAGATAGAAAGTAGGTGAATCCCTCTATGAAGCTTGGGAAAGATACAAGTAACAAACCAAAAAGTGTCTTTCTGACATGCTTTCAGAATGGACCACCCTGGATATATTCTATGATGGTCTGTGTGAATTGTCAAAGATGACATTGGACCATTCTATAGGAGGATCTATTCACCTGAAGAAAACACCTGCAGAAGCTCAAGAACTCATTGAAATGGTTGCAAATAACCAGTTTATGTACCTCTGAAAGGAATCCTGTGAGTAATGGGATGCCTCAGAGGAAGGGAGTTCTTGAAATTGATGCTCTGAATGACATGTTGGCTCAGAACAAAATGTTGACTCAACAAGTCAATATGATTTCTCAGAGTCTGAATGGATTGCAAAATGCATCCAACAGTACTAAAAAAGCAACTTCTAAAGAAGAAGCTTATGATCTTGAGAACCCTGCAATGGCAGAGGTGAATTACATGGGTGAACCCTATGGAAACACCTATAATCCCTCATGGAGAAATCATCCAAATTTCTCATGGAAGGATCAACAAAAGCCTCAACAAGGCTTTAATAATGGTGGAAGAAACAGGTTTAGCAATAGCAAGCCTTTTCCATCATCCTTTCAGCAACAGATAGAGAATTCTTTACAGAGACTCTCTAGCTTAGCAAACATAGTCTTTGATCTATCTAAGGCCACTCTAAGTTTCATGAATGAAATAAGGTCCTTCATTAGAAATTTGGAGGCACAAGTGGGCCAGCTGAGTAAAAGAGTCACTGAAACTCCTCCTAGTACTCTCCCAAGCAATACAGAAGAGAACCCAAAAAGAGAATGCAAGGCCATAACCTTACTTGGTGTGGCCGAATGCACAGAGGAGGAGGATGATATGAATCCCAATGAGGAAGACCTCATGGGATGTCCTCTGGACAAAAAGAAGTTCCCAATTGAGGAACCTAAGGTATCTAAGGCTCATCTAGAGACCATAGAGATTCCATTGAACCTCCTTTTACCATTCATGAGCTCTGATGACTATTCATCTTCTAAAGAAGATGAAGACATTATTGAAGGGCAAGTTGCCCAGTATTTAGGAGCAATCATGAAGCTGAATGCCAAGTTATTTGGTAATAAGACTTGGGTGGATGAACCCCCTTGCTCACCAATGAACTGATTGACTTGGTTAGGCAGACATTACCTCAAAAGAAACAAGATCCTGGTAAATTCTTTATTCCCTATACCATAGGCACCATGACCTTTGAGAAGGCTTTCTGTGACCTAGGGTGAGGCATAAACGTAATGCCACTCTCTGTAATGGAGAAACTGGGAATCTTTGAGGTACAGGCTGCCAAATTCTCATTAGAGTTGGCAGACAAATCCATGAAAAAGGCTTATGGACAGGTAGAGGACGTGCTAGTAAAGGTCAAAGGTCTTTACATCCCTGCTTATTTCATAATCCTAGACACTGGGAAGGATGAGGATGAATCCATCATCCTTGGAAGACCCTTCCTAGCCACAGCAAAATCTGTGATTGATGTGGACAGAGGAGAGTTGATCCTTTAATTGAATGAGGACTACCTTGTGTTTAAAACTCAAGGATCTCCCTCTGTAACCATGAAAAAGAAGTAAGAAAAACTTCTCTCAATGCAGAGCCAAATAAAGCCCCCACAGTCAAACTCTAAGTTTGGTGTTGGGAGGCCACAACCAAACTCCAAGTTTGGTGTTGAACCCCTACATCCAAACTCTAAGTTTGGTGTTGGGAGCTCCCAACAATGCTCTGAATATCTGTGAGGCTCCATGAGAGCCCACAGTCAAGCTATTGACATTAAAGAAGCGCTTATTGGGAGGCAACCTAATTTTTATTTATCTATGTTATTTCATGTTATTTTCTTTGTTTAGGTTGATGATCATGTGGAGTCACAAAAATAACTGCAAAAATTTAAGAAAAATAAAAAACAACATTAAAAATAGCACACCCTGGAGGAGAGACTTACTAGCATTTAAATGGCAGTAAGGGTAGCAGAATGGGCGTTTAACGCCCAGTCTAGCACTATTCTAGGCATTAAACGCCAGAAACAAGTACCAGACTGGCGTTAAACACTAGAAACAGGCTGCAATCTGGCGTTAAATTCCAAAAATAGGTTGCAGCCTGGCGTTTAATGCCAGAAAAAGAATAAAAGCTGGCGTTTAACGCTAGAAACAAGCAGCAATCTGGCGTTAAACGCTAGGATTGCACTGTAAGGGCGTTTACACGCCTAATAGGAGCAGGGATGATAAATCCTTGACCCCTCAGGATCTGTGGATCCCACAGGATCCCAACCTACCCTCCCACAAACTCTTCCCCAAATACCCCTCACTACTCCTTCATATTCACACAACACATACACCTTTCCACCATCTTGGCCGAATTCACTTCTCCCTCCATGTCCTCCATTTTTCTTCTTCTTCCCCTTCTTTATTTCTTCTTTTGCTCGAGGACGAGCAAACCTTTTAAGTTTTGTGTGGTAAAAGTATTGCTTTTTGTTTTTCCATAACCATTTATGGCACCTAAGGCCAGAGAAACCTCTAGAAAGAGGAAAGGGAAGGCAAAAGCTTCAACCTCCGAGTCGTGGGAGATAGAGAGATTCATCTCAAAGGTCCATCAAGACCACTTCTATGAAGTTGTGGCCAAGAAGAAGGTGATTCCTGAGGTCCCTTTCATGCTCAAGAAAAATGAGTATCTGGAGATCGACATGAGATCCGAAGAAGAGGTTGGAAAGTTCTTACCAATCCCATTCAACAAGTCAGAATCTTAATGGTTCAAGAGTTCTATGCCAATGCATGGATCACTAGGAACCATGATCAAAGTATGAACCCGAATCCAAAGAATTGGCTTACAATGGTTCGGGGGAAATACTTAGATTTCAGTCCAGAAAATGTAAGGTTGGCGTTCCACTTGCCAATTATGCAAGAAAACGCACGCCCTTAAACTAGAAGGGTCAACTTTGATCAAAGGTTGGACCAAGTCCTCATGGACATATGTGTGGAAGAATCTCAATGGAAAAGAAACTCAAGAGGCAATCCGGTTCAATTGAGAAGACCGGACCTTAAGCTTGTGGCTAGAGGATGGTTGGAGTTCATCTAATGCTCCATCATTCCTACTAGCAACCGATCTGAAGTGACTGTGGATCGGGCCATCATGATCCATAGTATCATGATTGGGGAGGAAGTAGAAGTTCATGAGATCATACCTCTAGAACTCTACAAGGTGGCTGACAAGTCATCCACCTTGGCAAGGTTAGCCTTTCCTTATCTCATTTGTCATCTATGCAATTTAGCTGTGATTGACATAGAAGAAGACATCCTCATTGTAGAGGACAAGCCCATCACTAAGAAAAGGATGGAGCAAACAAGAGTGCCCATTCATGGACCTCAACAAGAGCATGAGGAAGATCCTACTCAAGAAATCCCTGAGATGCCTCAAGTGATGCAATTTCCTCCACACAACTATTGGGAACAACTCAACACCTCCTTGGAAGGCTTGAGTTAAAACATGGACCAACAAAGGGTGGAGCACCAAGAGCTCTCCATCATTCTCCATGAGATTAGAGAAGATCAAAGAGCTATGAGGGAGGAGCAATAAAGACAAGGAAGAGACATAGAGGAGCTTAGGCATTCCATTGGTTCTTCAAGAAGAAGATGCCACCCTCACTAAAGTGGACTCATTCCTTAATCTCATTGTCTATTTATTTTTTTTTCTGTTTTCGGTTTTTATGCTTATTGTATCATCTATGTTTGTGTCTTCATTACATGATCATTAGTGTCAAGTGTCTATGTCTTAAAGCTATGAATAATTCCATGAATCCTTTACCTCTCTTAAATAAAAATTGTGCTTAAATACAAAAGAACAAGAAGTACTTTGATTTTAAATTTTATCTTGAAATTAGTTTAATTATTTTGATGTGATGGCAATACTTTTTGTTTTTTGAATGAATGCTTGAACAGTGCATAATTTTGATCTTGTTGTTTATGAATGTTAAAATTGTTAGCTCTTGAAAGAATGATGAACAAAGAGAAATGTTATTGATGATCTGAAAAATCATAAAATTGATTCTTGAAGCAAGAAAAAGTAGTGAAAAAGAAAAAAATAGCGAAAAAAAGAAAAAAAAAAAGAAAAAGCAAGCAGAAAAAGCCTATAGCCCTTAAAACCAAAAGGCAAGGGTAAAAAGGATCCAAGGCTTTGAGCATTAATGGATAGGAGAGCCCAAGGAAATAAAATCTAGGCCTAAGCGGCTAAATCAAGATGTCCCTAACCATGTGCTTGTGTCATGAAGGTCCAAGTGAAAAGCTTGAGACTGAGGGGTTAAAGTCGTGATCCAAAGCAAAAAGAGTGTGCTTAAGAACTCTGGACACCTCTAACTGGGAACTTTAGCAAAGCTGAGTCACAATCTAAAAAGGTTCACCAGTTATGTGTCTGTGACATTTATGTATCCGGTGGTAATACTGGAAAATAAAGTGCTTAGCGCCACGGCCAAGACTTATAAAGTAGCTGTGTTCAAGAATCAACATACTGAACTACGAGAATCAATAACACTATCTAAAATTCTGAGTTCCTATAGATGTCAATCATTCTGAATTTCAAAGGATAAAGTGAGATGCCAAAACTGTTCAGAAGCAAAAAGCTACTAGCCCCGCTCATCTAATTAGGACTAAGTTTCATTGATATTATGAGGTTCATTGTATATTGATGCACAAAAACTTATCTCTCAACAAATTTCCCTTCGGCAAGTATACCGAATTGTCGTCAAGTAAAAACTCACAATAGAGTGAGGTCGAATCCCACAGGGATTAATGGATTAAGCAATCAATGGTTAATTGATTATCCTATTTAGACGAATCATATTGGAGTGATAAGTAACAAGGAAATGTAAATGGCATAAAAGTAAAGAAAGCAATAAGTGCAGAAAAGTAAAATGGCAAGAAAAGTAAATGTAAGAACTAAAAATAAAATGAATATTGGGATCAAGAGATTTTGCAATCCTCCGGATGAAGTTTATTCTCATCTCTTCCTCAATCAATGCATTCATTGATCTCCATGGCAATCTTAAGTGATTGGATCCTAATTCCTTGGAAATCCAATCTCTCTAAGCTTGAACAATTTCCCAATTCCTTGATTTAATTGCTCATGGGAAGAGATGAAGTTTGGTCACTGATTATACCACACACATTCATAGGTTAAATTATTGGGAGGATTACATGTCACTATATCCGCCCAACCCCCAACCTAATCCAATGTGAGAGAGCATTTCTAGCATGATCTCCTCATCCCTTTTCCAAGGCTCAGAGGAGATCCAATTATGGAGAGTTTCTTTTCCAAGACAACTAGCCAATTGAATTAAGATTGAAAGCTCTCTAGTAAAATCAAGAGAAAAGAAAGAAGAAGAAGAATAAGAACTACAATTGATCCATTGAATCACAATAAAGCTCTCTAACCCAATGAAAAGAGTTAGTTAATCATTGCTCTACCAAAATAAAAAAGAAAGAAAGTGCAGAAAAATAAAGATGAAGATTAAAACTAACATTGAAACTTCCAAATTCATAAATTAAAAGTACAAAGAAAGAAACTACTCCTAAGGAAGAGAAGAAGAGAAAAGGAAGAAGAGTGGTTGAGGGGAGGGGTACGGTCTGAAGACCCACTCCCCTTGGAGTGTGCCAATTCACAGAAGTTCGAATTGGTCTTCACTCTCTCCCCCTTGCTTCAATTCTCCGTTTGTCAATATTTTGAATTTAAAGACTAAGGCCTTTATATAGGCTCTCCTAAATTACAAAAATTAAATTAAAATCAAATTACAATTAAATGAAAGTTCCTATTCTAGATGCTTCTTGTGGCCTTGATTGGTTGACAATTTTGGGCTTGCTTGCTTGAGCTTTGAAGTGTACTTGAGAGAGAAGTGAATCAAGTTGAGGTGTAGGTGCTTAGAGTTAATGCTGCCGTTAGCCACACTAATGCTACAAGTGTGGCGTTAGTGCTAAAGTTATTGTGGCTAACGTTGCACTTGCAACCCAGTTGGTGTTTTTGGGGCTTAAAAGATGCCTCTTTTTTGTGCTCTAATTTCATGCCCACTATAGACTATTATATATCTTTGGAAAGCACTAAATGTCAGCTTTCTAACGCAACTAGAATCATCTCAATTGGACCTCTGTAACTCAAGTTATGCTCCTTTGAAGTGGACAAGGTCGCTGGCATAGTCGCTAGAGTTACTGGAAAAGGTGAGTCACGATAACGCTAGCGATCAAGGATTAATATTGCCAGGTTCTGGAGCTCAAACTTAATGTCCACCCCTTACTATTATATATTGTTGGAAAGCCCTGAATGGCAACTTTCCAACTTCTTTGGAAGCGCATCATTTGGAGCTCTACAGCTATAGGTACACTTCTTGGAAGGTGAAGAGGTCAGCTGGCCTTACTACAGGTTGATACCATGTTCATCCTTGCACTTTTGAGGCAGGTTTTCTCCCTTAAATTTAGTGTCCACCATGTAGTGCCAATATTCGTGGAAATCTCTAGAATCCTACTTTTCAATGCCACTGGAATCACCTCATTTGGAGCTTTGTGGCTCAAGTTATTCTTGTTTGAAGAAGGCATGGTCAAGCTGCTAGGTGAGACTTTTGCCCACGTTAGTGTAACTAACGTGGCCATTAACATGGGTCTTCCTTTGCTTCACTAGCATTAGTGGTGTTCACCTTTTCCACTAACGTTGGCATCTCCCTTTCCCTCCACGTTAGTTCCCACGTTAATGTAACTAACGTGGAAGCCAACGTGGGTCTTCTTGGCCTTTGCTAGCATTATTGGCACTCACTTTTGCCACTAACGCTGCTCCTTCTTCAAAGTTGATGCCATTAACGTTCCCATTGACGTTCCAACTTTCCTTCCTTCCATGTTAGTGCCCACGTTAGTGTATCAAGGTAACATACAAGATGATCTTTATATACTAAGTGTGCTAATAATACTCAAAATCAAAACTTCACTTAGTGTGATCTATTTTATCATATTTACCCTGTATATTAGCTAAAATTCACCTATGCTTGAGATTTTGTTTCATGCAGAGATTTTTCATGCTATTACTCATATATTGGCAATATTTGTATGAAAACTAAACAGAAATCCACTGAAATGACTACTAAAAGTAAGCAATGATGCACGCGCATCATATATTCTCTTCTTTTTTATCCTATTTGATTTTCAGTTGCTTGGGGACAAGTAACAATTTAAGATTGGTGTTGTGATGAGCGGATAATTTATACGCTTTTTGGCATTGTTTTTACATAGTTTTTAGTATGATTTAGTTAGTTTTTAGTATATTTTTATTAGTTTTTAAGCAAAATTCACATTTCTAGACTTTACTATGAGTTTGTGTGTTTTTTTATGATTTCAGGTATTTTTTGGCTGAAATTGAGGGACCTGAGCAAAAATCTGATTCGGAGGCTGACAAAGGACTGCTAATGCTGTTGGATTCTGACTTCCCTGCACTCGAAATGGATTTTTTTGAGCTACAGAAACCCAAATGGCGCACTCTCAATTGTGTTGGAAAATAGACATCTAGGGCTTTCCAGTAATAGTTAATAGTCCATACTTTGCCTGAGTTTAGATGATGCAAATTGACGTTTAACGCCAGCTTTCTGTCCTATTCTGGTGTTAAACGCCAGAAACAAGTTGCAAAGCAGAGTTAAATGCCAGAAACAAGTTACAAACTAGCGTTTAACTCCAAGGAAGACCTTTACACGTGAAAGCTTCAATGCTCAGCCCAAGCACACACCAGTGGGCCCGGAAGTGGATTTCTGCATCATTTACTTGTTTCTGTAACCCTAGTAACTAGTTTAGTATAAATAGAACTTTTTACTATTGTATTAGACATCTTTTGATCATCCTTGATCTTGGGATCAGGTCTTTTTCCCTATTTTCAAATTCACATGTTATTTGGGGAGGTTGGTCATTCGGCCATGCCTAGACTTTGTTCTTATGTATTTTCAACGGTGGAGTTTCTACACACCATAGATTAAGGTGTGGAACTCTGCTATTCCTCGAGTATTAATACAAAGTACTATTGTTCTTCTATTTAATTCATGCTTATTCTTATTCTAAAGATATTCATTCACACACAAGAACATGATGAATATGATAATTATGTGACACTCATCACCATTCTCACTTATGAACGCGTGATTGACAATCACTTCCGTTCTACATGAAGACAAGCTTGAATGTATATCTCTTGGGTTTCTAATCAATGATTCACATCGACTCCCCTCTGACAATAGGGCATTTGAATCCGAGATTAGAGTCTTCGTGGTATAGGCTAGAATCCATTGGTAGCATTCTTGAGATCCGGAAAGTCTAAACCTTGTCTGTGGTATTCTGAGTAGGATCTGGTATGGGATGACAGTGACGAGCTTCAAACTCGTGACTGTAGGGTGTGGTGACAAACGTAAAAGGATAGTAAATCCTATTCCTACACGATTGAGAACCAACAGCTGATTAGCCATACGATATCTGTGCATGGTATTTTTCATCCGAGACGAGCAATCCGATAGTTGATTAGCCGTACAGAATCCGTAGAGGACCATTTTCACTGAGAAGACGGGAAGTAGCCATTGACAACAGTGATGCCCAACATACAGCTTGCCAGGAAAAAGAGTATGAAGGATTGGATGAAGGCAGTAGGAAAGCAGAGATTCAGAAGGAATAAGGGCCTTTATTTTATGTTTTATTTTTATTTTAATTATTAAAACTCCATAACCATTTGAATCTGCCTGACTGAGATTTACAATGTGACCATAGCTTGCTTCAAGCCGACAATCTCCATGGGATCGACCTTTACTCACGTAAGGTTTATTAATTGGATGATCTAGTGCACTTGCTGGTTAGTTGTGTGAAGTTGTAAAAAAGAGTGATATTACAATTGTGCATACCAAGTTGTTGGCGCCATTGAGATCACAATTTCGTGTATCAGTGCCACGCCAGGAGCTGGGCGTGGCACGCCAGTACTAAATTCCAGAGGAGGATTCTCGAGCATTCACATGGGCGTGGCACGCCAGGAACTTGGCGTGGCACGCTAGTACAAAATTCCAGAGAGCAACATTGGAGGACACTAAAGGGGGCATGGCACGCCAGGTTAGGCGTGGCATGCCTAACCCATCACCTTCTACGGGTGTGCCACATGAGCCAAGGGGCGTGGCATGCCAACTCATCATTCCAGGAGGAACCATCACCATGGGCGTGCCACTTGGTATCGAAGGCGTGGCACGCCAGTATCAAAAAGTCACTTGAGCGTGCAACTTAAGCAACCAGGCGTGGCACGCCAAGCTTGAGAAATCCATAAATGTATGGGCGTGCCACTTGAGCAGCATAGCGTGGCACGCTGGTACAAAATCCCAGAGTAGGGGCTAAACACTAATGAAGTCTAGGCGAGCCACTTGGTATCGAAGGCGTGGCACGACAGTCCAAGAATCTTACTATGGCGTGCCACTTAAGTGCTGGGTGTAGCATGCCAGCTATTAGAACCAAGGCCAGATCATGGGCGTGGCATGCCAGCCTCTAGGGGTGGCACACTGGTTCAAGTTTCCACTTGGCGTCGAGGGCGTGGCACACCATCCACTATTCCTCATTTGGGCATGCCACTTGAACCCCAGGCGTGGCATGCCAGTGTCATTTAGGAAGCAAAAGCCATTTGGGCATGCCACTTGAGTTCGTGGCGTGGCACGCCAAACAGAAAAATCACTTGCTTACAAAATGTGTGGCACGCTAGACCCTGGGCGTGCCACGCTAGTTCAACTTTCCAGAGAGCTTAATCAAGCGTGCAGCAAGGGCGTGGCATGCTAGACCCTGGGCGTGCCACGCTAGTTCAACTCTCCAGAGGCAAGAAGAAGAGGAAAAAGGCTAGGGCATGCCACTAAAGCTCGAAGGCGTGGCACGCCAGGCTACATTGGGTATTAAAAGACCCTGGGCGTGCCACTTGAGCTCGAAGGCGTGGCACGCCAGGGATGTTATTGAAGAAGAGCGTGCCACTTGAGGAACTGGGCATGGCAAGCCAAGCCAGAATTGGAGGAGCACGTGGCACGCCACTGAAGCGCCAGCCACACGCTAGCTGGGAAGTCACGCTTATTGAGTTTCCTTTTCCTCCAAATTGTAATTTTCCTTTTCCACTTTTGTAATTCTTTGATTTTGAGAGCTAGGAGTAGTATAAATACCACCAAGAAGTACTGAAAAAGGGGTTAAGCAGTTAGAGAGCTAAGTTTTAGATCCACTTTTACACTTCATCATCTTCTTTACTTTTGAGTACTTTTCTTTGAGCTATGAGTAGCTAAATTCCTTCTCATTGAGAGAGGGAGCTCTGTTGTACTTGATGGATTGATGATAGTGAAATTCTTCTTTTCTTCGTCTTCTCTTTGATTCGTTAGAAGGAATTTCATTTTCCATGCTTAGTGTTCAATTATCTTGGAAAAGAAATATTGAATGCAAAAATGGGTTTCATGGGAACCTTGGAAAAGGAAACATGAAACCATGCTTGAAATCCCTTCTCACACTTGAGTAGGATCTGGGTTTTGGTGTTTGTATATGGTGATATATAATCCTCCATTTACTTGGACCTATGATGATGTATGGTATAATCAGGGACCGAGCATATCTCTCTTCATTAACAATTAGGCCAAGGAATTGGCTATTGATCAAGATCTGAGAGATTGAGTCACCAAGGGATTGGTGCTCAATCAATCATGATTGCCAAGAGGTCAATGAGTTGCATGATTGAAGAGGATATAAGCTGGAATTGATCCAAAGAGACAACATTTCCTGATCTCAATGAATTTCCCCATTCTTATCTACCACTTTATTTATAGCTTGCTTTTACATTCTGCAATTCCCCATTCCCATTTACAATTAAGTCATTTATGATTCTGCACTTTATATTTCTGCCATTTATAATTCTGCAGTTACAATCTATCTGTCCCGGTTGACTAATTCATCAATTAATTAAAACTACTCAAATTTATCAATCTCTGTGGATACGATCCCACTCCACTGTGGGTTATTACTTGACGATAATTTTAGTGCGCTTGTCAAAATAGTGGATTCATAATAAAAAAATTTATGGGGTGTGAATTCCAAAATTGATCAAGTTTTATGGCGCCGTTGCCGGGGATTGGTTTAAATTTGACAGTGATTAAATTGATTGGAGAACTAGATTAAGCAATTTAATTTCCTTGTTATTTTATATTTTTTAGTGCTCTTTTATTTTTTCGTCTCTACTCTAATTTCTATCCTTTCTTTTTTTTAGATTATCTTATTTTAGTTATCCATTGTCCATATTTCTATCCTTCTAACTATTTGATTGATTGCATCAACAAAGCTAACCACTAATCTCAACAATTTTTTTTTTACTTCACTTGTTCTCTGCTGGTCATTTGCTAAGTGTATGATAGGTAGAAAAGGAGGAACTGTATCTCCCTTCGATAGTGAACCTGAGAGGACCTTCCTTAGATTAAGGAGGGAAGCAAAAGGCAAGGACATAGTTGGAGAAGAAGAAGCGGAGGAAGATTTAGAAAACACTATGGAGGAAGAAGCACATAACCATGTTGGAGAGGAAGCTGGCAATTATGTTGGGCAAGAAAGGAGAGTCTTAGGCTCCTATACCAACCCAAATCTAGGAAACTGTGGCAGCAGCATCCTAAAGCCAACAATCCATGCCAATAACTTTGAGTTGAAACCTCAACTCATCACACTTGTCCATAATAATTGTTCATAATAAAAATTTTTATGGGGTGTGAATTCCAAACTCGATCAATTTCAACACAAATTCAACCCCAATTTAACACAAGTAGAAAACAGAAATACTTTATACAAGTAAAGCACAAGTAATTATCAAGTATAGCAGGTTGATAAACCCCATTTGTAGGGTTTATCTTGTATTGATTTTAGGAGATTTTAACACCTTTTACCCACATTTTTTCAATGAATTAGCATGATTTTGTAATTATCTCCTTATTTGTGCTTGAGTGTGAAAACATGCTTTTAGACCTTTAATTTGATGGTTTTTATTCACCTTTGATTCCACTAGATGCCTTGATTTGTTTGTTAAGTGATTTCAGGTTGAAAAGGGCTAGGTAAGGATCAAAGGAGTGAAAGGAAAGCACACAAAGTCGAGAAGATCATGAAAAGCCAAAGAATTGAACTCACCCATGGACGTGCGTGCGCACCAGGCGCTTGCGCGCATCTTGCGAAATGGCCCATGGACACGTACGCGTGCTGTGCACGTACGCGTCGATGTTGATACTTGATTTTTAAGTGAATTCGCACCCAACAAATTCTCAAGGGTTGTGGGGCCCAATCCCAACCAACTTTGGTGCCAAAGATGCTATTTAAAGCCAAGGATTGAAGAGCAAAAGGGACTTTGGAATCATTCACACTCATTAGGATTAGTTTAGAGTTAGTTTCTAGAGAGAAGCTCTCACTTCTCTCTAGGATTAGGATTAGGATTAGGTTTAGTTCTTAGATCTAGGTTTTAATTTTTGCTTTCATATACTTCTATCTTTCAATTCCTTGTTGTTATATTCATTCTTCTTCTATTCTTTTGTTGTAATTTCCCTTATGTTGTTCCTATACTTTGTTGTGGATCTACTATTGTTCCTTCCATTTTCTTTCAATTCAATTCAAGGTAATTCACAATAATTGTGTTTCTTTTGATTGTTGTTGTTAATTCCTTTCAATAATTGTTGTTAGATTCTATTCTTGTTGTCAATTTTCTTTGCTTTTCTTTTGTACCTTCCAAGTGTTTGATGAAATGCTTGGTTGGGTTTTAGTGTAGGTTTTGTTCCTCTTGGCCTATGTAGAGTAATTAGTGACTCTTGAGTTATCTAATTCCTTTGTTGATTGATAATTAGAAGTTGCTAATTGATTTGAATGCCTCTAAAGCTAGTCTTTCCTTTAGGAGTTGATTAGGACTTGAGGAATCAAATTGATTCATCCACTTGACTTTCCTCCATGGTTAGAGGTTAACTAAGTGGGAGCAATGGACAATTTGTTGTCACAATTGAGGAGGATAACTAGGATAGGACTTCTAATTCTCATATCTTGCCAAGAGCTTTGTTAGTTGTTAGTTTATTTTCCTTGCCATTTATAATTATTGTCTAAAATCTTAAAAACCCCAAATATAACTCATAACCAATAACAAGACACTTTATTTCAATTCCTAGGGAGAACGACCCGAGATTCAATACTTCAGTTTATAAATTTAGAGGTTTGTACTAGTGACAAACAAATTTTTGTATGAAAGGATTATTGTTGGTTTAGAGACTATACTTTACAACGAGAATCTATTTGTGAAATTCTAAACCGTCAAAAATCCATTCATCAGCAGCTAAATCAAGAAGCACTTAAGCATGTTATACAATTAGGCATAATATGCAAGTAAAAAAAGTAATCAACCATATAGAAGACACACATGATGAATGCCCACCCTATTGGCTGTGATATAACATTGTTTGTTCAACAGTGATGAGCGGATAGTTTTCATTATGTTTTGTTTAAGTTTTATTATATTTTTATAGGTTTTAGTGCAAAATTCACATTTTTGGATTCTACTTTGAGTTTGTGTGTTTTATGATAGTCCATACTTTGCTTTGGAAATGAAGGACCAAAACTGGCGTTCAACACCCATAAGGGGGTAGCTGGTGTCCAACGCTCTTTAGGGGGTCCCAAGCAAGTGTTCAACGCCTCTAAGGGGTACTAGCTCATGGGAAACACTCAAGCTCAGCCCAAACACTCACCAAGTGGGCCTCAGAAGTGGATTTTCCCACTACAAGACTAGTTTATCTTATTTTATATAATCCTTAGACTAGTATATATAGAACAAAGATCACCCTTGTTAGAGATCTTTGCCCATTCGAACCTTTCATTATTATTTTCTGTACAGTATGAGTCACTAACCTCCTAAGGTTAAGGTTAGGAGCTCTACTGAGTTTCATGGATCAATAATATTACTACTCTAATTCAATATGTCTAGTTCTATTCTCTTATGCAACCTTGTTCTTTATCTTATGAATTGAGGGTGACTCGTGACAATGACCCTTGTTCTACATGGGTTCCGTGTGATAGAGTTGCATTGCAGATTCCAATAGAGCATCTAAGCAACTTTGGATATGTGACATATAATCCCATTGACTATGGGTGTGTGAGGTCTCTGTGGCATTAAGGCTAGAGTCAGAGAAGCAGTACTTTCTGATCCAGAAGATCTGTCTTGTCTATGGCACCTTGAGTAGGATTGTGAAGGGGAGTGGATTGCTTAGGGCTTCATCTTTTGCTCAGTGAGAAACCTAGAGGTGGCTTGATGAGAGGACATGAGTCATCTTAACATGGTGGATTGCTCCAGTAGAGGAGGTTAACTTGATGAGAGGACATGAGTTAATCACTAATGGCTGCCATTGAAGGAATCAGAAGATTATTGAAGTAGACAGTAAGAAAAGTTAATCCGGAAAGATAAAGCATCTTCGAAGCCTCAACCGCTCTATCACCATTGATTTCTCATATATCTAGTAACGTTTTATTTCTTTTATTTTGTTTTATGCGTTTACTATGACAAACTATAATTTCTATCCACCTAACTAAGATCTGCAAGTTGTACACTACTTGCTCAAACCAACAATCTCTGTGGGATCAACCCTCACTCACCTGAGGTATTACTTGGACGACCTAGTATACTTGCCGGTCTATCTGTGTGAATTCCGCAGAACCAGATTCGTGCACCAAGTTTTTGGTGCTGTTGCTGGGAATTTTTCGGATTTGACAAACAATTGGATTATCTTGTTGCTTAGATTAGGTATTCTTTAATTTTGTTTAAGTCTTTTGTTTCCTTTTAAAAACATTTTTCAAAGCCATTGCTTTTCTTTATTAATCTTTATCTTTAGTTTGAGTTTTTTGTTCTTGTTCTTGTTAATGTTTCGAACATTCTTGCTTTCTTCTCAAAAAATTTTCAAAAATAGTGTCTTTTGTTTGAGTCTAGTGTCAATTCTTAAGTTTGGTGTCCCTTGTATGTTTATCTTTTGTTTAAAATTTTCGAAAATTGTTCTTGGTGTTCTTTCTTGGTATTCAAGTTGTTCTTGTTTCTTTTCTTGTTTTGATCTAAAAAGTTTTAAGTTTGGTGTCTTTTGGTATTTCTTTTCTTAATTTTTGAAAATTAGTGACTTTTGATCTACAAATTTTAAGTTTGGTGTCTTTTGGTTGTTTTTCTCTTTCCTCATTAATTCAAAAAATAAAAAAACATATCGTTTTTATCTTTATTCAATAAAATTTTCGAAAATTCCAAAAAAAAAATTCAAATTTTAATTTCAAATCATTATCTTTTCTTATCTTAATTTTAAATCTTTTCAAAAATCATATCTTTTTCAAAATTCAAAATCAAATCTTTTTCAAATCTTTTCAATTCTTATCTTATTTTGTTGACTTTTTCTTTCCAACTTCAAATTTCAAATTTTAAAATCAAATCTTTTTCAAATCTTCTATCATATCATATTTTCAAATCTTTCTCAATTAGTTACTTCTTTTATCTTTCTTCTCTTTCAAAAATTCCAAACTAATTCCTTTCTCTTCTATTTTCGAAAAACTTCCCTTCTATTTCTATCTCTTCTTTTTTCAAAAATCATCTTTCAATTTTCAAAATCTTTTTAGTTAATTAGCTTTTAATTTCCCGTTTAACTAATAATTAAAATAAAAACAAAAATATTTTAATTATAGTTCCTCTTTTTACTTCTAATTTTTGAATACTCTACCACCCTTTATTCGAATTCTTCTTCTCTTCTCTCTATCTTCATTCTTCGTTCTTCTTCACATCTCATAGGGAGTTCTCTATTCTTTGACATAGAACTCCCATTCTTCTTCTTTCTTATCTTCTTTTTCATGTTTATGAGCAGGAACAGAGATAGAGAATCTCTCTTTGATCTTGATCCTGAACCTGAGAGGACTCTAAGGAAGAGTTTGCAACAAGTTAAAGCACAACTGATGCGCGGGAATTCGCATAGCACAAATCCACTTCGGCATGTGTACCGAATCATTAAGTAATAACTCACAAGAGTGAGGTCGATCCTGCAGGGATTGATAGGTTGAGCAATTTTAGTTGGGT
This sequence comes from Arachis hypogaea, assembly GCF_003086295.3. Classification (NCBI taxonomy): domain Eukaryota; kingdom Viridiplantae; phylum Streptophyta; class Magnoliopsida; order Fabales; family Fabaceae; genus Arachis; species Arachis hypogaea. The sequence goes on from NC_092036.1 coordinate 64,937,075, forward strand.
GATTTGTCTAGTCAAGAGAATATTGAAAGGACTTGGTGAAATTTAATGAATAGAATATGAATCCACAAGAAAAATAGAACAACAAAATGTAGAGTACTAGAAATTTAAATGCGGGAAGATAAAGGACAGAAATTTAAATGGCACAGAATGTAGAGTACTAGAAATCTAAATGCTGAAAGGTAAAGGATAGAAACTTAAATAGAATGAAATGTAAATGACAAGAAACTAAAGAACTGAAACGTAAATAGCAAGAAACTAAAAGAGTTGAAAATTAAATAGCAAGAAAGTAAAGGCAAGAATGTAAATAGTGATGAAAAGTAAATTGCATGAAACGAAAATGGGAATTGGGTGGTGGAAAATCAAAGAAAGCAGAAATTCAAATCAATTAAAGTAAATTCAAGGCAATTGACGTGAAGAATAACAAATAGAAAGATTCACCATAGATTGGAGATATCATAATCCATCATGAATCAATGGGTCTCAACTTCATTCTCAATCATATGAAGTAGATCTATGGCGGATTGTAATTAATTGAGTCCCATTTCCTTGGCAACTTAATTTCTCTAAACACAATCAATTTGCTAATTCCTTGATCTAATTGTCATGAGAAGAGGTTAAGTGCATTTCTCTTATCCAAAAGCCACAAAAGCTCTCAAGATCTCAATTCCTCCCGGATGATGTTGATCAAGAGAGTTGTGAGAGATAGAGCTTCAATCTAATTTCTATGATCCCCCTTCTGAGGCTCAAATAGAAATTCAATGGATCTAAACCCCTTTCCGGAGTGAATAGATCAAAATGAACATAGACGTGGGGTATAGTTCATCATTTCTCAGCAAACACAAAAGGAAAAGAAAAGTACATGAAAGTAAAACAAAGTACAAAAGAAAATGACTCAGGGTTTCCCAATTAGGGTCCCTACTTCCCAGCCTCTTTTTAACTTCAAAATCTATCCTATTTATACACATTCTAGATCAATATTCAATTCTTTGGATGTGGGATTTGGTTTTAGTTGAAGCAAGTTATGAGTGGCTCTTTCTGACATTGACATAGGCGTTAGCTCACTAACGTTCATAAGCTTGCATGGGAGCCATTGAAACTGGAATTGGCCTTGGCATTAGTCACCAACGTTAGTGCACTAACAGTGGCACTAACGTTGCATGCATAAGTCACTTTGGGCATTGCGATTGGCGTTGGTCACCAACATTGGTGCACCAACATTCTTTCAGTCACGCGTACGCGTTGCCCATGCATATGCGTCGCTGACCAATTTTCCCTTTGTGTGTGCGCACAAGGCCTGATGCGTATGCACACTAGCAATTTTTCCATCTCCAACTTGAGAATTTATCGAAGACGTTAGTGTGCTAACTTAAAGTAACGTTAGCACACTAACATTGGCACCATATTTTGCTAGTAACGTTGGTGAGCAAACTTTGGGCCACCAACGTTACTCCTCAGGCTTGGCAACATTAGTGGGCAACGTTGGCACAACGTTGATGGGCAATGTTGGTGAGGCAACTTTGGCCACTGACGAGTGGATAATTTATACGCTTTTTGGCATTGTTTTTAGTATATTTTTAGTATGTTTTAGTTAGTTTTTATTATATTTTTATTAGTTTTTAGTTAAAATTCACTTTTCTGGACTTTACTATGAGTTTGTGTATTTTTCTATGATTTCAGGTATTTTCTGGCTGAAATTGAGGGACCTGAGCAAAAATCTGATTCAGAGGCTAAAAAGGACTACATATGCTGTTGGATTCTGACCTCCCTGCACTCGAAGTGGATTTTCTGGAGCTACAGAAGCCCAATTGGCGCGCTCTCAATTTCGTTGAAAAGTAAACATCCTGGACTTTCCAGCAATGTATAATAGTTCATACTTTGCCCGAGATTTGATGGCCCAAACAGGCGTTCCAAGTTAGCTCAAGAATTCTGGCATAAAACGCCGGAACTGGCACAAGAATGGGAGTTAAGCGCCCAAACTGGCACAAAAGCTGGCGTTTAACTCCAAGAAAAGTCTCTACACATGAAAGCTTTAATGCTCAGCCCAAGCACACACCATGTGGGCCCGGAAGTGGATTTTTATGTCATTTACTCATCTTTGTAAACCCTAAGCTACTAGTTCTCTACAAATAGGACCTCTTGCTATTGTATTTTCATCTTTTGATCACTTTAGATCTTAGGATCATCTTTGGACGTCTAGTCCTTAGATCATGGAGGCTGGCCTCTCGGCCATGCCTAGACCTTTTTCTTATGTATTTTCAACGGTGGAGTTTCTACACACCATAGATTAAGGTGTGGAGCTCCGTTGTACCTCGAGTATTAATGCAATTACTATTGTTCTTCTATTCAATTCAGCTTATTCTTGTTCCAAGATATCACTTGTTCCTCAACTTGATGAAGGTGATGATCCGTGACATTCGTCATCATTCTCACCTACGAAGGTGTGCCTGACAACCACCTCCATTCTACCTTAGATTGAGTGGATATCTCTTGGATTCCTTAATCGGAATCTTCGTGGTATAAGCTAGAATTGATGGCGGCATTCAAGAGAATCCGGAAGGTCTAAACCTTGTCTGTGGTATTCTGAGTAGGATTCAAGGATTGAATGACTGTGATGAGCTTCAAACTCGCGATTGTGGGGCGTTAGTGATAGACGTAAAAGAATCACTGGATTCTATTCCGACATGATCGAGAACCGACAGATGAATAGCCGTGCTGTGACAGAGCGCGTTGAACATTTTCACTGAGAGGACGGGACTGTAGCCATTGACAACGGTGATGCCCAACATACAGCTTGCCATGGAAAAGAGTAAGAAGGATTGGATGAAGACAGTAGGAAAGCAGAGAGACGGAAGGGACAAAGCATCTCCATACGCTTATCTGAAATTCTGACCAATGAATTACATAAGTATCTCTATCTTTATTTTATGTTTTATTCATCTTTTAATTATCAATCCTCCATAACCATTTGAATCCGCCTGACTGAGATTTACAAGATGACCATAGCTTGCTTCATACCAACAATCTCCGTGGGATCGACCCTTACTCGCGTAAGGTTTATTACTTGGACGACCAAGTGCACTTGCTGGTTAGTTGTGCGAAGTTGTGATAAAGAGTTAAGATTGCAATTGAGCGTACCATGTTGATGGCGCCATTGATGATCACAATTTCGTGCACCAAGTTTTTGGCGCCGTTGCCGGGGATTGTTCAAGTTTGGACAACTGACGGTTCATCTTGTTGCTTAGATTAGGTATTTTTCTTCAGAATTTTTAAGAATGAATTCTAGAGTTTCAAGGTGATGTTTTCATCATCACCAAAGTTGATTGATTCTCATCAATTTAGCTCTTGAATGCAATGTCCTGCTGAAGCTTGGCTAGCCATGTCTAATTCCTTTAGACTAAAGCTTTAGACTAACATTGCATGATTCCTGGAATTCTTATTAAAAATTTTGAATCTCTTTATTTTCTTTTCCATATAATTTTCGAAAAATCCAAAAAAAAAATTACAAAATCATAAAAACCAAAAATATTTTATGTTTCTTATTGAGTCTAGTGTCTCATTTTAAGTTTGGTGTCAATTGCATGTTTCTATTCTTCTTGCATTTTTTTTTCGAATTCATTCATGTGTCTTCATTGATCTTCAAGTTGTTCTTGATGATTTCCTTGTTCTGATCTTTAAATTCACTTGTTTTGAGTGTTTTGTTGTTTCTCATATGCATTCTCAAATTGTTAGTATCAATAGTATACAAACTTCTAAGTTTGGTGTCTTGCATGCATTGTTTATTTGATTTTAGTTGCATTTTGATTTTGTGTCTTTTGAAGTGAATAATACAGGGAATTGAAGATTCATAACATACAGCAGAGGATTCACACAGAAAAAGCTGGGCGTTCAAAACGCCCAGTGAGGAAGGAAAACTGGCGGTTAAACGCCAGCCAGGGTACCTGGCTGGGCGTTTAACGCCCAAAAGGGTAGCATTTTGGGCGTTAAACGCCAGAATGTATACCATTCTTGGCGTTTAACACCAGGATGGCACAAGAGGGAAGATTTTGTTTTTAATTCAATTTTTTTTCAAGTTTTCAAAATTTTTCAAAATCAAATCTTTTTCAAATCATATCTTCTCAATCATATCTTTTTAAAACTGTATCTTTTCAATCACATCTTTTTCAAAATTAATTTTCAATCATATCTTTTTGATTTCTACTTTCAAAAATCTTTTTCAAAAATCACTTTATTTCTTTTCCAACTTTAGTTTTCGAAAATCATCAATCAAATTTTTCAAAATTTCTTTTAATTATTTTAAAATCTTTTACTTCAATTTCAAAAATTCTTCCCCTCTTCTCACATCCTTCTATTTATGAACTAACACTCCTCCTCAATGCACAATTCAAACCCTATCTCTCTTGATAAGTTCGAATTCGTCTACCTCTTCCTTCTATTTTTCTTTTCCTCTGACACCTCAAGGAATCTCTATACTTTGACATAGAGGATTCCATATTTTCTTGTTCTCTTCTCTTTCATATGAGCAGGAACAAAGACAAAAGCATTCTTGTTGAGGCTGACCCTGAACCTGAAAGGACCTTGAAGCAAAAGCTAAGAGAAGCTAAAGCACTACTCTCTGTAGAAGACCTAACAGAAATCTTCAAACAAGAAGAAGAAATTGCAGCTGAAAACAACAACAATGCCAACAATGCAAGGAAGGTGCTGGGTGACTTTACTGCACCTACTCCTGACTTCTATGGGAGAAGCATCTATATCCCTGCCATTGGAGCAAACAACTTTGAGCTTAAGCCTTAATTAGTTTCTCTAATGCAACAGAATTGCAAGTTCCATGGACTTCCATTGGAAGATCCTCATCAGTTTTTAGCTGAATTCTTGTAAATCTGTGACACTGTCAAGACCAATGGGGTTGACACTGAGGTCTACAGACTTATGCTATTCCCTTTTGCTGTAAGAGACAGAGCTAGGATATGGTTGGACTCACAACCTAAAGAAAGCCTGAACTCTTGGGAAAAGCTAGTCAATGCCTTCTTGGCAAAGTTCTTTCCACCTCAAAAATTGAGTAAGCTTAGAGTGGAAGTTCAAACCTTCAAACAGAATGAAGGTGAATCCCTCTATGAAGCTTGGGAAAGATACAAATAATTGATCAGAAAGTGTCCCTCTGACATACTTTCTGAATGGAGCATCATAGGTATCTTCTTTGATGGTCTGTCTGAACTATCCAAGATGTCATTGGACAGCTCTGCTGGAGGATCTCTTCATCTAAAAAAGACACCTGCAGAAGCTCAGGAACTCATTGAAATGGTTGCAAATAACCAATTCATGTACACTTCTGAAAAGAATCCTGTGAACAATGGGACGAATCAGAAGAAAGGAGTTCTTGAGATTGATACTCTGAATGCCATATTGGCTCAGAACAAAATATTGACTCAGCAAGTCAATATGATTTCTCAAAGTATGTCTGGAATGCAAGCTGCACCAGGCAGTACTAAGGATGCTTCATCTGAAGAAGAAGCTTATGATCCTGAGAACCCTTCAATGGAAGAGGTGAATTACATAGGAGAACCCTATCGAAACACCTATAATCCTTCATGGAGAAATCACCCAAATATCTCATGGAAGGATCAACAGAGACCTCAACAAGGTTTCAACAACAATAATGGTGGAAGAAACAGGTTTAGCAGTGGCAAGCCTTTTCCATTATCTTCTCAGTAACAGACAGAGAATTCTAAGCAAAGTCACTCTGACTTAGCAACCATGGTCTCTGATCTAATCAAAACCACTCAAAGTTTCATGACTGAAACAATGTCCTCCATTAGAAACTTGGAGGCACAAGTGGGTCAGCTGAGTAAGAAAGTTACTGAACTCCCTCCTAGTACTCTTCCAAGAAATACAGAAGAGAATCCAAAAGGAGAGTGCAAGGCCATCAACATGGCCGAATTTGGAGAGGAGGAAGAGGCAGTGATCGCCACTGAGGAAGACCTCAATGGACGTCCACTGGACTCCAATGAGTTCCCTAATGATGAACCATGGGAATCTGAGGCTCACACTGAGACCATAGAGATTCCATTGGATTTACTTCTGCCATTCATGAGCTCTGATGAGTATTCTTCCCTTGAAGAGGACGAAGATGTCACTGAAGAGCAAGTTGCTAAGTACCTTGGAGCAATCATGAAGCTAAATGACAAGTTATTTGGTAATGAGACTTGGGAGGATGAACCCCCTTTGCTCACCAAAGAACTGGATGACTTGACTAGGCAGAGATTACCTCAAAAGAGACAGGACCCTGGGAAGTTCTCAATACCTTGTATCATAGGCACCATGACCTTTGAGAAGGCTCTGTGTGACCTAGGGTCAAGCATAAACCTCATGACTCTCTCTGTAATGGAGAAGCTAGGGATCTTTGAGGTGCAAGCTACAAGAATCTCACTAGAGATGGCAGACAATTCAAGAAAACAAGCTTATGGACTTGTAGAGGATGTTCTGGTAAAGGTTGAAGACCATTACATCCCTGCTGATTTTATAGTCCTAGAGACTGGGAAGTGCATGGATGAATCCATCATCCTTGGCAGACCCTTCCTAGCAACAGCAAAGGCTGTGATTGATGTTGACAGAGAAGAATTGATCATTCAAGTGAATGAAGAATCCTTCGTGTTTAAGGCTCAAGGATATCCCTCTGTAACCATGGAGAGGAAGCATGAAGAGCTTCTCTCAAAACAGAGTCAAACAGAGCCCCCACAGTCAAACTCTAAGTTTGGTGTTAGGAGGCCACAACCAAATTCTAAGTTTGGTGTTGGGAGATTCCAACATTGCTCTGAATATCTGTGAGGCTTCATGAGAGCCCACTGTCAAGCTACTGACATTAAAGAAGCGCTTGTTGGGAGGCAACCCAATGTTATATTTATCTATTTTCCATTGTTATTTTATGTTTTTTTTAGGTTGATGATCATGGGAAGTCACAAAATCAATTGAAAAAGCAAAAATAGAAAGAAAAACAGCACACCCTGGAGGAAAACTTGCTAACGTTTAAACGCCAGTAAGGGCAGCAAATGGGCGTTTAACGCCCAGTCTGGCACCATTCTGGGCGTTTAATGCCAGAAAGGGGCACCAGACTGACGTTAAACGCCAGGACGGGGCAAGAAGCTGGCGTTAAATGTCAGAAATGGGCACCAGCTCAGCGTTTAACGCCAGAATTGGCAAAAAGGAGCCTTTTTGCTCGCCACTTGGTGCAGGGATGAATTTTCCTTGACACTTCAGGATCTGTGGACCCCACAGGATCCCCACCTACCCCACCAGTCTCTCTCTTTTTCACCCATTCACCAATCACCTTAACACCTCTTCCCCAAAAACCCCTCACCTATCAAATCCCACTATTCTCTTCACTACTCACATCCATCCTTCATTTTCACACAACCTAAAAAACTACTTCTCCCCCTTGGCGAAACCACACAGCCACCTCCATTTCCTCTATTTCTTCTTCTTCTACTCTCTTCTTTCTTCTTTTGCTCGAGGACGAGCAAACCTTCTAAGTTTGGTGTGGTAAAAGCATTGCTTTTTGATTTTTCATAACCATTTATGGCATCTAAGGCCGGATAAACCTCTAGAAAGAGGAAAGGGAAGGCAAAAGCTTCCACCTCTAAGTCATGGGAGATGGAAAGATTCATCTCAAGGGTGCATCAAGACCACTTCTATGAAGTTGTGGCCAAGAAGAAGGTAATCCCCGAGGTCCCTTTCAAACTCAAAAAGGGTCAACTTTGATCAAAGGTTGGACCAAGTCCTCATGGATACCACTAAGAAAAGGATGGAGCAAACAAGAGATCTGACTCATCATGAAATCCCTGAGATGCCTCAAGGGATGCACTTTCCTCCACAAAATTATTGGGAGCAAATCAACACCTCCCTAGGAGAATTGAGTTCCAACATGGGATAACTAAGGGTGGAGCACCAAGAACATTCCATCCTCCTCCATGAAATTAGAGAAGATCAAAGAATCATGAGAGAGGAGCAACAAAGGCAAGGAAGAGACATTGAGGAGCTCAAGCACTCCATAAGATCTTCAAGAGGAAGAACAAGCCGCCATCACTAAGGTGGACCCGTTCTTTAATTTCCTTATTCTTTATTTTTCCGTTTTTCGAATTTTTATGCTTATGTTTATCTATATTTGTGTCTTATGATCATTAGTGTCTTAATGTCTATGCCTTAAAGTTATGAATGTCCTATGAATCCATCACCTTTCTTAAATGAAAAATGTTCTTAATTGAAAAAGAGAAGAATTGCACGAATTTTAAATTTTATAACAGATTAATTATTTTGATGTGGTGGCAATACTTTGACTTCTGAATGTATGCTTGAACAGTGCATATGTCTTTTGAATTTATTATTCATGAATGTTGGCTCTTGAAAGAATGATAAAAAAAGAGACATGTTACTGAGGATCTGAAAAATCATAAAAATGATTCTTGAAGTAAGAAAAAGCAGTGAATTCAAAAAAAAAAAAAAAAAATTGTGATCCAAGGCAATAAGAGTGTGCTTAAGAACCCTGGACACCTCTAATTGGGGACTCTAGCAAAGTTGAGTCACAATCTAAAAAGGTTCACCCAGTTATGTGTCTGTGGCATGTATGTATCCGGTGGTAATACTGGAAGACAGAGTGCTTTGGGCCACAGCCAAGACTCATAAAGTAGCTGTGTTCAAGAATCATCATACTTAACTAGGAGAATCAATAACACTATCTGGATTTTGAGTTCCTATAGAAGCCAATCATTCTTAATTTCAAAGGATAAAGTGAGATGCCAAAATTGTTCAGAGGCAAAAAGCTAAAAGCCCCGCTCATCTAATTAATACTGATCTTCATAGATGTTTTTGGAATTCATTGCATATTCTCTTCTTTTTATCTTATTTGATTTTCACTTGCTTGAGGACAAGCAACAATTTACGTTTCGTGTTGTGATGAGCGGATAATTTATACGCTTTTTGGCATTGTTTTTAGTATGTTTTTAGTATGTTTTAGTTAGTTTTTATTATATTTTTATTAGTTTTTAGTTAAAATTCACTTTTCTGGATTTTACTATGAGTTTTTGTGTTTTTCTGTGATTTCAGGTACTTTCTGGCTGAAATTGTGGGACCTGAGCAAAAATCTGTTTCAGAGGCTGAAAAGGACTGCATATGCTGTTGGATTCTGACCTCCCTGCACTTGAAGTGGATTTTCTGGAGCTACAGAAGCTCAATTGGCGCGCTCTCAATTGCGTTGGAAAGTAGACGTCCTGATCTTTCCATCAATGTATAATAGTTCATACTTTGCCCAAGATTTGATGGCCCAAACAGGCGTTCCATGTCAGCTCAAGAATTCTGGCGTAAAACGCCGGAACTGGCACAAGAATGGGAGTTAAACGCCCAAACTGGCACAGAAGCTGGAGTTTAACTCCAAGAAAAGTCTATTCACATGAAAGCTTCAATGCTCAGCCCAAGCACACACCAAGTGGGCTCGGAAGTGGATTTTTATGTCATTTACTCATCTTTGTAAACCCTAAGCTACTAGTTCTCTACAAATAGGACCTTTTGCTATTGTATTTCATCTTTTGATCACTTTAGATCTTAGGATCATCTTTGGACGTCTAGTCCTTAGATCATGGAGGCTGGCCTCTCGGCCATGCCTAGACCTTGTTCTTATGTATTTTCAATGGTGGAGTTTCTACACACCATATATTAAGGTGTGGAGCTCTGCTGTACCTCGAGTATTAATGCAATTACTATTGTTCTTCTATTCAATTCAGCTTATTCTTGTTCCAAGATATCACTTGTTCCTCAACTTGATGAAGGTGATGATCTATGACATTCATCATCATTCTCACCTATGAACGTGTACCTGACAACCACCTCCGTTCTACCTTAGATTGAGTGGATATCTCTTGGATTCCTTAATCGGAATCTTCCTGGTATAAGCTAGAATTAATGGCGGCATTCAAGAGAATCCAGAAGGTCTAAACCTTGTCTGTGGTATTCTGAGTAGGATTCAAGGATTGAATGACTGTGACGAGCTTCAAACTCACGATTGTGGGGCGTTAGTGACAGACGCAAAAGAATCACTGGATTCTATTCCGACATGATCGAGAACCGACAGATGAATAGCCGTGCTGTGACAGAGCGCGTTGAACATTTTCACTGAGAGGACGGGACTGTAGCCATTGACAACGGTGATGCCCAACATACAGCTTGCCATGGAAAATAGTAAGAAGGATTGGATGAAGACAGTAGGAAAGCAGAGAGACGGAAGGGACAAAGCATCTCCATATGCTTATCTGAAATTCTCACCAATAAATTACATAAGTATCTCTATCTTTATTTTATGTTTTATTCATCTTTTAATTATCAATCCTCCATAACCATTTGAATCCGCCAGACTGAGATTTACAAGATGACCATAGCTTGCTTCATACCAACAATCTCCGTGGGATCGACCCTTACTCGCGTAAGGTTTATTACTTGGACAACCCAGTGCACTTGCTGGTTAGTTGTGCGAAGTTGTGATAAAGAGTTGAGATTACAATTGAGCGTATCATGTTGATGGCGCCATTGATGATCACAATTTCGTGCACCAGCCACCAACGTTGCTTCCCCATTCCTTGACAATGTTGATAGGCAACGTTGGTGAGTTAACTTTGGCCACCAATGTTGCCTCCTCCTTCTTTGCAACGTTGATGGGCAACGTTGGTAAGCCAACTTGGGCCACCAACGTTGCTTCTCCTTCCTTGAGCCAACATTGGTGAGCCAACTTGGGCCACCAACATTGCTTCCTCTGCTTCTTCTCTGCCCCTTCTTTTGCCTCTCTTTACCTATCATCAACTAAACAAATGCATCAAAACTTTGCTATAATCACAAGATAATGCATCATTCATTGCATCAAGTAATTCTTGCATTAATCTCGTGAAAATTTTCATAATTATCAATGTTTGATTGAATCATGACATGCATACATTACTCATCCAAATGCTTACTTATTGCCTGAGAAAGTGCATGAAACCATGTAAAAACTAATGAAAAAGGCTTGTGAAACTAGCCTAAGACGCATAGGCATCACAACACCAAACTTAAATCTTGCTTGTCCCCAAGCAAGCAGTAAAGCATAAGATAAATGAATAAAAACAGAGATAGATGTAAGCCCTTATTGAAAGATAATCAATCTTGGTTTATGGGGTTTCATGCATGATATCTTTGAAGCTCATAAACTTATTAGTTTCCCAGTTACAACATCCCCTTAAACACTAACTCTGTTGCTTCTATGAACCCTCTTTATTCTTTGATCCTTGGTGTTAACTTATTGCTTTCCTTTTTCTTACTAAAGGCTTATTCTTTATTTTGAAGCATATTGTTTGATGAGCGGAAATTATTGTGTCGGTAAAGAATTTCACAAATAAATTCTCGTTGCAAGTATAGTTCTAAACCAACAAACAATTCCTCAATAAAAATTTTGTTTATCACAAGTACAAACCTCAATAAAAATAAACCGAAGTATTTAAACCTCGGGTCGTCTCTCAAGGAATTGCAAGGAAGTGTTCATGTTATTGGTTATGGATAAGTGTTTTGGGGTTTTTGGAATAATAGACAAGAAATGTAAATGACAAGAAAGTAAATGAAACTCTAATGGTAAAAAGGTCTTGGCAATGGTTGATGGTTAAGGATCTTTATCCTTGTTACTAACCACAACATGATAATTGTAAGGATCAATCTCATTAAGTTATCCTCTAACAAGTGAAGGAAAGTCAAATGAGCCTTATCAATCCCAATCCATAAGCCACTCACTAATTGACTTAGTGAAAGCTAGTGTCAATGGATACCAATTATCAATCACTTGGACATTAGCAACTCAAGTTCACCTAAGTTACCATCCCAAGCCAAGAACACAAAAATCTACTCTAACATCCTACCAATCATTTTATCAAACACTTGGAAGGCATAAAAGGAAAGCATAATAAAATTGAAAGAAATATAAATCCACAATTACCAATTGCAAGAAAATAACAATAACAAAGCAATTAAACAATAGAGGAACATAAAACATGAAATTGCATTAAAGGAAACTAAAACCAACAAAGTGCTCATAGACATGAAAGTGGCAAAATAGAAGAAATTAACATGAAAAACTAAGAGAGCAAAGATATAGGAACAATAAATGGTAAAGGAAACTAAATGGAAACAACAATTAAAACTAGATCTAAGAAAATCCTAATCTAAACCTAACCTAATTTCTAGAGAGATGAGAGAGCTTCTCTCTCTAGAATTCTACCTAAAGCATGGTGAAAACTCAAACTAACACTACTTGGTTCATCCCCTTTCCAACACAACTGAAACTGCCTCATTTGGACCTATGTAGCTCATGTTGTGGTCGATTAAGCGCGAAGAGGTGAAGATTGACAGCTTGGCAATTCCTTCATTTCTTCATGAGTTCTCCATTTTTACATGCTTTCTCTTCATTCCCTCAATCCAATCTTTGCCTTCTAAACCTTAAATCACTAAACAAACATATCAATGCATCGAATGGAATCAAGGTGAATTAAATTTAGCTATTTTAAGACCTAAAAAGCATGTTTTCAGTCTTAAGCACAATTAAAGGATAATTACAAAACCATGCTATTTCGTTGAATAAATGTGAGAAAATATGATAAAATCCCTCTAAATTCAACACAAGATAAACCCTAAAAATGGGGTTTATTAATGTTCTGTGTTGAGGCAGCTCTTTATGGTAAGCTTTCAGTTAACACTCCCGACCCAGTTGGCTCAAGGTGTTGGGTGTTAAAGCACACCTCAGACTTACTAATTCAAGCCTCTCCTCAACACATACACGCTACAGGCATTTAGCTTGTAATCTAATCCTTGAGAAATTGATGCCCAGCACCTCTTTGGGTTACTAAATGCTTTGTAGTTAGGCTGCTCTTGATAATGGACTTTTGTTTGATAATCCTGGGTTAGTTAAGCCAAGTTATCAAGTGATAAAGCACTCTTCAGAACCTAATCATCCAAGGATGTCCTAATACAAAAGCACCATAGGCATATATTTTAAGGTTCAAGCTATTGGTGCCTAGCTTATTCCTTGTTTCTTTCTTTTTATTGCCAATGTTAGTGCTGCCCCTTAGTGGCCTAACTTTGCCACTAACGTTGGCTTTTCTTTCATTCTTCCTTTTTATTTCTTTCTTACCATGATCTTTATTCACAAAGGTTTCATATGAAGCAAATTAAGCTCATACTTAAGGTGAACATTCTACCCTTCAACTTTATTAGTGAACTTACTAAGTGTTCAAGCATGCACCACCACATAACCTTATTCTAACTTCTACCAAAATGGACTATTACTCTTTCTCTATTTCACAACATTTTTCTTTTATTCAAGAATTGGGAACAAGGCATACACTCAAGCAAGATCGCATGGCATAAGCACTTAGATTAGAAAGCTAAAATGACAAGAAAGAAAGACAAACAGAATGCAAATGATTTTAAACAAATGTTAACTCATGAAATAAATATGGAATCGTGTTCTTCCTTATTAAATTTGATGAGCAAAGAGCCGCACCACCTTTTACTCTTTAGCTTGCTTTCCCTTCTCTTCTTCTCTCCTTTTTGATCTCCCTCTTACTGGCTACTTGCTCCTCCTTTCTCCTTCAGCTTCTTCCAAAAGCCAGCATCCTCCATCTTTTTCCTTAACTTGGCTACGTTGCGTCTGGCTCTTTCAACTTTTTTGACTCTATTCTTTCGCTAATGTCTTCATACTTTGGTATTCCTGGGTTCAACTGAGGCAGAAAACTGACCAAATTATTAAGCGTAGCTTGAGTACTCATGTCGTACTCAACCTTGTCTAGATGCCTTCCTCATTGAGAACCCTATATTCATGACAAGTCATCATATACCCATTTTTCAAGCTAATTTCACTTGTTTTATTAGTCTTTATGCACTTTCTTGCATCCTAAGTAAGTGATTTGGAGTGAAAATGCATAACTTCTTTAAATCAAACAACCACCATGAAATTAATGTTAACTCATGAGGTTTAAGCTAATTTTAATTGAATTTTAATTGATTTATAAGCCTTGTGAATTTAGTGATACTTGGAGTGGTTGTTTTGGTTTATTGTAGGTGAAGAAAAGAATAAAAGAGAAAGCGTGGCCTAAGAAAGTGTGGCCAAAGGAGAAAAAGGCGTGGCTTATAATGGAGGAAGCAAGCATTGCCCTCTACAAGGGCACACTGCCCTCTAGGAGGGCAACATAAGGGAACAAAGCTTGAAAGGCAACTCTGCCCTGCCCACTACAAGGGCAGAGCACAAATCTGTGCCTTGGAATCAAGAAGAACAAAATGTTGCCCTGCCCTCCTCAAGGGCAGTATCGGGCCTTCATGGAAAATAAATCAAAGGAAAATGCCTACCAATGCTTGCGACAAGAGTTGAACACGGGACCATGAGGAAGCAAGGAATTAAGCCTCACTTTGGTACCAAGAAAGCCAAGGAAAATGGGTAGCGTGTGTAGCATCCAAGTTTCGAACACGGGGCTTCAAGGTGGAAACACTGCCCTGCCCTCCGCGAGGGCAGGGCAGCATTTTGTTGTGGCACGGCCAGCACACCAACCTGGCGCACCACAGCATCATCCGGCAGCACCAGCAGCGCACCAAGGCACCAATCTGGCGCACCAAACTTTTCTGCCCTGCCCTCCGCGAGGGCAGGGCAGCATCCTGCGCACCAAGACCGCACCACGCACACACCACGCATGCACCACGCATCAATTTTCTGCCCTGCCCTCCACAAGGGCAGGGCAGCCTCCTGGAAGCTATTGTTTTTGGGCCAAAAATTGAATTAAAAATCCAATTTAATTCATTTCTTCACCAAATCAAAAGCCCATCCAAATCCCAAGATCCAAGAATAGAAAGTGTATAAATAGGAGCTAGTTTGATGTAATTAGGACTTTTAACTTGACTTTTGAATTTTGCACTTTTTTTGGAGCTTTGAATTTTGCAACTTTTCTCTTGGTGACTTCACTCAGATTTCAGAGAATTGGGGAGGAGAATTGATCTCTCTTCTTCCTCGTTCTTGCTTGGGCACTTTTAATTTTCTTGTTTGAGTCTTGGGTGTTAAGAATTGAGGAAATTCTGTCTCAATCTCCACTCAAGAGCTCTTTAATTTCTCGTCTGCATAATTGAATTCATTTACATTCCCTTTACTGCTTCTTCTTCAATTTCTTGTCAATTGCTTTGAGAACTTGGATCTGGGAGGGCAATTGAGATCTAGGCTTTGCTACCTAGTCTCTGAAGTCCTGAGATCCCAATTTCCTTTTGGTTCTTCTGTGAACCTTTGCTGCACTTAATTTCTTTACTGTTTGAGTTCTAATTGCTTCTAATTCATCTTCTACTCTATTAATTGTTGCAATCTACTTTCTCTTGCTGGAATTCTGAATTCCCAATCCTTAATTCCCCTTTTATATTCAAGCAATTTACATTTCTTGCACTTTAAGTTACTGCAATTTACATTTCTTGCACTTTAAGTTTCAGTCATTTACATTCTTGTTCTTTACAATTTAGCAAGTTTACTTTCCTGCTCTTTAATTTACTGCAATTTCCCCCACTCCCCTTACATTCCAAGCAATTTAGCTTCTGTTAAATACAAACCACTCAACCAAAACTTGATTCGTTTGACTAAATCAACCACTAAACTAAAACTGCTCAATCCTTCAATCACTGTGGGATCGACCTCACTCATGTGAGTTATTATTACTTGATGCGACCTGGTACACTTGCCGGTGAGTTTTGTGTTGGATCATTTTCCACACATCAAGTTTTTGTGTGATGACAAGTCATCATATACCCATTTTTCAAGCTAATTTCACTTGTTTTATTAGTCTTTATGTACTTTCTTGCATCCTAAGTAAGTGATTTGGAGTGAAAATGCATAACTTCTTTAAATCAAACAACCACCATGAAATTAATGTTAACTCATGAGGTTTAAGCTAATTTTAATTGAATTTTAATTGATTTATAAGCCTTGTGAATTTAGTGATACTTGGAGTTGTTGTTTTGGTTTATTGTAGGTGAAGAAAAGAATAAAAGAGAAAGCGTGGCCTAAGAAAGTGTGGCCAAAGGAGAAAAAGGCGTGGCTTATAATGGAGGAAGCAAGCATTGCCCTCCACAAGGGCACACTGCCCTCTAAGAGGGCAACATAAGGGAACAAAGCTTGAAAGGCAACTCTGCCCTGCCCACTACAATGGCAGAGCACAAATATGTGCCTTAGAATCAAGAAGAACAAAATGTTGCCTTGCCCTCCTCAAGGGCAGTATCGGGCCTTCATGGAAAATAAATCAAAGGAAAATGCCGACCAATGCTTGCCACAAGAGTTGAACACGGGACCATGAGAAAGCAAGGAATTAAGCCTCACTTTGGTACCAAGAAAGCCAAGGAAAATGGGTAGCGTGTGTAGCATCCAAGTTTCGAACATGGGGCTTCAAGGTGGAAACACTGCCCTGCCCTCCGCGAGGGCAGGGCAGCATTTTGTTGTGGCACGGCCAGCACACCAACCTGGCGCACCACAGCATCATCCGGCAGCACCAGCAGCGCACCAAGGCACCAATCTGGCGCACCAAACTTTTCTGCCCTGCCCTCCGCGAGGGCAGGGCAGCATCCTGCGCACCAAGATCGCACCACGCCCGCACCACGCACGCACCACGCATCAATTTTCTGCCCTGCCCTCCACAAGGGCAGGGCAGCCTCTTGGAAGCTATTGTTTTTGGGCCAAAAATTGAATTAAAAATTCAATTTAATTCATTTCTTCACCAAATCAAAAGCCCATCCAAATCCCAAGATCCAAGAATAGAAAGTGTATAAATAGGAGCTAGTTTGATGTAATTAGGACTTTTAACTTGACTTTTGAATTTTGCACTTTTTTTGAGCTTTGAATTTTGCAACTTTTCTCTTGGTGACTTCACTCAGATTTCAGAGAATTGGGGAGGAGAATTGATCTCTCTTCTTCCTCGTTCTTGCTTGGGCACTTTTAATTTTCTTGTTTGAGTCTTGGGTGTTAAGAATTGAGGAAATTCTGTCTCAATCTCCACTCAAGAGCTCTTTAATTTCTCTTCTGCATAATTGAATTCATTTACATTCCCTTTACTGCTTCTTTTTCAATTTCTTGTCAATTGCTTTGAGAACTTGGATCTGGGAGCGCAATTGAGATCTAGGCTTTGCTACCTAGTCTCTGAAGTCCTGAGATCCCAATTTCCTTTTGGTTCTTCTGTGAACCTTTGCTGCACTTAATTTCTTTACTGTTTGAGTTCTAATTGCTTCTAATTCATCTTCTACTCTATTAATTGTTGCAATCTACTTTCTCTTGCTGGAATTCTGAATTCCCAATCCTTAATTCCCCTTTTATATTCAAGCAATTTACATTTCTTGCACTTTAAGTTACTGCAATTTACATTTCTTGCACTTTAAGTTTTAGTCATTTACATTCTTATTCTTTACAATTCAGCAAGTTTACTTTCCTGCTCTTTAATTTACTGCAATTTCCCCCTCTCCCTTTACATTCCAAGAAATTTAGCTTCTGTTAAATACAACCCACTCAACCAAAACTTGATTCGTTTGACTAAATCAACCACTAAACTAAAATTGCTCAATCCTTCAATCCCTGTGGGATCGACCTCACTCATGTGAGTTATTATTACGTGATGCGACCCGGTGCACTTGCCAGTGAGTTTTGTGTTGGATCGTTTTCCACATATCAAGTTTTTGGCGCCGTTGCCGGGGATTGAAATAGATTGACAATGATTAAGTGAAGTGGAGATCTAGATCAAGCACTTTTTCTTTTCTGTTGTTTTAAATTTTGGCTAACACACTAAATGTTTGAATTTTTGCTTAAACTAACTAAAACTTCATTCTAGCTACAGATTGAAGTTTCATTGGTTTTCTGGGTCTGTGTGTTTATTGTTGTGTGTTTGTATGTCAGGTACAGGAAGATCTTCCCCCATCCTCTCTGAAATTGACCAAAGAACTCTCCGAAGAATAAGAAGAGCTGAAAGAGGGAAGAACGTTATTGGAGAGGAAGAATCTGAGGAGGAATTCCAAGAAATGGAAGGAGATCCATCAAATCTCAATCAACCAGGAGGAGGGGCCAACAATAACCAACAACAAAGAAGAGTCCTGGCTTCATACACATTTGCAAATGCTAGACACTGTGGATGTAGCATTCTTACTCCAAATGTCAATGCAAACAATTTTGAACTAAAGCCACAACTCATCACTTTGGTTCAAAACAACTGCTCTTTTGGAGGAGGGCCATTGGAGGACCCAAATCAACACTTATCTACCTTCTTGAGGATTTGTGATACTGTGAAAACCAATGGTGTGCCTCCTGACAGCTACAAGTTGTTGCTCTTTCCATTTTCTCTCAGAGACAAAGCCACTCAATGGCTAGAGACCTTTCCAAAAGAGAGCATCAACACTTGGGATGACTTGGTGAGCAAGTTTCTTGCCAAATTCTATCCCCCTCAAAGGATCCTAAGATTGAAGACTGAGGTGCAGACATTCACTCAAATGGAGGCTGAAAATTTATATGAAGCATGGGAAAGATATAAGGCACTATTGAGGAAATGTCCACCAGAGATGTTCACTGAGTGGGACAAGTTGCAGAACTTCTATGAAGGACTCACTCTTAAGGCTCAAGAAGCACTTGATCATTCAGCTGGAGGCTCTTTACAACTCATGAAAACTACAGAGGAAGCTCAAAACCTCACTGATATGGTGGCTAACAACCAGTATTTCTTTGCTCATCAAAGACAACGCCAACCATCACAAAGAAGAGGATTAATGGAGTTGGAAGGAGTGGATTCAATTCTAGCTCAGAACAAGATAATGCAGCAGCAAATTCAACAACAATTTGAGCAAATGGCCAAAAGGATTGATGGCTTGCAGGTTGCAGCAGTAAGTGCCACAAGCCAACCATCAACTACCTGGGGGCAAAATGAAGAGATTCAAGAGGAGCAACAGCAAGAGCAAGTCCAATACATGCACAACCAAAATCCTGCAACAAATGAAGTCTATGGTGATACTTACAATCCATCTTGGAAGAACCATCCTGACCTTAGATGGGGAGACAACCACAATCAAAGCCAACAGCCATGGCAAAGGAACTCTACTCAAAACAATTGGAAAAACACAAAAAATAACCAGCCAAACACTAACCAAAATACATATAGAAGACCACAAAACACTTATCCCAACTCTAACCATTATCCACCCAATAACCACCCAGCAAACCAAAACACTCATCATCATCCATCAACACCCCAAAACCAACCAACCTCACAAGATTCTCAGAGGATCACTAATCTAGAAATGCTCATGGAAAAGATGATGAAAAACCAAGAAATGACAACAAAGAACCAAGAAGCTTTCATGAAGAACCTGGAGAGGCAGATTGGGCAAATCTCCAAACAGATTTCTGTTGAAAAACCATCAAGCTCACTACCAAGTGACACCATTCCTAACCCAAAGGAAGAATGCAAGGTCGTGCAACTAAGAAGTGGAAAGATGTTAGTGGATGGTAACCAAGAAGCCACCAAGAAGCATAAAGAAAGTGACGAGAAACAGGTTGAAAAAGAGGCAGCCAATGATGAAGATGCAACAGCAAGCAATCAACCTCAGAATCAACCTCAAGAAAAAGAAGATAGACCACAAAATTTGAAGAAGGGAAAGCAGATCATGGAAGAACCAATTCCAAGACAACTTCAAGGGGAGAAAAGCTTGACACCCCCACTGCCTTATCCTCAAAGATTCCACAAAGAGACAAAGGATCAGCATTTTTACAAATTTCTTGAAATTTTCAAGAAGCTGGAAATCAACATACCTTTAGCTGAGGCATTGGAGCAAATGCCTCTGTACGCCAAGTTTTTGAAGGAGCTCATCAATAAGAAGAGAGATTGGAATGAGAAGGAGACTGTAATGCTCAGTGAAGAATGCAGTGCACTAATCAGAAAAGGACTTCCTCCCAAGCTTGAAGACCCTGGAGGTTTCTTCCTACCCTGAACTATTGGAAGCCTATTCATCAACAAGGGGATATGTGACTTAGGAGCAAGCATAAATCTAATCCCATCATCTTTAGTGAAAAAGCTTGGCATAGAAGAAGTGAAACCAATACAGATGTCCTTGGAATTGGTGGACCAATCAGTAGTATATCCTAAAGGGTTGATTGAGAACCTTTTAGTTAAGGTTGACAAGTTCATCTATCCGGCAGATTTTCTGATCCTGGACTCATCAGAAAATGGAAATGATTCCATAATACTTGGTCGACCATTCTTGGCCACTGCTAGAGCCATCGTAGATATAGAGCAGGGAGAGCTAATCCTCAGAATGCATGAGGAAAGCATCACCTTGAAAGTTTTTCCAGAATCACAAAGGAATGAAGAAACAAGCAAGACAAGTAGTGACGTCCTTCCAAAGCAAGCAGCCAACAAGGCAGTAGAACAGAAAAATAAGCAGCTACAAGGAGAAAAAGGAACTCAAAAAGAAGCTGGGATGATAAACAAGAAGAAGGCTTACAAAGGGTGGAAGAATAAGAAAATCCCAACTGAAGGATTTTCTAAAGGTGATAAGGTGCAATTAGTATATCAACAGCTGGGAACAGAAGATTATTACACTGTCAACCAAGTACCTTCTCTTGAGCATATGGAAATTGAGCATCAAGGCACACAGAGAAAGCTTACAGTTAGAGGTGACAAGTTGAGACATCACCAGCATCAACCACCCTAAAGGGAGTTCAATGTCAAGCTAGTGACAATAAAAGAGCGCTTCATGGGAGGCAACCCATGATTTAAGATTTCTGTCTTTTCTTTCATCTAATAAGCTATGATGCCCCTGAGTATGATTTTGAACTTTCATATTTGATAAATGCATACATTGTTTTAGAACATAAGTAAGACTTCTAAGTTTGGTGTCCCTTAAGGCACACTCAACTTTTGCTTTTCAAAAAGAAAGGGGGCTATTCTTAGAACATATGAAATGTCATCTTGATAAAGCATATGACCAAACACTAAGTTTGGTGTCTACATATGTAATATTGTTCTACAGATCAGTTTCCTATTCATGGAATCAAAACCATACAGAAAGGGATCATGCATCATAAATTTTTTTTAAAATACATCAATTGTGAAGAATGGTCTGCATTGCTAAGCCATCCCCTCAATAAGAGATAAGTTTGGTGTTCACCAACTTTTAGCATCTTTAATTAAGGGACACAATTGATCACAAAAAATAAAATTTCAAATAATAATTAAATAAAACAGAACAATTCTCTTCTTTATTACAAGTCAATGGCTAACGTTTATATTAATGTTTAAGGCTAGCTGTTTTGGTTTATGTAGGAGAAAACGATCTCGACAAAAACAAGGAGGGGCCACGGCTAGGACAAGCTAAGAGAGGAATGGTCACATGTGCCTAGGGAGATGTGCCCCTTGGGAAGCAAAATCTGCATGCATGCATCATTGAACACCGAAATACATGCAACCAATGAGGAGAGAATCCTCGTCAAAGCCTCAACAAGGCATGCAGACCGTTCAATCCATGAACCTTTGGTGTGGTCAACTCAATCTCAACCCTTCATGAACACCAACGAGCTCCTTTCTCATTCATTGTGGTTTTGTTGGAAAGCTTGAAGAATCTGCCTATTAATAGCCGTAGCACTAAACGGTTTACACAATCATTCAAGCCACCTTCACATGAAAGCCATAACCCCCTCTACTCCCAAAACTAAAACGATTCCCTTATTTCACACAATAGAACCGAAACTCATCCTAAACACAACACATCTTTCTTCTATTCTCACTTTTCTCTCCATCCCACCTCAAACTTGATGGCCTCCTCAAGTTCAAAAAGAAGGCCGGGAAAAGAACCTATGGTAGCCGAACCTCCATCATATGATGCAAGCAAATTTAGATCCCAATTCCATGAAGGGAGATATCATAGGTTCATGGAGGCAAAGAATGTCATCTATGAGAAAAGCCTTGAGTTGAGGGAAGGAGAATATCCCATCATGAGGCAAATTACTAAAGAAAGAAGGTGGGAACTCTTGTGTGCTCCTCTAGTTGACATCAGTGCAGTCATGATCAGGGAGTTCTATGCAAATGCTGTGAAAGAAAACAAAGATAGTGCTCCTTACACAAGTTATGTCAGAGGAGTTGAAGTGAGCTTCAGTCCAGCAGCCATCACTAGGGCTCTAAAGTTGAGAACCATAACTTATGCAGAGCCTAGTTATGAGACCAGGTTGCAAATGGAAAACAATCCTGATGAGATCTTGCAAGGGCTATGTGTGGAAAATACAGATTGGGAGAGAGACTCAAAAGGAGTTCCAAGTCATTTGAGGAGAATAAACCTTACTCCTGTGGCCAAAGGATGGTATGAGATAGTAAGGAGGTCCATTCTCCCTACTGGAAACGCCTCTTGGGTCACAATCAAACGAGCACTCTTGACATATTGCATCCTACATGGAGGTGAAATCAACCTCGCACAACTCATAGCCGACAGTATTCAAGATATGGCCAACAGTACAAGTAAATCAAGTAGTCTTGGACATCCAAGTACCATCCTTAGGCTATGCAACAAAGCAGGAGTGATCTTTGAAGATGAGGACACAGAAAAAGTGAAAAAAGGGAAAGGAATCACCAAGAAGAGTATGGAGGGAATGAATGAAGAAGAAGATCAAGAAGGGGTGGTAGCTCCCAGACAAAGGAGATCACAAAGAGAGGAAGGACGAAATCAAGCTCATGATGCCATAGACATGAGCCAGTTACAAAGATCAATTGAAGAACTATCTCAGCAACTCATGCAGGCTCAACAAGGCCAAAATCAGGGGGGCCAAGAGAAATATCTAGAGCCCCATCCAGAATTTAGAGAGCAATATTTGAAAGATAAAGAGGAACGAGAAGCTTGGCAGCGTCAAATGGAGGAGAAACAAGAGAGATGGCAACAACAAATGATGACTCAGCAGCAAGAATTTCAAGCACAGATTCTTGAAGGACAAAAAGAGCAATACAAAGAATTCAAAGAATCATATGATAAGCTGTATTTTAGTCAAGCTAAAGCAGGGGAATATAGTCACAACCTGTATCAATGGAAGAATATTCATCACACCATGGGAGAAGTTAGATATGCGCAAAGAATGGAGAATGATGAAAACATGCAAGCAAGGTTGGAGTACTTGACCCATAATTTGCCAACACTCAATCCTCAGATCAAGCCATTTGAGCAATGCCTTGAATTTGTAGCCAAGCAACAGGCAAGATCTCATCACTATACTGAGGCAACTTTTAAAAGATTGGAAGAAGTTGGGCTCTCAGGACTCTTAGATTCTGTTTGGGGTAGAAGATGTCCTGGTGAAGAGATCCGAGATTATTCCAAGCTAGGGAAGAGAAAGAAGAAAAAGGGAGAATCAAGCAGCAGCCACGACCATTAGAAGGTGGCAAAGTTCTTTCATATTTCCTCTTTCATGTCCCTAATAAGGAGATGCATATCTGAAACATGATATGCCTCCATCGTAAGTGTACCGGGTCGCATCAAGTAATAATAACTCACATGAGTGAGGTCGATCCCACAGGGATTGAAGGATTGAGCAATTTTAGTTTAGTGGTTGATTTAGTCAAACGAATCAAGTTTTGGTTGAGTGGGTTGTATTTAACAAAAGCTAAATTGCTTGAAATGTAAAGGGAGAGGGGGAAATTGCAGTAAATTAAAGAGCAGGAAAGTAAACTTGTTGAATTGTAAAGAACAAGAATGTAAATGACTGAAACTTAAAGTGCAAGAAATGTAAATTGCAGTAACTTAAAGTGCAAGAAATGTAAATTGCTTGAATATAAAAGGGGAATTAAGGATTGGGAATTCAGAATTCCAGCAAGAGAAAGTAGATTGCAACAATTAATAGAGTAGAAGATGAATTAGAAGCAATTAGAACTCAAACAGTAAAGAAATTAAGAGCAGCAAAGGTTCACAGAAGAACCAAAAGGAAATTGGGATCTCAGGACTTCAGAGACTAGGTAGCAAAGCCTAGATCTCAATTGCCCTCCCAGATCCAAGTTCTCAAAGCAATTGACAAGAAATTGAAGAAGAAGCAGTAAAGGGAATGTAAATGAATTCAATTATGCAGAAGAGAAATTAAAGAGCTCTTGAGTGGAGATTGAGACAGAATTTCCTCAATTCTTAACACCCAAGACTCAAACAAGAAAATTAAAAGTGCCCAAGCAAGAACGAGGAAGAAGAGAGATAAATTCTCCTCCCCAATTCCCTGAAATCTCAGTGAAGTCACCAAGAGAAAAGTTGCAAAATTCAAAGCTCCAAAAAAAGTGCAAAATTCAAAAGTCAAGTTAAAAGTCCTAATTACATCAAACTAGCTCCTATTTATACACTTTCTATTCTTGGATCTTGGGATTTGGATGGGCTTTTGATTTGGTGAAGAAATGAATTAAATTGGATTTTTAATTCAATTTTTGGCCCAAAAACAATAGCTTCCAGGAGGCTGCCCTGCCCTTGTGGAGGGCAGGGCAGAAAATTGATGCGTGGTGCGTGCGTCGTGCGGGCGTGGTGCGGTCTTGGTGCGCAGGATGCTGCCCTGCCCTCGTGGAGGGCAGGGCAGAAAAGTTTGGTGCGCCAGATTGGTGCCTTGGTGCGCTGCTGGTGCTGCCGGATGATGCTGTGGTGCGCCAGGTTGGTGTGCTGGCCGTGCCACAACAAAATGCTGCCCTGCCCTCGCGGAGGGCAGGGCAGTGTTTCCACCTTGAAGCCCCGTGTTCGAAACTTGGATGCTACACACGCTACCCATTTTCCTTGGCTTTCTTGGTACCAAAGTGAGGCTTAATTCCTTACTTCCTCATGGTCCCGTGTTCAACTCTTGTGGCAAGCATTGGTAGGCATTTTCCTTTGATTTATTTTCCATGAAGGCCCGATACTGCCCTTGAGGAGGGCAGGGCAACATTTTGTTCTTCTTGATTCCAAGGCACAGATTTGTGCTCTGCCCTTGTAGTGGGCAGGGCAGAGTTGCCTTTCAAGCTTTGTTCCCTTATGTTGCCCTCCTAGAGGGCAGTGTGCCCTTGTGGAGGGCAATGCTTGCTTCCTCCATTATAAGCCACGCCTTTTTCTCCTTTGGCCACACTTTCTTAGGCCACGCTTTCTCTTTTATTCTTTTCTTCACCTACAATAAACCAAAACAACCACTCCAAGTATCACTAAATTCACAAGGCTTATAAATCAATTAAAATTCAATTAAAATTAGCTTAAACCTCATGAGTTAACATTAATTTCATGGTGGTTGTTTGATTTAAAGAAGTTATGCATTTTCACTCCAAATCACTTACTTAGGATGCAAGAAAGTGCATAAAGACTAATAAAACAAGTGAAATTAGCTTGAAAAATGGGTATATGATGACTTGTCATCAGGGAGTAATGTTCTTTTTGTCGCTCCATGACTTCCATGTGTAGCTCCCTTTGTTGATCTATCATTTGGGATTGGAATCCTCTTTGCTGGTCCATGAGTTAGAGTTGAAAATTTCTTTGTTGTTCTTAATTCTCCAAGTATTGTCTAGATAGACCATTGATAGCTTTTTAGATTTGGCTCATGCCCATAGTGGCTGGTGTTGGAGCTTGTTGTTCCGCTTCTTGTTGTTCCTCCCTTCTCCTACTCCTTTGAGGCCTTCTCTAACTTTGGGCAGCCGTGACATTTGACATTCTTTGAGGAGTGCTTGGCTTGCCTGGGTTTAACCAATTAGGGTCTACATCCTCAAACACCACCTTAGTTTTATTGCATAGGCACAAGATGGTGCTAGGATAGTAGAGCCAAGAGCCAGGATCACTCTTCTCTGATATCTCTTGGATGTTCTTTGCTATGAGTTCATGGACTCTTATTTCCCCTCCTGTCATAATATCATGCACCATGGTAGTTCTCTTGATATTGACCTTTGAAGTGTTTGCACTAGGGAAGATGGATCTCCTTACAATCTCACACCATCCTTTGGCTTTCGGGATAAGGTCTCTGGTGAGCGGATATTTTATACGTTTTTTGGGGGTGTTTTCATATAGTTTTTAGTAGGATCTAGCTACTTTTTAGTACATTTATATTAGTTTTTATGCAAAAATCACATTTCTAGACTTTACAATGAGTTTGTGTGTTTTTTTGTGATTTCAGGTATTTTCTGGCTGAAATTGAGGGACCTGAGTAAAAATCTGATTCAGAGGCTAAAAAAGGACTGCAAATATTGTTAGATTCTGACCTCCATGCACTCGAAATGGAATATTTAGAATTACGGAAGTCCAAATGGCACGCTCTCAATTGCGTTGGAAAGAAGACATCCAGGGCTTTTCATAAATATATAATAGTCCATACTTTGCCCAAGTTTAGACAACGCAAACTGGCGTTCAACGCCAGCTTTCTGCCCTATTCTGGCGTTAAACGCCAGAAACAAGTTATAAACCAGAGTTAAATGCCAAAACAGGTTACAAAATGGCATTTAATTCCAATAATAGCCTATGCACGTGAAAGCTTCAATGCTCAGTCTCAGCACACACTAAGTGGGCCCCAGAAGTGGATTTCTGCACTATCTATCTTAGTTTACTCATTTTCTGTAAACCTAGGTTACTAGTTGAGTATAAAAACTACTTTTAGAGATTTATTTTGTACCTCATGAAATTTTACATCTGAATTTGTATCTTTGATGGCATGAGTCTCTAAACCCCATGGATGGGGGTGAGGAGCTCTGCTGTGTCTCGATGAATTAATGCAATTATTTATGTTTTCTATTCAATCACGCTTGTTTCTATTCTAAGACGTTCATTCGCACTTCAACATGATGAATGTGATGATCCATGACACTCATCACCATTCTCAACCTATGAACGCGTGCCTGACAACCACTTTCGTTCTATCTTAGACTGAATGGATGTCTCTTGGGTTCCTGGCTCACAAGTTTAACTGCCTATTCTGACAACAGAGCGTTCAATCCGTGAGTCCAGAGTCTTCATGGTATAAGCTAGAACCAATTGGCAGCATTCATGAGATTCGAAAAGTCTAAACCTTGTCACTGGTATTCCGAGTAGGATCCTGGAAGGATGACAGTGACGAGCTTCAAACTCATTAATGTTGGGCATGGTGACAGACACAAAAGGATCAATGGATCCTATTCCAACATTAGTGAGAACCAACAGATGATTAGCCATGTACATGGACCCTTTTCACTGAAAGGACAGCTGGTAGCCATTGACAACGGTGATCCACCAATATACAACTTGCCATGGAAGGAGACCTGCGTGCGTGAAGAAGAAGACAGTAGGAAAGCAGAAATTCAAGGGACAGAGCATCTCCAAAACTCCAACCCATTCTCCATTACTGCGTAACAAGTATTCATTTCATGCTCTTTCACTTTTTATAATTAAAACTAAGAACCACTATTGATATCCTGACTAAGAATAATAATATAACCATAGCTTGCTTCAAGCCGACAATCTCCGTGGGATCGACTTTTACTCACGTAAGGTATTACTTGGACGACCCAGTGCACTTGCTAGTTTGTTGTGCGGAATTACATAGTGTGAGTGTAATTTTCGTGCACTAAGTTTTTGGCGCCGTTGCCGGGGATTGTTCGAGTTTGAACAACTGACGGTTTATCTTGTTACTTTGATTAGGAAAAATTTGTCTTTTTGATTTAGAGTCACTAGGATTGCATCTTTTATTATTCCTTTTAAAAATATTTCAAAAATATTATTATTCTTCATTAGTTTTTAATTTTTCTTTGAATCTTTTGTTTGAGTTTAGTTTCATATCTTAAGTTTGGTGCCAATTGCATGTTTTTATTTTCCTTTAAATTTTTGAGTTTATGTTCATTGTTCTTGCTTGATCTTCAAGTTGTTCTTGCTATTTTTCTTGTTTGATCTTTAGTTTGTCTTGTTTTGTGTCTTTTCTTGTTTTTCTTGTGCATTTTCAAATTTTCAGTTTTCAAAAAATTTATATATATTAAAAATACCTTTTTAAAACATGTTAAATTTATAGCTCAGTTGGCTAGAGCGTTGTGCTTGTGTTCTTGGTAATTGGGTATCTTCCTTTTAAAACCTTTTCAAAAATAATTTTTCTTTGATTAAATCTTGTGCCAAATTTTAAGTTTGGTGTTCTCTTGTTAATTTTTTTTTTGTTTTCAAAAATTTTAATTTGGTTTTCTAAAAATTTTAAGTTTGGTGTTTTTTCTTTTGTTCTTGTTATTCTTGTGAGTCTTCAAGGTGTTCTTGAGTCTTCTTTGTGTTTTGATCTTAAAATTTTTATGTTTGGTGCGCCTTGGTGTTTTCCCTCCAAAATTTTCGAAAACAAGGAACATTGGATCTAAAAATTTTAAGTCTTGTGTCTTTTGTGTGTTTTTCTCTTTCATAATAAAATTCAAAAATAAAAAAATAATATCTTTTCCTTTAATTTCTCATAATTTTCGAATCCCTTGGGTTGACTTGGTCAAAATTTTTTCAAATCATATCCTTTTGAGTTTTTTAAAAATCATATCTTTTTCAAAAACATCCTAACCACTTTCTCTCTCCTCACTTTTTGGAAATCCTCATAAAATATTTTCAAATCTTTTTTATTTAATTTAGTTTTTTTATTTTATTTTTTTCGAAATGTTTTTTAAATAAATATAATAAAATAAATCCACATCATCTCCCTTTCTCCAGCATGGACCTATGTGGAAATGAATAGTCCAGAAAGACTCTAGGGTCATATGCTAACCCCATTACTGCTTCATATGGGAGTAGTATCTGTATACCCTCTATCGGAGTCAGTAATTTTGAGTTGAATCCTCAACTCATTATCATGGTGCAGCAAAATTGCTAGTATTCTGGTCTTTCGCAGGAAGAACCTAATGCGTTTCTGGCACAGTTCTTACAAATTGCTGGCACAGTACATGATAAGGAAGTAGATCAATATGTCTACAAATTATTACTGTTTCCATTTGCTGTAAAAGACCAAGCTAAGAGGTGGTTAAATAACCAACCTAAAGCTAGCATAGGAACATGGAAACAGTTGTCAGACAAATTCTTGAATCAATATTTCCCTCCTAAGAGGATGACACAACTAAGGCTGGACATCCAAGACTTTAAACAAGAGGATAATGAATCCCTTGACAACACCCGGGAGAGGTACAGAGAGATGCTAAGGAAATGCCCCTTTGAAATATTTTTAGAATGGGTGCAGTTAGACATCTTCTACTACGGGCTTACAGCAAAAGCTCAGATATCTCTATACCACTCAGCTGGAGGATCTATACAAATGAGAAAAACAATTAAAGAGGCTCAAGAGCTCATTGATACAGTTGCTAAAAATTAGCATCTGTACTTAAGTAGTGAGTCTTCCATAAAAGAAGAGGCTAAGGCAGTATCCACTAAACTTAGTCCTCTAGAACATGTTGCTAAAATCAATCAGCATTTATGTTATCTGACAGAACAGTTGGCAGAATTTAAAGAGATGTTACAAGACATTAAGGATGCTAACAGGAACATGGAAGCACAACTTGACCAGACAAGAAAGCAGTTATCAAAACAGATAACAGAAGAGTGCCAAGCAGTTTAATTAAGGAGTGGAAAAATATTGAATACCTCAGCTAAAAGCAGTAGAAAGCCAAGAAAAGAACAAATAATAGAGGATGAGTAGACTGCTACCCAACATCCCTCTGAGGACAGTAAGAGCCCAGAGAGGAATGATTCTGGCGTTCAAACACTAGAAAAGGGTGGAAAACTGGCGTTAAATGCCTAGTGGACGCCCAGTTCTGGTGTTCAAACGCCAGAAAAGGGAGAAAAATTGGCATTAAACTCCCAACCCATGTTTAGTTCTGGCTTTTAAATGCCAGAAAAGGGAGGGAATCTGGCATTAAATGCCAATCCAGCCCCCAATACTAGCATTCAAATGCTTATGAGGGGTCAGACACTTCCAAGTGCTGATAATAACTCCCTCAAGAAGGCTTCTCAATCTACCTCTGTAGGAAATGAACCTGCAGCAACCAAGGTTGAAGAATACAAAGCCAAAATACCTTATCCTCAGAAACTCCGCCAAGCGGAACAGGATAAATAATTTGCCCGCTTTGCAGACTATCTCAGGACTCTTGAAATCAAGATTCCGTTTGCAGAGGCACTTGAGCAAATACCCTCTTATGCTAAGTTCATGAAAGAGATCTTAAGTCATAAGAAGGATTGGAGAGAAACTGAAAAAGTTCTCCTCACTGAAGAATGCAGTGCAGTCATTTTAAAAAGCTTACCAGAGAAGCTTAAGGATCTTGGAAGCTTTATGATACCATGCACATTAGAGGGTACCTGTACCAAGATAGCTCTGTGTGATCTTGGGGCAAGTATCAACCTAATCCCTGCATCTACTATCAGAAAGCTTGGCTTGACTGAAGAGGTCAAACCAACCAGGATATGTCTTCAACTTGTTGATGGCTCCATTAAATACCCATCAGGCATGATTGAAGACATGATTGTCACAGTTGGGCCATTCGCCTTTCCCACTAACTTTGTAGTGCTAGAAATAGAGGAGCACAAGAGTGCAACTCTCATTCTAGGAAGACCTTTCCTAGCAACTGGATGAACCCTCATTGATATCTAAAAAGGGGAAGTAACCCTGAGAGTCAATGAGGATGAGTTTAGGTTGAATGCTATTGAAGCAATGAAGCACCCAGACACATCAAAAGACTGCATGCGTGTTGATATTATTGACTTCCTGGTACAGGAGATCAGTATGGATGATAGTCTCGAATCAGAACTAGAGGACATCTTTAAAGATGTTCAGCCTGATCTAAAGGTACCAGAGGAAATAAAAGAACCTCTGAAAACTCCTCAGGAAGAGGAGAAACCTCCTAAACCCGAGCTCAAACCACTACTACCTTCCCTAAAATATGCATTTATGGGAGAAGGTAAAACTTTTCCTGTAATCATAAGCTCTGCCTTAGAGCCACAAGAAGAGAAAGCACTAATTCAGGTGCTAATGACACACAAGACAGCACTTGGGTGGTCTATTAGTGATCTCAAGGACATTAGCCCAGCCAGATGCATGCACAATATCCTACTGGAGGATAATGCCAAACCAGTGGTTCAACCACAAAGGCGGCTGAATCCAGCCATGAAGGAGGTGGTGCAGAAAGAGGTCACTAAGTTACTAGAGGCTTGGATTATTTATCCCATTTTTGATAGCTCCTGGGTGAGCCCTGTCTAAGTTGTACCCAAAAAGGGAGGCATGACAGTGGTTCATAATGAAAAGAATGAACTAGTTCCTACAAGAACAGTTATAGGGTGGCGAATGTATATTGACTACAGAAGACTCAATACAGCCACTAGAAAAGATCATTTTCCTTTACCATTCATAGACCAAATGCTAGAAAGACTAGCAGGTTATGACTATTACTGCTTTCTGGATGGCTACTCAGGCTACAACCAGATTGCAGTAGATCCCCAGGATCAAGAGAAAACTGCATTCACATGTCCATCTGGAGTATTTGCCTACAGAAGGATGCCATTTGGTCTGTGTAATGCACCGACAACCTTTCAGAGATGCATGCTCTCCATCTTCTCTAATATGGTGGGAAAATTTTTGGAAGTCTTCATGGATGACTTCTCAGTATTTGGAGACTCATTCAGCTCCTGTCTTGATCATGTAGCACTTATTCTGAAAAAATACCAAGAGACTAACCTGGTTTTAAACTGGAAAAAATGTCATTTTATGGTGACTGAAGGAATTGTCCTTGGGCATAAAATTTCGAACAAAGGCATAGAGGTGGATCAAGCCAAGGTGGAGGTAATCAAAAAATTACCACCACCCACCAATGTTAAGGCAATCAGAAGTTTTCTGGGATATGCAGGATTCTACAGGAGGTTTATAAAGGATTTTTCAAAAATCGCAAAATCTCTGAGTAATCTGTTAACTGCCGATATACCATTTGTCTTTGACACAGAGTGTTTGCAGGCCTTTGAGACTCTGAAGGCTAAGCTGGTCACAGCGCCTGTCATTTCTGCACCGGACTGGACATTTCTATTTAAACTAATGTGTAATGCCTGTGACCATGCTATTGGTGCAGTATTGGGACAGAGGCATGACAAGCTTTTGCACGTCATTTACTACGCCAGCCGTGTTCTAAATGACGCGCAGAAAAATTTCACAACCACAGAAAAGGAATTGCTTGCAGTGGTTTATGCTATTGACAAGTTCAGATCCCATTTGGTAGGATCAAAAGTGATTGTGTACACTAACAATGCTGCTCTTAAATATCTACTTACAAAGCAGGATTCAAAACTCAGGCTCATAAGATGGGTGTTGCTTCTGCAAGAGTTTGATATAGAAATAAGAGACAGAAAAGAGACAGAGAATCAAGTAGCAGATCACCTGTCCTGGATAGAACCAGTGGAAGGGATGTCTCTACCCCTCACTGAGATCTCTAAAACCTTTCTGGAAGAGCAACTCTTTGCCATTCAGGAGGTGCCATGGTTTGCAGACATCACAAACTATAAGCTGCAAGACATTCCCAAGGAGTTAAGCAGGAAGCAAAAGAAGAAACTACTTTCTGATGTGAAATACTACTTGTGGGATGAACCATATCTCTTTAAGAGATGCGCAGACGGACTAATCTGTAGGTGCGTGCCTAGAGAAGAGGCACAAAAGATCCTATGGCATTGCCATGGATCACAATATGGAGGACATTTCAGAGGTGAGCGAACAGCCACCAAAGTCCTCCAATGTGGGTTCTACTGGCCTACAATCTATAGAGAATCTCGCGAGTTTGTACGTAACTATGACAGTTGCCAGCGAGCTGGTAATCTGCCTCATGGTTATGCCATGCCTCAACAAGGGATCTTAGAGATTGAGTTGTTTGATGTATGGGGTATTGACTTCATGGGGCCTTTCCTACCATCATACTCAAACACTTACATTCTGGTAGCAGTAAACTATGTATTTAAATGGGTGGGGGGCAATTGCAACACCCACTAACGATACTAAGACAGTACTGAAGTTTCTCCAAAAACATATATTTAGCATATTTGGTGTCCCTAGAGCTCTAATCAGTGATGGGGGCACTCATTTATGTAATAAACAGCTTTATATTGCCATGGTCCGATATGGAATTAGATACAAGATGGCAACTCCATATCATCCACAGACCAATGGAAAGGCTGAAGTCTCTAATAGAGAACTAAAAAGAATCCTGGAACGGACTGTAATTGCCCGTAGAAAGGATTGGGCAAAGAGCTTGGATGATGCTCTATGGGCATACAGAACAGCATTCAAGACTCCTATAGGAACCTCTCCATACCAGCTTGTGTATGGGAAGGCCTGTCACCTGCCCGTGGAACTGAAGCATAAAGCCTACTGGGCAACTAGATTCCTAAACCTTGATGCCAAATTAGCTGGAGAGAAAAGATTGTTCCAGCTGAATGAGCTAGAGGAATTCAGACTCAATGCTTTTGAAAATGCCAAAATTTACAAGGAGAAAGCAAAGAGATGGCATGATAAGAACCTGTCATCCAGAGTCTTTAAGCTAGAACAAAAGGTTCTACTGTTTAACTCTAGGATCAGGCTATTCCCTGGGAAACTAAAATCCTGGTGGAGAGGACCATATGTGATTACAAGCGTGTCACCATATGGATATGTAGAGCTTCAGGATAGTGATTCTGACAAAAAGTTCATTGTTAATGGACAGAGAGTCAAACATTATCTTGAAAGCAATTTTGAGCAAGAATGCTCAAAACTGAGACTAGATTAAAGCTCAGTAAGGTCCAGCTAAAGACAATAAAGAAGTGCTTGCTGGGAGGCAACCCAACCATTACTGTAGTATATTTGTTATTTAAATAAAAATTATAGGAGTTTAATAAATTATCATCAGAACTAATTCTCATTTATAGGAGTTCACAGAGTTACAGAAGGATTCAGAGCAGGGAGCAGAGAAAAGAAGCTCACTGGCACGAAAACGCCAGTAAGAGGCACTTCTGGGCGTTAAACGCCAGAACTGCAGCATCCTGGACGTTTAGAAAAACGTCAAGTGATAAAGACTTTCTGGCTGGACGTTAAACGCCCAAAACAAGCAGAAAATGGGCGTTAAACGCCCAAAACAAGAAGTGTTTGGGCGTTTAACGCCAGGAATGTGGAGGGGAGGTAGTTTTGTTTTCAAACTCATTTTTTTCAAATTTTCATATTTTAAACCATAATTTCTTGCATGAACATATTACAAATTCTCATCCTTCAATTTCAATTTCCAAAATAACTCTTAATCCTAAAAATCTTTTCTTCCTTTCGCATTTTTTAAAAAAACAAAAATATATTTTTTATTTTTTTCAAATCTTTTTCAAAATTCATATATCTTTCTAATATCTTTTCAAATCTTTTTTTAACTCATCATACTATCTTTTCAAATTTAGATTTATCTTTTTCAAAACTATCTCTTATCTTTTCAATTTTAAAATTACATCTTTTGCATATCATAATTATCTTTTTACAAATCATATCTTCTATCATATCCTTTTCAAATATTTTCGAACCCACCTCCTCCCTTTTAAATCAACATTCGGCCACTCCCTCTCCTCCACAATTCAAATTTGGCTCTCCTCCTTCTCCTCTCTTTTCCTTTCTTTTGTTTGAGGACAAGCAAACCTCTAAGTTTGGTGTGTTGTGCGTGATCACTGAGCAAAGACTCACTAAGATCATGGCTCCTAAGGGAAAACAAACCACTTCAAGAGGCAAGAAAGAGAATAATCCAAGAGCACTTTGGAATCAAGAGAGGTTCTTAACCAAGGAACATTCGGACCATTACCACAAAATAATGGGTCTAAGGTCAGTGATCCCGGAAGTTAAATTCAACCTGAAAGAAGACGAATATCCGAAGATCCAAGAGCAAATTCGAAACAGAGACTGGGAAATTCTAGCTATGGTAAACAGAGAGGCAGAGAATGACTGGAACCGCTTTCTATACCTTTCAAACCATGGTCAGAGGGAAGATGATTTACTTCAACCTTGACAAAATAAGAGAGGTCTTCAAGCTACCTCAACTACAAGATGATCCAGAATCCTTTAATAGAAGAATGGTGTGTGATGATAAGCGCTTGGACCAAATTCTAGAGGACACATGCCTCCCTGGAACCAAGTGGACAACCAACACAAAAGGTGTTCCAAATCAACTCAAGAGAGGGGATCTCAAACCAATTGCTAGGGGCTGGCTGCATTGGGCATTCCATACTACCTACCAGCAACCGCTCCGAAGTCACTATCAAGAGAGCAGTAAAGATCCATTGTATTATGCAAGGAAACGAACTGGAGGTTCATCAACTAATTTCTTGTGAGCTCTACACAATTGCAAATAAGAACTCCAAGGACGCCAAATTGGCTTACCCAAACTTGATTTCTCTGCTATGTAAAGAGGCTGGGGTGAAGATGGGAGTAGATGAGTTCATCCCAGTCGAACATCCAATCACCAAGAAGTCAATGGAGGGATAAAAAGTACAAGAAAACTCCATCAAAAGGAGGGCGCAGGAGTTCCTCTCAGAAATCTCTCAGATTGATTACTGGATCCGCCTAGAAGCATCTGTCACAAAGCTGCAATAAACTATGGATCAACTTAAGGAAGAACAGCAGAATTAAAATAGTGTGATCTGCAAACTGCTTAAGGAATAGGAGAAGCAAGGGCGTGAACTACAGGAGCTTAAGCGCTAGAAGCTCTCTCTTGAAGGTCCAGACAACCCACAAATTGAAGGAACATCCATCTCCCAAAATAAAGGTTGTTGAGTCCTAATCTTAACTCTATGATAACTTTTGCTATTAGAAATCTATCTTAGGAGTCATATGAGTTGTAGTAATTAGTATTTTTATTTTTACCATCTCCAAGTAAGCTATAATTTATTTTTATCATCATCATCAAATATGAATAAAATAGCAGATATTTTTAGAATAAAGAGGCAAATTTTTTCGGGTTCTTAATAAGAAAAATTCTAATTATTTATATATGGTGGCAATACTTTTTGTTTTCTGAAAGAGTGCTTAAATAGTGAATATTTTTTATCTTGTTGTTTATCAATGTTAAAACTGTTGGCTCTTGAAAGAATGATGAAAAAGAGAAATATTGATAATTTGAAAAATCATAAAATTGATTCTTGAAGCAAGAAAAAGCAGTGAAAAAATGGCGAAAAAAAGAGAAAAAGAAAATGCCAATAGCCTTTAAAATCAAAAGGCAAGGGTAAAAAGGATCCAAGGCTTTGAGCATCAATGGATAGGAGGGCCTAAAAGAATAAAATCCTGGCCTAAGCGGCTAAACCCAGCTGTCCCAAACCATGTGCTTGTGGCATGTAGGTCCAAGTAAAAAGCTTGAGACTAAGTGGTTAAAGTTGTGATCCAAAAGAGTGTGCTTAAGAACTCTGGACACCTATGATTGGGGGCTTTGGCAAAGCTGAGTCACAATCTGAAAAGGTTCACCCAGTTGTGTATCTGTGGCGTTTATGTATCTGGTGGTAATACTTGAAGACAAAGTGATTAGGGCCACGACCAAGACTCATAAAAGTAGCTGTGTTCAAGAATCAACATACTAAACTAGGAGAATCAATAACACTATCTAAATTCTGAGTTCCTATGGATGCCAATCATTCTAAACTTCAAAGGATAAAGTGAGGTGCCAAAACTGTTCAGAAGCAAAAAGCTAATAGTCCCGCTCATCTAATTAGAATTTGAGCTCCATATAAAACTCTGAAATTGCCTCTTGATTTTCTTTCTATCCTATTTTATTTATCTAGTTTCTAGGGGACAAGCAAAGGTTTAAGTTTGGTGTTGTGATGAGCGGATATTTTATACGCTTTTTGGGGGGTGTTTTCACATAGTTTTTAGTAGGATCTAGCTACTTTTTAGTACATTTTTATTAGTTTTTATGCAAAAATCACATTTTTGGTCTTTACTATGAGTTTGTGTGTTTTTCTATGATTTCAAATATTTTCTGGCTGAAATTGAGGAACCTGAGCAAAAATCTGATTCAGAGGCTAAAAAAGGACCGCAGATGTTGTTGATTTCTGACCTCCCTGCACTCGAAATATAATTTTTGGAGCTACAAGAGTCCAAATGGCGCACTTTTAATTGCGTTAGAAAGTAGACATCCAGTGCTTTCCAGAAATATATAATAGTCTATACTTTGCCCAAGTTTAGATGATGCAAACTGGTGTTCAACGCCAGCTTTCTGCCCTATTCTGGTGTTAAACGCCAGAAACAAGTTACAAACCAGAGTTAAATACCAAAAACATGTTACAAATTGGCGCTTAACTCCAATAATAGCCTATGCATGTGAAAGATTCAATGCTCACCCCCAGCACACACCAAGTGGTCCTCAGAAGTGGATTTCTGCACTATCTATCTTAGTTTACTCGTTTTCTGTAAACCTAGGTTACTAATTGAGTATAAAAACAACTTTTAGAGATTTATTTTGTACCTCATGACATTTTACATCTGAATTTGTGTCTTTGACGGCATGAGTCTCTAAACTCCATGGTTGGGGTTGAGGAGCTCTGCTATGTCTCGATGAATTAATGCAATTATTTCTGTTTTCTATTCAATCATGCTTGTTTCTATTCTAAGACATTCATTCGCACTTCAACATGATGAATGTGATGATCCGTGAAATTCATCACCATTCTCAACCTATGAACGTGTGCCTGATAACCACTTCCGTTCTACCTTAGATTGAATGGATGTCTCTTGGGTTCCTGGCTCACGAGTTTGACTGCCTCTCTTGACAACAGAGCATTCAATCCGTGAGTCCAGAGTCTTCGTGGTATAAGCTAGAACCAATTGGCAGCATTCCTGAGATCCAGAAAGTCTAAACCTTGTTTGTGGTTTTTCGAGTAGGATCCTGGAAGGGATGACTGTGACGAGCTTCAAACTCATGAATGTTGGGCGTGGTGACAGATGCAAAAGGATCAATCGATCCTATTCCAACATTAGTGAGAACCAACAGATGATTAGACATGTACATGGACCCTTTTCACTGAGAGAACGGCTGGTAGCCATTGACAATGGTGATCCACCAACATATAGCTTGCCATAGAAGGAGACCTGCGTGCGTGAAGAAGAAGACAGTAGGAAAGCAGAAATTTAAGGGACAGAGCATCTCCAAAACTCCAACCCATTCTCTATTACTGCGTAACAAGTATTCATTTCATGCTCTTTCACTTTTTACAATTAAAAACTAAGAACCACTATTAATATCCTGACTAAGAATAATAAGATAACCATAGTTTTCTTCAAGCTGGCAATCTCCGTGGGATCGACCCTTACTCACGTAAGGTATTACTTGGACGACCAAGTGCACTTGCTGGTTAGTTGTGTTGAATTACATAGTGTAAGTATAATTTTCATGCACCAGTCTCCTCTTCTAATAATCCTTGGCATTCTCTTGGAATCCCTTACCCAGTCAGCCCCTATCACACAGATGTCATTAACAATTTGCTCACACTCAGGGTCGCCACTCGCTCTTGCATGATAGCTTGCCTCTTCAAAAGGTGTTGATCTAAGCCCAAGAACTTTCACGAAAGCCTTAGGGCTAAAGTCAACTTCTACACCTCTTACATTGCTCTTGTAAGAGATGTCCTTGCTTGTATCTTCCCTTAACATTTTGGCATAGAACTCTCTAACAAGATTTGTATTTATTATTGTTGGTGGACTGGTGAGAAGCTCCCATCTCCTCCTCTCAATCCTGTCCTTGATTTCTTGGCATTCATCATCAGGCAGTTAGAATCCTATCTCAGGTAGTATTTCCTTGGGTCTCATGCACTCAGGTTGTATCTCATTAAACACGGATTTGAACCTCCAATTGTCAAAGGAATTTCCTCCATGGGCTCAGATAAACCCCAGTTTTAGGGTTTATCTTGGATAGAATTTGAGAGGTTTTATCAATATTTTTCACGCTTATTCATATAAAATAAATAGTTTTGTGTTTCCTTCTGAATTTTGCTTCATGGTTTAAAACATGCTTCTTTAACCCTAAAAATGCCAAATTTTAATCCTCTCTTGATGCCATTCGATGCCATGATACGTTTGTTAAGTGATTTTAGAGTTTATAGGGTAGGAATAGCCTAAAAGATGGATAGGAAGCATGCACAATTGGAAGGGACATGAAGAATAGAGCTTGGGAGAATTGGTGGCGATGCGCACGCGTTGACGTATGCAGCTGGGCCTTGCGCACAAAAGCTGGCGTATTTGCATGGTGATGCAAAATCTCACTGACGTGTATATGTGACTGACGCGTACGCGTGGCCTGAGAAGTTCATATGAGGCGCACACGTGGCCGACGTGCACGCTTGATGCCCAGCACGTGACATCATTAATGAAATCGTGGCTGGCAATTTCTGGGAGGCTCCAGGCCCAATCTGAAGCTGAATTTTGCATTGAAAAGACCCAAGGAACCAAGGTGAAGGGGGATTCAATCATACACATAATTGACACAATTTGAGCTAGTTTTTAGTTCTTGTTTTGGAGGGAGAGAAACTCTCACATATTTCTAGATCTTAGCCTTCTCAATTTCAATTTCTCTTGGATCCTTAGATTAGATATGTGTTAATTCCAATTTTACATTGCTTTAATTTGTAGATCTCATTCTCTTACTCTCATTTAATATTCTTGTCATTCTTGTTATTTTGAATTTTAGATTTGGATCTTGTTTACATTGACTTCTATTAATTCATTGAGGAATTTCTTGTTCATTGTTGTTAATTGCTTTGTTGTTGTTAAATGTTTGTAGTAGATAACTTTGATTTGAATTCTATTCTCAATTTCACAATGTCTTTAATTCTTGCTCACCAAGTGTTTGAGGAAATGTCCATTGTAGTTATGGAGTAGATTTTTGGTGCGCGTACGCAAACCCCACACTGTTCGTACAACAGCAGTAACAACAAGTGCACTGGGTCGTCTAAGTAATACCTGAGCAAGTCAGGGTCGATCCCACAAGGATTGTGGCTTAAAGCAAGCAATGGTTGTCTTGCAGGTCTTAGTCAGGCAGAATCAGAACGAGTTGGATATGAAAGATGGAATTACAATGTTTAATTATAAGAAAAGGAATGGAGTTGAGAGTCGGAGTTGCTTTGTCTTTCGGAATGAACTCTGGTATTACTGTCTTCCTTTCTTGTGAATGATCTTCTTCCATGGTAGGCTATATGTGATCAAAGTCATTGCTTGTGGTCATTGATCTCCTCTGCTACAGGTCAAACGCCATTGCCCGTGGTCATTCAATCTGATGGAGGGTGAAGCTCTAGCAAGTCATTCTCTTGGCGATCCTACTCAGAACGCCATAGACAAGGTCAAATCTTCCAGATCAGAGAATGCTGCTTCTTTGGACTCTAGCTTCTACCTTGGAGACCCTAATCTCCCCAAAAATTAGCTGAACTGGTGTCTTGAGAAGTCTCCAACGATGTCGTGGATTAACCGTCTGAGAGATGTATAAACATTGTTGTTGGTTCGTGCTTTCCGGCCAAGTATTCACACGAACCCAAGTAGACGCGGGTGTTTGTCAGGCACGTTCGTCTTAATGTAATGAATAGAGCTAATTTGTCAGATCATCCTATTCACCATGATGAAGATTGGGATATATATCTTAGAGATAGATCAAACACAGATCGAAGAAGAAACATAAATACTTTTATTAATTCATAGGACTCAGCATGGCTCCTTCCCCCAACCTAGGAGGTTTAGAAACTCATACTAAATTAAAAAAAGAAAATAGGATTGAATGGTAATCGAAAAGTCTAAACGTGTCTGAATAAAATCCCTTAAATACTAAACAAATGACTAGTAAGGGTAAAATAGTCTTTTTAGTGCTAAAATCCACTTTTGGGGCCCACTTGGTGAGTGTTTTGGTCTTCTCTTATTTCATTGATTGTGGTAACATGTCCTTGATGCTCCATCCTCAGTTGCTCCATGTTATTGCTCAATTCTCCAAGAGAAGTTTGCCATTGATCCCAATAGCTTTGGAGAGGAAAATACATCCCTTGAGGCATCTCAGGGATTTCATAATGAGGCGGATGCACAGGCTCTTGTGCATGCACTCTGGTTTGCTCCATCCACTTCTTAATGACGTGCTTATCCTCCCCAATAGAGACATCTCAATTTATGACAATTCCTGCTGAATTACATATGTGATAGATGAGGTGTGGGAATGTCAACCTGGCATTGATGTGAGGCTTCTCAGCTACCTTGTACAGTTCTTGAGGAATCACCTCATGAACTTCCACCTCAGTTCCAATCATGATGTAATGAATCATGATGGCTCTGTCAACAGCCACTTCTGACCGGTTGCTAGTAGGGATGATGGATCTTTGGATGAATTCCAACCATCCTCTAGCTATGAGCTTTAGGTCAACCCTTCTTAACTGAATGGACTTGCCTTAGGAATCCCTTTTCCACTGTGCGCCTTCTACACAGATATCTGAGAGCACTTGATCCAATCTCTGATCATGGTTGACTCTCCTAGTGTAAGGATGAAGATCTCCTTGCAATAGAGGCAAGTTGAACGCCAACCTCACACTTTTTGGGCTGAAATCTATGATTCTTCCTCGGACCATGGTGATCCAATTCCTTGGATTTGAGTTCACACTAGTGTCATAGTTTTTAGTAACTCATGCATTAGCATAAAACTCTTGCACCATGAGAATCCAAACCTCTTGGATGGGGTTGGTTAGGACTTCCCAACCTCTTCTTCGAATCTCTCTTCAGATTTTCAGATACTCATTCTTCTTGAGCATGAAAGAGACCTCAAGGATCACTTTCTTCTCAGCCACTACTTCATAGAAGTGGTTTTGATGGGCTTTGGTGACAAATCTCTCCATCTTCCAAGATTCAGAAGGATTGGTTAATGCCTTTCCTTTCCTCTTCTTAGAGGAGTCTCCAACCTTGGGTGCCATGAATAGTAATGGAAAGAAAAAAAAAGCTATGCTTTTCCAACACCAAACTCAAAACTTTGCTTGTCCTCGAGCAAAAATAGAAGAATGGAGAGGAAGAAGAAGAAAATATAAAGAGGGAGAAGGAGATAGAGGGCTCGGCCTTGTGGGGTGGAGAAGGTATGAGATGTGTATATATGAAGGGTTATGGAGAGGGGTATTTATAGGAGTGGGTAGGGTTTGGTTTCGTCTAAAGGGAGGGTTTGGGTGGGAAATTTTATTTTTAAAGTGGGTGGGATAAGTGGGAGTTATGATGGTTTGGGAAAATGGTATGGATGTGATTAGGCTAGGGTTTTCGGGGAAGTGTGTATGGGAAAGTGTGAAAGTAGGTAGGGTTAAGTGGGGTAGGTAAGATTCTATGGGACTCACAATTCCTGAGAGGCTAGGAAATTCCAGATTCTCTACTTCTCTGCACTGGTGTTTGAACTCCCAGGAGTTGCTCCCTGGCTAGCGTTGAATGCTGAAGAGGGCTTCCTCACTGGCGTTTAACTTCAACACTCTTTACGGAGTGTTCCATTTTCACTGCTGTAAATTCTGTCTCTTGACTGATGCACATGATCATGACTGTAAGACTAAAAGAAAAACAAGATGAAAATAAAATAAGTAAGTTGAGTAAAGTTGGATTGCTTCCCAACAAGCGCTTTTTTTACAGTCATTAGCTTGACCTTCAGCTCCTTAAGGAGGTGAGTAAGGGCTCAGATTTTTGCCCTTGATAGTGAATTTTCTTCCTGTCCTCTCATGAATGAGTTCTACATGCTCTAGAGATAGGACACAGCTCAATGTATGTGGTAGGATTGGATTCTTAGTGAAGATAACTCTCATACCAGGTAAGAGGCCTTCAGTTGGGACTTTCTTGTCCTTCCAGCTTTTAGGTACTTTCTTTTTAGTACCTTTCTGCTTAGAGCTTGTTGTGGGTTGCCCAACACCAAACTTAGAATTGATGTCTGGGGGCACTACAGAGCTCTGTACAGAAAGAGAAGGTTGGCACACTAGGTGTTGCACTGTTATCTCTCTTTTAGAGGGAGAATTGGGATGAGGCATCTTGAATAAGATGTGATCCTTCTGTAACTTTAGGGTTAGTTCTCCCTTATCCACATCAATGATAGCATTAGCTATGGCTAGGAAAGGTCTTCCAAGGACGACACAGTCATCTTCATCCTCTTCTATGTCCAAGACAATGAAGTTTGTAGGAATGTAGTGGTTTTCAACTTTAACCAAGACATCCTCCACTATGCCATATGGCTTCTTCATGGTCTTGTCTGTCATCTCTAAAGAGATGTGTGTAGCTTGTAACTTAAGGATTCCCAGCTTCTCCATTACAGAGAGTGGCATGAGGTTGATTTTTGACCCTAGGTCACATAGAGTCTTTTCAAAGGTCATAGTGCCTATGGTGCAAGGACTCAGAAAGTGTCTAGGATCCGGAAGCTTCTGAGGTAGCTCTTG
Organism: Arachis hypogaea; assembly: GCF_003086295.3. NCBI lineage: Eukaryota > Viridiplantae > Streptophyta > Magnoliopsida > Fabales > Fabaceae > Arachis > Arachis hypogaea. Next base: position 64,980,470 of record NC_092036.1, read on the forward strand.
TTGAAACAAAGCATGGAGTTCTTTGGTAAGCAGTGGAAGTTGTTCCCCCAGAGGCTTTATACCAAATAACTTGGTATTCAGCTTCATTAGAGCTCTTAGGAAACGAGCAACTTTCTCTTCGCTAGTGCCTTCATTCTCACTCAAGGATGAGTAGTCATCAGAACTTATGCACTGCAGAAATGCATTCAAAGGAACCTCAACTGTTTTTATGGTTTCCTTTGGTTCTGCGGTAGAAGGTTCTTGAGTGGGATTTAGGCATTCAGAGGGTGTGCTTTGGTTGGCGTTCAACGCCAGCTCTGTCAGCTTATTGGGCGTTCAACGCCCTTGCTGTCCACCCTGACTGGAATTAAACGCCAGTCCCTCTAGCATTAGGGATGTCCTTGTTGGCATTCAATGCTAGTTCTCCTGGGCTGGTGGGAATTGAACGCCCAGTGAGGGGTTCCTCACTGGCGTTCAGCGCCAGAATGGCTGCCTGGTTGGGCGTTGAACGCCTTGATAAACCCCATTTTTAGGGTTTATCTTGTATTGAATTTAGAGCATTTCATCAACCTTTTGTCACATTTAGCCAAGGAGTTAGCATGATTTTGTAATCTCTCCCGTAATTGTGCTTAGGTGTAAAAACATGCTTTTTAAGCCTTATTTTGATGAATTCTAATTCCTCCTTAATTCCATAAGATGCCTTGATGTGTTTGCTAGTAATTCTAGGATTGAAATAGGCTAGGCATGGATCAAAGGAGCAAGGAAGGAAGCATACAAATGGAGAGAAGCATAGAAAAGAATTCGACCAAGCACGCGCACGCGCACAAGGCGCTCGCGCGCACCTTGCGGAATCTGCCGAGCCGTGCGCGCACGCATCGCAGTCCACACGTGATCTCATTAAAGCAACACGTGCCTGGCAATTTTGGAGAGTTTCTGGACCCATTTTGGCGCCAGAATTCTGGTAGAAAGGATTAAAAGGACCAAGGATGAAAGGGGGAAGGCATAGATAGATAGATAGATAGAGATTGATTCACAAGGAGTTAGTTTTAGTTTAGAGTTAGTTTTCTAGAGAGAGAAGCTCTCACTTCTCTCTAGAATTAGGATTAGGTTTAGGTTAATCTCTCCTCTTAGATCTAGGTTTAATTCATGCTTTAATTCACTTCTCCTTTATCAATTCTTACTCTTCTCCTCTTTCTCTTTCTAGTTATGTGCTTTAATAATTGTAATTCCTTATTTTGTTTTGGATAGATTGTTGTTCCTTTGTTTTCTCTCAATAATGCAATATTGAGGTAATTCATGATAATTGTGATTTCCTTGATTGTTGTTGTTAATTATTTGCATTCAATTGTTGTTAGAATTCATTCTCGTTGTGATTTACTGTACTTTCCTTTGTACCTTCCAAGTGTTTGATTAAATGCTTGGGAGAATGTTAGAATAGAATTTTATGTTCTTGTCTTGAGAAGGTAACTTAGGATTTCTTGAGTTACTAGTGTCCAATTGATTGATAGTTGATAGCCATTGACTCTAACCTTCATTAGTCCAATTAGTGAAAAGCTAGGATTTATGGACTAGGATTGATATAACTCACTTGACTTTCTTTTGTTAATTGACTTAAGGATGACTAAGTGGGATTAATCCTTGCAACTACCATACTTGTGGCTAGTGATAATGATGAAGACCCTTGACAACCAAACTACGCCAAGACCATTTTGTTAATAAAATTTCATTACCCTTTACTATTCACGTTTCTCATTCAAAACCCCAAAATAATAAATCCATAACCAATAACAAGAACACCACCCCGCAAGTCCTTTGAGAGACGACTCGAGGTTTAAATACTTCGGTTTATAGATTTTAGGGGTTTGTACTTGTGACAAACAAAATTTTTGTATGAAAGGATTATTGTTGGTTTAGAGACTATACTTTACAACGAGATTTCATTAGTGAAATTCTAAACCGTCAAAAATCCACTCATCAAAATGGCGCCGTTGCGGGGGATTTACAATGGTGTTATGTTATTGGTTATTGTATATATGTGAATAGTGTGAATAGGCTTGTCTTTTGCTTGTTTTCTAGTTTTTGTTAGTTTTATTTTGTTTTTCCACTATGAATTCTCACTTTGGCTATGAGTTTGGTTCTAATTGTGTTGTAGGAAATATGGACTTTAATGGTAACATGTACCAAGGATGGAACACTCCAAGATGGGAGGAGCCTCAAGGAATTAATCACTCTTATTGGCAACAACCTCCGGATACTTATAGGTATAATTCTCATCCTAATGTATGCCAATTCAATAGCTATGGTGAATCTTTTTGTGATAATCAATCACCACCACCATATGCCTATAATTCTTATCCTCAACATGAGCCCATACCATACTCACAAGCCCCTCCACACCAAACACCTTCCTATGATCCGTATCCACGATATCGCTAAGCACCTATACTATATCTTTGTAATCATTATGAGCAAGAACCTTTAGAACCACCACAACCCTATCAAGATTACTAACAAGAACCGCCTCAATACACACCTTCATACCATGAATCCACTCTCCAAAATAATGAACCTTCCTATCCACCCCAAGCCCCAATAGACGATTCTCTCACTTTGTTACTTCAAGGACAAGAAGCCATGAAGCGGGATACATTTGAGTTTGTGACCAATTTGACTAAGGTGGTGCACGCCTTAGCCCTCTAATGTTTAAATACTCAAGTTGTTTCCATAAACCCATGTGGAAAGTCAAAAGAAGAGCAAGGCACGAAGGAGAAATTGGAAAATCTGGTGGAGAAGGAGGAGTCGAATTTTGTGTTGAAACAATTGGAGAGGCATACGGTTATTGAAATAAAGGATGAAGTGGTCCAAAATTTAAGAGATGTTGAACTACCGTGTGAATCTCAACAACCTCCGGAGTATATCAAGATTGAAGAACATGAGAAGGTTGATCAAGAAATAGATTCAATCATGGAAGAATTTCTATCTACAATTGAATCTCTTCATAGTAGACATGAAGTTAAAACCATAGAAGAGTGTGCACAACCTCCCAAGGAAGAGGAAAATGGCATGGTCTATATCGAAATTGAAGAATATGAAGAGGTTGATCAAGAGATGGATTTATTCATAAATGAATTCTTATCCAAAATTAAATCACCCCCCATTGGGCAAGAAACCGAAGTTCTTGAAGACAACACCAAGCCAAGTAATAAAAGAAAAAAGGTTGAAATTGAAGAAATTTGTCAAGAGGTGGAAATATACAAAGAAGAGCACAAGGATGTAGACCTTGCATTGTCTAAGTGTGGGGAAGTCTCCCTTCCCAAGTCACCATCCAACACAATATTCGAGTGGGTAAAATCCTTATCTCTAAGCTTTATTTTCTCACTTGAATATGGTTTGATTGAAACAAATGGACAACTTAAAGCTCTTAGTGAAATTAAAAGTAAGAACGAGTTGTGTAGTGGTTGGAAATTCGGTGTAAAGCTCACCAAGGTCAAAGCTTTAAGGTGTAGGGATTATGATGGGACAAGATTCACTTTGTATAGGTCTAGAAGGAAACATTGGCGGACTAAAGAGAATTCTACGTGTCAACCACACTTATGCCAACCACCCGTACGGAGAAAGCATGAAACCCAACTCACGGATGGGAGTGAAGATAAGATATAGGATCCCGGTTCGCTATGTGAAGACCCACTATGGGGACTCATATCTTGGGTGGAACTTTGCCCAAGTTTGGTGAAGACGGTTGGAAATTCTGTCAACCATTCAAGAAGCAAAGATCCTTGGAGATTCAAGGATGAGTACAAGAACAAGCCACCATGACAATAAGCTCCTCAAAATGTCCAACTTAATGACTTAAACTAAAAGTGCTAGGTGGGAGACACCCCACCATGGTAAACTCTTTCCATTCTCTTTTAGTTTTGTTTAATAAGTGATTTGAGTTGCCATTGGAGGTACATTTTATATAGATTTGTTTGCATAAATTGATTGTTAACATAGTCACATGTATGGTGTGTTTAGTAGTAGATGAATAAAATCAAATTGTATTTTTTGTGAATTGTATGATAGTTGATTGAATAAAGAGTTGTGAGCATTATAGGGAGCGCCTAGGAAAATTTTTCTGCTTAGAGGGCAATTAAAAAAAACAAACGGGGGGGGGGGAGGGGGGCGGGGAGGACACGCGCGCACGACATACGCGCACGCATCCATAAGTGGATGCACCATCACACACTTTCCAGAGAGTTGAGCCTCTCTCGGGCGATCCCTATGCCCTGAGCCCAACACGCCTCCCATAGACGCGCACGACGTGCGTGCGTGCCCATCACAAAAATAAGGGAGTGCGCGCGTACGTGAACCAGAGAGTTGCGCTGGTTTTGGGCCATCCTTAAGCCCCCAGCCCAACTCACCTCACGCGGACACGCACTTACCGCGTACGCGTCTATACGCAAAAAGGGGGAAGCATGCGAGCGCACACATCACGCTTGCGCGCCATTAAGATAAATTATCCATGCACGCGGACACATGTCTGCCCCGTACGCGTCACCTAGCTGATGCAACCATCCCATACATTCGTCCAGAGAGTTGGGCGAGCACTGGGCCAGCACCATGCCTCTAGCCCAACTCCTTCCACGCGTGCGCGCACCATACGCACACACGTCTTTACCAATTTTCACCATCCATGCATAAGCGCTTAAGGCGCGCGCGCGTCGGTTCCCAAATCCATCAATTCACGCAGTCGCGCACCTTGCGCGCCTGCGTCGATATAAAAATATGATAACCCTAAGGATGCGAAGAACACCGCGCAGTCGCACAACCCCCCTCCTTCTTCTTCCTCTCGCCGTCTCCGCTCCCTCCACCATCACCACCGCCGGCGACAACCAGTCGCCGGTAACCCCCCTCCTTCTTCTTCCTCACCCCCACCCACTCTCTCTCTCCCTCTCATTCCCTCACCCACTCTCTCTCTCTCACCCCCTCACTCTGTCACCCATCGCCACTGCTGCCACCGCGCCGCCGCAGCCCAACCACCACTCAGCTATACCCATCTCCCATCATCTCTCACTCCCTCTCACTCGCTCTCACACTCAGCTAGATTTCTGCCCCTGCCACCGTGAATCTCCGCCGCAACCGCCACCACCCGCGGCGGCATTCTGCTTCTAGCTCGTATCTCTGCTACCTGCCCTCCCCAATTCCCATTTCCATTTCTGCTCCACCTTCAGGTCGCTGCCCAACTCCCTTACCTCAACTCTGCTTTGGTTTTACTGCACATTAGTCACTGTTAGTTTCTGTAATTAGTTAGAATGTAGTTTTTGAATGTTAGGATAGATAGGAATAACTACTGTTAGGTAGCTAGGCTGTGGTTAGAGGATTCTAGGCCAGATAATTGCGCCGTACTTGTTCACATGCCTATGTATGCATTGATTGTTTACCGAGCGTTGTGGCTTTGATTGATGAACATTGCGTTTAATTGCTGCCATGTCTACTTCATTTCATGATTATCAATTGATTGATGCTGTCACTGGTCCATTTGCCTATCTGAGAACGTCCAATTTTAAGTCGGAATGCTACCCAATTTTTAAGAAAACTGTTTTCACTTCTAATTTCTATTGACAAATTGAACTTGGCATATACATTTTCTAAGCTTTACTTAATGCACACCAAGTTCAAATTGGGCTAATTTCCATTTCAATTTGACTCCCGCGATTGACATTGACCTAATACAATCGAGAATTGCCTAACACTCTCTGTAAACCAATTATTGCAATTCTTCAATCTCATTCCTTCACAAACATTGGTGTACCCTTATGTGTAACTCCTTTTCTTTTTCCAAATTCGATTTCTACTTGTTCATAGTTACACATTCACTTTCTATTGTTTATAACACCAATTATTATGAAAGCTAATCTTGTTATGTCTATAGTCTCATGATTGTGAACATGATTCGTATGCTTAGTCACAACTCTTCCTTCATTAAGCTCGTCTATCATCATACCACTAATTTCTAATTCCATCTTCCTAACTCACTAATTTCTTTAGCCACCGACTTAACTTCAATTACACTTAACTTTCTTTAATCATTCTTTCAATGTATGATGGGAAATGCTTAATCTGTGAGAGTTTTTTACTTTATTAAACATTGAATTCTTGGTTTATGTTTCCACTTATGCTTATTTGCAAACCAAGTTTTCAATTCACATCATGATTACTTTCCACTCCTACATCGCGAATATACCTATTATTTGCTATGTGCTACATGCTTAATTGCTATCAATTTTTTTTTTCAAGATGTCAGACAAAAGAAAAGGGAAAGCATCATCTTCCAAAAAGAGGAAGAAAACACCAGATCCTACTTTTGCCTCACTTCTAGCTTATGCTCAAAACCCTCTAAGTGACATAGACAAAGCAAACCAATTACTACCGGCTCAAGATACGGTCAAATTTCCCAATCTTTACTGTGAACTCAGATTCCCATCCTACAATTCAAAGAATCTGAATATTGAGAAGAAGCTAGTTATCCCATCGGATTTGACTGACATTATCCACCAACGCATTAACCAGATGGGTTTGGCTTTTGTGGATAGAGAGTTGAGCCGGGTGAACCGGTCTTGGGTGCAAGAATTTTACTGCAATTTCTTCTGCCACACCCTTGACTCGGTACTTGTTAGAGGGATTGAGATACCTATCACAGAGCAGGCCATTGAGGATGCCCTTACCTGCCGGCCTAAGACTGGTGACACTGATGCCTTCCTACAGGCTGAGATAGAGCTTCACTGCATGACCTTCGATTTTGATGCACTGAGAGCAGTGGAAGCCACTCCGGATGCCCCTTGGGTTATGGATGCTGATAACACGGCACCCAAGGGGATGCACTTCAGTTATATGAGCCGAGAGGCCAAGACTTGGCAGCAGATCTTCGCTCACTACGTCATGCCTACTACCCACTTTACCGAGATCCCAATTGCTATGTTGATCTTGATCAGCTGTGTGCTAGAGGGGAAAGAGGTTTATTACCCTCAGCTGATCAAGCGATTTATATGGAGAGCCCATATCTGAGGCATCTTTCCTTTCCCGGTTATGGTTACTCAGATGATTCAGAGAGCCGGAGTTCCGTGGCACTAGGATGATGTATCACCACCTCTACCGCTCCCTCAGAAGGAGCCAGTTACCATTCCATGGGGATCCTGGGTGCACGAGAAGCTGCCTCTCGACGCCGATCTCGGGCTAGAGCGGCAGTTGAGGGAGTTGGACCCTCTTCATCATCAGCCCATGCAGGAGCATCTACCTCCGCCGCAGCACTTCCTATGCCACCATCGGCCGTGCCTCAGCTGAAACCACAGCCTGAGCCAGAGCCTACTGGTGTACCTATCCCTGATCCTCAGGATTAGCATCGAGGACGATGCTTGATCTTATGTGTAGGGAGGTTGCCGGTGGCACCATTAGAGGACCGGTGAACATTTTTGCTATTTCCTAGTTATGCTATCTAGTTATCCTATTTTGCGCACTTTTGTATATGCTTGTCATTTTGGTTTATTTTGGGATACTCTTATTGCGTATTTTGGATTTTAGATGTTTTCGATGCTAGATTCCATACTTTTAGTTGGATTTTTCTTTATATACTTTTGCATATCTTTCTTTTTAGCTTATGGTTGTGATTAGGAACCATGTTGAATTGATAAAACTTAGCCAACCTTTTTGCATAAGAAATTGGTTTTAAATTGATGAAGGAAAGGGTAAACTAGGAATTTCCTCTCAATCACAACAATGCTTAGTCAAATATTGAGATTTTCTAAGAAACTTAATTATAGGGCACCAATCCAATTGATTGAATGAAAAAAAATATTTTTGTGAAACTTGCTTGAATTCTATACTTTGTGAAGCATGTATTGAGCTAAGAACACAAGCTTGTGAGTTTTTGAGCCTTTTGATGTGGTTACATTTTATAACCATTTATTTTCCTTCTTGTGTGTAATTATTCTCTTTCTTATGATTGTGATCTTTGATTTGCCCAAATCTATATGTCCAATTACTCCTTGTATTCATGCATTTATATGATTGAGGCCATCATTTCATTTAACTCACTTACCCAAATAGCCTTACCTTTTATCTCCCATTGTTAGCCAATTTTGAGCCTACGCTTAACCCATTTGTTCTTAATTTAGCACATTACAAGCCTTAAAGCAGAAAACAAGAAAAGTTTTTATTTGGATCCTTGATTGGCTTAGGCTAGTGTGTGTGAGTATCATTCAAGTGTGGAAACCTTGGGACATTGGGTGAATAAAAGGGTAGTTTTGTATTATCATTGAAAATATTGGGAATTAGGTACATATTCATGTATTGATCAATTGTAAAACCTTATGCATTGAGATTCTTGTATATAAAAAAATGAGGAGAAAAACAAAAGAAAAAGAAAATCCTCATTGTATGGACAGGAAAAGAAAAGCAAAATATAGAAAAGAGAAAGAGAAGAAAAATAATAAAAGGGGTCAAAATACTCCAAAGTGAAGCTCAATAAAGGATCAATGCATAAGTGTTGAGAAATGAGAAGCAAACGCATGAGTATGTGGAAAAGTGAAAGAAGGGTAGTTAGGTTAGAACTTAATTATATAGGGCATTATATAGGATAGGTGGGAAAGTTTAAGCTCATCAAAGATCCAAATGCTAGTCCACTTATCCATATATGATCCTACCTTGACCCTAGCCCTATTACAACCAATGAAAAGACCTTATGATATTTGTATGCATGCATTGAATGGTTGTTGATTGTTAGAAGAGGAACAAATCTTGGAAAAACATGACTAGAAGAGAATTGAGTGAATTAACCCTTAAACACTTGAGTAAATAGAGTGGATACACATCTGGTGAGGGTTCAAAAGTTCAATTACATGTGTTCACCCATATTATCTATATTCTTGCAAGCTTGAATTTCTTTTGATAATTCAATACAATTGTGGTTTGGACTCGATTCCTATTGCCCTAGTTCTTGTGCTTACACGTGTTCTCTTGGGAATTGATTTGTTTGAACTAAGTATTTTCATTCACTATAGATAGTTGCATTTAGATAGGTTCATGTAGCTTAGTTGCATTTAATAAATGTCATACCCCTTAGTTCTTTCTTATTTTAGCATGAGGACATGCTAAGGTTTAAGTGTGGGGAGGTTGATAAACCCCATTTTTAGGGTTTATCTTATATTGAATTTAGAGCATTTCATCAACCTTTTCTCACATTTAGCCAAGGAATTAGCATGATTTTGTAATCTCTCCCGTATTTGTGCTTAGGTGTAAAAACATGCTTTTTAAGCCTTATTTTGATGAATTCTAATTCCTCCTTAATTCCATAAGATGCCTTGATGTGTTTGCTAGTAATTCCAGGATTGAAATAGGCTAGGCATGGATCAAAGGAGCAAGGAAGGAAGCATACAAATGGAGAGAAGCATAAAAAGCCAAAGAAAAGAATTCGACCAAGCACGCGCACGCGCACAAGGCGCTCGCGCTCACCTTGCGGAATCGGCCGAGGACGCGCACGCGTACCGTGCATGAACGCATCGCAGTCCACACGTGATCTCATTAAAGCAACACATGCCTGGCGATTTTGGAGATTTTTTGGATCCATTTTGGCGCCAGAATTCTGGTAGAAAGGATTAAAAGGACCAAGGATGAAAGGGGAAGGCATAGATAGATAGATAGATAGAGATTGATTCACAAGGAGTTAGTTTTAGTTTAGAGTTAGTTTTCTAGAGAGAGAAGCTCTCACTTCTCTCTAGAATTAGGATTAGGTTTAGGTTAATCTCTCCTCTTAGATCTAGGTTTAATTCATGCTTTAATTCACTTCTCCTTTATCAATTCTTACTCTTCTCCTCTTCCTCTTTCGAGTTATGTGCTTTAATAATTGTAATTCCTTATTTTGTTTTGGATAGATTGTTGTTCCTTTGTTTTCTTTCAATAATGCAATATTGAGGTAATTCATGATAATTGTGATTTCCTTGATTGTTGTTGTTAATTCTTTGCATTCAATTGTTGTTAGAATTCATTCTCGTTGTGATTTACTGTACTTTCCTTTGTACCTTTCAAGTGTTTGATTAAATGCTTCGGAGAATGTTAGAATAGAATTTTATGTTCTTGGCTTGAAAAGGTAACTTAGGATTTCTTGAGTTACTAGTGTCCAATTGATTTATAGTTGATAGCCATTGACTCTAGCCTTGATTAATCCAATTAGTAAAAAGCTAGGATTTATGGACTAGGATTGATATAACTCACTTGACTTTCCTTTGTTAATTGACTTAAGGATGACTAAGTGGGATTAATCCTTGCAACTACCATACTTGTGGCTAGTGATAATGATGAAGACCCTTGACAACCAAACCTCGCCAAGACCATTTTGTTAATAAAATCTCATTACCCTTTACTATTCACGTTTTTCATTCAAAACCCCAAAATAAATAAATCCATAACCAATAAAAAGAACACCACCCTGCAAGTCCTTTGAGAGACGACCCGAGGTTTAAATACTTCGGTTTATAGATTTTAGGGGTTTGTACTTGTGACAAACAAAATTTTTGTATGAAATGATTATTGTTGGTTTAGAGACTATACTTTACAACGAGATTTCATTAGTAAAATTCTAAACCGTCAAAAATCCACTCATCACGCCCTGTGAGAGGTTCCTCACTGGCGTTCAACGCCAGAAAGCCTTCCTGTTTGGGTGTTGAACACCCAATGAGGGGTTCCTCACTGGGGTTCAACGCCAGTAAGCCTTCCTGTTTGGGCGTTGAATGCCCAGCCAGTGCTCCCTGGTTGGCATTCAACGCCAGCTTTTCTTCCAAGATGGGCGTTAAACACCTAATGAGGGCTTCCTCACTGGCGTTTAATACTAGGCTTGCTGCCATTATGGGTGTTGAATACCCAGTGAAGGCTTCTTCACTGGCGTTCAATGCATTTCTATTCTCCTCCAATTTGGCCTCAACCTCCATGGTTATGGCCTTGCACTCTTCTCTAGGATTGACCTCAGTATTATTGGGAAGAGTGTCTGGAGGGATCTCATGGATCCTCTTGTTCAGTTGACCAACTTGTACCTCCAAGTTTCTAATAGAGGACCTTGTTTCATTAATGAAATTCTGAGTGGTCTTAGTAAGGCTAGAGACTAGAGTGGCTAAGTCAGAGAAGCTCTGCTTAGAGATCTCGATATTTGCTTTATAAGATGGGAATGGTAGTTTGTTATTGAATATATTCTGGTTCCTACCACCTTGGTTGTTATTGAAAACTTGCTGAGGTTTCTGTTGATCTTTCCATGAACTGTTGGGATGGTTCCTCCAAGAAGGGTTATAAGTATTTCCATAGGGCTCTCACATGTAATTCACCTCATCTATGGTAGGTTGATCAAGTGCAGTTTGCATCCTAATGAGGTATTGAGAGATCATGTTGACTTGTTGGGTCAGGATCTTATTCTAAGCCAAGATGGCATTCAGAGTCTCAACTTCATGAACTCTTTTCTTCTGAGAGGTTCCATGATTTACAGGATTCCTTTCATAAGTGTACATGAATTGGTTGTTTACAACCATCTCAATGAGTTATTTAGCTTCTGCAGGCTTTTTTTTCAAGTGGAGAGATCCACTTGTAGAGCTATCCAAGGAAATCTTGGATATTTCAGACAAACTATCATAGAACACGCCTATGAGGGACCATTCTAAGAGCATGTCAAGAGGACATCTCCTGATCAGTTGCTTGTATCTTTCCCAAGCTTTATAGAGGGATTCACCTTCTCTTTGTTTAAAGGTTTGAACTTCCACTCTAATCTTGCTCATCCTTTAAAGAGGAAAGAACTTAGACAGAAAACAATTAACAAGCTTTTCCCAAGAGTCAAGACTCTCTCTTGGTTGGGCATCCAACCAAAACTTAGCTCTATCTCTTAAGGCAAAGGGGAAGAGCATCAGCTTGTAGACTTCAAGATTACCTCCATTAGTCTTTACAGTATCACAGATCTGTAAGAATTCTGCTAAGAACTGATATGGATCTTTCAGTAGAAGTCCATAGAATTTGCAGTTCTACTGCAGAAGAGAAACTAAGTGAGGCTTAAGCTCAAAATTGTTAGCTCCAATGGCAGGTATAGCAATGCTTCTGCCATAAAAGTCAGAGGTAGGCATGGTGAAGTCACCAAGGACCTTTTTGGGGCTCCTCTTGTGGTTCGGCCATATCCTCTATTTCTTGTTCAAAACTTTTTGAAAGGTCTCTTTCGGAGTGTTGTGCTTTAGCTAGTTGTAAACGCCTCCTTAGAGTCTTCTTAGGTTCAGGATCAGGAGTCAAGAGGGGTTCTTTATCTCTGTTCTTGATCATAAACAAGAAGAAAAGAAAAAAGAAGAAGAGAGACTATGCCAATAGACAAGAAGCTCCTTCTTAAAGTCAGAAGTAGAGAATAAAGAAGAAGAAAAAAATAAAAATAAAAATAAATAAAAGAAGTAAAAGAAAAATACTTTGGAAATAGTAGATAAAAGATGAAAAAGAAATCACAAGAAACTTTTTTGTACCACTTGGACAAAAGAGCTTCCAGTGAAATGTGAAGAAGAAAGGAAAGATAAAGAATTGTAGGTAAAGAGTCGAAGGAAGTAGAGTTGAATGAATAGAGATGAGAAGAGAAGAGGTATAAATAGAAAAAGTAAATAAGAATCAAAATATTTTTATTTTTAATTAATTAATTAATTAATTATTTTCAAAAATTAAGTTAAATTAATTTAAAAATATTTGAATTTTAATTGTTGAATTTTCAAAAATACAAGGGAGAGAAGAGAGGGAAATTTTTGAAAATTAAAAGAGACGAGAGTTAGTTAGGTGGTTTTGAAAAAGAAGAGAGATAAGAATGAGATATGATTTTCGAAAATTGAGAGAGAGAAAAGTTAGTTAGGTGATTTTGAAAAAGATGAGAGAGAAGATAAGATATTAATTAAGAAAAGATTAAAAATAAAATTAAAATAAAAGATAAGATGAAAAAAATTTGAATTTTAAGAATAAGATAAGATAAGAAATTAAAAAGTTTTTGAAAAAAGATATGATTTGAATTTTTGAAAAAGATAAGATAAGATTTTAAATTTTAAAAAAGATATGATTTTTAATTTTGACAAATTTGATTTTTGAAAACTTGACAACTAAGATATGATAAGATAAAATTTTGAAATTGAGATCTGAATTTTATTTTAAAAATTTCAAAAATAATAATTAAATAAAGATAAAAAAGATATTTTTTATTTTTGAATTTTATGATGAAAGAGAAAAACACAAAAAAGACACAAGACTTAAAATTTTTAGATCTAGAGCCCTTTTATTTTAGAAAATTTGGAGGGAAACACCAAGGTACACCAAACTTAAAAATTTTAAGATGAAGACACCTACAAGACTCAAGAACACTTTGAAGACTCACAAGAACACAAAGAACAAAATTTAAAGACTCAAAGAACCCAAGAACATAAAAAGAACACTAAACATAAAATTTTTAGAAAAATAAAACAAAATTTTCAAAAAACACAAGAAAATAAACAAGAAAATACCAAACTTTTAGAAAGAAAGACTCATAAAAATCGAAAAACACAATAAGAACAAAAACAAAAGACTCAAAACAATAACAAAGATTCAACAAAGAAAATAAAAATATTTTTGAAAAACCTTTTAAATTTTCAAAAATATTGAAAAAGAGAAAAAAATAAAATATTCAAAGACTCAAATGAAGAACACAAGTAAGGACTTAAACAGAGAAAAGACAAATAGTTCAAAAAGGGGTATAGGAAGAAGTTTTAAAATTTTTGAAATTGAAAAGCATGAAAATGCAGGACTCAATACCAAGAACAAAAATTAAACAAAGAGCATGAAAAAAAGTTTTTAATTTTTCGAAAAATTGGAAGAAGAAAATAAAAGTAGAAAAGCTAACGAAATTAAAAATTACCTGATCTAGAGAGCAAGACAATGCTTCAGTTTGTCCAAACTCAAGAATCACCGGCAACGGCGCCAAAAACTTGGTGCGCGTACGCAAACCCCACATTGTTCGTACAGCAGCAGTACCAACAAGTGCACTCGGTCATCCATGTAATACCTGAGCGAGTCAGGGTCGATCCCATGAGGATTGTGACTTTAAGCAAGCAATGGTTGTCTTGCAGGTCTTAATCAGGCAGAATCAAACGGAGGTGGATTTGAAAGACGAAATTACAATGTTCAATTATAAGAATAGGAATAGAGTTGAGAGTCGGACTTGCTTTGTCTTTCTGAATGAACTCTGGTATTACTGTCTTCCTTGCTTGTGAATGATCTTCTTCCATGGCAGGCTGTATGTGATCAAAGCCATTGCCCGAGGTCAGTGATCTCCTCTGCTATAGGTCAAACGCCATTGCCCGTGGTCATTCAATCTGACGGAGGGTGAAGCTTTAGTAAGTCATTCTCTTGGCGATCCTACTCAAAACACCACAGACAAGGTCGAATCTTACGGATCAGAGAATGCTGCTTCTGTTGATTCTAGCCTATACCACGGAGACCCTAATCCCCCCAGAAATCGGCTGAACTGGTGTCTCGAGAAGTCCCCAACGAAGTCGTGGATTAACCGTCTGAGAGATGTATAAATATAGTTGTTGGTTCGTGCTTTCCGGCTAAGTATTCACACGATCCCAAGTAGACGCGGGTGTTTGTCAGGCACGTTCGTCTTAATATGATGAACAGAGCTAATTTGTCAGATCATCCTATTCACCACTATGAAGATCGGGATATACATCTTAGAGATAGATCAAACACAAATCGAAGAAGAAACAAAAATACTTTTATTAATTCATAGGACTCAGCAGGGCTCCTCCCCTCAGCGTAGGAAGTTTAGAAACTCATACTGAAGTAAAAATACAAAGTAAAAAATGAAAATAGGACTGAATGGTAATCAAAAAGTCTAAAAGTGTCTGAATAAAATCCCTTAAATACTAAACAAATGACTAGTAAGACTAAAATATTATTTTTAGTGCTAAAATCCACTTTTGTGGCCCACTTGGTGAGTGTTTGGGATGAGCTTTGATGAAATACACGTGCATAGGATTCCTTGGGCATTGAACTCCAGTCTTGGAACCTTTTTGGGGCATTGGACTCCAGCTTGGAATCCCTTTCTGGCGCCAGATGCCAGAACTGGTCAGATGGCTGGCTTTGAACGCCAGTTTTGGGCCTTCTAATCCTAGGCAAGGTATAGACTATTATATATTCCTTGAAAGCTCTAGAAGTAAGCTTTCCAAAGCCATTGAGAGTGCTCCATTTTGACTTCTATAGCTCCAGAAAAGCTCTTCCGAATGCAGGCATGTTAGATCTGAATAGCATCTGCAGTGCTTTCTCTATCTCTGAATCAGACTTCTGCTCCAGCTCCTCAATTTCAGCAAAAAAATACCAGAAATGGACCAAAAACACAAAAACTCAAAGTAGAATCCAAAAATATGAAATTAACACTAAAACCTATAAAAACACAATAAAAACTAAACAAAAACTACTAAACACTATATGAAAGTGATGGCAAAAAGTGTATAAAATATCCGCTCATTGGTGCGTGTGTACGCAAAACCCATACTATTTCATATAACAGCAGCAGTGCCAATAAGTACACTGGGTCGTGCAAGTAATACTTGAGCGAGTTAGGGTCGATCCTACGAGAATTGTGGCTTGAAGCAAGCTTATGGTTGTCTTGCAGGTCTTAGTCAGGCAGAATCAGAAGGTCTTTTGTTGGATGTGTAAAGCATGTGTTTTCAGGGATATGAATAGATGATAGGATTAGATTGAGAGTTGGAGTTGCTTTGTCTTTCTGAAGTAACTCTGGTACTACCGTCTTCTTTGCTTGTGAATGATCTTCTTCTTTCGCAGGTTGTAAGTGATCAAAGCCACGCCAATGGTCCTTGATCTTCTCTACTACAGGTTGAACATGGCCAAGGCCAGTGGTCGTGATATTCAATCTGACGAAGGGTGAAGCGCATAGCAATCCATTCACTTGGATCCAGCCTATACCACAGAGATCTTAATCTCCCCAGATATTGGCTGAACTAGTATCTCGAGAAGTCCCCAACGAAATCGTGGATTAACCGTCTGAGAGATGTATAAACATAGCTGTTGGCTCGTGCTTTTTTCCAGGTACTCATATAAACCCAAGTAGACGCGGGTGTTTGTCAGGCACGTTCGTCTTAATGTGATGCACAGAGCCAATTTGTCAGATCGTCCTGTTCATCATGATGAAGATCAGAATATACATCTTAGAGATAGATCAGACACGGATCGAAGAAGAAGAAATAGTACTTTTATTAGTTCATAGGACTTAACAGGGCTCCTCTCCTCAACCTCGGAGGTTTAGAAACTCATACTGAAAAAAAAACAAAGATAAAAACGTGAATGTGCCCTCCTAAACCGGAGAGTATTGTGGATTATCTAAATTAAATGAATAAGATCCATTAAATACTAAACATATGACTAGTAAGGGTAAAACAGTCTATTTAGTACTAAAATCCACTTCTGAGGCCCACTTGGTGAGTGTTTGGCCTGAGCTATAATGAGATCCACTTGCTATGAGGTTTCTTGGGTGTGGAATGCCAGTTAGGGGTCAACTCTAGGCCTTTGGACGTTGGGCTCTGCTCTTTGGGAGCTGGAAGTCTGGAAGGGGGCAGGTAGCTCGCGTTGGACGCCAGTTTTGGGCCTTCTAATCCGAAGAAAAATATATACTATTATATATTTCTGGAAAGTTCTAGAAATCAGTTTTCCGTAGCCATTGAGATCACTCCATTTGGACTTCTGTAGTTCCAGAAAAGCTCTTCCGAATAGAGGTAGTCAGATTTGGACAACATCTGCAGTGCTTTCTCTTTTTCTGAATCAGTGATGAACATATTCCTTGCATGGCCTAGAATTCACAATTAAATTCTTATTGAAGGTATACCTTCTAAACCAACAAAGAATCATTTCATGGAAAAGTTTTGGTTGTCACAAGTAACAAACCCAATAAAAATAGACCGAAGTATTCAAACCTCAGGTCGTCTCTCAAAGGAATCGCAGGGAAGTGTATTTATTATTGGTTATGAGATTGTGTCTTTTTGGGTTTTTTTTTTTTTTTGAATAAGGAAGCAAGGAAAATAATTCGCAAGAATTAAACTAATCAACTAGAAAGGCTCTTGGCAAGGAATGAGAATTGGAAGTCCTATCCTTATTATCATCCTCAATAGTGATGAGAATTGTTCATTGCTCCCACTTAGTTAACCCTCTAATTATGAAGGAAAGTCAAGTGCATGAATCAATTTGATTCCTCAAGTCCTAGTCAACTCCTAAGGGAATACTAGCTTTAGTGGAATCCAAATCAACTAACAACTTTCAATTATCAATCAACAAAGGAGTTTGATAACTCAAGTGTCACCAATTACTCAACCAAGGCCAAAAGGAGAAAAATCTAACTTAAAACCCTCCCAAGCATTTTATCAAACACTTGGAAGGCACAACACAAAAGCATAGAAAAGCAATAAGAGATAATAAAATCCAAACAACCAACTGAAGGCATCAATAATATAAATTGAAGAAAGCAATCATAAATATGAAATACCTCAAATTGCATTAAATAGAAAATCAAATCTAACATGAGAATTCATAAACTAAATTGGGAAGATAAAGTAATCAACAAGGGAAATAAATAAACCAGAACGCTAGAGCAATTAAAAGTAGAAAAGAAACTAAATTGAAATAACATAGAATTCAGAAATTGGAAAGAAATTAAAACTAAGACCTAAATTGTGAATAATGAGAAGTGAATGCTTGATTCCTCCACTCTGCAGCCTCTAATCTCTATTTTTGGTCTAAAAATTGACCCAAAATCAGCCGAGATAGCGATTTCTGATACGTACAGCATGTGGCTCCGTCACGCATACGCGTCGCCCATGCGTACGCGTCGCTTGTCTGCTGCTCTATCCATGCGTACACGTCATGCACGCGTACACATCGTCTAACAGCAAGGCAACTATAGCAAATTTTAAATCATTTTAAATCCCTGGATGTTACCTTTCCAACGCAACTGGAACCGCCTCATTTGGATCTCTGTAGCTCATGTTATCATCGATTGAGTACGAAGAGGTCAGTGCTAACAGCTTAACAATTCCTTCAATTTCTTGTATTCCTTCCACTTTTGTATGCTTCCTTTCCATCCTCTAAGCCATTCCTGCCCTATAAACCCTGAAATCACGAGTTGGCCAATAAAATCCTACCCGAAGTACTTTTTTGGTTAGTGCCTGCGCTCCGAGGTGATTGCCACAAATGCCACTGTGTACTTCTTCTAGGACATTTTTTGTGTTGGAAGTCGGCACGCATTTTAGCAGTGGTATTGAAATCCCTTTTTTTATAGAGTATTATTTATGATGGTATAGTATTGTACTTCTTGTTTTAACCTCTTTGCCTCTTTCTCATCTATGGGGAGAGCTTCTGTTCTGAGGTAGTTAATTATGGGAGTCATCCATCCCTGATCGCGACTTGTTATGGCTAGGATTTTTTCTTCCTCTGAGATTGATGGATTCTGTAGAATTTCTTGGATGAGACTTCTATTGTTGCCTCCTGGTTTGGTGCTGGCTAGTTTTGAGAGTGCATCGGCCCGGGCATTTTGTTCTCGGGGTATGTGACGAATCTCATACTCTCCGAGTTGTCCAAGATGTTCCCCTGGTTTTGTCCAAGTAATTTTTCATAGTGGAATCTTTGACTTGGTAGCTTCTTGCTATTTATGAAGTAACTACCTGTGAATCGCTGAAGATGATAAGTTTTTGAGCTCCAACCTCCCTAGCCAGCTTCAAACCAACTAGTAGTGCCTCATATTTCGCTTGATTGTTTGAGGCAGGGAACCCAAATTTGAGGGAGAGTTCGATTTGGGTTCCCTGGTCACTTTCAATTATTACGCCAGCGCCGCTTCCCATTTTATTTGAGGATCCATCCACATATAATTCCATTCTGTGGGGATTTTTGGTGGGTCCGTAAATTCCGCAATAAAGTCGGCCATATACTAAGATTTGATGGCCGTCCGAGCTTCGTATTGAAGGTCAAATTCGAACAACTTGACTGCCCATTGCAAGATTCTGCCTGCCAAGTCTGTTTTTTGTAAGATCCCTTTTATAGGCTGGTTGGTCCGAACTTTAATGGTGTGAGACTGAAAATATGGGCGAAGTCGTCGAGATGTTATTATGAGAGCGTAAGCGAACTTTTCTATTTTCTGGTAGTTCAGCTCAGATCCTTGTAATGCTTTGCTGAAAAAGTATATGGGTCGTTGCCTACTG
The DNA here is from genome assembly GCF_003086295.3 of Arachis hypogaea. Classification (NCBI taxonomy): domain Eukaryota; kingdom Viridiplantae; phylum Streptophyta; class Magnoliopsida; order Fabales; family Fabaceae; genus Arachis; species Arachis hypogaea. The sequence continues at coordinate 64,999,714 of NC_092036.1, forward strand.
TTGTCTTCTCGGACCAGTGCTGAGGATATTGCCCGATTTCCCACCGCGAGGTACAATATAAGTGGTTCTCCTTCCCGTGGCCGACTTAATATAGGTGGTCGTCCTAGGAATTTTTTGAAGTCTTGGAAGGCTTGCTCGCGTTCTGCTGTCCATTCAAACTCCTTTCCCTTCTTTAGAGTGGCGTAGAAGGGGAGAGATCTTATTGCTGATCTAGCCAAGAATCTGGACAAGGCTGCCAACCTCCCGTTGAGTTGTTGTACCTCATTGATACAAGTCGGACTTTTCATGTCGAGTACGGCCCTGCACTTGTCCAGGTTTGCCTCGATTCCTCTCTATGTGATCATAAAGCCCAAGAATTTACCAGCTTCTACTGCAAAGGTACATTTTTCGGGATTGAGTCGTATACTGCGTCGTCTTATGGTGTTGAATACTTGTGTCAGGTCGGATAATAACATTTCTTCGCTTTGTGTCTTCACTAGCATGTCGTCTACGTAGACCTCCATGATCTTTCCGATGTGATCCAAAAAAACTTTGTTCATTAATCTTTGGTAAGTGGCTCCCGCGTTTTTAAAACCGAAGGGCATAATGATGTAGCAGTAATTTGCCTTTGGGGTTAAGAATGAAGTTCTTTCTTGGTCGGGTGGGTACATTGGGATTTGGTTATATCCTGAGTATGCATCCATGAAGGAGAGGTATTTATATCTGGAGGAGGCATCTACCAGAGCGTCGATGTTTGGGAGCGGATAAGGATCTTTCGGGCATTCTTTGTTGAGATCGGTATAGTCAGTGCACATTCTCCACTTTCCGTTTGACTTTTTTACCAATACGCCATTAGCAAGCCATAGCGGGTATTTGACTTCTCTTATGAAACCTGCCTCCAGTAGAGCTCGTACCTGTTCTTCCACGGCTTGAGAGCGTTCGGGTCCTAGCTTTCTACGCCTTTGTTGTACTGGCTGAGATCCTGGGTAGACTGCTAGCTTGTGGCACATTAGTTTGGCCGAGATTCTTTTATGTCTCCTTTTAGGAGTGTGCCGATGTTCGTTGGTTAGTCCGGGGTGTCCCCGATCTGGATTTTCTCTACTTCTCCTTCAGGTTGTGGGCGAAGCTCCTCCTGCCTCTAAACTCCACTGAGCTCAATTGTGTGGAATTCTTCTCCTCTACCTCTGAGGTTTAGACTTTCGTTGTAACAGCGGCGCGCCATCTTCTGATCTGCCTTTATCGTGGCTATGCTTCCTGTAGTTGGGAACTTCATGCATAGATGCGGAGTCGAGACTATTGCGCCGAGCTGATTTAACGTTGTCTGACCTACTAGGGCATTGTAAGCTGAACTTACGTTGACTATAATGTAATCTATTTTGAGTGTTCTTGATTGACTTCCTTTTCCGAAAGTTGTGTGGAGCGAGATGTATCCCATCGATTGAACTGGGGTATCTCCTAGCCCGAACAGGCTGTTCGGATATGCTCTGAGTTCTTTTTCTTCCAAGCCGAGTTTGTCGAAAGCAGTTTTGAATAAGATATCGGTGGAGCTCTCCTGGTCTATCAACGTGTGGTGGAGATTTGCGTTTTCTAGTATAATAGTGATGACCATGGGGTCGTCATGCCCTGATGCGATGCCGAATGCATATTCTTTGGTAAAAGTGATCGCCAGGATGTTGGGTGCTTCCTCCTTTCCTGCGACGTGGTATACGTCTTTAAGATGTCTTTTGCGAGATGATTTGGAGATTCCTCCCCCGGCAAATCCTCCGTGTATCATGTGGACATGTCTTTCTGGCATTCGAGATGATCGCGCGGTTGGTTCGACATCTTCTGCTCTTCTTCTTTTTCTTTGTTCATCATCATAGGTGGCTAGATATCGATCTAGCTTTCCTTCTCGTACGAGCTTTTCTATGACATTTTTTAAGTCGAAACACTCATTGGTGGAGTGCCCGCGGATTCGATGGTATTCACAATATTCATCTCGGTTTCCTCCTCCTTTTTTGCCTTTGAGAGGTCGAGCTGGTGATATTTTTTCCGTGTTGCAAACCTCTCTGTATACATCCACAAGAGACACCCGAAGAGGGGTGTAATTGTGGTATTTTTTATTTTTTCTCCATGTCGATCTTCCTTCTTTCTGGAATCTTTGTCTTTATCCCGGGAGGTGAACCCAGCCTTCGAGGTCTCTCCTAATCAGGAGTTTTCCTCTATGTTGATGTACTTCTCCGCTCGTTCCTGCACCTCGTCCAGAGATGTGGGGTACTTCTTTGATATAGATTGACTAAAGGGCCCTTCTCGCAAGCCATTAATGAGGCCCATAATGGCGACTTCTGTTGGTAGGTTCTGTATATCCATGCATGTCTTGTTGAATCTTTCCATGTAGTTACGCAGGGTTTCCCGTTCCCCATGTTTGATTCCTAGTAAGTTCAAAGCATGTTTAGCTTTGTCCTTTTGGATGGAGAATCTGGCTAGGAATTTCTTAGCCATGTCATCAAAACTTGAGATGGACCTAGGAGGGAGGTTGTCGAACCATCTAATTGCTGTTTTTGTTAAAGTAGTTGGAAAGGCTTTGCAACGAACTACATCTGAGGTGTCGGTGAGATACATTCTGCTTCTGAAGTTACTGAGATTATGGCTGGGATCTATAGTGCCGTCATATAAGGTCATGTCTGGGAGTTTAAAGTCCTTTGGGATTTTCGTCTTCATGATCTCTTTAGTGAATAGATCTTGCTCCATGCGGTTGCTATCTTCAGCAGTGGATCGGCTGACTTTCATCTTGACATCAGCTTCAAGTTTTAGGAGTTTGTTCTCCAATTCTTGGTGTCGCCTTATTTCCCTTTGTAGGTCCTTCTCGGCCTCTCGTTGGTGTAGGGCTTCTTCCTCAAGTTGTTTTAACCGGTCTTGAAATGTATCCATGGCTCCCTCGTTTGAGGAGTTCTTCTTGTTGTTGTTTTGGGAAGTATCTTTTGGGGTAGTGTCCGTATTTTTATGCGGCGTTCTTTCCTCTAGATCTGAGGTATGGTCGTTGTCATGGTCGTTCGCCATAGTGATGGGATGACTTCAGGATTCCCCGGCAACAACGCCAATGTTCCGAGGGTTACCTGAAATTGTAGGTCGATCTCGGACGAGATCTTCTGTGTGGGTCGGAGCTGTTCTGTCCGACTTGTTGGACTTGGTGATGGTGCTGATCTTTCGTCCCCGGAGGGTGAGGGGTACCTGCAAGGGACTCCGATGCTTAAGTTAGCAAGGGTATTAAGCAGGTATTGAGTAGAATCAGAGTATGAGTTATACCTAGGGGCTCCAGTGTATTTATAATGGCGTAGAGTGACCTTTTCAGATAAGATAAGTTAGTTATCTTATCTTTATCTTTATCTTTCATGGGAACCGCCCTTATCTCTATAGGCTTAGGCTGCCTTTTGTATTGGGGACGTGTTCCTCTATTTGGGCCCTTTATTGGGCTTGTAGACTTTGCCAAGCTCTTTGAGAAAAGGTCGGTTTGTCCTGACCTGAAGAGGTCGGTCATTTTGTCTGTAGAACATTCCGGGTCGGACATCTCGACCCAGAGTATGAATAGCCACCTTGTAGTTACCTTTCCCCAGTACATCTGTAACTCGGTATGGTCCCTTCCAGTTGGCTGCTAGCTTACCTTCTCCTAACTGACCTGCTCTGATATCATTTCGGATTAAGATGAGATCGTTGGTGGTGAAGCTTCACTGGACAACCTTCCCATTATACCTCAGAGTCATTCAACGCTTTAAGGCTTCCTCTATAATCCGAGCTCTTTCTTAGACTTCTGGAAGTAGGTCGAGCTCTTCCCTTTAATTTTGAAAGTTGGTGTCTTCGATGCAAAGGATCACTCTAGGAGATCCTTCTTCTACTTCCACGGGAATCATTGCCTCCATTTCATAAGCAAGTTGAAATGGTGATTCTCCGGTGGTGGAGTGTAACGTTGTCCGATATGCCCATAGCACCTGCGGGAGCTCGTCTGCCCAAACTCCATTGGCATCCTGTAATGCATTGGATTGTGGGTGCTCAACAGATAGGTGTATGGAGATGCTGTGTTCCTTCTGAATCTCTGCTTTCCTACTACTTTCATCCAATCTTTGTCACTCCTTTCTATGGCAAGCTGTATGTAGGGCATCACCGTTGTCAATGGCTACATCCCATCCTCTCAGTGAAAAAGGTCTGAATGCTGTGTCACGGCACGGCTAATCATCTGTCAGTTCTCGATCATGTTGGAATAGAATCCCTTGATTATATTGCGTTTGTCATCACGCCCAACAATCGCGAGTTTGAAGCTCGTCATTGTCATTCAATCCCAGAATCCTACTCGGAATACCATAGACAAGGTTTAGACTTTCCAGATTCTCATGAATGCCGCCATCAATTCTAGCTTATACCACGAAGACTCTGATCTCACGGAATGGAAGGCTTGGTTGTCAGGCGAGGGGCAACCATGTATCGTGCATCAGGAATCCAAGAGATACGCACTTTAGCTCTCGCTTGTAGAACGGAGTGGTTGTCAGGAACGCATTCATAAGGATGGATGATGATGAGTGTCACAGATCGTCACATCCATTAGGTTGAAGTACAAATGGCATCTTAGAACAGGAATAAATCGAATTGAATAGAAAGTAATAGTAATTGCATTAAAACTTGAGGTACAGCAGAGCTCCACACCCTTAATCTATGGTGTGTAGAAACTCCACCGTTAAAAATACATAAGTGATGAAGGTTCAGGCATGGCCGAATGGCCAGCCCCCAAAATGTGATCAATAGTCTCCTAAGATGAATAATAAAATAAAACTGAGACCAAAGATGTCTAATACAATAGTAAACTATCCTATTTATACTAGACTAGCTACTAGGGTTTACAGAAGTAAGTAATTGATGCATAAATCCACTTCTGGGGCCCACTTGGTGTGTGCTTGGGCTGAGCTTGATCTATCCACGAGCTGAGGCTTCTCTTGGAGTTGAACGCCAAGTTGTAACGTGTTTTGGGCGTTCAACTCTGGTTCGTGACGTGTTTCTGGCGTTTGACTCCAGAATGCAGCATAGAACTAGCGTTGAGCGCCAGTTTACGTCATCTAATTACAAATAAAGTATGAACTATTATATATTGCTGGAAAGCTCTGGATGTCTACTTTCCAACGCCGTTGAGAGCGCGCCATTTGGAGCTCTGTAGCTCCAGAAAATCCATTTTTAGTACAAGGAGGTCAGATTCCAACAACATCAGCAGTCCTTTGTCAGCCTCCTATCAAAGTTTTGCTCAGGTCCCTCAATTTCAGCCAGAAAATTCCTGAAATCATAGAAAAACACACAAACTCATAGTAAAGTCCAGAAATGTAAATTTAGCATAAAAACTAATAAAAACATCCCTAAAAGTAACTAGATCATACTAAAAACTACCTAAAAACAATGCCAAAAAGCGTATAAATTATCCGCTCATCAGGGAGTCATCCATCCCTGGTCTTGACCCGCTATGGCTAGGATCTTTTCTTCCTCCGAGATTTATGGACTTTGGAGTGTCTCTTGGATGAGGCTTCTATTATTGCCCCCTGGTTTGGTGCTGGCTAGTTTTGAAAGTGCATCAGCTCACGCATTCTGTTCCCGAGGTATATGTCGGACCTCATATCCCCCCAATTGTCCAAGCTATTCTTTGGTTTTATCCAGGTATTTTTTCATGGTGGGATCCTTAGCTTATAGCTCCCTTTTATTTGTGAGGTGACTACTTGTGAATCACTGAAGACGGTAAGCTTTTGAACTCCTACCTCCTTAGCCAACTTTAAACCAGCCAGTAGTGCCTCATATTCAGCTTGATTATTTGAGGCAGGAAATTTGAATTTTAATGAGAGCTCTATTTAGGTTTCTTGATTAATTTCTATAATTACACCTGCGCCACTCCCGATTTTGTTCAAGGAGCCATCCACGTAGAGATTCCATTTTGTGGGAGTACTTGGGGTGTCAGTGTACTCGGCAATGAAGTCAGCCAGATACTGTGATTTGATGGCTACCCGAGCTTTGTATTGAAGGTCAAATTTGGATAACTCGAATGCCCACTGTAGGATTCTTCTAGCTAAGTCTGTGTTCTGTAAGATGCCTTTTTCTGGGTTGGTTGGTCTGAACTCTGATAGTGTGAGCTTGGAAGTATGGGCGGAGTCATCGAGAAGTGAGTATAAGGGCGTAGGCAAACTTTTCTATCTTTTGATAGTTTAGTTTAGCCCCTTATAGAGCCTTGCTGATGGAGTAGATGGGTTGTTGCCCACTTTCGTCTTCTCTGACTAGTGCTGATGCTATTGCCCGACTTCCCACGTCGAGATATAATATGAGTTCTTCACCTTCCCGTGGTCGGGTAAGGATGGGTGGTTGCCCCAGGAATTTCTTGAAATCTTGGAAGGCTTGTTCACACTCTGGGGTCTATTCAAACCTCTTTCCCTTCCTTAATATTGCATAGAAGGGGAGAGATCTTAGAGCTGATCCAGCTAAAAATCTGGATAGTGCTGCCAATCTTCCATTGAGCTGTTGTACCTCTTTGACGCAGGTCAGAATTTTCATGTTGAGTATAGCCTGGCATTTATCTGGGGTTCGCCTCAATTTCTCTCTGGGTGAGCATCAAACCCAAAAGTTTGCCAGCTTCTACCGCAAAGGTGCACTTTGTGGGGTTAAGTCGCATCTCGTGCTTTCTTATGGTGTCGAACACTCTGGTGAGGTCAGACAACAATGATTCCCCACTCTGTGTTTTTACCAGCATGTCATCTACATAAACCTCCATTAGCTTTCTGATGTGGTCGGCAAAGACTTTGTTCATCAATCTTTGGTATGTAGCTCCTGCGTTTTTTAGTCCAAACGGCATGACTATATAGTAGTAGTTTGCCTTTGGGGCTAGGAATGAGGTCTTTTCTTGATCGGGTGGATACATTGGGATTTGGTTGTATCCTGAATAAGCATCCATGAAGGAGATGTACTTGTATCCGGAGAGGCATCTACTAGAGTGTCTATATTTGGGAGTGGGTAGGGATCTTTTGGGCAGGCTTTATTGAGGTCGGTATAATCGGTGCACATCCGACATTTTCCATTTGACTTCTTCACCAAGACTATATTGGCTAGCCATAATGGGTATTTTACCTCCCTTATGAACCCTGCTTTTAACAAGGCTTGTATCTGCTCTTCGACAGCTTGCGACCTCTCTGGGCCGAGCTTCCTACGCTTCTATTGCACAGGCCAAGATCCAGGATATATTGCCAGTTTATGGCACATTAGCTCGGGGTCTATGCCAGGCATATTTGCGGCCTTCCATGCAAAGAGATCGGCATTATCCTTTAGGAACTGTATTAGTAGCTCCTTTAGGTTTCCCCTTAAGGTTGCCCCTATGTTTGTTATTTTATCCCGAGCATCCCCGATTTGGACTTCTTCGGTCTCACCTTCAGGTTGTGGACAAAGTTCTTCGTGAGCTCAAACTCCCCCGAGTTCGATGGTGTTGACTTCCTCTCATCTGGGGTTGCCTTTAAGGTTCAGACTTTCGTTGTAACAACATCGCACAAGCTTCTGGTCTCCTTTTATCATGGCGATCCCTTCTGGAGTTGGAAACTTCATACACAGATGTGGAGTGAAAACTACTGCGGCAAGCTGGTTCAATGTTGTCCGACCTATTAGGGCGTGCTGAGCTCACATTTACGACGATGTAGTCTATGCTTAGTGTCCTTGACCGAATTCCTTTTCCAAAGGTTGTATGTAGCGAGATGTATCCTAGTGGCTAAATTGGGGTATCTCTGAGCCCGAACAAGCTATTAGGATATGCTCTGAGCTCTTTCTCTTGTAGACCGAGCTTGTCGAAGGCGGATTTGAACAAGATATCTACGGAGCTTCCTTGGCCTACCAACGTTCGGTGGAGGTTAGCATTGGCGAGTATAATTGTGATGACCATGGGATCATTATGCCTTGGGATGATGTTTGTGGCGTCTTCTTGGGTAAAGGTAATAGTGGGGAGATTGGGTGATCTGTCCCAATCTCCAATATGATATTCCTCTTTAAGGTGTCTTTTGCGAGATGATTTAGAGATTCCTCCTCCTGTGAATCCTCTATTTATCATATCAACATGTCTCTCAGGGGTGTGAGGTGGACGTTCAACTCGTCCGGCCTCTTCATCCCTTCTTCTCTTTCTCGGTTCATCCGTTTTACTGGCTAAGAACCGATCTAGTCACCCTTTTCGTGCCAATTTTTCTATAACATTCTTCAGGTCGTAGCACTCGTTGGTATGGTGCCCATAAACTCGATGGTATTTGCAATACTCTGTCTGACTTCCTCTTCTTTTATGCTTAATTAGACGAGGGGGAGGGATCTTCTCAGTGTTGCATATCTCTTTATAGACATCCACAAGGGACACCCTAAGGGGAGTGTAGTTGTGGTATTTTCTAGGTATCTCAATAAGCTGGTCTTCTTTTTTCCTGGACTCTTTATCCTTGTCTCGAGGTGGGTAGGAGAATCCAGGTTTTGAGGTTTTCCCTAATCGAGAGTTCTCATCCATATTAATATACTTTTCTGCCCGTTCTTGTACCTCGTTTAAATATGTTGGGTTCTTTTTTGATATGGAGTAGCTAAAGGGTCCTTCTCGCAGGCCATTGATGATACCCATGATGGCTACTTCTGTTGGCAGACTTTGTATGCGCAGACAGGTTTTGTTGAATCTTTCCATGTAGTTGCGGAGGCTTTCCCAATCTCCTTGCTTAATCCCTAACAGACCAGGGACATGCTTGGCTTTGTCTTTCTGGATGGAAAATCTAGCTAGGATCTTCTTCGCGAGGTCATCGAAGCTTGCTATTGACTTTGGCGGGAAACTGTCAAACCATTTTATTTCCGTCTTGGTCAGAGTTGTTGGGAAAGCTTTGCATCGAATGACGTCCGAGGCGTCTGTGAGATATATCCTGCTTCTAAAATTGCTGAGATGATGGCTTGGATCCGATGTGCCGTTGTATGGGGTCATGTCAGGAGCTTTAAAGTCCTTTGGAACTTTAGCTTTCATGATTTCTTTGGTGAATGGATCTTGGTCCTCGTGGGGGCTATCTTCGTGACTGGATCGAGCGGTTTTAGCTTTGAGGTCAGCCTCGAGCTTTAGGAGCTTGTCCTCTAGCTCTCGGCGCCGTCTTGATTAAAGTATGCTATCCTAATAGGATACTGGAAAGGTCTACCACGAACTACATAATTACGGATACGAGGTACCGTACAGTAGATGTAATACTCGTCGCGCACCGGGTCCTCGTGGATGTACTGTGGATCAATCTCGTAGAATAGGACACATGTGTCCATCTGTAGAGGTGTAAGGGGTAAGAATTGGAGAGTTCTTAGTAAGGTCGGGGTTTACAGTTAAGTTCATTTATAATGTCTGTGGTCATAAAAGTATAAATAAATGTAGAGTAATATGTACATAATAGCAACATAAACTAACACATGAACAAGAGAGAAAATAGGAAGTAAATGCACATTCACACATTAATATGCAATCACATAGTTATGCTCAAACAAACAGGGAATAGAACAAGAACACAAGAAGATAAGTAATAAATAATGCACAAATAAGTATGATGCATGTCTGTCCCTACTGCAGGTAATGAGCTCATTTGTCGGTTTCGACCCGCACCCGACGCAATTCGACCCTCCAAGTCAGATAGGGTCTTCCCAGAACTTAATCCCAGATTAAGTACCGCATACCCTCTACCACGTGCTCTCGACTTGCAGGGCTGGTATTTGCTCAGGTCTCAATATACCGCAGGTATGCGAGTCAGGCCTCTACCAAGCATTCAGCTTGCAGGGCTGGTACTACTCTACCGCAGCCTGTCTGGGAAGCAACATCACAATACGGGCGTCCCCGGACAACATTCACAAGCATTGCCCGAAGGCTCATAATTCACATATAACCATACTTTCCATCACTTAGCAATCATCATAAATCAAGCATTACAATATCACAGAAAGCTTATTTTACAATTCTCTGTTTACTCTGTAAGGTCTGGTACACAACTATATCACTTTTAACTCCTTTTCTTTTTAACATAAACACAGGTTTCAAAATCTTGTTTCTTTACCTCATATACCTCTATATCTTATCTTATACCTCTTCTTAGGTGTTTAGTAAAGGAAATTAGAGAATTCTGGACTCAAAACTGCCTTCTTGAGGCTTTTAGGAAAAATTGTCTTTTTATCAATATTCTATTATTATTAATAAAATAATATTATTATTAAAATAATATTATTAATCAAATAATATATTAATATTATATTATTAAAATAATAATATTTTATTTAACTTTCAAAAAATTACATTTTGACCCCTATAACTTTTAATAATTGCACTTTAGCCCCTCAACTTTTGATTAATTAATTTTCAACCCCAAACTTTTTAATAATTGCATTTTGACCCCAAAATTCATGAATACACGTTTTCATGTTCTTCCAAAAACCAAAAATATTTTTCCAAAAGTTCATCAGATTTCTGCTTGATTTTCAACTAGTTTTTCAATCTTTTTGGAAACCGATTTGAACCCAATTTTTATCAAACCAAAGAGAAACTTTCCAGCCATCAAATACACATCAAATAAGCATCAAAAATCATGATTTTCATGGCTGGAATGTCACGTTTTCCAGCAGCACCAACAGCCACTTCAAAACCATCATAACATGATTTTCAAACATTAAACAACAAGATTTCATGATCAAACCATCACACAAACACCCAAAATAAAACCTCAAGCAACAAGATCTGATTTAACACTTCAAGAACACAGCCAATCATTGATTAATTTACCAAACCTTACCTCCTTTGCTGCTGTCCAAGATTGCACCAAAAACAAGCTTCCAGAAGCACTTTTACGCCTATTTTAACATAAAAAACAACTTTAGAATCTTATGAACCATGAAGGCTGAAGCTTCATGATGATGAAAAGAAGGTTTTCCTCACCTTAAGGTAACTAGAAATCATGTTTTCTTGGAGCTTTTGGTAATTGAATAAGAGATCCTAAGAGAAAACATGAAGAAAACATCATTAGCTTAAGGAACCACCATGGCCGAACCTTCAAGGAGGAGGAGCAGCCTTCATACCTTGATTTACTCCATGAAACGTGACATAGAAATGAAGAGGAGGAAGAGGTGAACACTTTGGCAAGATTAGATTTTTGATAGGGGTTCCGGTTTGAGAAAGGACGGAGAAAGAAGCTCAGGTGTTCATGGAAGCTTCATGGTTTTCTTTCATGGTGTTCTAAGCTTTTCCAAGAACAAAAATGATAGCCAAGCTGTCCAAGGGAGGTCGTGGCTTTTGGATGATGATTATCCAAAAGTTACTTGTCAAAATATCTCAGAAAAGGATAATTACTAAAGCTAGATGTATTAGAACTTAAGTAATTACACTGCTAATGGATAAACATTAAGTTACTTAGTGTAAATGACACTAGTAACTGGATAATCATAAGAATAAAAGATATATGATGAAGCATTAGCAGTGCTAAGCTCATCTAAGAATGTCGGTATTATCCGTTACCGGTAGATTTCTAGCTCAGTTATTATATTACTAAACATAGATCAACATTAATCACAGTAAAGAAGATAATAATATAATATTCTGAATAAAATAATAATATATGAATATTATATTAATATAATTTTTCTCTCGAAATTCGTGACCGGCTCGTCACTTAGAAACTAACCACGGAAATCAGAATTTTGAAATTCGGGCCCGAAGTGACCTAAAAACGCAACTCTTCGCGACGTGCCTTCTTAGATTAGGAGAGGTGTCCTGTGCAATCAAGCTGTTGACTCAGCAGCTTGATGATGCAGCACCTATGCAGTGGAGGTGCTTATATGCTTAGAAATTCCTAAAAATTCTGTAAAAATTCCGTTTGATCACGAAAAAGCGCCGTTTCTTCGGGGCTAGGCCGTTACAAGCCCAACCTTAGATACCACTTAATCAATTGAAAACACAAAATCTACTCAAAACCAAAAAATTAAATTTCAAATTTTTTATGGCTGCATAATGGAGAGTGATATTCAAAATCTTACCTAAAAAAATTAGATAGAACTGACGGGCTCAGAGAGAGCTTCGCGTGCCATCATCGAAGTACCGTAGCTCGACTTATGGCCACCAGAAATGAAGGATGAATAGTAACACTCTCTTCTCCCTCTCTTCTCACTAGTGTAGTTGGTGTGTGTTATGTTTTGTGACGAATGAGGCTGAATGGCCTTCACTTGTGTGTTTATATATGTTGGGCTTGGGCCCAACTTGGACTTGGTCCAACCCATTAGCATTTTTGGCGCGTTCAACCCAATTTTGGGCCAAACCTTTAGAATTAGCGCCCGGTTTTCAACTTTAATTATTTTCCTAAGTTCTTCTATAGTTATTACTACTCTCATACAGTACCAGACAGATTTAAGCTAGTATTGCCGGCTAATTTACCAGTATGCGTTTTTACGCAATTTTTCGCAGAAAATTACATTTTCTAACTTAGAAAAATCTACTGAGTCCAAATATGATATTTATATTTTTTAATTAATATTCTAAAATTTTGGAACCTATTTTGGGCCATTAAATTAATTAATTAAATGGTTAATTAATTGTGGTTCTTACAGTTTTGCGAATCTCTCCTAAATTTTGCTTAAGATTGAAAACATACTTTTTAGGCCTTTAATTTGATAAGTTTAATTTACTTTAATTCCATTCAATGCGTTGATATATTTGTTATATAATTTCAGGCTTAGAAGGAAAGATTGGATTGAAAAAATGAAGAAAAAGCATGTAAAATGGAAAATTCATGAAGAAATGAGGTTTTGGCACAATTCATGGTCATGCGCATGCATGCCTTGCGCGTACGCATGCTTTGGGATTTCGCCATATGGCGCATATGTATGCCTCATGCGTACGCATGACATGAAGCATGTGGTTCACTTAAGAAAACACATGGCTGATGATTTTTGGACCTTTACAAGTCCAATCTATCTCATTTCTGAAGCTATTTCAAGCCAAATTCAAAAATGATAAAGGAAGAGTAATTAGGATAGAATAGAACCATGTTTTAGGTGGTTTTTTAGAGAGAGAAGCTCTCTTTTCTCTCTAGAATTTTGGGTTTAGATTAGTTCTCTCCATAGATTTACATTTCAATCATTGTTTTAATTTAGTTTTCCTTACAATTCCTTGTTATTGCATCTTAGTTCTCTTAGTTTTACTTGTTATTTTCTTTATTTTATTGCTTTTGATCTTATGAAATCGTGTTCATTTTGATTTCCATCTAACACAATTTTATATTTTTATATCCTTTGATGTTTGCCTTAGTTATTGTTATTGTTATCTTTCTTTTGGTAGTTTTAGATTTCATTATTATTTCAATTTTACAATGCTTTCACTTTATGCTTTCCAAGTGTTTATGAAAATGCTTCTCTTAGATTTAGGGTAGATTTTGGCATTCTTGACTTGGAATTGAGTAATGAAGGTGACCTTGATGTCATTAATGTCTGAAAAATTGAGTGACAATTAGGAGATTTTAATTAATCTCGTATCCATTGACGAATAAGACCTATGGATTGAGATTGATTAAGCCCGGTTGACTTATCTCACCATTAGAGGTTGACTAATTGGGTTTGCTCTTATAATTGTCATGTCGTGGTTAGTGATGCAAGAGTCATTGATGTCCAAATTTTGATTGGTGATTTAGGGTTGTTGGTGCACGAATCAGGATTTCGTATAGCTTAACCAGCAAGTGCACCGGGTCATCCAAGTAATACCGCAAGTGAGTGAGGGTCGATCCCACAAGGATTACTGGACTGAGCAACAATGGCTATCCAGTTGGACTTAGTTAGACAAATAGAAAATGGGATTGCTGAGTCAATTCGCATAAAACCGTAAATAAGCAAGTAAATAAAGCAAATAAGGGTTTGGTGTGAAAACAGTTAAGGTTTTGAAGATGTTTATCTTTCTAGATTAAAAGTTCTTACCAACTATTTTAACAATGCATGATTCATTCCATGGAAAACTATAAATGTCTAAACCCTAATCTCTTAGTGGTTTAGCCTCCTCTAACCTTCATTAACCGCCACTCTCGTGGTCACTTAATTCCAATTAGAGGGTTAAGTTCAAAAACTAGTTTATGGCCACAAAACCCTAATTACCCAAAGCTAACAAGATTATATCTCACATATGCCAATTAGTTCATGTAATTAGCAATTTAGGAGGAATTCATTTTCAAGTTGTAGTTGAAGCGAGACAACTTTCTCAAAAATCACAAGAACTCAAGTAGAATAAGGGTCATACTCTCGTTTCACCCAAATTTATAAGATTAAGAATGAAACAATCCTTGAAATTGAATCAATACATTAATTAAAATAGAAAAATAATAGATCTGATCTATAGAAATAAATAGAGCTCCTAACCTTAACCAAGAGGTTTAGTTGCTCATGACTTGCAGAGAAACTAGGGTTCTGAAAAGTGCGGAAGGAAGCCCCCTCCAGATACAAGAGATCTTTTCCCTTTTATATTAACTTAATTTGATTCGGAAATAAAATAAAATAATAAATCTCAAAACTAAAAGATATTGTTTGTAATTAAAAATTACAAAAAGAAAATTAAATATAACTAATACTAAATGCTAAATCCACTTGATATGCCAACGAGAGGGTAAATTTGGTCAGCTGCTGGCGTTAAACGCCATTTTGGGCGTTTAACGCCCTAAGGGGAGTTGTGCACTTCTGGTCCTGATCCCTTGCTGGCATTCCTTTTTAGCTCCAAACTCCGCCAAATTACTCCGAATTTCACCTGAAATCATAAAAATACTAGAACAACTCAAAGTAGCATCCAGAGGGGATTTTTGGACCAAAATTAAGTAAAACTAAATAAAATCTAACTAAAAACAACTAGAAAATGATACGAAAAAGAGTACAAGAAGCTCACGCATTAGTTGTTAGTTGTTCTTGTTTCTATTGATGAGTAAGACCTATGGATTAAGACTAACTATGCCTATTTGATTTTCTCCCGATGTCAGAGATGACTAAATGGGATTAACTCTAGGTAATCACCATGTTTATGATTAATGACTGGAATAGGAACCTCGTGATTCTCAATCCTATCCAGGAAAGTCTTTTAGCATTTATACTTCTTTAGTTGTTGGTTTTACTTTCTTGTTATTTAATTTCTCACCTCTTTATCCGCAAACCCCCTTCTTATACTCATAACCGATAAGACGCACACCTCACTGCAATTCCTTTGAGAAACGACCTGAGGTTTAAATACTCTCGATATTTATTCGTTTGCACTTGTGAGAAACAAATTAAACTTTGATTGTGAGTGTTAATTGTCAGTTTGGACTATGCTTATAATGAAATTCTATTGAGAAATTCTATAGCGACGGTAATTCCTCCATCAAGTTTTTGGCGCCGTTGCCGGGGAATCGCAATGTGTGCTTGTTATTGGTTACTGTATATATATATTAATATTGTGAACATTTTGCTTTTGTTTCTTTGTTAGTTGTACGAGTTTGTTTGTCTTTGTTTCTTATTAGCTTTTGTTCAATTTTCTCTTTTTACCATGAATTCTCACCCATTTGGTTATGAGTTTGGTTACAACTATATTGCTGGAAATGAGAACCTCAATGATGGATCGCATTGTGGATCGGGAATTTGATTCAGTGAGGAGCTTCATGCTTTTAGATAACCTTCTTGCCAACAACCTCCTCTAATCTCTTATGGTTATAATCCATCCCGTAATGTGTACCAATCCAATGGATATGGTGGATCTTCTTATGGTTATCAATCACCACCACCATATGCCTAAGAACAACATCCTCAACATAGCCCACAACCACCATACCCACAAGCCCCACACCACCAATTACCCCACTTGATCCTAACCCATATCCACCATACCACCAAGCTCATGTGCCTCACCTTTGTGACCATTATGAACGAGTACCCGTAGAACCACCCTCATTCCAACACCAATACTCCTAAGAGCCACCTCCTCCATATACAACACGTCAATATTCTCACCAATATGAACTACCTTCCAATTGTGAACCCTTTCTCCCAAACAATGAACCCTCCTATTCACCCCAAGCACTCGTAGATAACATGCTCACTTTATTTCTTCAAGAGCAACGTGAAGCTCGAAGGAGAATATAAGAATTCATGGCTAGCTTGACCGAGGTCATAAGCAACTTAGCCTCACAATGCTCTGCAATTAAGACACTCCTATGGCTGAATATGGAGAATCAACTGAAGAGCGCAGTATGAAAAAGAGGTTATAATCTCAAGTGGAAAATGAGCAATGGTCTTATGTATTGGAACAAGTCGAAGAAGCAAAAATTGTTGAAGAGGAAGAAGTGGTTGAAGACTTAGGAGATGTTGAGTGCAAGGGAGAATCTAAGGTTGTAGAACCCTCTTCTATTGAGCTCGAAATTGATGTTGAGGAGGAGGATGCGCAACCTAAATTGGAAGAATATTGCGAAGTTGCGAATATTTCTACAACCTAAAGAGGATGCGCATATTGCGAATTGATGAGCGGATATTTTATACGCTTTTTGGCATCATTTCATAAAGTTTTCATTATGTTTTGTTTAAGTTTTACTCCATTTTCATAGGTTTTAGTGCAAAACTCATATTTTTGGATTCTACTTTTAGGTTGTGTGTTTTATGATGATTTCAGATATTTTTTGCCCGAAATTGAGGAGCTTTGGAAAAATTCTGAGTCAGAGACAGAGAAAGGACTGCAGATGCTGTCAGGATCTGACTTCCGTGCACTCAAAGGAGCAATTCTGGAGCTACGGAAGTCCAAATGGCACACTCTCAACGGCTATGGAAAGCTAACATCCGGGGCTTTCCAGAAATACATAATAATTTATATATTTCTTTGAAAGTGAAGGTCCAAAACTGGCGTTCAATGCCAGTTCTTCACCCTCTTCCTGGCGTTGGCCGCCCAAAAGGGAGCAGCTGGCGTCCAATGCCCAAATAGGAGTCCAAAGGTGGCGTTCAATGCCCAAGAAGGGTCCTACGATGTGGAGACACCCTTAGCTCATCACAAACACTCTCCAAGGGGGCTCAGAAAGTGGATTTTTGCACTACAAGACTAGTTTATCTTATTCTTGTAATTCTTAGTTAGCAGATTAGTATATATAAGAGGAGATTACCGTTGTTTATGATCTTCTTCTTCCTCCACTTTTACATTCAAACACTATTCTATGTACAGTATGAGTCACTAACCTCCTAGGTTAAGGTTAGGAGCTCTGCAGATTCTTATGGATTAATAATATCACTATTCTATTTCACTCTATGCGTGATTCTATTCTAAGATGTATCTTCATTCTTCATCCTAATGGATTGGGAGTGTAACTTGACTGTCATCCCTATTCACATTGGTTCTTGCGAGTTCTTGACGGGATAATATTGAACCATAAGCTTGATTATACATCTCTTAGACGGCTAATCCACGGCTTTGTTGGGGATTTCTCGAGACATCAGTTCAGCCGAGGTGCGGGGTGATTAGGGCTTTTGTGGTATAGGCTAGAAACAAAGGAGCATCGTTCTCTATTTTGGAAGATCTGACCTTATATGTAGCGTTTTGAGTAGGATCACCAAGGGAATGGACTGCTAGAGCTTCACCCCCATTCAGATTGGATGACCGCGGACCCGGCATTTGATCTGAAGCAGAGGAGATTAATGACTGCTGATCCGGTGTTAATCATATACTGCCTGCCATGGAAAGAATCAATCAGAAGTTGGAGTAGATGGCAAGAAAAGTTGATCCAGAAGGAAGAAGCATCTTCGAAGCCTCAACCGTTCTCATACCATTGATTTCACACCTATCTAGTAAGGTTTTATTTATTTATCTCTTTTTTTTGCATTTCTCGTGACAACTATATTTTCTATTCGCCTAACTAAGATCTGCAAGGTATCCATTGCTTGCTCAAACCAAAAATCTCTGTGGGATCGACCCTCATTCTCCTAAGGTATTACTTGGACGACCCGGTGCACTTGCCAGTCTATCTGTGCTAATACTACAGAACCAATTTCGTGCACCAAGTTTTTGGCGCCGTTGCCGGAGATTGTTCAGATTTGACAAACTACCGGACAATCTTGTTGCTTAGATTAGGTACTTTTTAAGGTCTTATTGCCCTTTTAATTATATTTCATAATTCAAAACTTTTCAAAAACTCTTCAAAACCTTTTGTTTTCTTTAGTAATCTTTTTCCTTCGTTTGAATCTTGTGTCAGTCTTTAAGTTTGGTGTATTTTTGGTGTTTCTTTGTTTTCCTTTCCTTAGTTTTTCGAAAATTGTTCTTTGTTTTCCTTCTTGGTTTTCAAACTATTCTTGTTATTTCTCTTGTTTGATTTCAAATTTTTTTAGTTTAGTATCTCTTTATGTTTTTCTTTTCTTAAATTTTTGAAAAGTGTTCTTGAGTGTTCTTCATTGTGTTCGAATTGTTCTTGGTATTTTTCTTGGTTTGATCTTAAAAATTTTAAGTTTGGTGTCTTTTAGTGTTTTTCTTTGTCAAAATTTCGAAAATTGTGTTTTTAATTTCAAAAAAAAATTGAAGTATAGTTTCTTTTAGTATTTGTCATTTTAATTTTTCAAATTTAAAAAAATTCAAAATTCAAATTTGAAACTTTCTTGTTATCTTTTCAAATCTTTGTCTTATCTTTTTCTTTAACTTCAAAATTTTATCTTATCTTGTTTTAAATTCAAATTTAAAAATTTAAATTTCAAATTCTTATCTTATCTTAATTCAAATTCAATTTTCGAGCATCAAGATTTCAAAATTCAAGTTTTCAAAATTCAAATTTCAAATTTTAAAATCAAATCTTTTCACATTTTTTTCAAATCTTTATCATATCTTATCTTTTCAAATCTTCATCTTATCTTTTTCTTTAAATTTAAATTCTTATCTTATCTTGTTTTAAATTCAAATTTTAAAATTCAAATTCAAAATTTAAAATTAAAATTTCAAAATTTTATCTTATCCTAATTCAAATTCAAATTTCAAAATTCAAAATTTTCAAGAGTCAATCTTCAAATTTTAAAATCAAATCTTTCAAATCTTATCTTTCTTTGTTTGACTTCCTCTTTCCAAATTTAAATTTTTAAAATAAAATCTTATCTTTCAAATCTTTTGTTTGACTTTCTCTTTTTAAATTCAAAACTTTTCAAAATTAAATCTGTTATCTTAATTTCAAATCTTCTTTTAAATTTGGATTTCAAAACCTTTAAATTTTTAAATCTTATCTTATTTTGTTTCTCTCTCTTGATTCTTTCTTTCTAATTTTAAAATTTCAAAATCTTTATTTAACTTTTTTCTTTCCACTTTTTCGAAAATTTTCTCTTTAATTTTAAATCTTATTAGTTAATTGGTTGTTCATATCTTTTCTTAATCTTTCCTTTTCTTATTTTTTTCGAAATTTTTAACTTATTATTTTCTTTATTTTCGAATTAGTTTTCCATCTTTTATTTTATTTATTTATTTAATTTTCGAAAAAAAGTTCTTGTCTCTTTTCTTCTTTTTGATATCTCACAGGGAGCTCGCTATACTCTGACATAAAGACTCCCACTTTTTTTGTCTTTTGTTTGTGTATGCAAGAACAGGAAGAGTGCATTATGGATCTAGAGGGAGAGGCACAACCAAGAAGAACCTTGGGGTCTTATACAGCCCCTACTCCTGACTTCTATAGAAGCAGCATTAATATACCTCCTATTGGAGTAGCTCATTTTGAGCTCAACCCACAGTTAATCACTCTAGTGCAGCAAAACTGCCAGTTTCAGAGACTTCCTCAAGAGGAGCCCATAAAATTTGATGACCAAATTTCATTCACTATATAATGAATCCGTTCTTTGAAAAGTGCACCAAATTATCGTCAAGTAATAGCTCACTTTGAGTGAGGTCGAATCTCACAGAGATTGATTGATTAAGAAACTTTAGTTAATCGGTGAATTTAGTCAAGCTAATCAATAGAAATTGTTGAGTGCAGAATTCTAAATAGCAGAAATGTAAATGACTTAAAAATAAGAGAAAGCAATAAAGTGCAAAAAAGTAAATGACAAGAATATAAAGTGCTGGAACATAAATGACTGAATAGTAAATGGGGAATGGGTAATGGCAGAAACTAAAGAAAGCTATAAAGAATGGGAAAGATAAGAATAAGGGAAATTCATTGAGATTAGGAGATGTTGCTCTCTTTGGATTAAATCTAGATCATCTCGTCTTTAATCATGCAACTCATTGACCTCTTGCCAATCATGAATGATTGAACCCCAATCTCTTGGTGATTCAATCTCTCAAATCTTGATAATCAGCCAATTCCTTGGTCTAATTGCTCATGAAGAGAGATATGATTGGTCCCTGATTATACTACACATCCTCATAAATCCAAATAATGGGTGGATTTCATGTCACCATATCCAATCCTAAAACCCATATCTACTCAAGTGTAGGAAGGAATTTCAAGCATGGTTTCATGTTTAATTTTCCAAGGTCCCCAAAAAACCCATTTTTCATTCAACCTCTTTTCCAATATGATTGAACACTAATCATGAAGAACGAAATTCCTTCTAGCAAATCAAAGAGAAGATGAAGAGAAGAAGAAATTCACTATCATTAATCCATCAAGTACAATAGAGCTCCCTTCCCTAATGAGAGGGAGTTTAGCTACTCATAGTTTATAGAAACGTACAAGAGATGGAAGAAGATGAAGTGAAGTGTAAAAGTAAAACAAAAGCTAAAACTACCAATCCCACTACCTAATCCCCTTTTTCAGTACTTTCAGGGGGTATTTATACTACTCCTATCACTAGAAAAAGAAAATTACAAAAAGGGAAAGAAAATTACAATTGAAAAGAAAAGGAAAACTCTGATAAAATAAACCATGTGCCTGGCGTGTGACTGGCATTTGAGTAGCATCCCACGCCTTGCTCCTCAGCTTGGCTTGGCGTGCCACGCCTGGCTTTCAAGTGGCATGCCCTTCTCATGCAGCTAGCTTAGCGTGCCACGCCTTCGAGCTTAAGTGGCATGCCCATTGTGGTTTTTTCTTCCTTCCTTTTTGGAAATTAGAACTGGCGTGGCACGCCCAGGTCTGGCGTGCCACGCCTTCAGTAAAGCATGATCATCCTCCTCTGGAGACTTGAACTAGCGTGGCATGCCCAGGTCTGGCGTGCCACGCCCTTAGTGAACTCTTTATCCTTCTTCTTTGGAATGTTGAACTAGTGTGCCACACCCTTGATAAGGACTTCATTCTCCTCGCTAGTCAACTACATTGGCGTGCCACGCCTAGGTCTCAAGTGGCACACCCTCTTGTGCGAGTAAGATTGGCGTGCCACGCTTCAATCATCAAGTGGCACGCCCGTTATCCTTTTGCCTTGGCGTGCCACGCCTTAAGTCCCAAGTGGCACACCCATTGATCTTCTTCTTTGGAGGCTTATGCTAGTGTGCCACGCCTTCGATCTCAAGTGGCATGTCCATGGTGGGAGCTACATCCTTCCTCTCTGGATTAGTGAACTGGCATGCCACGCCTTCAAGCTCAAGCGGCACACCCAGGGTATGAACCTGGTTAGCGTGCCACGCCTTCGAGCTCAAGTGGCACACCCCTTATGGTATTGGGCTCTTTCAAGCTTGGCGTGGCATGCCTCAAGTCTCAAGTGGCACACCCTTGTTAGTGCTTCCTCTATGTTACTCTGTTAAAATGCCTTGGCGTGCCACGCCTTCGACCTCAAGTGGCACGCCCCTTGTAGATAATGGAGTTGGCGTGCCACGCCTAGCCTGGCATGCCATTCCCCTTATGGGTCTTCACTAGTGCTCTCTGGAATTTATAGTTGGCATGCCATGCCTGGTCCTATCGTGCCATGCCCATACTAAAGCTTTATTATCCCTTCTCTGGAGTTTATAGTTGGCGTGCCACGCATGGCCCAGGTGTGCCACGCCCCCTTATGCTTCATCTCCTTGGCGTGCCATGCCCATTGAAAACTTTATGGACTCTTCTTTGGACTTGTTAATTGGTGTGCCACGCCCATCAGCTAGCGTGCCATGCCCACTCAATTTGTTGGCATTTGCACCAAGTGGCACGCCCAGAACACACACCCAGCTTCGCTTTCTTATTTCCTACTTCTTTTGATGCTATTTTCACCTGAAATTCAAACAAAACTCATTTCAAAGCAATGTACCTTAAAATTCATCATTTAGTTCGTGAAATTGCATTAGTTGAATGAGATTTTACTATTTATATGGTCTTTTTAGATATGAGAAAGAGGCAGATGATGCAAGTCATCAGAGTTCCTTGCTGAATTCTTACAATATGCTGACATAATGTATACTAACGGAGTAGACCAGGATGTCTACAGACTACATATTACTACTTTTTCCCTTTGTTGTTAAAGACCAGGCAAAGAGGTGGTTAGACAACCAACCCAAGTCTAGTCTGAAAACATGGAGTCAGCTGGTGGATAAGTTCTTGAATTAATACTTTCCACCAACGAAGCTAACCTAGTTAAGACTGGACATTCAAGGCTTCAAATAAGGAAAAAATGAACGGGGCATTGAACGCCCAGAAAGGGATGGCATGGGCATCCATTGCCTAGAATGGGGCAGCCCAAGCGTTGAAAGCCAGTCCAGGGGAGGCCAGACACATGTAAGTGCTGGGAACACCTCTCCAATGCAACCTAGTAGTCCTTCTATAAGTCCTACAAACACTCACCCTGTACCACTCATGGCCCTTGAGTACAAGGCCAAGTTATCATACCCTCAAAGACTCTAGAAAGCAAAAAAGGATAGGTAATTTACCAAATTCTTAGAAGCTTTCAAGAAGTTGGAGATCAAAATCCCCTTCGCAGAGGCTCTTGAACAAATTCCTTTATATGCTAAGTTAATAAAGGAAATACTGAATAACAAGAGGGATTGGATGGAAGTAGAGATAGTGGTGCTTAATAAAGAATGCAATGCAGTCATTCAGAAGAACCTTCCTTAGAAACTGTAGAGACCCCCTAACACTCTTCCCAAAGACACAGAGTTGAATCCAAGAGAAGAATGTTTGGCTTTCATTAGTACCAAGGAGGCTGAGCCTAAGATGGTACACATTATTGAGGAACTAAATGAGGAAGAGACTCAAGGAGATGCTGGAAGCACAATGTTACACGTCCCTCTTATGGGAAGAAAGCCTGAACTACCACACCCTCAGAAGCCCTAAAAGAAGTCCAAGGATGAGCACTGCTCACAGTCCTTGGATAGCTCTAAGAAGCTACAAATTAATAGTCCTTTTGCTGAGGTTTTGAAGCAATGGTCTCTATCTATTGGAAGAAACCTCTCTGACAGTGAGAAAGGCGAATTAGTGATGAGGTTACAGAAGGATTACATGATTATCAAGGTTCTTAAACCTCCAATACCCCCTGACAAAGGAGGACTTCTATGCAGAGTACAATACTGAAGCCTTCTCCTTTGGCTGAACTCATACAGTTTCCCCAGATACCAAACTTAAGTTTGGTGTTGGACAGTCACCACCCACCAAGGAGGAAGGTCCCAAGAGGAAGATGCATAGGGGATGGAGAAACAATACAACCCCTATCCTAACAAGCAAGGAGAATCAAGCTCATCACACTAAAAGAAAGCTTGTTAGGAGGAATTCAAATTTGAGGGCACTAATCTCCTCCTCTTTTCCCATGGAGTCATTTCTGTTAACCAACTGAAGGAAGAGGTAGAAAGTCAACAATCAATTGTCCAGCTAGTGACGGTAAAGAAGCGCTTGTTAGGAGGCAACCCAACCATGAGTAGAGTACTTTTGTTTTTATTTCTTCTATTTACTTTCATCTTAGTTTATTTTCAGAGTTTTCCCTTTTTTTTAATGTTTGTGATCATGTGCAGTACTTAGAACAGAGACGTTCAGAGATGGAAATAGAACACCCTCGAGTAAGTCCCTTGCTGGCGTTGAACGCCAGTCAAGGAGGCAAGAGGGGCCTTCAATGCCCTAAAGTAGTAAGAAAGCTGACTTGAATGCCACCCAGGGAGTCCCTAATGGATGTTTAACTCCCAAGGAGGAGTAGTATTGTTGGCGTTGAATGCCAAGTAAACAGTCCCTAATGGGCGTTCAATGCCCAAAGAAGAGCAGAGGCCTGGCGTTGAACACCAGGATGGAGGCCCCCAATGGGCGTTGAACGCCAACTAAGGAGTAGGAGCTGGGCTTTTAACGCCCATAAGGGGCTGGGAATTCGAATTCCCTAGCCTCTCAAGACCAGTGGGTTCCACAAAATCTCTACCTACCCCACCTACCTCACCCTCTATCTCTCCTTCTTTCTTCTTTTTCTACTCTATTCTTTCCTTTTTGTTCTTATTGCTCGAGGACAAGCAAAGTTCTTAAGTTAGGTGTTGCAAAAGCTTTACTTTTTGACTTCTACCATCCTTAAGTATGGCACTAAAGATTGGTGGAGCCTTAAGGAAGAAGAAGGGAAAGACACTTTCCTCTACTCCCCTCACTTCATATGTCACCTATGCAATTCAGCTGGAATTGTCATAGAAGGGGACATCCCATTGAAGAGGAAAAGCCCATCACTAAAAAAATGATGGAGCATGTTAGAGAGCCCAGACATGCACCCCAACAAGAGCATGTGGAGCTGCCTCAACAAGAAATCCCTGAGATGCCTCAAGGGATGTGTTTTTCTCCCCAAGGCTACTGGGACCAATTACACACTTTTCTAGGAGAATTAAGCTCCAATATGGATCTGCTGAGGATAGCACATCAAGAGCATTCCACCAAGCGCATAATTGGATTCCAAAGAGCAAGCAGCAGCCGCTGTTACTAAGGTGGTCCCATTCCCTTAATCTGCTGTTGTCTATGTTATTTTTTCTGTTTTCCATTTATTTTGTTTTATTATCTGTTTCCAGTGCATGATCATCTTTATTTTATGTCTCAAAGCTATGAAATATTCCATGCATCTCTCACCTTGCTTAAAAGAAAATATTTATTTGAAAAAAGAAAAGTAAGATGTATGAATTTGGAGTTATATATTAAGAATAGTTCAATTATTTGATGTGGTGGCATTGCTTTTACTTTCTGAATGCATAAATGAATAGTGCATGTTTGATGTTAGAGTTAAAAATGTTGTCTCTTAAAAGAATGATGAAAAAGGAGAAGTATTATTGGTAATCTAAAAAATCCAAAAATTGATTATTGAAGCAAAAAAGCAGCAAAAAAAAAGAGAGAAAGAAAATAAGCGAAAAAAAAACAAGCAAAAAAATAAAGAAAAAGAAAAATCCAGTAGCTCTTTAAACCAAAAGGCAAGAGCAAGGATCCAAGGCTTTGAGCATCAATGGTTAGGAGGGTCTGAAAGAAACAAAATATTCGCCTAAAAAGTTCAAATGAACTCCTCCCCTAACTATATGCTTGTGGTGTGAAGGTGTCAAGTGAAAAGCTTGAGATTGAGCAGTTAAAGTCGTGATCCAAAGTAAAAGAGTATGCTTTCTGGAAACCACTGGCTGGGAATTCTAGCAAATCTGAATCACAATCCAAAAGGGTTCACCCAGTTAAGTGTCTGTGGCATTTATGTATCCGGTGGTAATACTGGAAAACAAAGCGCTTAGGGTCACGACCAAGACTGAAAAAAAGCTTTGTTCAAGAATAAAAAAGAACTAAACTAAGAGAGTCAATAATATCATCTGGATTCTAAATCCCCAAAGATGCCAATTATTCTGAGCTTCAAAGGAAAGTGAGATGTCAAAACTATTCAGAAGTGAATAGCTACTAGTCCCGCACATCTAATTGAAACTGAGCTTCATTCAAAACTCTAAGATTTATTGTATCCTTCTCTTCTTTTTATCCTACTTTGTTTTTGGTTTCTTGGGGATAAGCAATAGTTTAAGTTTGGTGTTCTGATGAGCGGATATTTTATACGTTTTTGGCATCATTTTCATATAGTTTTCATTATGTTTTGTTTAAGTTTTATTCCTTTTTTCATAGGTTTTAGTGAAAAATTCATATTTTTGGATTCTACTTTGAGTTTGTGTGTTTTTTGATGATTTCAAGTATTTTTTGGCTGAAATTGAGGAGCTTTAGAAAAAGTCTGAGTCAGAGATAGAGAAAGGGCTGCAGATGCTGTTAGGATCTGACCTCCATGCACTGATGATTGGATTTTTAATGGTTTAGAATTTCACAAATGAATTCTCGTTGCAAGTATAGTTCCTAAACCAAACAATAATCTTTTCATACAAAAAGTTGTTTGTCACTAAAACAAACCCCTAAAATTAATAACCGAAGTATTGAACCTCGGGTCGTTCTCCCTAGGAATTACAATAAAGTGCCTTGTTATTGGTTATGAGTTATGTTTGGGGTTTCTAAGATTTTAGACAAGAAATATAAAATGGCAAAGAAAATAAACTAACAACTAACAAAGCTCTTAGCAAGATATGAGAACTAGAAGTCCTATCCTAGTTATCCTCCTCAATTGTAACCATAAATTGCTCATTGCTACCACTTAGTTAACCTGTAACCATGGAGGAAAGTCAAGTGGATGAATCAATTTGATTCCTCAAGTCCTAATCAATTCCTAAAGGAAAGACTAGCTTTAGAGGCATTCAAATCAATTAGCAACTTCTAATTATCAATCAACAAAGGAATTAGATAACTCAAGAGTCACTAATTACTCTACCTAGGCCAAAAGGAACAAAATCTATACTAAAATCCAACCAAGCATTTCATCAAACACTTGGAAGGTACAAAAGAAAAGCAAAGCAAATTGATAACAAGAATAGAATCTAACAACAATTATTGAAAGGAATTAACAACAATAATCAAAAGAAACACAATTATTATGAATTACCTTGAATTGAATTGAAAGAACAGAGAAGGAACAAGAGTAGATCTACAACAAAGTATAAGAACAACATAAAAGAGGTTACAACAAAAGAGTAGAAGAATGATGAATGTAACAACAAAGAATTGATAAGTAGAAGTAGAAGAGAACATGAATTAAAACCTAGATCTAGAAATTCTAATCTAAATCTAATCCTAATTCTAGAGAGACGTTAGAGCGTCTCTCTCTAGAAACTAACTCTAACTACTAAACTAAGCTAAACTAAACAAATGATCAAAAGTATGTAAAGTATGTTGATTCCCCTTCAATCCTTGGCTTAAATAGCATCATAAATGAGTTGGATTGGGCCCACAAGGCTTTTAAAATCGTTGGCCACGAGTTGCATTAAGTGGATCATGTGCCACCATCGGCGCGTCCACGTACTGTGCGCGTGCGTGCCCCAATACGTGATGCAACTATGGCAAATCTTATATCGTTTCAAAGCCCCGGATGTTAGCTTTCCAACGCAACTAAAATCGCATCATTTGGACCTCTGTAGCTCAAGTTATGATTGATTAAGTGCGAAGAGGTCGGCTTGACAGCTTTTGCGATCCCTTCATTTCTTCATGAGTTCTCCATTTTTACATTCTTTTCCTTTATTCCCTTTATCCAATCTTTGCCTCCTAAATATGAAATCACTAAACAAACATATCAAGGCATCTAATGGAATCAAAGGTAAATCAAGATTAAACAATTAAGGACCTAAAAAGCATGTTTTCACTCTTAAGCACAATTAAAGAAGAATATACAAAACCATGCTATTTCATTGAATAAATGTGGGTAAAATGTGATAAAATCCCCAAAAATCAATACAAGATAAACCCTACAAATGGGGTTTATCAACCTCCCCACACTTAAACCAAGCATGTCCTCATGCTTAAACTAAGAAAGAACAAAGGATATCAACATTTATTCAATGTAAACTAATCTAAATGCAACCTAAACTATATGCATCTATCTATATGAATGCCATTGCTTGTTCAAAATAAGTCAATTCCCAAGAAGCATATATGCACAAGGGCTAAGTACTAGCAAGTCTAATCCACAATTGGATTGAGTTATTAAATATTTTTACAAACTTGCATGAAAAGTGATATTTATGGATGGAAGCATGTAATTGAGCATCAAACCCTCACCAGATGTATTTGCACTCTATTCGCTCAAGTGTTTGGGGTTGATTCTCTCAATTCTATCCTAATCATGCTTTCCAAGATTTTTTCTTCTTCTAATAATCGACATATATTTCATGCATGCATACAAGTGTCATGAGGTCTTTTCTTTGGTTGTAATGGGGCTAAGGTCAAGGTAGGATGCATATATGGTTAAGTGAGCTTGGAATTTGAATCTTTGATAAGCTTAGACTTCCCACCTAACCTATATAATGACCTATACAATTAAGTACTAATCTAACTACCCATTCCTCACTTTTTCACATACTCATGCATTTTTTTTATTATCCCACATATGCATTGATTTTATTTGAACTTTACCTTGGGGCATTTTGTCCCCTTTTTATTTCTTTCTTTTTCTATTTTTTTTTTCTTTTTCTTTTCTTTTTCTTTTGTTTTTCTCATTTTTTCTTTCTATATACAAGAGCATCAATGCATAAGGTTTTACATTTGATCAATACATGAGTATGTACCCAATTCCCAATATTTTCAATAGCAATACAAAACTACCATTTTATTCACCCATTGTCCCAAGATTCCCACACTTGAATGATACTCACACGCACTAGCCTAAGCTAATCAAAGATCCAAATTAAGGACATTTATTGTTTTCCGCTTTAAGGCTTGTAATGTGCTAAAATAAGAACAAATGGGTTAAGCGTAGGCTCAAATTGGCTAACAAAGGAATATAAAAGGTTGGCTACATGGGTATGTGAGATAATGAAATGATGGCCTTGATGACAAGTCATCATATACCTATTTTTCTATGCTTTTTCATACAAGAAATTGATGATTTGTGCTTAAATATTGAATGCTTTTGTACTTAAATGATATATTTTCTTGATATTTTAATTTTATAAATCTTGTAGAAAATAAGAAGCAAAAGAAGCAAAGAAGCACAAAAAAAGGAGAAAAAAAGAGCTTTGGGGTACACTTTGAAGTTGGGGTACACTTTGGAGCCTTAGGCCACGCTTTTAAAAGCGTGGCCCATGACCAAATCAAAGAAGGAAGCAGCCAGGACGCACACTGCCCTGCTCTCGCCAAGGGCAGGGCAGAATCGTGATGCAAAGTGAGGTTGGAAGCAAGAATTTCGCTAAGGTAAAATCTGGGCGCTCACAGCATGACCATGCCTCCTTCAAAGGGCTATAACTTGAGCTACAGATGTCCAATTGATGTGCTTCCAGTTGCGTTGGAAAGCTGACATTCAGAGCTTTCCAACGATATATAGCAATCCATATTTGGCGCACAATTGTGGCAGGAACGAAAGGCGTCTTTAAGGGCCTTGAGAAAGCAAGAAACTAGGCCTTACTTTGGTGCTAAGAAAACCAAGGAAACGAAGTAGCGTGTGCATCCACCAAGTTTCGAACTTGGAACTTCACTTTTGGAAACACTGCCCTGCCCTCCACGAGGGCAGGGCAGCATTTTGGTGATGCACACAGGCGCACGATTCTGGCGCACCAAGGGACGGTTCGGCAGCACCAGCAGCACGCATAGGCACCAAACTGGTGCACCAAAAATTTCTGCCCTGCCCTCCGCGAGGGCAGGGCAGCATCCTGCAGCACACACCAACGCACCACGCTCGCACCAAGGCCACACGCATCAAATCCTGCCCTGCCCTCCACAAGGGCAGGGCAGCCTCTTGGGAGCTATTATTTTTGGGCCGAAAATTGAATTAAAAATCCAATTTAATTCATTTCTTCACCAAATCAAAAGCCCATCCAAATCCCAAAATCCAAGAATAGAAAGTGTATAAATAGGAGCTAGTTTGATGTAATTAGAACCTTTTGCTTAGCTTTTGAACTTTGCACTTTCTTTGAGCTTTGAATTTTATTTTTGCACTTGGGAACTTCTCTTGGTGTCTTCACTGAGATTTCAGAGAATTGGGGAGGAGAATTGATCTCTCTTCTCCCTCGTTCTTTCTTGGGCATTTTTACTTTTCTTGTTTGAGTTTTGGGTGTGAAGAATTGAGGAAATTCTGTCTCAATCTCCATTCAAAATCTCTTTAATTACTTTTCTGCACAATTGAGTTTAATTGCAATCTCCTTTACTGCTTCTTCTTTATTTTCTTGTCAATTGCTTTGAGAACTTGGATCTGGGAAGGTAATTGAGATCTAGGCTCTGCTACCTAGTCTCTGGAGTCCTGAGATCCCAATTCACTTTTGGTTCTTCTGTGAACCTTTGCTGCAGAATTAACTCTGTTTCTGTTTGAATTTTAGTTTATTCTAATCCATCTTCTATTTTACTAATTGTTGCAATTTACTTTCTCTTGCTGGAATTCTGAATTCCCAATCCTTAATTCCCCTTTTATATTCAAGCAATTTACATTTCTTGCACTTTAAGTTTCTGCAATTTACATTTCTTGCACTTTAAGTTTCAGTCATTTACTTTCTTGTTCTTTAAGATTCAGCAATTTTATTTTCCTGCTCTTTAATTTACTGCAATTTCCCCTTCTCCCTTTATATTCCAAGCAATTTAGTTTCTGTCAAATACAACCCACTCAACCAAAACTTGATTCACTTGACTAAATCAACCACTAAGTTAAAATTGCTCAATCCTTCAATCCCTGTGGGATCGACCTCACTCATGTGAGTTATTATTACTTGATGCGACCCGGTACACTTGCCGGTGAGTTTTGTGTTGGATCGTTTTCCACACATCAGGCCTCAATCTTATAAATGCATGAATACACAAAATAATGGACATAAAGAATCAAACAAATCAAAGATTACATTCATAGAAAGAGAATAATTGCACACAAGAAGGAAAAATAAGTGGTTATAAGATGTAACCACACCATTAGGCTCAAATCTCACAAGCTTGTGTTCTTAGCTCAAAACATGATCCACAATATATATAATTCAAGCAAGTTTAATGAGAAAGTTTTTCACTCAAATCAATTGGTGCCCTATAGATAGAAATCTTGAAAAATTTTATTGTTTTGACTAAGCATATGCAAAAATAAGAAAATGCAAGTAAAAATCCTAAAGACCTAAGATGAAATGCAAAAATGTTGGAATTAGAAATTTATCACCCAAAATCGCCGATCGGTCGGACGACCTCCCCACACTTAAAATTTTGCACCGTCCTCGGTGCACTCAAAGATGAGCAAGGGGGTACGGCGACTCTCCGGATTGCTACCTTCAGCTGGTAGATCAATCGATGCTGCGTGTTCTTTGTCTCGCTTCCATTTTTTCTTGTAGTGTATCGTATCATGAAGAACAAAGATATCACACCATAAGATGAGGAAACAAAAGCAAGGAAGCATAATTGTTGGATTGAGGTAAATCACTAGGATTGAGTGAGTGAATTAGTGTGACATTAATGACAAATAAGTGTGTGAATTCTAAATTAGGCGCCTTTTAGAACACACATTAGCATAAAAGTCATGTCACAAAAGAAGCATGTACATCACTTATCCTAGTGTGCTTGAGATGCTTTAAGTAAACTTGTAAGGTAAAACAAGCATTAAAGAAGCATGAAAGCATCCAAGCAAAAAACATATGAATGCATACAATCATGAAACAAAATGCATTAAGGTAGATGCACGATATCCATCAAGAAATTGCCTAATCAAAGAATAGGGTTCAAATCACATGGTGGCCAAATCATGCAATTCAAAAAGAGTTACAAGCTCGAAGGCAATTCTCATCACTTGGTATTTTTCAAAAGGTAAGCATGAAAAACTCAAAACCAAGTAGCAAAATATAACCTCAATCATAGAATCCAACAAAGATTATAAACATAATAATGTTAAGATAACATCCCTTTTTAATACTCAGCAGCAAGTAATGGTAAACAAGAATAACAATCCAACACTTACAATGAGAAAGAAAAAATGAAATGAAAATGAAACTAAAACTAAATAATTAACTAACCAACTAACTAATTAACTAACTAAAATAAATGGTTATCAATGGTGTTTGGAAGTGTTGGATGAGGAGTAGCAGGAGGGAAGAAGAAAGGAGAAGGAAAGAAATGGAAAGAGGAGAAGAAAAGAAGTGGATTGAAGGAAGGGCATCCACGCGTAAGCACGCATGGCGCGCGCACGTCGATGGCTTATTTCGAGAGTGGCGCGTACGCATCATGTGCGCGTACACGTGGGTGGGGTTGTGCCAAAGGCACAACGTTGGCGCGGTGTAGGCACAACTCTCGGCTCAATGTATGGAAGATGAAACTTCTCAATCCACGCATACGCACGCATGGCGTGCGCACGTGGATGGTCCAAAACGCTTGATGCACACGTACGCGCGCAGTGCGCGTGCGCGTGGATGGTGCTCTGTTTTTCAAAAAACTTTTTTGCTATATTTTTGCACCAATCCAAGCATTCCAAACCTCCAAACAGCTACCAAAACACCATAAAACCTTATTTAACATACTAAACTACCAATTAGACTCAACAAACTCAACACAACATGAAAGTAAACTAATTCTATTAGTATGTACAAAAGAGAAAAAAAATGAAAAGAATTTACCATGGTGGGGTGTCTCCCACCTAGCACTTTTGTTTATTGTCCTTAAGTTGGACTTATGGGGAGCTCCTCTCAAGGTGGCTTGTGCTTGAATTCATCTTGGAACTCCCACCAATGCTTGGTTCTCCATTGTGTCTGGTGCATGAAATTGCAATCACACTTTTGCAATCCGCACAACTAACCAGCAAGTGCACTGGGTCGTCCAAGTAATACCTTACGTGAGTAAGGGTCGATCCCACGGAGATTGTTGGTATGAAGCAAGCTATGGTTATCTTATTAATCTTAGTCAGGATTCTAATAAGGTTCTTTGAATTTAATTGTAAAAAGTGAAAGTGTTTGGAATAAGTAATTGTTACTCAATAATGGAGAATATGTTTGAGTTTTGGAGATGCTTTGTCTTCTGAATTCCTGTAACATAATGCTTTCTCACTTTCATAAATGCAAGGCTCCTTCCATGGCAAGCTGTATGTAGGGTGTCACCGTTGTCAATGGCTACCTCCCATCCTCTCAGTGAAAATGGTCCAAATGCTCTGTCATAGCACGGCTAATCATCTGTTGGTTCTCGATCATGTCGGAACAGGATCCATTGATCCTTTTGCGTCTGTCACTATGCCCAACACTCGCGAGTTTGAAGCTCGTCACAGTCATCCAATCCCAGAATCCTACTCGGAATGCCACAGACAAGGTTTAGACTTTCCGGATCCTCATAAATGCCGCCAACAATTCTAGCTTATACCACGAAGATTCTGACTAAGGAATCTAAGAGATACTCATTCAATCTAATGTAGAACGGAGGTGGTTGTCAGGCACACGTTCATGGATTGAGGAAGGTGATGAGTGTCACGGATCATCACCTTCTTCATAATGAAGTGCGAATGAACATCTTAGATAAGAACAAGCATGTTTGAATGGAAAACAGAAATAATTGCATTAATTCATCAAGACGCTGCAGAGCTCCTACCCCCAACAATGGAGTTTAGAGACTCATGCCATCAAAGAGTATAAAATTCAGATCTAAAAATGTCATGAGATACAAAATAAATCTCTAAAAGTTGTTTAAATATTAAACTAGTAACCTAGGTTTACAGAAAATGAGTAAACTAGGATGGATAGTGCAGAAATCCACTTCTGGGGCCCACTTGGTGTGTGCTGGGGCTGCGACTTAAGCTTCTCACGTGCCTGGGCTCTTTCTGGAGTTGAACGCCAGGTTGTAACCTGTTTCTGGCGTTGAACTCCAACTTGCAACCTGTTTCTGGCGCTGAACGCCAAACTGCAACATGGAACTGGCGTTGAACGCTAGTTTACGTCGTCTATCTTAATGCAAAGTATGAACTATTATATATTGCTGGAAAGCCCTGGATGTCTAATTTCCAAACCAGTTAAAAGCGCGCCAATTAGACTCTTGTAGCTCCAAAAAATCTATTCCGAGTGCAGGGAGGTCAGAATCCAACAACATCAGCAGTCCTTTTTCAGCCTAAATCAGATTTTTGCTCAGCTCCCTCAATTTTAGCCAGAAAATACCTGAAATTACAGAAAAATAGACAAACTCATAGTAGTCCAGAAATATGAATTTTGCCTAAAAACTAATAAAATTATACTAAAAATTAACTAAAACATACTAAAATCTACAAGAAATTACCCCCAAAAAGCTTATAAAATATCCGCTCATCATAACACCAAACTTAAACTGTTGCTTGTCCCCAAGCAACTAGATAAATAAAATAGGATAAAAAGAAATTAAGAAGCAATAATATCTCAGAGTTTTATGTGAAGCTCAGATTCTAATTAGATGAGCGGGGCTAGTAGGTTTTTGCTTCTGAACAGTTTTGGCATCTCACTTTATCCTTTGAAATTCAGAATGATTGGCATCCATAGGAATTCATAATTCAGATAGTATTATTGATTTTCCTAGTTTAGTATATTGATTCTTGAACACAGCTACTTTATGAGTCTTGGCCGTGGCCCAAAGCTCTTTGTTTTCCAGTATTACCACTGGATACATAAATGCCACAGACACATAACTGGGTGAACCTTTTCAGATTGTGACTTAGCTTTGCTAAAGTCCCCAATTAGAGGTGTCCAGAGTTCTTAAGCACACTCTTTTGCCTTGGATCACGACTTTAACCACTCAGTCTCAAGCCTTTCACTTGGACCTACATGCCACAAGCACATGGTTTGGGACAGCTTGATTTAGCCGCTTAGGCCTGGATTTATTTTCTTGGGCCCTCCTATCCATTGATGCTCAAAGCCTTGGATCCTTTTCACCCTTTCCTTTTGGTTTAAAGGGCTATTGGCTTTTTCTTTTTCTTTATCCAATGATTCCTTGTTTTTTTTTGAATGTTTTTTCTTGCTTCAAGAATCAATTTCATGATTTTTCAGATCATCAATAATATTTCTCTTGTTCATCATTCTTTCAAGAGCCAACAATTTTAACATTCATGAAATTCAATATAAAAAATATGCACTGTTCAAGCATTCATTCAGAAGACAAAAAGTATTGCCACCACATCTAAGTAATTAGAAAAAAAATTTATTAAGAACTCAAAAAAAATATTGCCTCTTTATTCGAAAAATCTACTATTTTATTCATGTTTGATGATGATGAGAAAAATAAATTATAGCTTGATTGGAAATAAAATCAAAATAGATATAATAATTACTACTACTCCTATATAACTTCTAAGGTAAATCTATAAGATAACTATCACAGAGTAAAGCTAAGATTAGGACTCAACAACCTTTATTTTGGGAAGTGGATGTTCCTCTAGTCTGTGGGGTGCTTGATCCTTCAAGAGATAATTTCTAACGCTTCAGTTCCTTCAAGTCACGCCTTTGCTCCTCTTGTTCCCCAAGCAGTTTGCAAAGCATGCTATTTTGATTATTCTATTCTTCCTTTATTTGGTCCATAGCTTCTTGTAACTTGGTAACCGATGCTTCAAGATGCTCCCAGTATTCAAATTGAGGAAATTCCGGGAGGAGTTCCTGTGCTCTCCTCTTGATGGGTTCATCCTACCCTTGTTGTTTTTCCATTGATGTTTTGGTGATTGGTCGCTCAACTGAGATATACTCAGTTATTCCCATCTTTACTCCAGCATCTTTACATAGCATAGATATTAAGCTAGGATAAGCCAATTTGGCATCTTTGGAGTTCTTGTTTGCAATTATGTAAAGTTCACATGAAACCAACTGATGAACTTCCACTTCTCTTCCTAACATAATGCAGTGGATCATCACTGCTCTTTTAACAGTGACCTCAGAGTGGTTGCTAGTGGGCAGTATAGAACGCCCAATGAAGTCCAGCCAGCCTCTGGCGACTGGTTTGAGATCTTCTCTTTTGAGTTGATTTGGGACGCCCTTGGTGCTGGTGGTCCACCTGGCTCCAGGGAGGCATATGTCCTCTAGAATCTTGTCCAGGCCTTTATTTGTTCTCATAATTCTCCTATTAAAGGAGTCTGGGTCATCTTTCAGCTGGGGTAGCTTAAAGATCTCCCTGATTTTATCAGGGTGGATGTGAACAATCTTTCCTCTAACCAAGGTCCGATAGTCATAGAGAGCAGTTCCAGATATTCTCTGCCTTTCTGTTTGCCATAGATTAGCGTAGAATTCATGAACCATGTTTCTTCCCACCTTTGTCTCAGGATTAGCTAGGATTTCCCAACTCCTGTTTCGAATTTGCTCTTGGATCTCCGGATATTCATCTTCTTTCAGATCGAATTTGACTTCTGGGATCACTGACCTTAGACCCATTATTTTGTAGTAATGGTCTGAATGTTCTTTGGTTAAGAACTTCCCTTGATTCCAAAGTGGTTTTGGAATACTCTCTTTCTTGCCTCTTGGAGTGGGTTGTTTTCCTTTAGGAGCCATGATCTTAGTGAATATGGTTTAGTGATCACGGATGAACACACCAAACTTAGAGGTTTGTTTGTCCTCAAGCAAAAGAAAGGAAAGAAGAGGGATAGAATGAGAGCTAGTATCGAATGGTGGATGAGAGGAGGGAGGCCGCATGTTGATTTAAAGGGAGGGGGTGGGTTTTCGAAAATTTTGAAGAAAGATAAGATAGAAGATATGATTTATAAAAGATAAATATGATAAGAAAAAGATATAATTTAAAATTAAAAAGTTGTGAATGATATTTGAAAAAGATAAATCTGAATTGTTATTTTGAAAAATATTTTAAAAGATAATTGAGTTTTTTATAAAAAATTTGAAAAGGAGTTGGATGGGATTTGAAAAGGATTTGTGTTTATGAATTAAGATATATTTGATATTTTTGAAAAAGGGATTTTAGAAATTAGGATTAAAAGTTTTGGAATTGAAGGATGAGAGTTTGTAACATGTTTATGCAAGAAATCATGAATTGGAATATAAAAATTTTGAAAAATGTGAATTAAAAATGAAATTATATCCTCCCCACAATCCTGGCGTTAAACGCCCAAACGCTGCATGTTTTGGGTGTTTAACGCCCAATTGCAGCTTCTCATAGGCGTTCAACGCCCAGCTGTTGCTTCTAGCTGCCGTTGAACGCCAGGAACTCCTTTGTCACTAGGCGTTTTTCTTAACTCCTAGGATGCTATAAATCTGGTGTTAAATGCCCAGAAGGTGCTTCTTTCTGGCAGTCAACACCCATAAGATGCTTCTTTCTGGCGTTTAACGCCCAGATGGCTATCCTTACTGGCATTAAACGCCCAGTAAGTGCTTCTTTTGGGCGTTCAGCGACCAAAATAGCTCTTACTGGCTTTTTTTTTCTGCACCAGTGAGCTTCTTTTTGCTGTCTTATCCTCTGAATCCTTCTATAACTCTATGAACTCGAGTAATTGCTATTTTATCTTGAAGATAATTGACATAAACCTGTAAAAATCAATTAATTAACAAATAAGCTTTGTAAATGGTTGGGTTGCCTCCCAGCAAGCGCTTCTTTATTGTCTTTAGCTGGACTATTACTGAACTTTAATCAAGTCTCAGTTTTGAGCATTCTTGCTCAAAATTGCTTTCAAGATAATGTTTAACTGTCTGTCCATTAATAATGAACCTTTTGTTAGAATCATTATCCTGAAGCTCCACATATCCATATGGTGACACACTTGTAATCACATATGGACCTCTCTACTGGGATTTCAATTTCCCAGGGAATAATCTGAGCTTAGAATTAAATAGCAGAACTTTCTGCCCTTGCTCAAAGACTCTAGATGACAGTTTCTTATCATGCCATCTTTTTGCTTTTTCTTTGTAAATTTTTGCATTTTCGAAAGCATTGAGTCTGAATTCCTCTAGCTCATTTAACTGGAGCAATCGTTTTTCTCCAGCTAACTTGGCATCAAAGTTTAGGAATCTGGTTGCCCAATAGGCCTTATGTTCTAGTTCCACTGGCAAGTAACAGGCTTTTCCATACACCAGCTGGTATGAAGAAGTTCCTATAGGT
The DNA here is from genome assembly GCF_003086295.3 of Arachis hypogaea. Taxonomy (NCBI): domain Eukaryota; kingdom Viridiplantae; phylum Streptophyta; class Magnoliopsida; order Fabales; family Fabaceae; genus Arachis; species Arachis hypogaea. The sequence goes on from NC_092036.1 coordinate 65,037,585, forward strand.
GTCTTGAATGCTGTTCTGTATACCCACAGAGCATCATCCAAGCTTTTTGCCCAATCCCTTCTACACAGTCCGTTCCAGGATTCTTTTAAGTTCTCTATTAGAGAATTCAACTTGCCCATTTGTCTGTGGATGATATGGAGTAGCTACCCTGTGGCTAACTCTATATCGAACCAAAGCAGAGTAAAGCTGTTTATTGCAGAAATGAGTGCCCCCATCACTGATTAGTACTCTAGGGATACCAAATCTGCTGAAGATCTGTTTCTAGAGGAATTTTAGCACTGTCTTAGTATCATTAGTGGGTGTTGCAATAGGTTCGACCCATTTGGATACATAATCTATTGCCACCAGAATATAAGTGTTTGAGTATGATGGTGGGAAAGGTCCCATTAAGTCAATACCCCATACATCAAACAACTCAATCTCCAAGATCCCTTGTTGATGCATGGCATAACTGTGAGGTAGATTGCCATATCTTTGGCAACTGTCACAATTAAGTACAAACACTCGGGAGTCTTTATAAAGAGTAGGCCAGTAGAAGCCACATTGGAGTACTCTTGTAGCTGTTCACTCACTTCCAAAATATCCTCCATACTGTGATCCATGGCAGTGCCAGAGGATCTTCTGTGCTTCTTCTTTAGGCACACATCTACGGATTACTCCGTCTGCACATCTCTTAAAGATATGTGGTTCATCCCAAAGATAGTACTTTGCATCTGTGATCAATTTCTTTGTTTGCTGCCTACTGTACTCTTTGGGTATGAATCTCACTGCCTTGTAGTTTACAATGTCTGCAAACCATAGCACTTCCTGGATGGCAAAGAGGTGCTCATCCGGAAAGTTTTCAGAGATTTCAGTAAGAGGGAGGGACGCCCCTTCTACTGGTTCTATTCGGGACAGAGATCTGCTACTTGGTTCTCTGTCCCTTTTCTGTCTCTTATTTCTATATCAAACTCCTGCAGAAGCAACACCCATCTAATGAGTCTGGGTTTTGAATCCTGCTTTGTGAGTAGATATTTAAGAGCAGCATGGTCAATGTACACAATCACTTTTGATCCTACTAAATAAGATCTGAACTTGTCAATGGCGTAAACTACTGCAAGTAACTCTTTTTCTGTGGTTGTGTAGTTCTTCTGTGCATCATTTAAAACATGACTAGCATAGTAAATGACATACAGAAGCTTGCCATGCCTTTGTCCTAACACTACACCAATGGCATGGTCAATGCATCATACATTAGTTCAAATGGTAATGTCCAGTTTGGTGCAGAGATGACTGGTCCTGTGACCAGCTTAGCTTTCAGAGTCTCAAACGCCTGCAGACACTCTTTATCAAAGATAAATGGCGTGTCAGCAGCTAGCAGATTACTTTGAGGTTTGGTGATTTTTGAAAAATATTTTATAAACCTCCTATAGAATCCTTCATGCCCCAGAAAGCTTCTGATTGCCTTAACATTGGCAGGTGGTGGTAATTTTTCAATTACCTCCACCTTAGCTTGATCCACATCTATTCCCTTGTTCTAAATTTTGTGCCCAAGGACAATTCCTTCAGTCACCATAAAGTGACATTTCTCCTAGTTTAAAACCAAATTAGTCTCTTGGCATCTCTTTAGAACAAGTGCTAAATGGTCAAGACAAGAGCTGAATGAGTCTCCAAACACTGAAAAGTCATCCATGAAGACTTCCAGAAATTTTTCCACCATATCAGAGAAAATAGAGAGCATGCATCTTTGAAAGGTTGCAGGTGCATTGCACGGACCAAATGGCATCCTTCTGTATGCAAATACTCCAGATGGGCATGTGAATGCTGTTTTCTCTTGATCCTGGCAATCTACTGCAATTTGATTATAACTTGAATATCCATCCAGGAAAATGAATGGTAAAGGAAAATGATCCTTTCTGGTAGCTGTATTGAGCCTTCTATAATCAATACACATACGCCACCCTGTAACTATTCTTGTAGGAATCAGTTCATTATTTTCATTATGAACCACTGTCATGCCACTCTTCTTAGGGACGACTTGGACAGGGCTTACCCAGGGGCTATCAGAAATAGGATAAATAATCCCAGCCTCTAGTAATTTAGTGACCTCCTTCTGCACCACCTCCTTCATGGCTGGATTCAGCCGCCTTTGTGGTTGAACCACTGGCTTAGCGTCACCCTCCAATAGGATTTTGTGCATGCATCTGGCTGGGCTAATGCCCTTAAGATCACTGATGGACCACCCAAGAGCTGTCTTGTGTGTCCTTAGCACTTTAATTAGTGCTTCCTTTTCCTGTGGCTCTAAGATAGAGCTTATGATTACAGGAAAGGTATCATCTTCTCCCAGAAATGCATATTTCAGGGATGGTGGTAATGGTTTGAGCTCAGGTTTGGGAGGTTTCTCCTCTTCCTGAGGGATTTTCAGAGGTTCTATTATTCTTTCTGGTTCCTCCAGATCAGGCTGAACATCTTTAAAGATATCCTCTAGCTCTGATTCGAGACTCTCAGTCATATTGACCTCTTTTACCAGAGAGTCAATAATATCAATGCTCATGCAGTCATTTTGGGTGTCTGGATGCTGCATAGCTTTGACAACATTTAACTTAAACTCATCCTCATTGACTCTCAGTGTTACTTCCCCTTTTTGGACGTCAATGAGGGTTTGTCCAGTTGCTAGGAAAGGTCTTCCTCGAATGAGAGTTGCACTCTTATGCTCCTCTATTTCCAGCACCACAAAGTCAGTGGGAAAGGGGCAAATGGCCCAACCTTGATAATCATGTCTTCAATCACGCCTGATGGATGTTTAATGGAACCATCAGCAAGTTAGAGACATATCCGGGTTGGTTTGACTTCATCAGTCAATCCAAGCTTTTTGATAGTAGATGCAGGTATTAGGTTGATACTTGCCCCAAGATCACATAGAGCTTGCTTGGTACAAGTACCTTCTAATGTGTATGGTATCATAAAGCTTCCGGGATCTTTAAGCTTCTCAGGTAAGCTTTTCAGAATGACTGCACTGCATTCTTCAGTGAGGTAAACTTTCTCAGTCTCCCTCTAATCCTTCTTATGACTTAAGATCTCATTCATGAACTTAGCATAAGAGGGTATTTGCTAAAGTGCCTCTGCAAACAGAATCTTTATTTCAAGAATACTGAGGTAGTATGCAAAGCGGGCAAATTGCTTATCCTGTTCCGCTTGGCGGAGTTTCTGAGGATAAGGCATTTTGGCTTTGTATTCCTCAACCTTAGTTGCTGTAGGTTTATTGCCTACAGATGTGGGTTGAGAAGCCTTTTTAGAGGGATTGCTATCAGCACTTGTATGTGTCTGATCTCCCACTGGCGTTTGAATGCCAGGGGTGGAAGCTGGAGTGGCATTAGACGCCAACTCCTTACCTGTTTCTGGCGTCTGAAAGCCAGAACTGTGCTTCATTTGGGCGTTCAATGCTAGTACCTTGCTTGTTTCTGGCGTTGAACGCCAGGACTGAGCATGGGTTGGGCGTTCAACGCCAGCTTCCCACCCATTTTCTGGCGTTTGAGTGCTAGAATTATTTCTCTCTGGACTCTTACTGTCCTCAGATGGATTATGGGTAGTTTGCTCATTTCTTGGCTTCCTGCTACCTTGAAGTGAGGTATTTAATATTTTCCCACTTCTTAATTGAACTGCTTGGCACTCTTCTGTTATTTATTTTGATAACTGCTGTTCTGTTTGCTTCAACTGTACTTCCATATTCATATTAGCCATTCTTGTTTCTTGTAGTATCTCCATAAATTTGGCTAGCTGTTTTGTTAGAAAATCTAGTTGCTGATTGAATTCAGTAACTTGTTCTGTAGGACTGAGTTCAGCAGTTACTATTTTAGCCTCTTCATTGATGGAAGGTTCACTTCTTAGGCACAGATGCTAATTTCTGGCAACTGTATCAATAAGCTCTTGAGCTTCTTCTATTGTCTTTCTCATATGTATAGACCCACCAGCTGAGTGGTCTAGAAAAGTCTGAGCTCTCTTTGTAAGCCCATAATAGAAGATGTCTAACTGCACCCACTCTGAAAATATTTCAGAGGGGCCGTGACCAGCTTATCCCAAAAGTCTAGGCTATCTTTAGGTTGAGAGTCCAACCATGCTCTAGCTCTGTCTCTTACAGCAAAAGGGAAAAGCATGAGCCTATATACTTCAGGATCTACTCCATTAGTCTTAACAGTCTCACAGATCTGCAAGAACTCAGTTAAGAACTGGTAGGGATCTTCTGATAGAAGTCCATGAAACTTGCAGTTTTGTTGCATTAGAGCAACTAATTGAGATTTCAGCTCAAAATTGTTTGCTCCAATAGCAGGAATTGAGATGCTTCTTCCATCAAACTTGGACGTAGGTGCAGTATAATCACCAAGCAACCTTCTTGTATTATTGTTGTTGGGTTCGGCTGCCATCTCCTTTTCTTATTCGAAAATTTCAGCAAGGTTATCTCTGGATTGTTGTAATTTAGCTTCTCTTAGTTTCCTCTTCAGAGTCCTTTCAAGTTCTGGATAAGCTTCAACAAGAATGCCTTTTTCCTTGTTCCTGCTCATATGAAAGAGAAGAGAACAGAAAAAGAAGAGGAATCCTCTATGTCACAGTAAAGAGGTTCCTTATTGTTAGTAGAAGAAGAAAGGGAATAAGAGTGAAGAAGAATGAATAATCCAAACACAAGGATGAGGATAGGGGCAGTGACTTGAGATGAAGAGAAGTGTTAGTAAATGAATGAATAAATAGAATAAGATGAGAGACAGAAGTTTTCGAAAATAATTTTGAAAAGGAGTTAATGATTTTCGAAAATTAAGATAAGAAATAAAATTAAAATTAAAATTTAAAATAATTAATTAATTAAAAATAGAATTTTTGAAAAAGAGGGAGGTATTTTCGAAAATTAGAGAGGGAAGAGTAGTTAGGTGGTTTTGAAAAAGATAAGAAACAAACAAAAAGTCAAATAGTTAGTTGAAAAAGATTTGAAAATTAATTTTGAAAAGATAAGAAGATAAGAAGTTAGAAAAGATATTTTAAAATCAAATTTTTGAAAAAGATAAAATTTTGAAAAAGATATGATATAAAAGATAAGATAAAAAGATATGATTAAAATTAAAATTGATTACTTTACTAACAAGAAACTAAAAGATAAGATTTTAGAATTTAAAGATTGAACATTTCTTAACAAGAAAGTAACAAACTTCAAATTTTTGAATCAATCATATTAGTTGTTAGCATAATTTTCGAAAATAAAGATAAAACTAAGAAAAAGATTTTTGAAAAATATTTTAAAGGATTTTCGTAAATTAATAAGAAAAATGAAAAAGATTTAATTTTTGAAAAAGTTTTGAAAAGATAAGATTTTTAAAATTTGAAAATTTGACTTGACTTACAAGAAATAACTAATTTTTTAAAAAATTTTGACTAAGTCAACTCAAATTTTCGAAATTTTGAGAGAAATAAGAAAAAGATATTTTTTTATTAAAAATTTCTAATGATGAGAGAGAAAAACAACAAAAATGACTCACAACATGAAAATTATGAATCAAAACACATGATGCATGCAAGAACACTATGAATGTCAAGATGAACACCAAGAACACTTTGAAGATCATGATGAACATCAAGAACATATTTTTGAAAAATTTTTTATGCAAAGAAAACATGCAAGACACCAAACTTAGAAATCTTTAATGTTTAGACACTATGAATGCAAAAATTTTTCAAAAAAATGCAAGAACAATATGAATATGCAATTGACACCAAACTTAAAACATGACATAAGACTCAAACAAGAAACACAAAAAAAAAATTTTTGATTTTATGTTTTTTTTTGTATTTTATTTTATATTTTTCGAAAAAACATATAGGAAAAGGAAAATAATGAATACAAAGTCCTCAATCAAAATCCTATGAATTAGACATGGCTTAATAGCAAGCTAAAACATGTTATATGAAACTCTAGAATTCATTCTTGAAAACTCTGAAAATTTTCGAAAATAAAACAAAAAAGAAAATTACCTAATCTGAGCAACAAGATGAACCGTCAGTTGTCCAAACTCGAACAATCCCCGGCAACGGCGCCAAAAACTTAGTGGACAAAATTGTGATTCATATTTAAATTGTTGTTCGACATTGATTCCCAGGTAATGGCCCCAAAAACTTGGTGCTCAATACCATGGTCTAAACAAAATTTCACAACTTCGCTCAACTAACCAGTAAGTGTACTGGGTCGTCCAAGTAATAAACCTTACGTGAGTAAGGGTCGATCCCACAGAGATTGTTGGTATGAAGCAAGCTATTGTCATCTTGTAAATCTCAGTCAAGCGGATAATAAATGGTTATGGCGTTTTCGAATAATAATAATAAATAAACTAAAAGTAAAGATAGAAATACTTATATAGATCATCGATGGGAATTTCAGATAGGCGTATGAAGATGCTGTGCTCCTTCTGAATCTCTGCTTTCCTACTGCCTTCATCCAATCCTTCTTACTCCTTTCCATGGCAAGCTGTATGTAGGGCATCACCGTTGTCAATGGCTACATCCCATCCTCTCAGTGAAAAAGGTCCAAATGCTCTGTCACGGCATGGCTAATCATCTGTCGGTTCTCGATCATGTTGGAATAGAATCCCTTGATTCTTTTGCATTTGTCATCATGCCCAACAATCATGAGTTTGAAACTCGTCACAGTCATTCAATCCCAGAATCCTACTCGGAATACCACAGACAAGGTTTAGACTTTCCGGATTCTCATGAATGCCGCCATCAATTCTAGCTTATACCACGAATACTCTGATCTCACGGAATGGAAGGCTCGGTTGTCAGGCAAGGGGCAACCATGCGTCGTGCATCGAGAATCCAAGAGATATGCACTCTAGCTCTCGCTTGTAGAATGGAAGTGGTTGTTAGGCACGCGTTCATAAGGATAGATTATGATGAGTGTCACGGATCATCACATCCATCAGGTTGAAGTACGAATGGTATCTTAGAACAAGAATAAATCAAATTGAATAGAAAATAGTAGTAATTGCATTAAAACCTGAGGTACAGCAGAGCTCCACACCCTTAATCTATGGTGTGTAGAAACTCCACCGTTGAAAATACATAAGTGATGAAGGTTTAGGCATGGCCGAATGGCCAGCCCCCCAAAATGTGATCAATAGTCTCCAAAGATGAATAATGGAATAAAAACGAGACCAAAGATGTAACGTGGTCAAAAGACACTGAATACAATAGTAAAATGTCCTATTTATACTAGACTAACTACTAGGGTTTACGGAAGTAAGTAATTGATGCAGAACTCCACTTCCGGGGCTCACTTGGTGTGTGCTTGGGCTGAGTTTGAGATTTACATGTGCAGAGGCTTCTTTTGGAGTTGAACGCCAAGTTGTAACGTGTTTTTGGCATTCAACTCTGGTTTGTGACGTGTTTCTGGCGTTTGACTCCAGAATGTAACATGGAACTGGCGTTGAGCGCCAGTTTACGTCATCTAATCTCGAATAAAGTATGAACTATTATATATTTCTGGAAAGATCTGGATGTCTGCTTTCCAACGCCATTGAGAGCATGCCATTTGGAGTTTTGTAGCTCCAGAAAATCTATTTCGCGTGTAGGGAGGTCAGAATCCAACAGCATCAGCAGTCCTTTGTCAGCCTTTTCTCAGAGTTTTGCTCAGGTCCCTCAATTTCAGCCAGAAAATACCTGAAATCACAGAAAAACACACAAACTCATAGTAAAGTCCAGAAATGTGAATTTAGCATAAAAACTAATGAAAACATCCCTAAAGGTAGTTAGATTATACTAAAAACTATCTAAAAACAATGCCAAAAAGCATATAAATTATCCGCTCATCACAACACCAAACTTAAATTGTTGCTTGTCCCCAAGCAACTGAAAATCAATTAGGATAAAAAGAAGTGAATATACTATAAATTCCATAATATCAATGAATATTAGTCCTAATTAGATGAGCGGGACTTGTAGCTTTTTGTCTCTGAACAGTTTTGGCATCTCACTTTTTCCTTTTAAGTTTAGAATGATTGGCATCTATAGGAACTTAGAATTTCAGATAGTGTTATTGATTCTCCTAGTTAAGTATGTTGATTCTTGAACACAGCTACTTTTATGAGTCTTGGCCGTGGCCCTAAGCACTTTGTTTTCTAGTATTACCACCAGATACATAAATGCCACAGACACATAGCTGGGTGAACCTTTTCAGATTGTGACTCAGCTTTGCTAAAGTCCCCAGTTAGAGGTGTCCAGAGCTCTTAAGCACACTCTTTTTGCTTTAGATCACGACTTTAACCACTCAGTCTCAAGCTTTTCACTTGGACTTGCATGCCACAAGCACATGGTTAGGGACAGCTTGATTTAGCCGCTTAGGCCTGGATTTTATTTCCTTGGGCCCTCCTATCCATTGATGCTCAAAGCCTTGGATCCTTTTTACCCTTGCCTTTTGGTTTTAAGGGCTATTGGCTTTTTCTGCTTGCTTTTCTTCTTTTTTTAAAATTTTTTTCTCGCAAGCTTTTTGCTTTTTCACTGCTTTTTCTTGCTTCAAGAATCAATTTTCATGATTTTTCAAATTGTCAATAGCATTCTCTTTGTTCATCATTCTTTCAAGAGCCAACAATTTAACATTCATAAACAACAAGATTAAAATTATGCACTGTTCAATCATTCATTCAGAAAACAAAAAGTATTGTCACCACATCAATATAATTAAACTAAATTCAAGGATAATTTCGAAATTCATGTACTTCTTTTTCTTTTGAATTAGAAATATTTTTCATTTAGGAGAGGTGAAGGATTTATGGAATTATTCATAGCCTTAGGACATAGTTACTACATACAAATGGTCATGAAGTAGAGACACAAAACATAAATACACATATAGCATAAAAAATCGAAAAACAGAAAAAAAATGAGAACAAGGAATGAGTTCACCTTAGTGATGGTGGCGCTTTCTTCTTAAAGAACCAATGATGTCCTTGAGTTCTTCTATGTCTCTTCCTTGCCTTTGTTGCTCCTCCCTTATTGCTCTTTGATCTTCTCTAATTTCATGGAGAATGATGGAGTGCTCTTGATGTTTCACCCTTAATTGATCCATATTATAACTCAAATCTTCTAGAGAAGTGTTGAGTTGTTCCCAATAGTTGTTGGGAGGAAAGTGCATCCCTTGAGGCATCTCCGGGATTTCTTGGTGATGAGCTTCCTCATGCGTCTCTTGGGTTCCATGAGTGGGCTCTCTTATTTGCTCCATCCTCTTCTTAGTGATGGGCTTATCCTCCTTAATGGGGATGTCTCCTTCTATGATGACTCCAATTGAGTAACATAGATGGCAAATAAGATGAGGAAAAGCTAGCCTTGCCAAGGTAGAGGGATTTTTGGCTATTTTATAGAATTCAAGGGAGATGACTTCATGAACTTCTACTTCCTCTCCATTCATGATGCTATGAATCATGATGGCCCGATCCACAGTAACTTCAGATCGGTTGCTAGTGGGGATGATGGAGCGTTGGATGAACTCCAACCATCCTCTAGCCTCAGGCTTGAGGTCCAGTCTTCTTAATTGAACTGGCTTGCCTTTGGAGTCTCTTTTCTATTGAACTCCTTCAACACATATGTCCATAAGGACTTGGTCCAATCTTTAATCAAAGTTGACCCTTCTCGTGTAGGGGTGTGCATCTCCTTGCATCATGGGCAAGTTGAATGCCAACCTCACATTTTCCGGACTAAAAACTAAGTATTTCCCCTGAACCATTGTAAGATAGTTCTTTGGATTCGAGTTCATACTTTGATCATGGTTCCTAGTGATCCATGCATTGGCATAGAACTCTTGAACCATTAAGATTCCAACTTGTTGAATAGGGTTGGTCAGAACTTCCCAACTTCTTCTTTGGATCTCATGTCGGATCTCCGGAAACTCATTTTTCTTGAGCTTGAAAGGGACCTCAGGGATCACCTTCTTCTTGGCCACAACATCATAGAAGTGGTCTTGATGGGCTTTGGAGATGAATCTCTCCATCTCCCATGACTCGGAAGGTGGAAGCTTTTGTCTTCCCTTTCCCTTTTCTAGAGGTTTCTCCGGTCTTAGGTGCCATAGGTGGTTATGAAAAAACAAAAAGCTATGCTTTTACCGCACCAAACTTAGAATATTGCTCGCCCTCGAGCAAGAGAAGAAAGAATAGATAAAGAAGAAGAAGATATGGAGGAGAGGGAGAGAAGGTTGTATTTCGGCCAATGAGGAGAAGAGAGGGTTGTGTTGTGTGAAAATGAAGAAGAATGGAGGTGTATTTATAGTGGAGGGAGAGGAGTTAAGTTTCGGCCATATTGGGTGGGTTGGGTGGGTAAAGGGATTTTAAATTTTTGAAGGTAGGTGGGGTTTATAGGGAAGAGTGGAAGGATGTGAGTCGTGAAGGGGGGTAATTGGAAAGAGAGATTGAGGTGATTGGTGAAGGGTTTTTGGGGAAGAGAGTTTGAATGTGAAAAAGAGGAGAGAAGGTGAGTTGAGGTAGGTGGGGATCCTGTGGGGTCCACAGATCCTGAGGGGTCAAGGATTTACATCCCTGCACCAATTAGGCATGTAAAACGCCATTGCATACAATTCTGGCGTTTAAACGCCGAAGTGATGCTTATGTTGGGCGTTCAATGCCCAATTGCAGCATGTTTCTGGCGTTGAACGCCAGTTCCATGCCTGTTTCTGGTGTTCAGTGCCAGCTCTCCTCAGGGTATATTCCTGGCGTTCAAACGCCAGGATGCTGCTTGTTTCTGGCGTTCAACGCCAGATCCATGCTCTGTTCTGGCGTTGAACGCCAGCCAGATGCTCCTTACTGGCATTTGAACGCCAATAAGTCCTTCCTCCGGGGTATGATTTTTCTTCTGTTGTTTTTGATTTTGTTTTTAATTTTAATATTTATTTTGTGACTCCACATGATCATGAACATAACAAAACATAAAAGAATAATAAAAGAAAAATAAAATTAGATAAATAAAAATTAGGTTGCCTGCCAATAAGCACTTTTTTAATGTCAATAGCTTGACAGTGGGCTCTCATGGAGCCTCACAGGTGATCAACTCAATGTTGTAGACTCCTAACACCAAACTTAGAGTTTGGATGTGGGGATTCAACACCAAACTTAGAATTTGGTTGTGGCCTCCCAACACCAAACTTAGAGTTTGATTGTGGGGGCTCAGTTTGACCCTGTACTAAGAGAAGCTTTTCATGCTTCCTCTCCATTGTTACAGAAGAAACCCTTGGGTCTTAAACACAAGGTAGTCCCCATTCAATTGAAGGACTAATTTTCCTCTGTTAACATCTATCACAGCTCCTGCTGTGGCTAGGAAATGTCTTCCAAGGATGATGCATTCATCCTCCTCCTTCCTAGTGTCTAAGATTATGAAATCAACAGGGATGTAAAGGCCTTCAACTTTTACCAACACGTCCTCTACCAATCCATAAGCTTGTCTTACTGACTTGTCTACCATTTGCAATGAAAATATGGCAGGATGTACCTCAATGATCCCCAGCTTCTCCATTACAGAGTGTGGCATAAGATTTATGCCTGACCCTAGGTCACACAGAGCTCTTTCAAAGGTCATGGTGCCTATGGTGCAGGGTATTATGAATTTACCATGATCTTATTTCTTTTGAGGTAATGTTTGCTGAACCCATGTATCTAGTTTACTAATGAGCAAGGGAGGTTCACCGTCCCAAGTCTCATTACCAAACAACTTGGCATTTAGCTTCATGATGGCTCCTAGATATTGAGCAACTTGCTCTCCAGTTACATCTTCATCTTCTTCAGAGGAAGAATAGTTCTCAGAGCTCATGAATGGCAGAATGAGGTTTAATAGAATCTCTATGGTCTCTATATGAGCCTCAGATTCCTTTGGGTCCTCAATAGGGAACTCCTTCTTGCTTGAGAGACGTCCCATGAGGTCTTCCTCATTGGGATTCACATCCTCACCTTCCTCCCTAGGTTCGGCCATTTTGATTATGTCAATGGCCTTGCACTCTCTTTTTGGATTCTCTTCAGTATTGCTTGGGAGAGTACTAGGGGGAGTTTCAGTTACTTTCTTACTCAGCTGGCCCACTTGTGCCTCCAAATTTCTGATGGAGGATCTTGTCTCACTCATGAATCTTAAAGTGGCCGTAGACAGATCAAAGACTAAATTTGCTAAGTTAGAGGTACTCTGCTCAGAATTCTCTGTCTGTTGCTGAGAAGATGATGGATAAGGCTTGATATTGATGAGCCTATTTCTTCCACCATTATTAAAGCCTTGTTGAGGATTTTGTTGATCCTTCCATGAGAAATTTGGATGATTTCTCCATGGTGAATTATAGGTATTTCCATAAGGTTCACCCATATAATTTACCTCTGCTATTGCAAGGTTCTCAGGATCATAAGCTTCTTCTTCAGAAGATACCTCTTTAGTACTATTGGATGCATTTTGCCATCCATTCAGATTTTGAGAAATCATGTTGACTTGATGAGTTAACATTTTGTTCTGAGCCAATATGACATTCAGTTCAGAGCATGAATTTCAAGAACTCCCTTCCTTTGAGGCGTCCCATTATTCACAGAATTCCTCTCAGAAGTGTACATGAACTGGTTATTTGCAACCATGTTAATAAGTTCTTGAGCCTCTGCAGGCGTTTTCTTTAGGTGAATGGATCCACCTGCAGAATGGTCCAGTGACATCTTAGTGAACTCAGATAGACCACAATAGAATATATCTATCATGGTCCATTCTGAAAACATGTTAGAAGGATTCATAGAGGGATTCACCATCTTTTTGTTTGAAGGTCTGAACATCCACTCTAAGCTTACTCAGCTTTTGAGGAGGAAAGAACTTAGCCAAGAAGGCCGTGACCAACCTATCCCAGGAGTCCAGGCTATCTTTAGGTTGAGAGTCCAACCATGCTCTAGCTCTGTCTCTTACAACAAAAGGGAAAAGCATGAGCCTGTAGACTTCAGGATCTACTCCATTAGTCTTAACAGTCTCACAGATCTGCAAGAACTCAGTTAAGAACTGGTAGGGATCTTCTGATGGAAGTCCATGAAACTTGCAGTTCTGTTGCATTAGAGCAACTAATTGAGGTTTCAGCTCAAAATTGTTTGCTCCAATGGCAGAAATTGAGATGCTTCCTCCATCAAAATTGGACGTAGGTGCAGTATAATCACCAAGCATCCTTCTTGTATTATTGTTGTTGGGTTCGGCTGCCATCTCCTTTTCTTGTTTGAAAATTTCAGCAGGTTATCTCTAGATTGTTGTAATTTAGCTTCTCTTAGTTTTCTCTTCAGAGTCCTTTCAGATTCTGGATCAGCTTCAACAAGAATGCATTTTTTCTTGTTCCTGCTCATATGAAAGAGAAGAGAACAGAGAAAGAAGAGGAATCCTCTATGTCACAGTAAAGAGGTTCCTTATTGTTAGTAGAAGAAGAAAGGGAATAAGAGTGAAGAAGAATGAATAATCCAAACACAAGGGTGAGGATAGGGGCAGTGATTTGAGATGAAGAGAAGTGTTAGTAAATGAATGAATAAATAGAATAAGATGAGAGACAGATGTTTTCGAAAATAATTTTGAAAAGGAGTTAATGATTTTCGAAAATTAAGATAAGAAATAAATTTAAATTTAAATTTAAAACAATTAATTAATTAAAAAGAGAATTTTTGAAAAAGAGGGAGGTATTTTCGAAAATTAGAGAGGGAAGAGTAGTTAGGTGGTCTTAAAAAAGATAAGAAACAAACAAAAAGTCAAATAGTTAGTTGAAAAAGATTTGAAAATTAATTTTGAAAAGATAAGAAGATAAGAAGTTAGAAAAGATATTTTAAAATCAAATTTTTGAAAAAGATAAAATTTTGAAAAAGATATGATATAAAAGATAAGATAAAAAAATATTATTAAAATTAAAATTGATTACTTTACTAACAAGAAACTAAAAGATAAGATTTTAGAATTTAAAGATTGAACCTTTCTTAACAAGAAAGTAATAAACTTCAAATTTTTGAATCAATCATATTAGTTGTTAGCATAATTTTCGAAAATAAAGATAAAACTAAGAAAAAGATTTTTGAAAAATATTTTAAAGGATTTTTGTAAATTAATAAGAAAAATGAAAAAGATTTAATTTTTGAAAAAGTTTTGAAAAGATAAGATTTTTAAAATTTGAAAATTTGACTTGACTTACAAGAAATAACTAATTTTTTAAAAAATTTTGACTAAGTCAACTCAAATTTTCGAAATTTTGAGAGAAATAAGGAAAAGATATTTTTTATTTAAAAATTTCTAATGATGAGAGAAAAAAACAACAAAAATTACTCAACATGAAAATTATGAATCAAAATACATGATGCATGCAAGAACACTATGAATGTCAAGATGAACACCAAGAACACTTTGAAGATCATGATGAACATCAAGAACATATTTTTGAAAAAATTTTTATGCAAAGAAAATATGCAAGACACCAAATTTAGAAATCCTTAAAGTTTAGACACTATGAATGCAAAAATTTTTCGAAAAATGCAAGAACAATATGAATATGCAATTGACACCAAACTTAAAACATGACACAAGACTCAAACAAGAAATACAAAATTTTTTTTTTGATTTTATGATTTTATTATTTTTTTGTATTTTATTTTATATTTTTTGAAAAAACATATAGGAAAAGGAAAATAATGAATCCAAAGTCCTCAATCAAAATCCTATGAATTAGACATGGCTTAATAGCCAGCCAAGTTAAAACATGTTATATGAAACTCTAGAATTCATTCTTGAAAACTCTGAAAATTTTCAAAAATTGGTGACAAATTTTTTTGAAATATTTTTGAAAAATTTTTGAAAATAAAACAAAAAAGAAAATTATCTAATCTGAGCAACAAGATGAACCGTCAGTTGTCCAAACTCAAACAATCCCCGGCAATGGCGCCAAAAACTTGGTGGACGAAATTGTGATTCATACTTAAATTGTTGTTCGAAATTGATTCCCAGGTAATGGCCCCAAAAACTTGGTGCTCAATACCATGGTCTAAACATAATTTCACAACTTCGCTCAACTAACCAGCAAGTGTACTGGGTCGTCCAAGTAATAAACCTTACGTGAGTAAGGGTCGATCCCACAGAGATTGTTGGTATGAAGCAAGCTATGGTCATCTTGTAAATCTCAGTCAGGCGAATAATAAATGGTTATGGAGTTTTCGAATAATAATAATAAATAAACTGAAAGTAAAGAAAGAAATACTTATGTAGATCATCGATGGGAATTTCAGATAGGCGTATGAAGATACTGTGCTCCTTCTGAATCTCTGCTTTCCTACTGCCTTCATCCAATCCTTCTTACTCCTTTCCATGGCAAGCTGTATGTAGGGCATCACCGTTGTCAATGGCCACATCCCATCCTCTCAGTGAAAAAGGTCCAAATGCTCTGTCACGGCACGGCTAATCATCTGTCGGTTCTCGATCATGTTGGAATAGGATCCCTTGATTCTTTTGCGTTTGTCGTCACGCCCAACAATCGTGAGTTTGAAGCTCGTCACAGTTATTCAATCCCAGAATCCTACTCGGAATACCACAGACAAGGTTTAGACTTTCCAGATTCTCATGAATGCCACCATCAATTATAGCTTATATCACGAAGACTCTGATCTCACATAATGGAAGGCTTGGTTGTCAGGCGAGGGGCAGCCATGCATCGTGCATCAGGAATCCAAGAGATACGCACTCTAGCTCTCGCTTATAGAACGGAAGTGGTTTTCAGGCACGCATTCATAAGGATAGATTACGATGAGTGTCTGGTGCACGAAATCACAATCACACTTTTGCAAATAGAATGACGCGTTCAATGGCTACCTCCCATCCTCTCAGTGAAAATGTTCAACGCACGCTGTCACCGCACGGCTAATCATCTGTCAGTTCTCGATCATGTCGGAATAGAATTCAGTGATTCTTTTGTGTCTGTCACTAACACCCAACACTCGTGAGTTTGAAGCTTGTCACAGTCATTCAATCCTCGAATCCTACTTGGAATACCACAGACAAGGTTTAAACTTTCCGGACTCTCAAGAATGGCCGCCAATGGGTTCTAGCTTATACCACGAAGATTCTGCTTAAGGAATCCAAGAGATACACACTCAAACGAAGGTAGAACGGAGGTGGTTGTCAGACACACGTTCATAGGTGAGAATGGTGATGAGTGTCACGGATCATCACATTCATCAGGTTGAGAACAAGTGGTATCTTAGAATAGAAGCAAGCGTGATTGAATGAAAAATAGTAGTAATTGCATTAATCCATCAAGACACAGCAGAGCTCCTCACCCCCAACCATGGGGTTTAGAGACTCATGCCGTAGAAGATACAATATGAAACGTGTAATGTGTCATGAGATGAAGATACAATAGCAAAAAGTCCTATTTATAGTGAACTAGTGACCTAGGGTTTACAAGAATGAGTAAATGACGTAAAAATCCACTTCCGGGGTACACTTGGTGTGTGCTTGGGCTGAGCATTGATGCTTTCATGTGTAGAGACTTTTTATGGAGTTAAACGCCAGCTTTTGTGCCAGTTTGGGCGTTTAACTCCAACTTTTGTGCCAGTTCCGGCGTTAAACGCCGAGAATTCTGAAGCTGATTTGGAACGTCAGTTTGGGCCATCAATTCTTGGGCAAAGTATGGACTATTATATATTACTGAAAAGCCCAGAATGTCTACTTTCCAACGCAATTTAGAGCGCGCCAATTGGGCTTCTGTAGCTCCAGAAAATTCACTTCGAGTACAGGGAGGTCAGAATCCAACAGCATCTGCAGTCCTTTTTCAGCCTCTGAATCAGATTTTTGCTCAGGTCCCTCAATTTCAGCCAGAAAATACCTGAAATCACAGAAAAATACACAAACTCATAGTAAAGTCTAGAAAAGTGAATTTTAATTAAAAACTAAAAAAATATAATAAAAACTAACTAAAATGTACTAAAAACATACTAAAAATAGTGCCAAAAAGCGTATAAATTATCCGCTCATCACAACACCAAACTTAAATTGTTGCTTGTCCCCAAGCAACTGAAAATCAAATAGGATAAAAAGAATAGAACATACTATAGACTCCAAAATATCAATGAAACTTAGCTCCAATTAGATGAGCGGGACTAGTAGCTTTTTGCCTCTGAATAGTTTTGGCATCTCACTTTATCCTTTGAAGTTTAGAATGATTAGCATCTATAGGAACTCAGAATTCAAATAGTGTTATTGATTCTCCTAGTTATGTATGTTGATTCTTGAACACAGCTACTTTATGAGTATTGGCCGTGGCCCAAAGCACTCTATTTTCCAGTATTATCACCGGATACATACATGCCAAAGACACATAACTGGGTGAACCTTTTCAGATTGTGACTCTGCTTTGCTAGAGCCCCAATTAGAGGTGTCCAGGGTTCTTAAGCACACTCTTTTTGCTTTGGATCACGACTTTAACCGCTCAGTCTAAAGCTTTTCACTTGACACCTTCACGCCATAAGCACATGGTTAGGGACAGCTTGGTTTAGCCGCTTAGGCCATGATTTAATTCCTTTAGGCCCTCCTATCCATTGATGCTCAAAGCCTTGGATCCTTTTTAGTATCCTTGCCTTTTGGTTTTAAGGGCTATTGACTTTTTCTGCTTGCTCTCTTTTTTTTCTTTTTTTTTTGTATTCACTGCTTTTCTTGCTTCAAGAATCAATTTGATGACTTTTCAGATCCTCAATAACATTTCTCCTTTTCCATCGTTCTTTCAAGAGCCAACAAATTTAACATTCTTTAAACAACAAATTCAAAAGACATATGCACTGTTCAAGCATTCATTTAGAAAACAAAAATTATTGTCACCACATTAAACTAATTCAACTAGTTCAAAGATGAATTCGAAATCCTGTACTTCTTGTTCTTTTGTGATTAAAGCATTTTTTCATTTAAGAGAGGTGATGTATTCATAGGACATTCATAGCTTTAAGACATGAACTTTAAATTTTATTAATCATGGAATAAGAACAAGACTCAAAAATAAATATAAGATAAGACCAATAGTAATAGAAAACAGAAAATTAAAAACAGAAATTTAAATGACTCTAAAATAGATTCCTAATGATAAAGGTTGTCACAGAGTTAGGACTCAACAACCTTGATTTTGAAAAGTGGATGCTCCCTCAACTTGTGGGGTGTTTGACCCTTCAAGGGAGAGCTTCTGGCGTTTCAGCTCCTGTAGCTCACGCCCCTGCTTCTCTTGTTCCTTCAGCAATTTGCAGAGCATGTAGTTTTGATTCTGCTTTTCTTCCTTAACTTGTTCCATAGCTTCTTGCAGCTTGGCAACAGATGCTTCTAGGCGGGCCCAGTAGTCAATTTCAGGAAGTTCAGGGAGGAATTCCTGTGCCCTCCTTTTGATAGAGTTATCTTGCATTTGTCCTTCCATTGACTTCTTGGTGATTGGATGTTCAATTGGGATGAATTCATCTACTCCCATCCTCACCCCAGCATCTTTACATAGCAAAGAGATTAAGCTTGGGTAAGCCAGTTTGGCTTCAATGGAGTTCTTGTTTGCAATTGTGTAAATCTCATAAGAAATCAGATGATGAATCTCCACTTCTTTTCCCAGCATAATGCAATGAATCATCACTGCTCTCTTGACAATGACCTCAGAACGGTTACTAGTGGACAATATAGAACGCTCAATGAAGTCTAGCCAACCTCTTGCAACTGGTTTGAGATCTCCCCTCTTGAGTTGGTTTGGGACACCTTTTGAATTGGTTATCCACTTAGTTCCAGGGAGGCATATGTCCTCTAGAACTTGATCCAACCCCTTATCTGCTCTCACCATTCTCCTATTAAAGGATTCAAGATCATCTTGTAGTTGAGGCAGTTTGAAGACCTCTCTTATTTTGTCCAGATGGAAGTAAATAGTTCTCCCTCTGACCATGGTTTTGTAGGTATGGAAAGTAGTTCCAGTCATTCTCTGCTTATCTGTCAGCCACAGATTTGAGTAGAATTCCTGAACCATGTTTCTTCCAACCTTTGTCTCAAGATTGGCTAGAATTTCCCATCCTCTATTTCGAATTTTCTCTTGGACCTCCGTATATTCGTCTTCTTTCAGATCGAATTTAACTTCCGGGATCACTGACCTTAGACCCATTATTTTGTGGTAATACTCTGTATGTTCTTTGGTTAAGAACCTCTCTTGACTCCAAAGATTCTTTGGAGTATTCTCTTTCTTGCCTCTTGAATTGGTTTGTTTTCCTTTGGGAGCATGGTCTTGATGAGCCTTAGCTTAGTGATCACGAAAAAGCACACCAAACTTAGAAGTTTGCTTGCCCTCAAGCAAAAGAAAGGAAAGGGGAGAGAGAGGAGGAGAAGCAAATTTGAATGGTGAAGAGAGGGGGATGGCCAAATGTGTATTTATAAGGGAGGGGGAGGGATTTTGATAGTTTTGAAAGAGATTTGAGAAAATATGGAAAGAATTTGCAAAAATACTTGAGTTTTTGAAGAAGATTTGGAAAGGATTTGAAAGAGATTTGAGAAATAATTTAGAAAATTGTTGGATTTTTGAAATTTGAGGGTGAATGATGAAAATTTGTAACATGTTTATGTAGAAAATTATGGGTCAAAACATGAAAGTGTGAAAAATTTTGAAGTGGAAAGTAAAATCTCCTTCCCCTGCCTTTCTGGCGTTAAACGCCCAGAATGGTATCCATTCTGGCGTTTAACGCCCAATTGTTGGCCATTGTGAGCGTTTAACGCCCAGCCAGGCACCCTGGCTGGCGTTAAACGCCAAAAACCCCTTTATCACTGAGCGTTTTGCTGAACGCCCAGGATACTGCAATTCTGGCGTTAAACGCCCAGAATGATGCCCATTCTAGCGTTTAATGCCCAAAATGGTGCCTTTACTGGCGTTAAACGCCCAGAATGGTATCCATTATGGCGTTTAACGCCCACAGTGCCCTTTACTGGCATTTTCTTGCCAGCAAGCTCCTTTTCTCTGCTTTTTTCACTGAATCCTTCTGTAATTCTGTGAATTCCTTCAATTTCGATGATCAAACTTGAAGACTATATATCAAACTTTTATTAAGTAAAACAAATAACCTGCTAATGACTAGGTTACCTCCCAGCAAGCGCTTCTTTATTATCTTTAGCTGGACCTTTACTTCGACTCATTCAAGCCTCAATTTTGAGCATTCCTGCTCAAAATTGCTTTCAAGATAATGTTTGATCCTCTATCCATTAACAATGAACTTTTTGTCAGAATCAATATCCTGAAGCTCAACATATCCATATGGTGACACGCCTGTAATCACATACGGGCCCCTCCACTGGGATTTCAGTTTTCCTGGGAATAGTCTGAGCCTAGAGTTGAAGAGCAGAACTTTTTGTCCTGGCTCAAAGACTCTGGATGACAACTTCTTGTCATGCCACTTTTTTGCCTTTTCCTTATAAATTTTTGCATTTTCAAAGGCACTGAGTCTGAATTCCTCTAGCTCATTTAGCTGGAGCAATCTTTTTTCACCAGCTAAGTTAGCATCCAGGTTTAGGAATCTGGTTGCCCAGTAGGCTTTATGTTCCAGTTCCACGGGCAGATGACAGGCCTTGCCATACATAAGTTGGTATGGAGAGGTTCCTATAGGAGTCTTGAATGTTGTTCTGTATGCCCACAGAGCATCATCCAAGCTCTTTGCCCAATCTTTTCTACGAGCAATTACAGTCCATTCCAGGATTCTTTTTAGCTCTCTATTAGAGACTTCAGCTTGCCCATTTGTCTGTGGATGATATAGAGTTGCTACTTTGTGGCTAATTCCATATCGAACCATAGCAGAGTACAGCTGTTTATTGCAGAAATGAGTTCCCCCATCACTGATTAGTACTCTAGGAACACCAAACCTGCTGAAGATGTGTTTCTGGAGGAATTTCAGCACGGTCTTAGTATCTTTATTGGGTGTGGCAATTGCTTCTACCCATTTAGATACATAGTCTACTGCCACCAGAATATAAGTGTTTGAGTATGATAGTGGGAAGGGACCCATGATGTCAATACCCCATACATCAAACAATTCAATCTCTAAGATCCCTTGTTGAGGAATAGCGTAACCATGAGGCAAGTTACCAGCTCTTTGGCAACTGTCACAGTTATGCACAAACTCTCGGGCATCCCTATAGTGAGTAGGCCAGTAGAAGCCACATTGGAGGACCTTAGTGGCTGTTCGTTCACTTCTGAAATGTCTCCTATACTGTGATCCATGGCAATGCCATAGGATCCTTTGTGCTTCCTCTCTAGGTACACATCTGCGGATCATTCCGTCTGCACATCTCTTAAAGAGATATGGCTCATCCCATAGGTAGTACTTGGAATTTGAAATTAATTTTTTTCTTTGCACCCTGCTGTACTCCTGGGGTATGAACCTCACAACTTTATAGTTTGCAATGTCTGCAAATCATGGTGCTTCCTGAATGGCAAAAAGTTGCTCATCTGGAAAGGTCTCAGAGATCTCAGTAGAGGGGAGGGACCCCCTAGCTACTGGTTCTATCCAGGACAAGTGATCAGCTACCTGGTTCTCTGTCCCTTTTCTGTCTCTTATTTCTATATCAAACTGTTGCAGAAGCAACACCCATCTTATGAGCCTGGGTTTTGAATCCTGCTTTGTGAGTAAGTATTTAAGAGCAGCATGGTCAGTGTACACAATCACTTTTGACCCTACTAAATAGGATCTAAACTTGTCAATGGCATAAACCACTGCAAATAACTCTTTCTCTGTGGTTATGTAATTCTTCTGTGCGTCATTTAGAACATGGCTAGCATAATAAATGACGTGCAGAAGCTTGTTGTGCCTCTGTCCCAACACTGCACCAATAGCATGGTCACTGGCATCACACATTAGTTCGAATGGTAATGTCCAGTCTGGTGCAGAGATGACTAGTACTGTGACCAGCTTGGCTTTCAGGGTCTCAAACGCCTGCAAACACTCTGTGTTAAACACAAATGATGTGTCAGCAGCTAGCAGGTTGCTTAGAGGTTTTGCAATTTTTGAAAAATCCTTTATAAACCTTCTGTAGAATCCTGCATGCCCCAGAAAGCTTTTGATTGCCTTAACATTGGCATGTGGTGGTAATTTTTCAATTACTTCTAACTTTGCTTGATCCACCTCTATTTCCTTGCTTGAAATTTTGTGCCCAAAGACAATTCCTTCAGTCACCATAAAGTGACATTTCTCCCAGTTTAAGACCAGGTTAGTCTCTTGGCACCTTTTCAGGACAAGTGCTAGATGATCAAGACAGGAGCTGAATGAGTTTCCAAATACTGAGAAGCATCCATGAAGACTTCCAGGAACTTCTCTACCATATCAGAGAAGATGGATAGCATGCACCTCTGAAAAGTTGCAGGTGCATTGCATAGACCAAAAGGCATTCTTCTATAAGCAAATACGCCAGAAGGACAGGTGAATGCTGTTTTCTCTTAATCTTGAGGG
Source organism: Arachis hypogaea (assembly GCF_003086295.3). NCBI lineage: Eukaryota > Viridiplantae > Streptophyta > Magnoliopsida > Fabales > Fabaceae > Arachis > Arachis hypogaea. The sequence continues at coordinate 65,060,039 of NC_092036.1, forward strand.
TCCACTGCAATTTGATTGTAGCCTGAGTAACCATCCAAAAAGAAGTAATAATCATGACCCGCTAGTCTTTCTAGCATCTGGTCTATGAATGGTAAAGGAAAATGATCCTTTTTGGTGGCTGTATTGAGCCTTCTGTAGTCAATACACATACGCCACCCTGTAACTGTTCTTGTAGGAACCAGTTCATTCTTTTCATTATGAACCACTGTCATGCCTCCCTTCTTGGGGACAACTTGAACAGGGCTCACCCAAGGGCTATCAGAAATAGGATAAATAATCCCAGCCTCTAGTAACTTAGTGACCTCTCTCTGCACCACCTCCTTCATGGCTGGATTTAGCCACCTTTGTGGTTGAACCACTGGCTTGGCATTAACTTCCAATAGGATCTTGTGCATGCATCTTGCTGGGCTAATGCCCTTAAGATCACTTATGGACCATCCAAGAGCTGTCTTGTGTGTCCTTAGCACTTGAATTAGTGCTTCCTTTTCCTGTGAATTTAAAGCAGAACTTATGATCACTGGAAAAGTGTCACCTTCTCCCAGAAATGCATACTTCAGGGATGGTGGTAGTGGTTTGAGCTCAGGTTTGGGAGGCTTATCCTTTTCCTGAGGAATTTTCAGAGGTCCTTTTATTTCCTCTGGTTCCTCCTGATCAGGCTGAACATCTTTAAAGATGTCCTCTAGCTCTGATTCGAGACTCTCAGTCATATTGATCTCTTCCACCAAAGAGTCAATAATATCAGCGCTCATGCAGTCATTTGATGTGTCTGGATGCTGCATAGCTTTGATAGCATTCAACTTGAACTCATCCTCATTGACTCTCAGGGTCACTTCCCCTTTTTGTACATCAATAAGAGTGCGTCCAATTGCTAGGAAAGGACTTCCTAGGATGAGAGTTGCACTCTTGTGCTCCTCCATTTCCAGCACTACAAAGTCAGTAGAAAAGGCAAACGGCCCAACCTTGACAATTATGCCTGATGGATATTTAATGGAGCCATCAGTAATTTGGAGACATATCCGGGTTGGTTTGACTTCTTCAGTCAACCCAAGCTTTCTGATAGTGGTTGCAGGTATCAGGTTGATACTTGCTCCAAGGTCACATAGGGCTATCTTGGTACAAGCACCTTCTAATGTGCATGGTATCATAAAGCTTCCTGGATCTTGAAGCTTTTCTGGTAAGCTTTTCAGAATGACTGCACTGCATTCTTCAGTGAGAAACACCTTTTCGGTTTCTCTCCAATCCTTCTTATGACGTAAGATCTCTTTCATGAACTTATCATAAGAGGGTATTTGCTCAAGTGCCTCTGCAAACGGAATCTTTATTTCAAGAGTCCTGAGATAGTCTGCAAAGCGGGCAAATTGTTTATCCGGTTCCGCTTGGTGGATTTTCTGAGGATAAGGCATCTTGGCTTTATATTCTTCAACCTTAGTTGCCGCAGGTTTATTCCCTACAGAGGTGGTTGGAGAAGCCTTCTTAGAGGGGTTACTATCAACACTCTCAGGTGTCTGATTCCTCATTGGCGTTTGAACACCAGGACTGGGTGCAGGATTGGCGTTTAACGCCAGCTTTCCACCATTTTCTGGCATTTGAACGCCAGAATTGGGCAAGGAATGGGCGTTTAACGCCAACTTTTCCCCCTTTTCTGGCGTTTAAACGCCAGAAGTATTCCTCTATGGGGGCTTACTGTCCTCAGAGGAATTTTGGGCAGTGGTTTGGTTATCCTCTATCTGTTGTTCCTTTCTTGGCTTTCTGCTGCTTTGAGTTAATACATTCAATGTCTTTCCACTCCTTAATTTAACAGCTTGGCATTCTTCTGTTATCTGTTTAGATAGCTGCTGTCTTGTCTGATTCAATTGTGCTTTCACATTCTAGTTAGCATTTTTAGTTTCTTGGAGCATCTCTTTAAACTCTGCTAATTGTTTTGTCATCAGGAGTAATTGTTGATTAAGTTCAACAATCTGTTCTTGAGGATTAGGATCAGTAGTTACTGCTATAGCTTCTTCTTTTATAGAGGACTCACTACTTGAGTATAGATGTTGATTTCTAGCAACCGTATCTATGAGCTCTTGAGCCTCTTCAATTGTCTTCCTCATGTGTATAGATCCACCAGTTGAGTGGTCTAAAGACATCTGAGCTTTTTCTGTAAGCCCATAGTAGAAGATGTCCAATTATACCCACTCTGAAACCATTTCAGAGGGGCATTTCCTTAGCATACCTCTATACCTCTCCCAAGCATTATAAAAGGATTCATTATCCTCTTGTTTAAAGCCTTGGATTTCCAGCCTTAGCTGTGTCATCCTTTTTGGAGGGTAAAATTGATTCAGGAATTTGTCTGATAACTGTCTCCATGTTTTTATGCTTGCTGTGGGTTGGTTATTCAACCACCTCTTAGCTTGATCTTTTACAGCAAATGAAAACAGTAACAATCTATAGACATCCTGATCCACTTCTTTATCACGTACTGTGTCAGCAATTTGTAAGAACTGTGCCAGAAACTCAGTAGGTTCTTCCTGTGGAAGACTGGAATACTTGCAATTTTGCTGCACCATGATAATAAGTTAAGGATTTAGCTCAAAGCTACTTGCTTTAATGGGAGGTATACAGATGCTACTCCCATATGCAGCTGTAATGGGGTTAGCATATGACCCCAGAGTCCTTCTGGACTGCTCAATTCCACTTAGGTCCATGATGGAGAAAGGGAGATGATGTGGATATTATTTTATTTTATTATTATTTTTTATTTTTTTATTTTTTTATTTTTTTATTTTATTTTAATTAAAAGTAACCGAAAATAATAAAATAAAATAAATGGAAAATAAAATAAAAATTTGAAAACCAAAAGAGAATAAAATCAAAGCAAATTGAAAACTAAATTAATTAATTATTAAAAAGATTTTGGAATTAGCAAATAAAAAGATATGATTGAAAATTATTTTTGAAAAGGATTTGAAAAAAAATCAATTTTTGAAATTAGAATTTTGACTTGACTAAAAAATAAGATATGATTTTAAAATTAATGCAGAATTTCGAAAATTTAAAGGAAAACACAAAGAAGACACCAAACTTAGAAATTTTTTTAAAAATAAAGAAAGAACTAAGAACATGCAATTTCGAAAATTTTAAAGAAAATAAAAGCATGCAATTGACACCAAACTTAAAATATAAAACTAAACTCAAATAAAAGACTCTAAACCACAAAAATAAAATATTCCTAATCTAAGCAACAAAATAAACCGTCAGTTGTCCAAACTCGAACAATCCCCGGCAACGGCGCCAAAAACTTGGTGCACGAAATCACAATCACACTTTTGCAATTCCGCACAACTAACCAGCAAGTGCACTGGGTCATCCAAGTATTACCTTACGTGAGTAAGGGTCGATCCCACAGAGATTGTCGGCTTGAAGCAAGCTGTGGTTATCTTGTAACTCTTAGTCAGGATATCAATAATTCTCAGATTTAATTGTAAAAAGTAAAAGAACATGAAATAAGTACTTGTTTTGCAGTAATGGAGAACAGGTTGATGTTTTAGAGATGCTATATCTTCTGAATCTCTACTTTCCTACTGTCTTCTTCTTCATGCACGCAAGGCTCCTTCCATGGCAAGCTGTATGTTGGGTTTCACCGTTGTCAATGGCTACCTCCCATCCTCTCAGTGAAAATGTTCAACGCACGCTGTCACCGCACGGCTAATCATCTGTCAGTTCTCGATCATGTCGGAATAGAGTCCAGTGATTCTTTTGTGTCTGTCACTAACGCCCAACACTCGTGAGTTTGAAGCTCATCACAGTCATTCAATCCTTGAATCCTACTCGGAATACCACAGACAAGGTTTAGACTTTCCGGACTCTCAAGAATGGCCGCCAATGGGTTCTAACTTATACCACGAAGATTCTGCTTAAGGAATCCAAGAGATACACACTCAAACGAAGGTAGAACGGAGGTGGTTGTCAGACACACGTTCATAGGTGAGAATGGTGATGAGTGTCACGGATCATCACATTCATCAGGTTGAAGAACAAGTGGTATCTTATAATAGAAGCAAGCGTGATTGAATGAAAAATAGTAGTAATTGCATTAATCCATCAAGACACAGCAGAGCTCCTCACCCCCAACCATGGGGTTAGAGACTCATGCCGTAGAAGATACAATATGAAACGTGTAATGTGTCATGAGATGAAGATACAATAGCAAAAAGTCCTATTTATAGTGAACTAGTGACCTAGGGTTTACAAGAATGAGTAAATGACGTAAAAATCCACTTCCGGGGTCCACTTGGTGTGTGCTTGGGCTGAGCATTGAAGCTTTCATGTGTAGAGACTTTTGCTGGAGTTAAACGCCAGCTTTTGTGCCAGTTTGGGCGTTTAACTCCAACTTTTGTGCCAGTTCCGGCGTTAAACGCCGGGAATTCTGAAGCTGATTTGGAACGCCGGTTTGGGCCATCAATTCTTGAGCAAAGTATGGACTATTATATATTGATGAAAAGCCCAAGATGTCTACTTTTCAATGCAATTGAGACCGCGCCAACTGGGCTTCTGTAGCTGCAGAAAATTCACTTTGAGTGCAAGGAGGTCAGAATCCAACAGCATCTGCAGTCCTTTTTCAGCCTCTGAATCAGATTTTTGCTCAAGTCCCTCAATTTCAGCCAGAAAATACCTGAAATCATAGAAAAATACACAAACTCATAGTAAAGTCTAAAAAAGTTAATTTTAATTAAAAACTCAAAAGATAATAAAAACTAACTAAAATGTACTAAAAACATACTAAAAACAGTGCCAAAAAGCGTATAAATTATCCGCTCATCAGTGTCACGGATCATCACATCCATCAGGTTGAAGTACGAATGGTATCTTAGAACAAGAATAAATCGAATTGAATAGAAAATAGTAGTAATTGCATTAAAACTTGAGGTACAGCAGAGCTCCACACCCTTAATATATGGTGTGTAGAAACTCCACCGATGAAAATACATAAGTGATGAAGGTTCAGGCATGGCCGAATGGCCAGCCCTCCAAAACGTGATCAATAGTCTCCTAAGATGAATAATGGAATAAAACCGAGACCAAAGATGTAATGTGGTCAAAAGACACTGAATACAATAGTAAAATGTCCTATTTATACTAGACTAGCTACTAGGGTTTACAGAAGTAAGTAATTGATGCAGAAATCCACTTCCGGGGCCCACTTGGTGTGTGCTTGGGCTGAGCTTGAGCTTTACACGTGCAGAGGCTTCTTTTGGAGTTGAACGCCAAGTTGTAATGTGTTTTTGGCGTTCAACTCTGGTTTGTTACGTGTTTCTGGCGTTTGACTTTAGAATGTAACATGGAACTGGCGTTGAGCGCCAGTTTACATCATCTAATCTAGAATAAAGTATGGATTATTATATATTACTGAAAAGCTCTGGATGTCTACTTTCCAACGCCGTTGATAGCACGCCATTTATAGTTCTGTAGCTCTATAAAATCCATTTCGAGTGCAAGGAGGTCAGAATCCAACAGCATAAGTAGTCCTTTGTCAGCCTTTCTCAGAGTTTTGCTCAGGTCCCTCAATTTCAGCCAGAAAATACCTGAAATCACACAAAAACACACAAACTCATAGTAAAGTCCAGAAATGTGAATTTATCATAAAAACTAATGAAAGCATCCCTAAAAGTAGCTAGATTATACTGAAAACTATCTAAAAATAATGCCAAAAAGCGTATAAATTATCCGCTCATCAGCTGTGTCATCCGTTTTGGAGGAAAATAGTAATTCAGGAATTTTTTTGACAACAAATAGAAATAGTAACAATCTGTAGACATCCTGATCTACTTCCTTATCATGTACTGTGTCAGCAATTTGTAAAAACTGTGCCAGAAATTCTGTAGGTTCTTCCTGTGGAAGACTGAAATACTGGCAACTTTGTTGCACCATGATAATGAGCTGAGGTTTCAACTCAAAACTACTAACTCCAATGGAGGGTATACAGATACTACTCCCATATGAAGCAGTAGTGGGGTTAGCATATGACCCCAGAGTCCTTGTGGACTGTTCATTTCCACTTAAGTCCTTCTAAATTTATTTTATTTATTTTATTATATATAAAAATTTTGAAATAATAATAATAAAATAAAATAAAATATAGACAACAATAAAATTAAAAATAAATAAAAATAAAATAAAATAAAAAAAGAATTTAAAAATATTTTATGAAGATTTTCGAAAAAGTGAGGAGAGAGAAAGTGGTTAGGATATTTTTGAAAAAGATATAAATTTTTTTTAAATTAAAAGAATAAGATTTGAAAAATTTTGAAATTGAAATCTGAATTTTTATATAAAAATATTCGAAAATATGGCTTAAAAATAGTTAGAGAAGATAATTTTTTTATTTTTGAATTTTATGATGAAAGAGAAAAACACACAAAAGACACAAGACTTAAAATTTTTAGATCTAATGTTCCTTGCTTTCGAAAATTTTGGAGGGAAAATACCAAGGAACACCAAACTTAAAAATTTTAAGATCAAAACCCAAGGAAGATTCAAGAACACCTTGAAGACTCACAAGAACAACAAGAACAAAAGATAAAACACCAAACTTAAAATTTTTAGAAAACCACAATAAATTTTTGAAAATTAAAGAAAATTAACAAGAGAACACCAAACTTAAAGTTTGGCACAAGATTCAATCAAAGAAAAAATATTTTTGAAAAATATTTTAAAAAGAAGATACTCAATTACCAAGAACATAAGCCAACGCTCTAGCCAACTGAGCTATAAATATAACGTGTTTTAAAGAGTTATTTTTAATAATTAAAAATAAAATTTTTGAAAACTAATATTTTGAACTTGCACAAGGAAAACACGAAAAATACACAAAATAGAAAAAAACCAAAGATCAAACAAGAAAATTTGACAAGAACAATTTGAATATCAAGGAAAAATAAAGAACATGCAATTCGAAAATTGAAAGACAAAGAAAAGCATGTAATTGACACCAAACTTAAAACATGACACTAAACTTCACAGAAAAACTAAAAATTAATAAAGAAAAATAATATTTTTGAAAAAGCTTTTAAAAGAGATAATAAAAGATGCAATTCTAGTGAAAAAAAAAGATAAATTTTTCCTAATCTAAGCAACAAGATTCACCGTTAGTTGTTCAAACTCAAACAATTCCCCGGCAACGGCGCCAAAAATTTGGTACACGAAATTGCAATCACACTTTTGCAATCCGCACAACTAACCAGCAAGTGCACTGGGTCGTCCAAGTAATACCTTATGTGAGTAAGGGTCGATCTCACGGAGATTGTTGGTATGAAGCAAGCTATGGTTATCTTATTAATCTTAGTCAGGATTCCAATAAGGTTCTTTGAATTTAATTGTAAAAAGTGAAAGTGTTAGGAATAAGTAATTGTTACTCAATAATGGAGAATATGTTGGAATTTTGGAGATGCTTTGTCTTCGGATTTCCTGTAACATAATGCTTTCTCACTTTCATAAATGCAAGGCTCCTTCCTTGGCAAGCTGTATGTAGGGTGTCACTGTTGTCAATGGCTACCTCCCATCCTCTCAGTGAAAATGGTCCAAATGCTCTGTCACAGCACGGCTAATCATCTGTTAGTTCTCGATCATGTCGGAATAGGATCCATTGATCCTTTTGCGTCTGTCACTACGCCCAACACTCGCGAGTTTGAAGCTCGTCACAGTCATCCAATCCCATAATCCTTCTCGGAATATCACAGACAAGGTTTAGACTTTCCAGATCCTCAGGAATGCCGCCAACAAGTCTAGCTTATACCACGAAGATTCTGATTAAGGAATCTAAGAGATACTCATTCAATCTAATGTAGAACGGAGGTGGTTGTCAGGCACACGTTCATGGATTGAGGAAGGTGATGAGTGTCACAGATCATCACCTTCTTTATAGTGAAGCGCGAATGAACATCTTAGATAGGAACAAGCATGTTTAAATGGAAAACAGAAATAATTGCATTAATTCATCGAGACGCTGCAGATCTCCTCACCCCAACAATGGAGTTTAGAGACTCATGCCATCAAAGTGTATAAAATTCAGATCTAAAAATGTCATGAGATACAAAATAAATCTCTAAAAGTTGTTTAAATACTAAACTAGTAACCTAAGTTTACAGAAAATGAGTAAACTAGGATGGATAGTGTAGAAATTCACTTATGGGGCCCACTTGGTGTGTGCTGGGGCTAAGACTTAAGCTTCTCACGTGCCTGGGCTGTTGCTGGAGTTGAACGCCAGATTGTAACCTGTTTCTGGCATTGAACTCCAACTTGCAACCTGTTTTTGGCGCTGAACGCCAAACTGCAACATGGAACTGGCATTGAATGTCAGTTTACGTCGTCTATCTTCGCGCAAAGTATGGACTATTATATATTGCTGGAAATCCCTGGATGTCTACGTTCCAACCCAATTGAGAGAGCGCCAATTGGACTTCTGTAGCTCCGAAAACTCCATTCCGAGTGCAGGGAGGTCAGAATCCAACAGCATCAGCAGTCCTTTTTCAGCCTAAATCATATTTTTGCTCAGCTCCCTCAATTTCAATTAAAAAATACTTGAAATTATAGAAAAATACACAAACTCATAGTAAAGTCCAGAAATATGAATTTTGCCTGAAAACTAATAAAATTATACTAAAAACTAACTAAAACATACTAAAATCTACATGAAATTACCCCCAAAAAGCTTATAAAATATCCGCTCATCAGTGCCCCAAGTTTTCTTATGGATTGAGTCACGTGTTGATGGAGTTCTTTGCAAGCTTGGGGCTCCCAAGGTTGATCTTCTTCTTGTGATCCGGGGTCCCACACTTTATTTTCACACCCTTCTAGAAGTTGATCATCATTATTAGCCCAACCGGGTGGTGAGTAAGGTGGATTCTCTATATAGTGGCCAACAATCCTCCTAGACCCATCTATTTGAGCACTACTCCAACCTTTATATCTCATGTTTGATGCATCAACCATAGTGAGCCTTGATTTGCAACGCCCACCACAAAACCTTTTCCGCTTACGCTTCATCCCATAAAGTTCCCTAAGTTGGCCATTCGTTTCAAGCAAACCATATTCAAGTGGGATAATAAAGCTAATAGAGATGAATTTCACCCACTCAAATGAAGGTGTAGATGGCAACCTAGGCAAAGATGATTTCGAGGTTCTTGACAAAGCGTATTCCACTCCCATCCTTCTATTTCTAAGGACTTCCATCTCCTCACAAGATCTCTTAATCTCAATCCTTTGTTCAACAATTTTATCTAAACCTTTTTCCTTACTCAAATCATAAATGGGAGGGTGAGAAGATGTTACCTCCACAATGCTTTCAAATCCAACGGGAGAAGGTTCTTTATGCTCAAAGGATTTTTCACCACAAAGCTTTGATGCTTGGTCTCCATCACCAAGGGAACTCACTTCTTGCTCAATCCCATCCAAGTCTTCATATGGAATATGCCTTGGAAGGTGTGCACTTTCCTCCCTAGCATCAATTTCAATCATCTTGGAGGGGTTTTCTTCAACTCTAGGTTCCCATGGAGGTTCCACATTTCCTAAGTCTTCAACCATTTCTTCCTTTTCTTCAACAATTAAAGCTTCCTCCAATTGTTCCAATACCAAGTGACTTCCCTCATTTTCCATCGGAGTTTCCAATCTCTCCTTCATGCTATGTTCTTCGTTTGATTCTCCACATGTAGCCATGGGAGTTCCTTGAGTGTTCAAGCATTGGGAGGCTAATTGATTTGTTACCGCATCCAAGGCGACCATGAAATTTTGCACATCCCTTTTCATCTCTCTTGCCCTTGAACAAGAACACCAAGGATGTCATCCGCTAGAGGTTGGGGTGGATGGAAGGATTCATCATTTTGGGGGAAGGGTTCATAGTACGAAGGTGGTTCTTCTAGGTAGAGTTATGGTGGGTCAATGTTTTCCACTCATTCTACTTGTTGCACAACACACTCCATGGTTGCTTGAAATTGATCCAATGCTTCTTTGAGATGATCCCTTGACTCTTGTTCCTCTTGGATATCATAAGTAGGATCATAAGGCTCTTGGATTGAAGGACATGAGTATTTTTCCATGGGAGGTTGTGGTGGAAAGTAGTATTCATCTTGTGGCTGAAAATTTTCATATATTGGAGGTGGTTCATCTTGATAATAATGTGAAGGAGGTGGCTCTTGAAAATATTGATTTTGGAATGGTGGTGGCTTTATATGTGGTTCATATGGCTCATATGGTTGTTGGCAGGATGGATATGGATTAGGGTCATATAAAGGTGGTTGGTGAAAAGAGGCTTGTGAGTGTGGTTGGGGGCCATGTTGAGGGCATGGCTCATAGGCATATGGTGGTGGTTCTTGAAAGTCACAAGGAGATTCACCATAGCCATTGGATTGGTCTGCATCATAGAATGGCTCTTCTTCATAGTGCATTGGTGGAGGTTGTTGCCATGAGGATTGATCATATGCATATGGCTCCTTCCACCTTTAATTATCCCATCCTTGATACATCTCATCATTGTAACCTCCACTTCCTACAACATAGTTGTAATCACACTCATAGCCAAAGTGAAAATTCATGATGAAAAGAGAAAACAAAAATCAAAAGCTAATAGAAAACAAGAGAAACAAAATTCTACAACTAGAAAATAAAATAAAAAGCAAGATATTCACACTATTCACATATGTACAATAACCAATAACATGACACCATTACAATTCCCCGGCAACGGCGCCATTTTGATGATTGGATTTTTGATGGTTTAGAATTTCACAAATGAATTCTCGTCACAAGTATAGTTCCTAAACCAAACAATAATCTTTTCATACAAAAAGTTTTTTGTCACTAAACCAAACCCCTAAAATTAATAACCGAAGTATTGAACCTTGGGTCGTTCTCCCTAGGAATTACAATAAAGTGCCTTGTTATTGGTTGTGAGTTATGTTTGGGGTTTTTAAGATTTTAGACAAGAAATATAAAATGGCAAAGAAAATAAACTAACAACTAACAAAGCTCTTAGCAAGATATGAGAACTAGAAGTCCTATCCTAGTTATCCTCCTCAATTGTAACCACAAATTGCTCATTGCTACCACTTAGTTAACTTGTAACCATGGAGTAAAGTCAAGTGGATGAATCAATTTGATTCCTCAAGTCCTAATCAACTCCTAAAGGAAAGACTAGCTTTAGAGGCATTCAAATCAATTAGCAACTTCTAATTATCAATCAACAAAGGAATTAGATAACTCAAGAGTCACTAATTACTCTACCTAGGCCAAGAGGAACAAAATCTATACTAAAATCCAACCAAGCATTTCATCAAACACTTGGAAGGTACAAAAGAAAAGCAAAGCAAATTGATAACAAGAATAGAATCTAACAACAATTATTGAAAAGAATTAACAACAACAATCAAAAGAAACACAATTATTATGAATTACCTTGAATTGAATTGAAAGAAAAGAGAAGGAACAAGAGTAGATCTACAACAAAGTATAAGAACAACATAAAAGAAGTTACAATAAAAGAGTAGAAGAATAATGAATGTAACAACAAAGAATTGAGAAGTAGAAGTAGAAGAGAACATGAATTAAAACCTAGATCTAGAAATTCTAATCTAAATCTAATCCTAATTCTAGAGAGAAGTGAGAGCTTCTCTCTCTAGAAACTAACTCTAACTACTAAACTAAGCTAAACTAAACTAATGATCAAAAGTATGTAAAGTATGTTGATTCCCCTTTAATCCTTGGCCTAAATAGCATCAGAAATGAGTTGGATTGGACCCACAAGGCTTCTAAAATTGCTGGCCACGAGTTGCATTAAGTGGATCATGTGCCACCATTGGTGCGTCCACGTACTGTGCGTGTGCGCACCCCTATACGTGATGCAACTATGGCAAATCTTATATCGTTTCGAAGCCGCAGATGTTAGCTTTCCAACACAACTAGAATCGCATCATTTGGACTTCTGTAGCTCAAGTTATGATCGATTAAGTACAAAGAGGTCGGCTTGACAGCTTTTGCGATTCCTTCATTTCTTCATGAGTTCTCCATTTTTACATGCTTTTCCTTTATTCCCTTTATCCAATCTTTGCCTCCTAAATCTGAAATCACTTAACAAACATATCAAGGCATCTAATGGAATCAAAAATAAATCAAGATTAAACAATTAAGGACCTAAAAAGCATGTTTTCACTCTTAAGCACAATTAAAGGAGAATATACAAAACCATGCTATTTCATTGAATAAATATGGGTAAAATGTGATAAAATCCCCAAAAATCAATACAAGATAAACCCTACAAATGGGGTTTATTATGCACTCAAAGGAGTGTTTTTGGAGCTATAAAAGTCCAAATGGTGTGCTCGCAACGGCTATGGAAATCAAACATCCAAGGCTTTCCATAAATATATAATAGTCCATACTTTGCTTTAGAAGTGAAGGTCCAAAACTGGCATTCAACGTAAGTTCTTTACCCTCTTGCTGGCGTTGGACGGCCAAAAGGGAGTATCTGGCATCCAATGCCCAAACAGGAGTCCAAGACTCGCGTTCAATGCCCAAGAATGGTCCTAGGACGTGGAGACACCCTTAGCTCAGCCCAAACACTCACCAAGGGGTCCCGGAAAGGGGATTTTTGCACTACAAGACTAGTTAATCTTATTTCTGTAATTCTTAGTTATCATATTAGTATATATAGGAGGAGATCACCATTGTTTAGGATCTTCTTCCTCCGCTGCTTTTACATTTGAACACTATTCTATGTATAGTATGAGTCACTAACCTCTTAGGTTAAGGTTAGGAGCTCTGTTGATTCTTATGGATTAATAATATCACTATTATATTTCAATCTATGCTTGATTCTATTCTAAGATGTATCATCGTTCTTCATCCTAATGGATTGGGAGTGTAACATGACCGTCATCCCTATTCACATGGGATCTTGCGAGTCCTTGACGGGGTAGTATTGAACCACAAGCTTAATTATCTCTTAAACGGCTAATCCATGGCTTAGTTGGGGATTTTTTGAGACATCAGTTCAGCCGAAGTGTGAGGCGATTAGGGATTTTGTGGTATAGACTAGAACCAAAGGAGTGGCATTCTTTGATCCAAAATATCCGACCTTGTCTGTGACATTTTGAGTAGGATCACCAAGGGAATGGACTGCTGAAGCATCACCCCCATTCAGATTGGATGACCGCTGACCCGCCGTTAATCATATACAGCCTGCCATGGAAAGAATCAATCAGAAGTTGGAGTAGATGGTGAGAAACGTTTATCCAGAAGGAAGAAGCATCTTCGAAGCCTCAACCGTTCCAATACCATTTATTTCACACTAGTAACGTTTTATTTATTTATCTGTTTTTGTGCGTTTCTTGTGACAACCATATTTTCTATCTACCTGACTAAGATCTACAAGGTAACCATTGCTTGCTCAAACCAACAATCTCCATGGGATCGACCCTCACTCACCTGGGGCATTACTTGGACGACCTGGTGCACTTGTCGGTCTATCTGTGTGAATACTGTAGAGCCAGTTTCATGCACCACGAATGTTGAAGAATTGGAAGAAGCTGAGTAAGCAATGAGTTTTGTTATTGATGAAGATTCTGCACCAACTTATGATCTTTTTGAGTTTGATGAATCTTTTCCCATTGAATTTGAAATAGATGTTGATGTAGACTTTACTCAGCCTCTGAGTTACAACTTAAATGATGGGGAAGAATTAGAAGAAATTGGTGAGGAAGAGATTGAATTTGAAGAATCTTATCAAGTGGTTGAAGTCCCTAGAAAAGGACGAAAGGGAGTGGAAATTGCTTTGTCAAGACCGTTAAAGGCATCTCTCCCTAAGCCACCCCCGTCCGTTCTTTCATTCAAGTGGGTAAATCTCTTATGCTTAAGCTTTATTATTCCGCTTGAATGTGGGTTGCTTGAGACAGATGGTCAACTTAGAGCTCTTTGTGGAATCAAGAGCAAAAGAGGGATGGTTAGTGGTTGGAAACACCATTTTCAGTTCATTGTGGTTGCATCTTCAAGGTTTAAGTGTAAGGTTAGTATAGTGCTCAATTGATTGGGTCTAGGAGAGGTTGGTACCTAAATGAGAATTTTGCTTGCTCGTCACCCGAGTGGTATCATAAGAATCAACTAGAAGACGGGTGTAGGAACAAGATTTGGGACCCTAGAATACATAAGGATCAACCTTAGGGGCTCCTAGCTTATTCGAAACTTCATAAGAGCTTTGCACACATAACTGATGATTCTAAAGCATTTTGGATATTCAAACATTGGTGGAAGTTCAAGGATGAGTTCAAGCATAAGCCGCCATGATAAGGAGCTCGCCAAATGTCCAACTTAAAGACTATAAGTAAAAGTGCTAGATGGGAGATACCCCACCAAGGTAAACTCTTTCCACTTTCTCTTTTGTATATAGTTGATGAATAAATTGAGTTTTCATTGTTAGGTGCTTTCCTTTGTTATATCATTCTTGTATAAGTTACTTTCCATTTTAGTTAAGTTTCCTTAGTAGTTTAACATTTTTAGTAAGGTTTGGTAGTGTTTTGGTAACTTTTTGGGTGTTTAGAATGCTTGATTTAATGCAACAAGTTGGAAAAAATCTTTGAAAAATAGAGCACCTACCCTGCATACGCATGACATCCAAAAATTCACCAAATCATGCGTATGCATGACACCAAAACAATGGAAAAAACCATTTTGTGCTAGTATCATGCATACACCATGTGTGTGCATGGTACTTCTCAAAAACAAAAACTCATGCGTACGCATGCTTCATGCAAGTGCAAGACAGCCTTTCCAGAACCAAAAGAGTGTTGCATGTGCACTGTGCGTATGCACAATTTCCATCCGCACATCACCTTGTGCGTACGCATGCCTTAAGCGTAAGCGCAAATTTGAAAAATTCCAACCCTTATACGTGAATGCCCTAACTTCATTCATGCAGCATTTCCCTTCTCCCCCTAACGTTCATCTTCTCCATTTTCCGCCAACTCTCATTGCCTTCACCTCCGACCACCACTGGTGACCTCCATAGCATCTCCACACCTCTATCTTTCATCACCTTCCCTTAGTCTCTCATCTTCCTTTTTCCATTTTCCTTTCCTTCCCCTATTGTACCCCTTTCCTCCCCTCTCCTATGACACCCCCAGCTGCGGCGAGCTCACTACCGTCGGCACCACCTTCACATTTTCCTATCCCCTCTCACCGCCACTTCTCTTCTCTCCTTCTCCCATTTCTACTTCTTCTCTATCCTACGTGAACAAGGCACACCTGTATCTCAGCCTCTATTTTCTTCCTCTTCCGCCACTGCTACCAGCGCTGCCCCTGGGCCGGCCAATCTGCTGCCATGGCACTACTGCTCTGGCCATTTCCTTTCCCTTTTCATCTTCTTGTCCATACTCAGGTTCTAGATTTTTCCATTTTCCTTTTAATCTATGTTTAGGTTAATTCTATTAATTAGTTTAATAATGATTAGTTTAGAATCAGTTAAATATGCATGTTTTAGTGAATTTTTATGTTGTTAGGTAGGTTGAACATAGTTTGTAGTGGATTTTTAGGTCTAAAAATTCTACTGTATATTTGGAATAAATTCTTGTGAATCTGTTTATTGCATGATGATGGTTCAATGTATTGTTTTATGCTGAACTTTACTGGTTCGCTTAGTCGCATTTGTTTGTTTGAATTCCTATAGCCTAATTCCAGAAATGTTGTTGAATTCATTTGAACAAATGTTGATTGAGTGAACTATTTTGATTCCTAACGGAGTTACTGTTGGAATTTTGTGAAAATCTGCTGAATTCATTTGATGCTATGCTGAGTGATGAGCAGATATTTTATACTCTTTTTTACATCATTTTCATATAGTTTTTATTTAGTTTTTGTAGGTTTTAGTGTTAAATTCACATTTTTGGATTCTACTAAGAGTTTTAGTATTTTTGAGCAATTTCAGGTATTTTACGGCTAAAATTGAGGACCTGGAGCAGAAGTTTGATTAAGAGACAGAGGAAGCACTACAGATGATGTCCGGATCTGACCTGCCTACATTCGGAAGAGCTTTTTTGGAGCTACAGAAGTCCAAATGGAGCGATGACAACGGCTATCGAAAGCTAACTTTCAGAGCTTTCCAGCAATATATAATAGTCTATACTTTACTTCGGATTGGAAGGCCCAAAACTGGCGTCCAATGCCAGCTTCCTGCCCCCTTCCAGGCGGCCAGCGCCCAAAGAGCAGAGCCGAGCATCCAAAGGCCTAGAGAGGACCTCCTAGCTGGCGTTCCACACCCAAGGAGCCTCATAGCATGTGGATCTCATCAAAGCTCAGCCCAAACACTCACTAAGTGGGCCCCAGAAGTGGATTTTAGCACTAAATAGACTTCTTTACCCTTACTAGTCATCTGTTTAGTATTTAAAGTGTATTTTACATTATTTTCAGAGACATCATACACCATACACGTTTTTACCATTGTTTCCACATCAGTATGAGTTTTTAAACCTCCTAGGTTGAAGGGAGGAGCCCTGCTGAGTCCTATGAATTAATAAAAGTACTATTGTTTCTCTTTGATCCGTGTTTGATTAATTTTAAGATGTATATTTGTTCTTCATCAATATGAATTCGTTGAACTGGCATAAGATTATCATATTCTATATGGGTTTAGAGTGCAT
This sequence comes from Arachis hypogaea, assembly GCF_003086295.3. NCBI lineage: Eukaryota > Viridiplantae > Streptophyta > Magnoliopsida > Fabales > Fabaceae > Arachis > Arachis hypogaea. The sequence continues at coordinate 65,076,697 of NC_092036.1, forward strand.
CTTTCATCGGACAATGATGAACCACCAGCTTGAATATACGTCTCTCAGACGGCTAACCCATGATTTCGTTGGGGACTTCTCGAGACATCAGTTCAGCCGATTTCCGGGGAGATTAGAGTCTCTGTGGTAGAGGCTAGAATCCATAGAAATAGCATTCTCTGATCTGAAAGATCCGACCTTATCTGTGGCGTTTTGAGTAGGATCATGAAGGAGAATGGATTATACGCGCTTTACCCTCAAGTAGAGATGGATCCGCACTAGGGTTCAGATCCGAAGGAGTATTGGCAGCTGCTCAAACTAGTGTCAATCACATACAGCCTGCCATTGAAGAAATCACTCACAAGCAAGGAGAGCAGTAGTACCAGAGTTAATTCAGAAATAAAAAGCAACTCCAACTCTCAACTCTATTCCTATTACTTAATCCAATTGGTTTCACCCCTTTCAGACATTATTCCTACAACTATATTCCAATCGCTGAAAACACTTGTTTTACGAATACAAATTATGAATAGTTTTCTCTAATCCAAAAACCTTCTGATTCCGCCTGACTAAGACCTACAAGACAACCATAGCTTGCTTCAAGCCACAATTCTCGTGGGATCGACCCTGAGTCACTCAAGTATTACTTGGATGACCCAGTGCACTTGCTGGTACTGCTGCTGTACGAAATAGTGTGGGTTTTGCGTACACGCGCACCAAGTTTTGGGCGCCGTTGCCGGGAATTGTTGAGTTTGGACAAACTGACGGATTGTTTTGCTCCCTAGATCCGGTACTTTCTTTAATTTTGTTAGCTTTTCTACTTTTATTTTCTTCTTCCAATTTTTCGAAAAATTAAATTTTTTTTTTCAAAAATATTTTTCTTTTCTTTGTTCAATTTTTTTTCTTGGTATTGAGTCTTCAATGTTCTTATTTCCTGTTTTTCAATTTCAAAAATTTTAAAACTTCTTCCTATACTCATTTTTTAAACTATTTGTCTTTTCTCTATTTGAGTCTTTGTTAGTGTTCTTGGTTTGAGTCTTTGAGTCTTTTATTTTTATTTTACTCTTCTTCAACTTTTCGAAAATCATAAAAAACTTTTTCATATATATATATATATATATATATATATATATATATATATATATATATAGATATATATATATATATTTGTTGTTCAATTTGCTAGAGCGTTGTGTTCATGTCCTTGGTAATTGTTGTTTCTTTTAGTCTTTCTTTTTAAAATATTTCAAAAATAATTTTTCTTTGTTTAATTCTTGTGTCAAGTCTTTAAGTTTGGTGTTTTCTTTTTATTTTTCTTGCAATTTTCGAAAATTTGGTCTTTGTTTTCAAAAAATTTTAAGTTTAGTGTTCCTTTTATCTTCTTGAGTTCTTTGAGTCTTTAAATTATGTTCTTTGTGTCCTTGTGAGTCTTCAAGGTGTTCTTGAGTCTTGTATGTGTTTCGATCTTAAAATTTTTAAGTTTGGTGTCCCCTTGTGTTTTCCTCCAAATTTTCGAAAATAAAGGGGGTGCTAGATCTATAAATTTTAAGTCTTGTGTCTTTTTTGTGTTTTTCTCTTTTATCATTAAATTCAAAAATAAAAAAATAAAAAATATCTTTTCTAACTTAATTTTAACTTAATTTTCGAATTTTTGCATTAAAAATTCATATTTCAATTTTAAAATTTTATCTTATCATATCTTAATTGTCAAGTTTTCAAAAATCAAATTTTGCAAAAATAAAAATCATATCTTTTTCAAACATCTTATCTTTTTCAAATCATATCATATCTTTTTCAAAATTCAAAAATCTCATCTTATCTTTTTCAAATTTAAAATTTTTAAAATTAAATCTTTTTCAAAATCAATTTTCTAATCTTATCTTTTTTGTTTCTTATCTTATCTTTTTTAACTTCTAATTTTTAAATCATATCTTTGTTAAAAAATTTTAAAATCTCATCTTATCTTTTTCTAATTTCAAATCTTTTCTTATCTTATCTTTTATCTTCTTTTAAAAATTAAAAATCTTTTCTTAATTAATATCTTATCTTCTCTCTCTTATCTTTTCAAAACCTCCTAACTAACTCTCTCTACCTAATTTTCGAAAACCAATCCTCTTCTTCTCTCTCTTCTTTTTTTTCAAAACCTCCTAACTAACTCTTCTATTCTTAATTTTCAAAAATATCTCACCATCTTCTCTCTCTTCTTTTTCAAAACCACCTAACTAACTCTCTTCTTTTCTTAATTTTTAAAAATTTCTCTCTCTTCTCTTTCTTCTATTTTCGAAAATTCACTAACCAATTTTAAAATCTTTTTAAATTATTAACCATATTTTCGAAAATTAAATAAATAAATAAAAACAAAAATATTTTTCTTATTTACGTTTTCTATTTATACCTCTTCTCTTCTCATCTCTATTCACTCAAAACTCTCTTATCCCGATCTCTTCTTCTACCTCAAATTCATTGTTTTCGTTCCTTTCTTCTTCATATCTCACTTGGAGCTTCTTGCCAATTGGCACAAAAAGTTTTCTTGTGATTTCTTTTCCATCTTCTTCTATCTTCTCTTTTCAAGGTAATCTTCTTCTACTGCTTTTATTTATTTTTATTTTTTTTATCTTCTTCTTCTTTCTTTACTTCTGACTTTAAGGATGAGCTTCTTGTCTATTGGAAGTCTCTTTCTTTTCTTTCTTTTTCTTTTCTTCTTCTTTATGACCAGGAACAGGGATAAAAAACCCCTCTTAACTCCTGATCCTGAACCTAAGAGGACTTTAAGGCGGCGTTTACAACAAACTAAAGCACAATACTCCGGAGGAGACCTTTCAGAAAACTTTGAACAACAAAAGGGGGACATGGCCAAACCTGGAAGAGAGGCAAGAAAGGTGCTTGGTGGCTTCAACCCTGATTTTTACGGAGGAAATATCAATGTACCTTCTATTAGAGCAAGAAGCTTTAAGATCAACCCACAACATATTACATTAGTATTGCAGAAGTTCTAATTTCACGAACATCCACAGAAAGACTCCAGTAAATTCATCACTGACTTTCTACAGTTCTGTGACACTGCAGACACCAATGGAGTGGACCTTAAACTCTACAAGTTAAAACTATTCCCATTTGCTCTGAAAGATCGAGCAAAGGATTGGTGGGATATTGCATCCAAGGGAAGTATAAACACCTGGGATCAGGTTATTAACAATTTCCTGAACAAGTTCTCTCCCTCACAGAGACTAGCAAAGCTAGTGACAGATGTGCAGACCTTCAGACAGAAGGAGAGTGAGTCTCTCCATGATGCTTGGGAGAGGTACAAGTTGTTGTTCAGGAATTGTCGCCACCCCATGTGTTGTCTGGATGGGGCAAGACGATCATCTTCTATAAAGCTATCTTTGAGATGGCCAGAGAGACAATAGATCACTTTGCAGGTGGTTCTCTGGACCTAATAGAGACACATGAAGAGGCAGATGAGCTCATTGAGATAGTTGCCAATAACCAGCACTTATACTCCTTTGAGGAGACCCCAGCTAGGACAAAAGTTCTAGACATAGAAACCTTAAAAGAAGGTGAGACAGTAGTCTTCACCAGGGAGGCCAAACCTCAGGAGCATGCTACAGAGGGACTTAAGGCAAGCAAGGATCGAGAGGATCCTGAGACTGGCATTAAGCACAGCCTTACAGAAGAGAAGGAACCTCAAGTTGATTCCTCTCTGGGCGTTGGTGCACAAAATTGTGATCTCAATGGCGCCAACAACTTGGTATGCACAATTGTAATATCACTCTTTTTCACAACTTCGCACAACTAACCAGCAAGTGCACTGGGTCATCCAAGTAATAAACCTTACGTGAGTAAGGGTCGATCCCACGGAGATTGTCGGCTTGAAGCTATGGTCACCTTGTAAATCTCAGTCAGGCAGATTCAAATGGTTATGGAGTTTTAATAATTAAAAGATAAATAAAACGTAAAATAAAGATAGAGATACTTATGTAAATCATTAATGGGAATTTCAGATAAGTGTATGGAGATGCTTTATCCCTCTTGAATCTCTGCTTTCCTACTGCCTTCATCCAATCCTTCATACTCCTTTCCATGGCAAGCTATATGTTGGGTGTCACCGTTGTCAATGGCTACTTCCCGTCCTCTCAGTGAAAATGGTCCTCTATAGTTTCCCGCATGGCTAATCAGCTGTTGGTTCTCGATCGTGTAGGAATAGGATTTACTATCCTTTTGCGTCTGTCACCACGCCCTACAGTCACGAGTTTGAAGCTCGTCACAGTCATCCCATCCCAGATCCTACTTGGAACACCACAGACAAGGTTTAGACTTTTTGGATCTCAAGAATGCTGCCAATGGATTCTAGCTTATACCACAAAGACTCTCATCTCAAGGAATTGAAGGCTCTATTTTCAGGAGAGGCAATCAAACGCATGGACCAGGAATCCAAGAGATACACACTCTAGCTTTCGCAGGTAGAACGGAAGTGTTTGTCAGGCACGCGTTCATAAGTGAGAATGGTGATGACTTTCACGGATCATCACATTCATCGGGTTGAAGTACGAATGAATATCTTAGAATAAGAATAAGCATGAATTGAATAGAAAATAGTAGTAATTGCATTAATACTCGAGGAACAGCAAAGCTCCACACCCTTAATCTATGGTGTGTAGAAACTCCACCGTTGAAAATACATAAGTGATAAAGGTCCAGGCATGGCCGTGAGGCCAGCCCCCAATGTCTAAGATCACATAAACTGATCAAAGATACATACCAAGATTAAAATACAATAGTAAAAAGTCCTATTTATACTAGACTAGTTACTAGGGATACAAAAATGAGTAAATGATGCAGAAATCCACTTCTGGGCCCACTTGGTGTGTGCTTGGGCTGAGCATTGAAACTTTCATGTGTAGAGGTCTTCCTTGGAGTTGAACGCCAGTTTGTAACTTGTTTCTGGTGTTTGACTCTGCTTTGCAACTTGTTTCTGGCGTTTAACGCAAGAATAGGGCAGAAATCTGGCGTTAAACGCCAGTTTGCGTCATCTAGACTCAAGAAAAGTATGGACTATTATATATTGCTGGAAAGCCCTGGATGTCTACTTTCCAAAGCTATTGAGAGCGCGCCATTTAGACTCTTGTAGCTCCAAAAATTCCATTTCGAGTGCAGGGAGGTCAGAATCCAACAACATCTGCAGTCTTTCTTCAGCCTCTGAATCAGATTTTTGCTCAAGTCCCTCAATTTCAGCCAGAAAATACTTGAAATTACAGAAAAATACACAAACTCATAGTAAAGTCCAGAAATGTGAATTTTGCTTAAAAACTCATAAAAATATACTAAAAACTAACTAGATCCTACTAAAAACTATCTAAAAACAATGCCAAAAAGCGTATAAATTATCTGCTCATCACAACACCAAACTTAAATTATTGCTTGTCCCCAAGCAATTGAAAACAAAATCGGATAAAAAGAAGACAATATACAATGAATCTCACAATATCAATGAAACTTAGTCCTAATTAGATGAGCGGGGCTAGTAGCTTTTTGCTTCTGAACAGTTTTGGCATCTCACTTTATCCTTTGAAATTCAGAATGATTGGCATCTATAGGAACTCAGAATTTTAGATAGTGTATTGATTCTCCTAGTTAAGTATGTTGATTCTTGAACACAGTTATTTTATGAGTCTTGGCCGTGGCCCTAAGCACTTTATTTTCCAGTATTACCACCGGATACATAAATGCCACAGACACATAACTGGGTGAACCTTTTCAGATTGTGACTTAGCTTTGCTAAAGTCCCCAGTTAGAGGTGTCCAGAGTTCTTAAGCACACTCTTTTTGCTTTGGATCACGACTTTAACCACTCAGTCTCAAGCTTTTCACTTAGACCTTCATGACATAAACACATGGTTATGGACAGCTTGATTTAGCCGCTTAGGCTTGGATTTTATTTCCTTGGGCCCTCCTATCCATTAATGCTCAAAGCCTTGGATCTTTTTTACCCTTACCTTTTGGTTTAAAGGGCTATTGGCTTTTTCTGCTTGCTTTTTCTTCTTCTTTCTCTTTTTTTTGGCTACTTTTTTTTCTTTTTCACTGCTTTTTCTTGCTTCAAGAATCAATTTCATGATTTTTCAGATCGTCAATAACATTTCTCTTTGTTCATTATTCTTTCAAGAGCCAACAATTTTAACATTCATAAACTTCACTATCAAAAATATGCACTGTTCAAGCATTCATTCAGAAAACAAAAAGTATTGCCACCACAGCAGAAATAATTGAACTAATTTCAAGATAAAATTTGAAATCCAAGTACTTCTTGTTCTTTTGTAATTAAGCACATTTTTCATTTAAGAGAGGTGAAGGATTCATGGAATTATTCATAGCTTTAAGACATAGACACTAGACACTAATGATCATGTAATGAAGACACAAACATAGATGACACAATCAGCATAAAAATCGAAAACAGAAAAATAAATAGACAAGAAGATTAAGGAATGAGCCCACCTTAGTGTGGGTGGCGTCTTCCTCTTGAAGAACTAATGGAACGCCTAAGCTCCTCTATGTCTCTTCCTTGTCTTTGTTGCTCCTCCCTCATAGCTCTTTGATCTTCTCTAATCTCATGGAGAATGATAGAGTGCTCTTGGTGCTCCACCCATAGTTGGTCTATGTTGTAACTCAAGCCTTCCAAGGAGGTGTTGAGTTGTTCCCAATAGTTGTGTGGAGGAAATTGCATCCCTTGAGGCATCTTAGGGAATTCTTGATGAGGATCTTCCTCATGCTCTTGTTGAAGTCCATGAATAGACTCTCTTGTTTACTCCATCCTCTTCTTAGTGATGGATTTGTCCTCTTCAATAAGGATGTCTCCTTCTATGTCAATCCCAGCCAAATTGCATAAAAATGACAACTGAGATGAGGAAAAGCTAATCTTGCCAAGGTGGATGACTTGTCAGCCACCTTGTAGAGTTCTAGAGGTATGATCTCATGAACTTCCACTTCCTCCCCAATCATGATACTATGGATCATGATGGCCCAATCCACAGTCACTTCAGATCGGTTGCTAGTAGGAATGATGGAGCGTTGGATTATCTCCAACCATCCTCTAGCCACAGGCTTAAGGTCCGGTTTTCTTAATTGAACCGGATTGCCTCTTGAGTCTCTTTTCCATTGAGCTCCTTCCACACAAATGTCCATGAGGACTTGGTGCAACCTTTGATCAAAGTTGACCCTTCTAGTGCAGGGGCGTGCATTATCTTGCATAATTGGCAAGTGGAACGCCAACCTTACATTTTCCGAACTGAAATCTAAGTATTTCCCTCGAACCATAATAAGCCAATTCTTTGGATTTGGGTTCATACTTTGATCATGGTTCCTAGTGATCCATGCATTGGCATAGAACTCTTGAACCATTAAGATTCTGACTTGTTGAATGGGGTTGGTAAGATCTTCCCAACCTCTTCTTCGGATCTCCGGATACTCATTTTTCTTGAGCATGAAAGGGACCTCAGAGATCACCTTCTTCTTGGCCACAACTTCATAGAAGTGGTCTTGATGGACCTTTAAGATAAATCTTTCCATCTCCCATGACTCGGAGGTGGAAGCTTTTGCCTTCCCTTTTCTCTTTCTAGAGGTTTTTCCGGCCTTAGGTGCCATAAATGGTTATAGAAAAACCAAAAGCAATGCTTTAACCATACCAAACTTAAAAGGTTTGCTCGTCCTCGAGCAAAAGAAGAAAGAAAGAAGGGGAAGAAGAAGAAAAATGGAGGAGATGGAGGGAGAAGTGAATTTGGCCAAGATGGTGGAAAGGTGTTTATGTTGTGTGAATATGAAGGAGTAGTGAGGGGTTCATATAGGGGTGAGGGGAGGGTTGGGTTTTTGGGGAAGAGGTATGGAGGTTATTGGTGAAGAGAATATAGGGAAGAAGATATGATTTAATTGGTGAGTGAGAGAGGGAAAGAGGTAGGGTAGGTGGGGATCCTGTGGGGTCCACAGATCCTGAGGCGTCAAGGATTTATCATCCCTGCTCCTATTAGGCGTGTAAACGCCCTTATAGTGCAATCCTGACATTTAACGCCAGATTGCTGCTTGTTTCTGGCGTTAAACGCCAGCTTTTATTCCTTTCCTGGCGTTAAACGCAAGGCTGCAACCTGTTTCTGGCATTTAACACCAGATTGTAGCCTATTTCTGGCATTTAATGCCAGTCTGGTATTTGTTTCTGGCGTTTAACACCCAGAATGGTGCTGACAAACCCCATTTTTATGGTTTATCTTGTATTGATTTTAGGGGATTTTATAACCTTTTACCCACATTTATTCAATGAAATAGCATGGTTTTGTATATTCTCCTTTAATTGTGCTTAAGAGTGAAAACATGCTTTTTAGGCCTTAAAATAGCTAAATTTAATTCACCTTGATTCCATTAGATGCCTTGATATGTTTGGTAAGTGATTTAAGGTTTAGGAGGCAAAGATTGGATCAAGGGAATGAAGAAAGAAGCATGAAAAGTTGGAGAACTCATGAAGAAATGAAAGAACCGGAAAGCTGTCAAGCCGACCTCTTCGCACTTAAATGACCATAACTTGAGCTACAAAGGTCCAAATGATGCGGTTTCAGTTGGGTTAGAAAGCTAACATCCGGGGCTTCGAAACGATATAAGATTTTCCATAGTTGCTACAAGTATGGTGGCGCGCACGCGCCGTTGCTGCCACCTAGTCCACTTGAAGCAAAACGTGGCCAGCGATTTTAGAAGCCTTGTGGGCCCAATCCAACTCATTTCTGATGCTATTTAACCCAAGGAGTGAAGAGGGAAACACATGTTAGTTACCACTAGTTTAGTTTAGTAGTTAGAATTAGTTTCTAGAGAGAGAAGCTCTCACTTCTCTCTAGAATTAGGATTAGGATTAGGTTTAGTTCTTAGATCTAGATTTTAATTCGTCTTCTTCTACTTCTATCTTCTCAATTCCTTGTAGTTACATTCATTCTTCTTCCATTCTTTTGTTGCAATTTCCTTTATGTTGTTCTTATGCTTTGCTGTAGATCTACTATTGTTCCTTCCATTTTCTTTCAATTCAATAAGAGGTAATTCATAATAATTGTTCTTTTTTGCTTTTCTATTGTTGATCTCTTGCCTTTGTAGTTAGATCTCTCTTTAATTCTTGCAATTTATGTTGTTTACTTTTATTGCCTTTTATGTGTTTGTTGAAATGTCTCTTATAGATATAGTATAGATTTTGTTCCTCTTGGCCTAGGTAGAGTAATTAGTGACACTTGAGTTATCTAATTCCTTTGTTGATTGGTAATTGGAGAGATTGCTAATTGGTTTGGAGTGCACTAAAGCTAGTCTTTCCTTGGGAGTTGGCTAGGACTTGTGGCTCAAGTCAATTCATCCACTTGACTTTCCTTTATTTAGTAAGGGTTAACTAAGTGGTAGCAATGAACAATTCTCATCACAATTGAGAAGGATAACTAGGATAGAACTTCTAATTTTCATACCTTGCCAAGAGCCTTTTATAGTTGTTAGTTTACTTTCTTGCCATTTATCTTTCATGCCTCTTATCAAAACCCCAAAATAACTCATAACCAATAACAAGACACTTTATTGTAATTCCTAGGGAGAACGACCCGAGGTTTGAATACTTCGGTTTATAAATTTTAGGGGTTTGTACTAGTGACAAACAACTTTTTGTATGAAAGGATTATTGCTTGGTTTAGAAACTATACTTCGACGAGATTTTATTTGAGAAATTCTAAACCGTCAAAAATCTAATCGTCAGGTGCCAGACTGGGCGATAAACGCCCACTTTGCTACCCTTACTGGCGTTTAAACGCCAGTAAGTCTCTCCTCCAAGGTGTGCTATTTTTAATGTTGTTTTTTATTTTTCTTAGATTTTTGCAGTTGTTTTTGTGACTCCACATGATCATCAACCTAAAAAAAAGAAAATAACATGAAATAACATAGATAAATAAAAATTGGGTTGCCTCCCAATAAGTGCTTCTTTAATGTCAATAGCTTGACAGTGAGCTCTCATGGAGCTTCACAGATATTCAGAGCATTGTTGGAACCTCCCAACACCAAACTTAGAGTTTGGTTGTGGCCTCCCAACACCAAACTTAGAGTTTGACTTTGGGGGCTTTGTTTGACTCTGCATTGAGAGAAGCTTCTCTTGCTTCCTCTCTATGGTCACAGAGGGAGATCCTTGAGTTTTAAACACAAGGTAGTCCTCATTCAATTGAAGGATCAACTCTCCTCTGTCCACATCAATCACAGCTTTTGCTGTGGCTAGGAAGGGTCTTCCAATGATGTTGGATTCATCCTCATCCTTCCCAGTGTCTAGGATTATGAAATCAGCAGGGATGTAAAGGCCTTTGACCTTTACTAGCATGTCCTCTACCTGTCTATAAGCCTTTTTCATGGATTTGTCTGCCATCTCTAATGAGAATTTGCCGGCCTATACCTCAAAGATTCCCAGTTTCTCCATTACAGAGAGTGGCATTAAGTTTATGCATGACCCCAGGTCATACAGAGCCTTCTCAAAGGTCATGGTGCCTATGGTACAGGGAATTAGGAATTTACCAGGATCCTATTTTTTTAGGTAATGTCTGCCTAACCAAGTCATTCAGTTTATTAATGAGCAATGGAGGTTCATTCTCCCGAGTCTCATTACCAAATAACTTGGCATTTAGCTTCATGATTGCTCCAAGGTACTTAGAAACTTGCTCTTCAGTAATATCTTCATCCTCTTCAGAGGAGGAATAATCATCAGAGCTCATGAATGGCAAAAGTAGGTTCAATAGAATCTCTATGGTCTCTAGATGAGCCTCAGATTCCTTAGGTTCCTCAAATGGGAACTTCTTTTTGTCCAGAGGATGTCCCAGGAGGTCTTACTCACTGGGATTCACGTCCTCCTCGTCCTCTCTAGGTTCGGCCACACCAAGTAAGGTTATGGCCTTGCACTCTCTTTTTGGATTCTCTTCTGTATTGCTTGGGAGAGTACTAGGAGGAGTTTCAGTGACTCTTTTAATCAGCTGGCCCACTTGTGCCTCCAAATTTCTAATAGAGGACCTTGTTTCATTCATGAAACTTAGAGTGGCCTTAGATAGATCAGAGACTATGTTTGCTAAGCTAGAGGGGCTCTGCTCAGAATTCTCTGTCTGTTGCTGAGAGGATGATGGAAAAGGCTTGTTATTGCTAAACCTGTTTCTTCCACCATTATTAAAGCCTTGTTGAGGCTTTTGTTGATCCTTCCATGAGAAATTTGGATGATTTCTATAGGCTTCACCCATGTAATTCACCTCTGCTATTGCAGGATTCTCAGGATCATAAGCTTCTTCTTCAGAAGATGCTTCTTTAGTACTGTTGGATGCATTTTACAATCCATTTAGACTATGAGAAATCATATTGAACTGTTGAGTCAATATTTTGTTCTGAGCCAATATGACATTCAGAGCATCAATTTCAAGAACTCCCTTCCTCTGAGGCATCCCATTACTCACAGGATTCCTTTTAGAAGTGTACATGAACTGGTTATTTGCAACTATGTTAATGAGTTCCTGAGCTTCTGCAGGCATTTTCTTCAGGTGAATAGATCCACCTACAGAATGGTCCAATGACATCTTAGACAATTCAAACAGACCATCATAGAATATATCCAGGATGGTCCATTCTGAAAGTATTTCAAAAGGACATTTTTTGGTCTGTTGCTTGTATCTCTCCCATGCTTCATAGAGGGATTCACCTTCTTTCTGTCTGAAGATTTGAACATTCACTCTAAGTTTGCTCAGCTTTTGAGGAGGAAAGAACTTGGCTAAGAAACCCGTGAACAGCTTATCCCAAGAGTTCAGGCTATCTCTAGGTTGAGAGTCCAACCATGTTCTAACTCTGTCTCTCTTACAGCAAAAGGGAAAAGCATACACTTATAGACCTCAGGATCAACTCCATTGGTCTTAACAGTATCACAGATCTGCAAGAATTCAGTTAAGAACTGAAAAGGATCTTCTGATGGAAGTCCATGAAACTTGCAATACTGTTGCATCAGAGAAACTAATTGAGGCTTTAGCTCAAAATTGTTTGCTCCAATGGCAGGGATTGAGATGCTTCTTCCATGTAAGTTAGAATTTGGTGCAGTAAAGTCACCAAGCATCTTCCTTGCATTCTTGTTGGGTTCGGCCATGTCTCTTTCTTTTTCCAGATTTTCTATAAGGTTTTCTCTGGATTGTCATGCTTTAGCTTCTCTTAGCTTCTTCTTCAGAGTCCTTTCAGGTTCAGGATCTGCTTCAACAAGAATGTCCTTGTCCTTACTCCTGCTCATATGAAAAAGAAGAAAACATAAAAGAAGAGGAATCCTCTATGTCACAGTGTAGAGATTCCTTTATTTGAGTAGAAGAAGAAAAGAATAGAAGAAGGAGAAAAGAAAATTCGAACACAGAGGAGAAGAGAGGGTTCGAATTTTAAGATGAAGAGAAGTGTTAGTAAATGAATAAATAAATAGAAGGAGATGAGAGAGAGGAGTTTTCGCAAATTATTTTTGAAAAATGGTTAATGATTTTCAAAAATTAGAGAGAGAAAAGTAGTTACGTGGTTTTAAAAAAGATAAGAAAAAAACAAAAAGTCAATTAGTTAGTTGAAAAAGATTTGAAAATCAATTTTGAAAAGATAAAAAGTTAGAAAAGATTTTGAAATTAATTTTGAAAAAGATATGATTGACAAAGATATGATTTGAAAAAAAAATATATGATTGAAAAGATATGATTGAAATTTGTTTTGAAAAAGATTTGATTTTTAAAATTAAAATTGATTACTTGACTACCAAGAAACTAAAAGATATGGTTCTAGAATTTAAAGATTGAACCTTTCTTAACAAGAAAGTAACAAACTTCAAATTTTTGAATCAATCACATTAATTGTTAGTAAAGTTTTTGAAATTTTGAAATGAAATTAAGAAAAAGATTTTGAAATCATTTTTTTTTAAATTTCGAAAATATAAAAGAAAAAATGAAAAAGATTTCGAAATTTATGAGAGAAATAAGGAAAAGATATTTTTTATTTTTTTGAATTTTTAATCTGAGCAACAAGATGAACCGTCAGTTGTCCAAACTCGAACAATCCCCAGCAAACGGCGCCAAAAACTTGGTGCACGAAATTGTGATCTCAATGGCTCCAACAACTTAGTATGCACAATTATAATATCACTCTTTTTCACAACTTCGCACAACTAACCAGCAAGTGCACTCGGTCGTCCAAGTAATAAACCTTACGTGAGTAAGGGTCGATCCCATGGAGATTGTCGGCTTGAAGCAGGCTATGGTCACCTTGTAAATCTCAGTCAGGCAGATTCAAATGGTTATGGAGTTTTAATAATTAAAAGATAAATAAAACATAAAATAAAGATAGAGATACTTATGTAAATCATTGGTGGGAATTTCAGATAACTGTATGGAGATGCTTTATCCTTCTTGAATCTCTGCTTTCCTACTGCCTTCATCCAATCCTTACTCCTTTCCATGGCAAGCTGTATGTTGGGTGTCACCGTTGTCAATGGCTACTTCCCGTCCTCTCAGTGAAAATGGTCCTCTACGGTTTCCCGCATGGCTAATCAGCTGTTGGTTCTCGATCGTGTAGGAATAGGATTTACTATCCTTTTGCATCTGTCACCACGCCCTACAGTCGCGAGTTTGAAGCTCGTCACAGTCATCCCATCCTAGATCCTACTCGAAATACCACAGACAAGGTTTAGACTTTTCGGATCTCAATAATGCTGCCAACGGATTCTAGCTTATACCACGAAGACTCTAATCTCAAGGAATTGAAGGCTCTGTTGTCAGGAGAGGCAATCAAATGCATGTACCAGAATCCGAGAGATACACACTCTAGCTTTCGTAGGTAGAACAGAAGTGTTTGTCAGGCACGTGTTCATAAGTGAGAATGGTGATGAATGTCACGGATCATCACATTCATCAGGTTGAAGTGTGAATGAATATCTTAGAATAAGAATAAGCATGAATTGAATAGAAAACAATAGTACTTACATTAATACTCGAGGAACAGCAGAGCTCCACACCCTTAATCTATGGTGTGTAGAAACTCCACCGTTGAAAATACATAAGTGATAAAGGTCCAGGCATGGCTGTGAGGCCAGCCCCCAATGTCTAAGATTGCATAAACTGATCAAAGATAGATTCCAAGATGAAAATACAATAGTAAAAAGTCCTATTTATACTAGACTAGTTACTAGGGATACAAAAATGAGTAAATGATGCAGAAATCCACTTCCGGGCCCACTTGGTGTGTGCTTGGACTGAGCATTGAAGCTTTCATGTGTAGAGGTCTTCTTTGGAGTTAAACGCCAGTTTGTAACTTGTTTCTGGCATTTGACTCTGCTTTGCAACTTGTTTCTGGCGTTTAACGCAAGAATAGGGCAGAAAGCTGGTGTTAAATGACAGTTTGCATCATCTAAACTTGGGTAAAGTATGGACTATTATATATTTCTGGAAATCCTTGGATGTCTACTTTCCAACGCAATTGAGAGCGCGCCATTTGGACTCTTGTAGCTTCAAAAATTCCATTTTGAGTGCACGGAGGTCAGAATCCAACAACATCTACAGTCCTTCTTCAGCCTCTGAATCAGATTTTTGCTCAGGTCCCTCAATTTCAGCCAGAAAATACCTTAAATCACAGAAAAACACACAAACTCATAGTAAAGTCCAGAAATGTGAATTTTGCTTAAAAACTAATAAAAATATACTAAAAACTAACTAGATCCTACTAAAAACTATCTAAAAACAATGCCAAAAAGCGTATAAATTATCCGCTCATCTGGCATACAAGAGGTGTCTGTGATAATCACAAATCTCTGTCCTGTAGAGATAAAAGAACCTCAAGAGCCACATTCCCTTGGCATGCAGAAAGAACTGGCAGATGAGCAGTTAGCTCATTCCCCAATAGCCCTTAAGGAACTGCAAGTTAATATCTCTTTTACAAAGGTATTTGAAAAGAAGGACCTAAGGGAAGATGAAATAGAGATACATACTAAGAAGTATAGTATCCTAATTCAGCCTGAGCTGCCAAGGAAGATGCCAGATCCATGGAGCTTTCAGATCCTATGGATTACTGGAAAGATCATTTTTTACAAAGTCCTGTATGATCTTGGCTTAAGTTTAAATCTGATACCTTCCACTGGGGCAGAGGCCAAGTCTAGAGAGACTAGGAAGGCATTCAACGCTAGTGAGGAAGCCCTCACTGGGCATTCAACGTCCATACAATAGGGAAGGTGGCGTTAAACGTCAGCAAGGACACCCCTGCTAGGCGTCCAACACTCAGAATACTAGAGGGACTAGCATTGAACGCCAGTCAGGGTGGACAGCAAGGGCGTTCAATGCCCAATAAGCTGACAGAGCTGGAGTTGAACGCTAGTGAGAGAACACCCCTTGAGATCTTAAAGCCCACTCAAGAACCCTCTATCTCAGAACCAAAGGAAACCATAAAAACTATTGAGGTTCCTTTGAATGCACTTCTGCAGCGTATGAGTTCTGATGACTACTCATCCTCAAGTGAGGATGAATACACTAGGGAAGAGCAAGTTGCTCGGCACCTAAGAGCTCTCGTAAAGCTAAATGCCAAACTGTTTGGTACAAAGCCTTTAGAGGAAGAGCTACCTCAGAAGCTTCCAGACACTGGACGCTTTTTGATTCCTTGCACTATAGGCACCATGACCTTTGAGAAGGCTCTGTGTGACCTAGGGTCAAGTATAGTAATGGAAAAGCTGGGAATCCAAAAGGGAACAAGGATTACCTTGCATAGGGACTGGATGGTATTCAAGGTCCTTGACCCTCGATTACCCCCTGACAAAGGAGGCACTTGCATAAAGGATTCAGCATCCAAGCCTCTTCCCTTGGATGGAACTAACTCAATCCCTCCTAAGACCAAAAATAAGTTTGATGTTGGATGTACACTATCCACAAAGGAGGAAGGCCCCAGAAGGGAGATAACTAGGGGCTGGAAAAACAAGAATATCCCTACTGAGGGCTTTTCACCATGGAAGATGGTGGTATTCACTTATCTTATCATGGTATTCACCATGCAAGAGGAAAGTGACAAAAAGGGACACCAACATACTGCTGTAAGCCAAACCGTGCCTCAGGCAGTGAATAAAATCATGTCTCTTGAGCGTATTACGCTATTCCCTGAGAGCACAAGAAGGAAGTTCCCAATAAGGAGTGAAGATTTATTCCTCTATGACTATCTTCCTCCTTGAAAGGAGTTATCTGTCAAGCTAATGACATTAAAGAAGCGCTTGTTGGGAGGCAACCTAACTTTACTCAACTTTGTTTATTTTATTTTCATTTTGTTTTTCTTTCAGTCTAGAGTCATGATCATGTCACTACAAGAAAACAAACTTTTTGCTACGCTTTTAAAGCGTGGCAAAAAGTCAAACAAAAGCGTAGCGATAGCTTTTCACCACGCTTTTTGAGCTACTAGTACGCTTTTGAAAGGGCCACAACTGCAAGGGTGCCGGTTGCTCTATCACCACGCTTTATTTTTTGCCACACTTTTAAAGATCGCCACGCTTTAAAAGCGTGGCCATATGTGCCAACTATGGCTACGCTTTTAAAATGTCCCAACAGCAAGATATGGCTACGCTTTAAAAACGTGCCAATAGAGACATACAGTTACACTTTAAAAGCGTACCAATAACAAGATCTAGCCACGTTTTTTAAGTTGTGTGCCTAGATACAAACCTATTGCCACGCTTTTAAAGCGTGGCTATAGCTAAATCAAATTTTAAAAAAAAAATCTGGTAAAAGCCTACATGGGAATACTCAAATTTATGTTCCTTCATTCAATACTTGGTAAAAGCCTACAACAATGTCATCTGCATACATGCAATAGCCGCGTACATAAAATTTACAAGCATTAACAAAAATGAATTTCAATGAGAATTAAGAATTATACAAGACAGATTTTACAAACTCTGACCCTAATGGCTTTACTTTCTTTACATATTTCCTTCACTCCTCGGTTCTATCACCTAGTTGACCAAAGTCATTAGCCCCTGGAAAATATCATAAGAGTGTTAGACTCTTATCACTTATATATTTTTTGAACATTTAAAGTAGTGACCAGACATTGCAAATAGCAAACCAACATTGTGATAGTGGGAACCAAACAATGTAGTGACCAGAATTTGTTCTCCAAAATAATGCCCTGACACTTCTACATGAGTTCTTTCGGCAAAGTTCGTGTAAACTCTGCTTCCAAAGAAGTCCTACTTTCTTTGTATGCATGAGCACATACATAGCAACATTATACCTGCCACAAGTATCTCATCAAAATCCAGAGGAAAGAAAAACAACTATTTCATAATCATGATCCATATTTTTAATTTCACAAAGTTAACAAGAGACACAGGTAATGCACTAGATCAGAGATACAGGTAATGCACTAAATTTGCATGAAGTGATGAAAATATACTAAGACATCCTATAAAGATGGATATCTCAAATAAGTAATCAACATAACTGAAGTAGTTTAATAGCAATCGTTATTCAACTATTCATAAGTATTTGTGCTGTTTGTATATACAAGAGCTTATCAGAAATGGCAGATCGAGTCACATTTGAAGTTAGAGTTTTCTCTAAATGAATAATGAAAATCCTCACACAGAGCAGACTGATCTCAACAATAAAAGGAAAGGAAATGTGGTTAGGTGTATCCATATAATTCATCTATTATTGTTTTCAATTTTCGAATAAAATATGTTGGTAGATCTAAAAGCATAAAGATGTTTAAGAAATTGCAAACCTCTCTTAGCCTGAAGAAGATGGTGAGCTGTATGCGCCTGAGAATCAAAAATTGTGTCTGTAATTAGAAAATCCAAACGTTAGAAGAAGAAAAAAAGGGAGTCAGCAGGAGCTTGAAAAAGAGAAGGGAAATGCAGGATCTAATAAAATGCAGCTAAAGAACATCATCCCCAAACTAGCAAATGCAGGATCATAAAATTTGAGTTAAAGAAGAACAAAAAGACAAAGTTGACATGAATTACCTGTACATTTACAGCCACTGGCTAGCAATATCTAATGCTAGCAAGGGACAAGAAGATTAAGCCAGGCCTTTACACAAATTCAGCACAAAAGCCAGGTTTACATGCCCATGCTTAAATGACAGCAAATTATGAACAATTAAAAAGGAAAAAAATGTTACTTGTAAACTTGGGAAAGAATAACAAGTAGACAAGCAGTGCTAATTCTGATATTAAGAAAGCCACATTAATTCAAAGAACACAAAAATCAAACAATGTAAAGAACTATAAGTTTAACAACGCATTCTTTGGCTTGCAGAAACAGAAAGAGATAGAGATAACCTGTCTGTAACCATGTCCAGAACAGCTCCGAAGGTCGACACTGAATCAAGAAAATCAGGTTAATATTTATTTATCAAATAGACTAGTTACCTTTTTAAACTAAACAAGTTAGTATAGAGGAAATGCTATCCCATTCTGTGGTCAAGACATGCCACAAAGCCCCTAAGTCTGAATCCAATATATTTTTAAAACAACATCTAATCATACCAGTTCAGCAAAACTTTACTAGAAACAGATAATGTGTACATAACACTCGTCAAAGAATTATATAAACAGATAGAATAAAATTGGTATGAGCTCTATAAGAAAGCTTATAACTTGATTGAATTTGCGAGTGGCCCAACCATCCACAACATCACATACGAAGCAGGTAACAGAAAATAGCTATATTATGCTCCAGATCCCATATCATTAAAGAAGAGAAAGTTCAAAAATAGAAAAAAGTACATAAAAATTGTATCCCACCTGAAAAAATAGAGAATAGAGAACAATATTTTGTTTGTAAAACATACATGGAAAGCATAGCAGTTTAAAAGAACCCAGGTATATCCTGCATCATCACACACATGGTAAATATAGTGTACCCATGATGAATTACAAAAAAAAAGAATCTAGACATGAGAGATATTTCTATAGGAATCTAATAGTGGACAGTGTTTAACTCTATTGCCCTTAAGTAACACCCTTTTGCTTGAATGCAGGTAATTAATTAGTCTTGATATGTTTTTGTCACAATGGTTAAATAGTTGGTATAACTACACCAAGAAAATGACAATTTCTAATGTGCTTTTAGAAGATATTTTTGTAAAACAATTTTGTTATCATTTCTTTTTAAAATTCAGTTAGTGTATAATTTTAACATAAAATTGTTTTACATAAACATCTAATTTTGTATTGTGACATCAACAAAAATCACACAAACATAAATATCTAATTAAATGATAGTATTTATCGTACATACTAATTAAACTCATTTTTAATGTAAAAAGTAAAAGTAAAAAAAGTCAAATCAAAGTACATTTTTTTTTCAAAGTACCATAACAATTGAGTTTGAAATTTTGTTTGTAATTTGATGAAATCAGATACATGGTGGAACTATAAGAGCCTCAAATAACTTTCCAGAAGATGGGTACCTCATCGATTTCTCACCAACCTCTTCTTCTTCTTCTTCTTCTTCTTCTAATGATAATAATAATAATAATGAGAACAATGGAGCTAACTCAGAGAGTTCCCGTTCTCCTCCCTACAATTTTGAGTACATAAGCTTCAAGGACCTCTTATTAGACTCAAACTTCAGAGGTGGGGGCATTTCAGTAATTAACTCACTCAGAACTAACATAGACAACTGTTACATTACACACTTCACCACAAATGGAATTTTAGTCCAAAGTGGTCATGAGACTTACATTAGAAGCACTTTTCTTGGCCAGTACGTAACCGCAGGAGGTGATAAAAATGAAAAGAATTTCTATTATTTTAAAGCCATGATGACCCTTTAGGCCTGAATGCAGCCCATGATAAATTATGGACAATCAAAAGCTCTCTATTTCAATTAAAAATACTTAAGTACTTTATACAATAAGGGGACCAAAAACAACTATCTAACCACGTTCATTCATGGGTCCATTCAATGTTCATTTGCATAAATAATCTTATGAAACCCCCTCTCCCGGCCCGCTTCCCCCTCCACAAAAAATAATATATAATTTCATATTCATAGCTCAATTCATAAGTTCACATGTTAGTTTTTAAGTAGTAAAGGTGGTTTCCAAATAAGAAACTTTACGAGAAGAAAATGGAAAAAATCTTGAAATAATTTAGAGAGCTGCAAAGCAGTGTGCTTTTTTAGCAAATGTAGAACTAAGAAGTCCCAGCAAATGAAAAAGAAAGAAATAAGAAGGGATATTCAATTCTAGTCTGAATAACCTCTCATCTCATCTCCTCTCCTCTCCTCTCTCTCCTCTCTCCAAAGAAAAAGAAAACCTGAAACTTAAAATTAAAGTTTGTGAGGCTTCAAAAAACACATACATTAAAAAAAAGAAAGCAAAAGGAGAGGTTGAAAAAAATCAAAAATAAAAAAAGCAGAGGCAGCAGCTGAAAAACCAAGGATTTTCCCATTTCAGACACAGAAACGTGATCCCAAAACCTGTTATAGTTGTGAACTTAAGTAACAAAACAAAACATATTTTAGGCTAAATAAGTAACAAGGATCAAATTCTTTGTAACAACATTACATGCATATTTAAACCAAATGCCTATTGACTACTAGGAAAGAGTTAAAACAGTAGTATTAACTTGGATCATAGCTGTTACTTCAATTTTACGTGATAAAAAATTGCATACCTCACAGTCTCGTCTGAGTGGATACCAACAAGAAGAAAATCTCCGAGCTGCCTAGCCTTCTTAAGTATCTGAGAGAACAGGAAATACTGAATTAAGACAGCCATATCAAATAATGCTATTTGACTGTTGCACACCTATAGAATACTCATGTATACCTCAACGTGCCCAGCATGGAAGAGATCAAATGCCCCATCAATGTATACAATACGAGCATCAGGTCCAGGCCCTTAAATGAGGATGAAGCCACAATGAATTATCATGCAAAATATTTCCAAAAACTAATGAGAAAATTCGCTCAAAATATTTTCATCTTGAAACCAATGATTGTGGCATAAATTTCAAATCAGTGTCTGTCGCAGCAAGTCGAGATATATAAGCATTGATCATAAAAAAACCTTGCCATTTGAAAACATTACAATATGTCAGGAAGTTGGTAGGAATTGGGACAAGTGGGAAACCTTTGGCTTGCTTTCTTCTTGAGGTTTTGCATCAGTATCATTAAGATCTTCGCAAGCTTTTTGATCTTTTAACAAAGACATAATTCTTCCTGTATAGAAACAGAGATCATACACATAATTAGCTTTTACCTACCACCCAATTTTTATCAATATAACACTTGGAACAAGAAAATTAACTTTATCCATCAACAACACAAGATTTCTGCTATCTTCGAACATAAGAAGAGACAAATCTTACCAACAATATCTATGTTGGAAACTCCTTCAGTACGTTTAATTTGCTTGTATCGGCCAGCTTTCTTTGCTGCAGCATAAGCATCTGTTCCATCTGGAAGCAGACAAGGGTCATCCCCAGGTATGACATAGTCAATGTTGTATTCATAGAAAAGATGATTCAAGAATTCCTCAGTAATTGCATAAGGAGCATCGGTTATGACTTCGTCCACCCATTTCAATCCACTGACAAGGGTCAGCGTGGAAGACAAAATACATTCTCAACATTAATTCTTTTACAATGTTGGCACATTTGAGTTATTCAAACAAACAAGTTTATTCCCTTGCTACAAAGTCTCTAGTCTTATGTTTAAGCTGAATTAGATTTTGTCTAAGAGAAAATCACTAGGAGCAAAATAGAAAAGGACCAAATATTAGTTCCTCTCCTCCATGGACAAAACAGATGGGCCTTTATTGGCGAGGATCTCCTCATCACTCCCCAGACCCGCAACCAATTCATCTCCTAGAGCTTTTGCCTGTCTGAGTGCATTGGCATGGCCATAGTGCATCAGATCAAAACAACCATCCATGTAAACCCGAACACACCTCTTACCGGATCTCTTCTTAGTGAAAATCCCCAAATTAGACCAGGGGTTGGTCATCCCCCCAAACTAGCTCGTCGACAGTCCCAGCAAGGCTGCTGTAACCATTAGACCACCCAACACATGTGGGTGGTTGTATACCCCCTCCCAAATCCAACTATTACTGTCATAATCTATATGGTCTTCTTTCTTTCTTTTTTTGGTTTTGTTTTGTTTTGTTTTGTTTTCTTATCAGAAACAATATGTTTCTGTGATGTAAGAGGAGGCACAAACCTGCAACAAAGCAACCATCATGGCAAAATGTGAGATCCCAAAAATAATATTAACCAAAAAAATAAATCAATTCAACTAACACATTCAACACAACACAACCATAACCAGCTCATATGCACCGGTTTGATTACAGAGACTTGCTACTTAAATTAAACTTGAATCAAATACAGAATTCTATTTCATCAAATCCAATAAACATAACAGGGTTTCCAAAAGACATTGTACCTACCCTATGATGCATTCTTCATCAGCGGGTAAGTCCATGCATATTCTTCACAAGTTTTAAAACTTTTTCAAATCCTATTTAACCATAGGAAAATCGATGACTGAAAGTGTGAAATAGGAAAAGAAATAAAAGAAAGGAATAAGAACAGGACTTACAAAGAAGCAAGAAGCTAAGATCAATGAATGCCTGGAGATTCTAGTTTCTTCCAAAGCTAAGCAGGAAGGGAGTGGCGCCGAAGGGGTTAGGGGTGCCGAAAGAGGGATTGCCGGCGGAGGCATTGCGAGCACAGCTATGTTCTTCACAGAGTGTTGTCGAAGTAGTTCTTCGTCGGAGTGTTGTTGTCGCAGGAGTCGTTCGTCGCCGTCGAGTGTCGTCAGAGTTAGGGCTTAATGTTTGAAGAAGGAGGAGTTAGGGCTTACGGCGTGGGTCTTTGAATGAAGAAGGATATATGAGCTTCTGAGGGGTATACGAGCTTCTGAATCTTTAATTTCAAAAGATTAAGTTATAACACTCAAACATTTTAATTTGAAGGGTATACAAGAATTTTTAATTTTTTTCCTGGAGGAACCTTTTGGCTACGCTTTTGAAGCGTGCCAAAAGGCTTGTAGGAAACGACTACGCTTTTCGAATGCCATAATAATAAAACCATGTTGCTATGCTTTAAAAGCGTGCCGAAATCTCTCTATGGCTACGCTTTATAAGCGTGACAAAAAAAATGTGGCTAAATCTCGCATCAACTACCACCCTTATAAAAGCGTGGCCATTGACCTTTTTTGCCACGCTTTTAAAGTGTAGCAAAAAAAACGTGGCCAAATTTCTATTCAAGCGCTACCCTCACAAAAGCGTGACCATAGACCACTTTTGGCCACGCTTTTAAAGCGTAGCACAAAAAAGAGTGGGCAGAGGCCTTTTTTCTTGTAGTGTGTGCATCAGTCCAGAGACATAATTCACAGCACAGAACACTCCAAAAATATTGTTAAAGTTGAACGCCAGCCAGGGAGCAGCCCCTAGGCATTCAAATGCTAATGCAGAGAAGCAGGGAATCTGGAATTCTCTAGCCTCTCAGGACCAAAGGGTCCCACAGAAGCTCCACCTACTCCACATTTTTCCTCCTTATTGATCATATTCGCTCGAGGATGAGCAAAACTCTTAAGTTTGGTGTTGCAAAAGATTTGCTTTGTGACTTCCATCACTCTTAAGTATAGAAGAAGAGGATGGAGCAAACTAGAGAGCATGCACATGAACCTGTGCAACGGCTTCAACAAAGATAAAGGAGTGACATAGAAGAGATCAAGCACTACATTGGATCCTCAAGGAGGAGCACTAGCCACCATTCATTCAGGTGGATTCGTTCTCTTTACACCCCTTTCCTGTTATTTTTCTATTTTCTGTTTGTTTATTTTTTGTTCTCTTATTCTAGTTTCATTATCATTTGCATTGATGTCTTTAAGTTGTAAAATGTTCCATATATCTCTCACCTTGCTTAATTGAAAATTTTTATTGAAAACAATTGAGTGATGCATGAATTTCAAGTCTAAAATAAGATTAGTTTAATTAGTTTGATGTGGTGTCATCTGCTTTTGTTTTCTGAATGTATGAAATAAAAAGTGCATATTTGAAGTTGAAATTTATGAATATTGGCTCTTGAAAGAATAAGGAAAAAGGAAAAGTATTATTGGTGATCTGAAAATCCATAAATTCATTCTTAAAGCAAGAAAAAGCAGCAAAAAGAAAATGAAAAAGCTTGCATACGAAATAAAAAAAATAAAAAAAAGTGGCAAAAAATAAAGGAAAAAATAAGCAAGAAAAAATAGCCAATAGCCCTTAAAACCAAAAGGCAAGGGCAAAAGGGCCCAAGGCTTTGAGCATCAGTGGTTAAGAGGGCCCAAAGGAATAAAATCCTGGCCTAAGCGGCTCAACCAAGCTGTCCCTAACCATGTGCTTGTGGCGTGAAGGTGTCAAGTGAAAAGCTTGAGACTGAGCGGTTAAAGTCGTGGTTCAAAGCAAAAAGAGTATGCTTAAGAACTCTAGACACCTCTATTTGAGAACTCTAGCAAAGCTGAGTCACAATCTGAAAAGGTTCACCCAGTTAAAGTGTTTGTGGCATGAATGTTTCCAGTGGTAATACTAGAAAACAGAGTGCTTAGGGTCACGGACAAGACTCAGAAAGCTGTGTTCAACAATCAAAATAAGCTTAACTAGGAGATTCAATAATATCATCTGGATTCTAAGTTCCTAAGGATGCCAACATCTCTGAGTTTCAATGGATAGTGAGATGCCAAAACTATTCAGAAGCAAAAAGCTACTAAGTCCCGCTTATCTGATTTTAAGTAAGCTTCATTTGAAACTTAGAAATATATTGCATCTTAATTTTCTTTTTATCCTACTGTGTTTTTAGTTGCTTGAAGACAAGCAACAGTTTAAGTTTTGTGTTGTGATGAGTGGATATTTATACGCTTTTTGACATAATTTTCATATAGTTTTTAGTAGTTTTTATTTATTTTTTATTAAGTTTTATAGGTTTTGGTGTTAAATTCACATTTTTGGATTCTACTTTGAGTTTTAGTGTTTTTGGGCAATTTTAGGTATTTTCTGGCTGAAATTGAGGAACTGGAGCAGAAGTCTGATACAAAGACAGAGGAAGCACTGCAGATGCTGTCCCGATCTGACCTGCCTGCATTTGGAGAGCTTTTTTGGAGCTACAGAAGTCCAAACGGAGCACTCGCAACGGCTATGGAAAGCTGACTTTTTGAGCTTTCCATAAATATATAATAGTTTATACTTTGCATCGGATTGGAAGGCCCAAAACTGGCGTCCAGTGCCAGCTTCCTGCCCCTTTCTAGGCGTCCAGCGCCCAAAGAGTAGAGCCCAGCGTCCAAAGGCCTAGATAGGACCCCCTAGCTTGTGTTCCACACCCAAGGAGCCTCATATGATGTGGATCTCATCAAAGCTCAGTCCAAACACTCACTAAGTGGGCCCCAGAAGTGGATTTTAGCACTAAATAGACTACTTTACCCTTACTAGTCATCTGTTTAGTATTTAAAGTGTATTTTACATGATTTTTAGAGACATCATACACCATACACATTTTTACCATTGTTTTCACATCAGTATGAGTTTCTAAACCTCCTAGGTTGAAGGGAGGAGCCCTGCTGAGTCCTATAAATTAATAAAAGTACTATTGTTTTTCTTTGATCCGTGTTTGATTAATTTTAAGATGTATATTTGTTCTTAATCAATATGAATGCATTGAACTGGCATAAGGTTATCATATTCTATATGGGTTCAGAGTGCATCTTTCATCGGACAATGATGAACCACCAGCTTGAATATACGTCTCTTAGACGGCTAACCCACGATTTCGTTAGGGATTTCCCGAGACATCAATTCAGCCAATTTCTGGGGAGATTAGGGTCTCTGTGGTAGAGGCTAGAATCCATAGAAGCAGCGTTCTCTGATATGAAAGATCCGAACTTGTCTGTGGCATTTTGAATAGGATCATGAAGGAGAATGGACTGTACACGCTTTACCCTCAAGTAGAGATGGATCCGCACTAAACCTGGGGTTCAGATCCGGAGGAGTATTGGCAGCTGCTCAAACCAATGTCAATCACATACAACCTGCCATTGAAGAATCACTCACAAGCAAGGAGAGCAGTAGTACCAGAGTTAATTCAGAAAGACAAAAAAACTCCAACTCTCAACTCTATTCCTATTACGTAATCCAATTAGTTTTACCCATTTCGGACATTATTCCTACAACTCTATTCCTATCCCTGAAAACACTTGTTTTAAAAATACAAATTATGAATAGTTTCCTCTAATCCAAAGATCTTCTTATTCCGCCTGACTAAGACCTCACTACAAGAAAAAGGCGTATTTGTAACAAAAAATATTGTTACAAAACGTCGAAATTTTGAAACAAAAGTTTTTTGTAACAAAAAAAGGGTCTATTGCAGTAAGTCCCGTTACAAAAAGTTTCTGTAACCAAAAATGAAACTGTTACAATTCAATACCATATTTTATAATAATTTTTCCTGATACAAAAACCAGAAGCCGTTACAAAAGTGGTAACAAATTTTGATCTTGAAAGTATTTTTCGTGACACTCAATTTTTTTCCTATCAAAAAATTTTGTTTCAAAATGTAACATGATTTTGTAACATTTTT
This sequence comes from Arachis hypogaea, assembly GCF_003086295.3. Taxonomy (NCBI): domain Eukaryota; kingdom Viridiplantae; phylum Streptophyta; class Magnoliopsida; order Fabales; family Fabaceae; genus Arachis; species Arachis hypogaea. Next base: position 65,103,298 of record NC_092036.1, read on the forward strand.
TTTCTTTAGTTACGAAAGCAAATTAATTATTTTGTAACAACTTTTTTTATTACAAATTACATGCATAATTTACTAAATTTTTTTAAATTAACTAATATATTAATGCTTTTAATAAGCAAGTTTACATGTATATAATATGCAAAAACATACATAAGTCAAACAAGATCCTTTTAGCTAAAATTGTCTTGAAACAAAATAACATTAGCTAGGGACTACATTGATTAGTTCAACCAAAACATAAAAGTTCTAACATAAAAGTTCAACCAAAACATAAAAGTTCTAACATAGATTAGTGTCTCTATGCATCAAAACATTCTTGAGCCCTCAAGGTAGCATATGATCACCATTTCAGCACTCCTGTAAATAAGAAAAACCGAAACAAAAAAGTTAGAAATAAGATATAACACTAATTATAATTTTTCCACTAAGTTTTATCCAAAATGTTTTGAAAAATTTCGGCAAAACCTCCCCTAAAACTTGGATATTTCCACCGTCTATGGTTCCAACAAACACAACCAATTCACAACTTGCACCCTTTCAAACAACACAATGCAGTTTAATTGAGCAACCAAATAGGACAACAACCAAATAGTGAATAACAAAATCCGAAGCTTCCAGCTTCCAACAACCAAAATAGTGAAGCACTTAGCCGGATAATCAATCAATTGAGGTTAGCAACAGTTGAAAACCAAAAGTAATTAAATACCAACTCAATTAATTAATTGAATCAAAGATGAATATTGAAAACAGCTTAAAATAAATTTCGGTAGCATTTTCAGCAGTAAATTTGCCTATTTCACAATTTCAATCAATCAATTTAAATTCTATATGAATTCTTTGACAGTTAAAAACACAAAAAATCATAATGAATTCATAGGAAGGAAGTAAATAAGCCAATTCCAGCAAGAAAACATGAGGAAACAATTAAAACCAATCCAACCAGCAAGAAGCAGAGCAGCACTCAGCAGAACAACAATCAATGGCCCATCATACAGCACCCAAAATAGTAAAATGAACAAAGGTAATGGATTTAGGCAGCATTCTATTCATTGAAGTCAATAACCATTACACTTGCAAGCAGCAGGGGCATAGCAGTTTATCCATTAATTCAACAGAAAATCAATCAAGTCAAACTAAACGATTTCAGCAACAGATTTATCAATAAAACCAATCTCAGTTTAGCAACCATCATCTATTCCAACACAAACAACAATAACTCAGCAGTATTTCCTTTTTCATTGAATTTAACAATCATTTAATAAGCAAGCAATGAGGGGGAAAAATCAGCAGCAACCAACAGTAAGTATAGAGCAGCAATAATAACTTAATGTGAGAAATTATTCAACAACAAATGCACAAAAATACAAGGATTACTTAAATGACTCATCATGCTTATCCACATAAGTCTGCAGTGAAACCACTTATCGTTTCACTTAAGAGGCTTGTAACAACAGCTTTTTTTATCAACTTCTTTCTCATTCTCCCTTTCAGGCTCACTGTAAGTACTGGTAGGAGGTGGAAGTGCTGAAGTACCAAGCATGGCTTCGTCATGAGCAGCTTGGATTTGTTCCTCCCTTCTTTCCTTGATAAGAAAATGGATTCGATCTATGTTTAGTCTTCCATACATAGATGATGCATGTATGTTAATAAGGAACAAAACTGACTATTCATGAATATAAGAAGAGGAATATACCTCTATTTTAGAATACTGGAAAATCTGGCCAATTTGCTTGACCAAGGAAGCATCATCTTCAGCCACTGCAGATAGGTGGGCAAATACAATCAATTCAATTAAGTTTCAGGCTTCAAGCCAAACCCCAAACCATTACTCATTATCATTTATAAGAAAAATATCATTGGCATTTAATAATTAAAAGAATCACCATGACTAAGCAATGAACAATTAAAATGAACCTAAGATTTCCTCGTCAACAATGCAAAAACTGAAAGTTTACCCAATAAAACATAAGTACTGCAATATTACCCAATGAAACATAAGTACTGTAATATTTTCACGTATGTAGCTGCCAGTGGCACAGATATTGTGAATAGAAACACCAATTCCCCCTCCTGATTTGCTAATGACATCACACTCCTTCAAAGTATCATATATTCCCTCTATACTATCATCTTTCATATATATGAGGAAGCAACTACTCAACTGTCAAGCATATAAAGATAGCTAATTAAATCAGGTCTCCAATGATCAGTTCACCAACAGTGGGAAAAAATAAAACACATGCTAACAAAAAGACAGGGAAAACCTTACTTGGCGTTGGCTCCTTTTTGCATGGGTAAGTGAGGTGCAGATTTTTCTTAAGCTAGGTGCACTTCCACCAATTCTTTGCTTGCTTCCAACAATGGATGCTATGCTCTAACTATTTCTAACACTATGAAAAAGCTGCTATAGGAAAAACATAAGACAAATTAAAACAAGAAAAAAGCTTCCATCAAATAGCTTACCATACTAAAGTTCAAAACTTAATTAAGGAATAGCTTACCATACTAAAGAAGTGCGACTAAATTGAGCAACCACAATAACAACACTTGATACAACAATGGAACGGCTCAGAGCAAGGGGGCAGCAGCGGAATGATGGCTCCGACGATGGCGTACGACGGAGCAACTCACGATAAACAATTCCTGGCACAAACAATCTCAGCAACAACTCTTATAGTAACCAAGATTTTGACCGACAATGAGAAAAAACCAGAACAGGGCTAAAGCTTACCAAGGAGATGGTGGCTCCAACGGTGGCAAAACGGCGACGGAGCACAGCTCCTTGAATGGCAAGAGAAGAGGCTCACAACGGCGGTGACAAGTGGCGATGAGGGTGACGATGTCAGGCTCGCAGCAGACGCGACGCCTCTTCCTCTCTCTAGTTGGTTCTCTCTCAGCGTGGCGCTCTTCCTCTCGATGGCGATGCACACCTGCGACTCCATGGATTGCGACGGAGCTTCGGCGGCACAACCCCCAACTCGTGACAGTGGCGGTGACGGTTGGACAGAACTCCCATTCCTCGCGTAGCTCTCTCTCTCGACGTCACCTCCCTCTCGCGCGAACTCTCCTCTCGGTGGAACTGACGGCGATGACAACCCAATAGTGACGGTGATGGCTCGGTGGCACCAGTGGCAGTGACGAGGCTCGCGCGGCCCCAGTGGCGACGGCGATGAGGCTCGGCGACGGTGACGCGTGATGGCGGTGCAGACAGCTCCTCCCCCGATGCTCTCTTCCTCTCTCTCGGATCCCCCTCTACTCTCATCCCTTTCCTTATTTCCATTTCTCCTTTCTTTCTGTTTCAGTGTGTGTGTGTGTGTGTGTGTGTGTTGTACTGCTGAAGGGGAAAGGTGAGGGTACTGTTGAGGTGTGGGGGGAGGTTGCAAGACGGTTAAGGTTAGGTTAAAGGGGTTAGGATTTATTTGTTTAAAAATGATTTAGGAATTTAGGTAAAATCAAATTGGGAATTAGGGTTAGGGTTAGTTTAATTATTTTTAAAATATTATTTTATTATTAATTTATAAATTATTTTTAAATAAACACTAATTAAAATAAAATTAGAGATACTTAAATTAATTTTTTTCATAAAATTTAAATTATTGAATTTAAAAATTTTAAATATTTAAATTAAATCATATAAATTTTTTATATTTTTTAACTACTAAAACTTTAAATTATAACTAAAAAAATATTTTGTTTAAATGATTTATTATTTAATTTTTAAAAGAATTTTAAACTTAAAATATCATTAATTTGACTTAAATATTTTTAGTAAAATAAATTTTTGAATATAAAATCTTAAATAAATATAATAAATCATAATAACTCATTATGTTAATTTTTAAAAATTCAAAGTCTTACATTTAATATGTTAAAATAAAATTTTTTATTAGTTGCAAAAAAATCTTTAAATTTTGTGACAAATTAATAACTTGTTACAAAAATATTGTATTTTGTGACAAATTAATTTTTTGTTACAAAATATTTAGACCTTTTGAAACAAATAGATATTTTGTAACAAAATATTTTGAATTTTTGCAACAATATAATCTTTTGTTACAAAACATTATAATATTTTGCAACAAAACAACAGTTCGATACGAAAGCCAACATAATTTGTAACAAAAGAAATCACGTTGTTACAAAATATTCTTATTTTGTAACAATAACTAATTATTGTTACCAAAAAACCATAATTTGTAACAATTTTAAATTTGATACAAATTTTTTGTTACAAATGTTCCATTTTCTTGTAGTGCCTGCAAGACAACCATAGCTTGCTTCAAGCTACAATCCTCGTGGGATCGACCCTGACTCACTCAGGTATTACTTGGACGACCCAGTGCACTTGCTAGTACTGCTGCTGTATGAAATAGTGCGGATTTTGCGTACATGCGCACCACTGAGTCAGTGAATTGTTGAACCGTGAAGATTACTTGTATTTGCTGAAATTATGCTGCTTGAATTATTTGATTATTGACTTGTGCACTCTTGATCATTGCTGTTGATTGAGCTGAGTTTTATAATGCAATTGTTTGGCATTATTGCCAACAATGTTATCACACTATGTACAACTCCATTAACCAATTATCCAGTTGTATGACATCCTTTTTACCACCGTTATGCTGCTAAATTTTTGTTTGAAATTGTGATTCATGAACCGGTGACACAAGGTTCTTATTGACGGGTTGTCTGTGTCAATAAGACCCTGTGTTCTAATTGGTTCTTGAAGTACCTCAATGACTTCCTTGTCAAGTCTTGGTAAAAAAATTTTCCTTCAAAGATTGTTTTCAATTCATTTTACATCAACAATTTGAAGTGAATTCCCTTAATATTCTCCATGACCAAAACTTGTGGATTATGCTTAATTAAGGTCTCTTTGACTATAATTGCAAAATTGGTACATTTTGACCTATGTAACCATTCATTTACACCATTGGCTCTTCAATGATTCTTGTGTTAAATTAGGCATCAATCTCACTCTTTTTCATGCCAATTTTGCAATTCTAGTGATCAAATGCATTGATGAACGATTATGCATCATTTTGCATATTTTCTTTCTTGTTTCATCATCAATATTTTGTGCGTATGCTTTAATGACATGTGATGCTTGGTTGATTGAATATGTGCACTACACATGTTTAATTTGGTCATTTTTAGCATAATGCATTACTTGTGAATGTGAAAGTAAGCCTGTTTATTTGATGCCCTCTTCAAACCTTTCAAAGTTAAGGATCTTGGTTGCATGCACCTAACCTTTGATTTTTCTTATTTAATTAACAATTTTTCTTGTTCAACTAACTATTTTCTTTTCCTTAGTGCATAGCACCATTGTCCTTTACATTCCTTTTAGTTAAACAGGCAAGCTTAGCTGCTTTAACTTGATTCTGATTAATTGGAATGTCTACTTGGTTTTTGCTTTATAATCTTTGTCCAACTTCCAATCAATTCTTTTTCTCATTTCACATGTACTTAATTGTTAGCCTCTGTTTTTGTTATGCTGCTTGCTTATATTTCGGCTTTACATGCCTTAGGTTATATTTCATATCCCTGTTTCCTGTGATCTTTTTTTAGGATGACTAACAAGAAAGGAAAAGTCAAGGCTACTAGCTCAAGCAAGAGAAAGCGAACACAGCAACCCGCTGAAACAGCGGATAAGCTACTATTAGAAAGACGACATAGTGAGAGGGACAAGGCCAATCAAAATATACCCTCCACTGACCTGTCTAAATTTGCAAACCTCTATTCAGAGCTAAAGTTCCCACATTTTGTTGAGAATTAAAGCTTGAGAGAAAGCTTTAGATACCCCCTGAGCTACAAAAGTACAACGAGCATCAGATTGAGCAACGGGGGTGGGTATTCTTGGATCGAGACCTGGTGCGAAATTCAAAGTCCACAAACTAACTAACAAGTGCACCGGGTTATACCAAGTAATACCTCAGGTGGGTGATGGTCGATCTCACAAGGATTCACGGACTGAGCAACAATTGTTGAATGACTCACTTAGTCAGGCAAGTAGAAAGTGATATTTTGGGTTCAGAAGCATTAAACAATAACTCAGAAAGTAGGGGCGCAAATAGTATGATTGTTGTGAAATACATATGGGAGAAAATAATTAAGATTTCAGAGATGTTTATTCATCCAAATTAAGTTTTCTTACCAACAAATTTAATCATGCAAGATTCATTTCATGGCAAACTATCAGTGACTAAACCCTAATGTCTTAGTGATTTAGTCTCCTCTAACCTAGTTAACCGCCAATATCTTCGTCACTTAATTTTGATTAGAGGGTTAAGATCAATTTTATTTTATAGCCACAAAAACTCCAATTACCCAAATATAAAAGGATTATATGTTATCCCGTTAAGTCCAAGTAATTAGCAATTTAGGAAGAATTTACTTTCAAGTTTTTGTTCAAGTGAGATAACTCTTCCAAGAATCACAAGACCACAAATAGAATAAGGGTAATTCTTCTGATCTACCCAAATTCATAAAATAAAAATTGAAAGTAATCCTTGAAACTGAATCAATACATTAATTAAGATAGAAAAATAATATTCTTAATCCATAGAAATAAATAGAGCTCCTAACCTTAACCGATGAGGTTTAGTGGCTCATGCTTCAGAGAGAAAACTAGGGCTTAAAAATTGTGAAAGTGCGGAAGTGAGAAGATCCCCTCCCCCCAAGGGATAAATCCTTTCCTTTTTATATCTAACCTAATTTTGATTTGAAAATAAAATAGAATAATTACTACTTAAGCCCAAAAGATTGTGTTTGGGAATAAAACTAACTAAAATGAAATAAAATAAGATAAATATGACCCAGATCTAACTAATGATGCCCTTTCCTTAAAGTTGGATCCGTGCTACTAGCGCTAATTGCCAAAATTGGTGTTTAGCGCCCCTGGAGGTAGAAAGCTTTCCCTTGTTGCTATCTTCCTGGCACTAAATACTAGGCTCGGCATTTAGCACCCCACGAGGTAGTGATGCCAGAAGAAACGTATAAACTATTATATATCATTGGAAAGCTCTAGAAGTTGGCTTTCTAAAGCTGCTAGAATTGCATCAATTAAACCTTTGTAGCTCAAGTTATGCTCGTTGGAGTGCGAGGAGGTAAGGGTTGACAACATCCACTTTCTTCCTTTTTCTTTTGCACGAACTTTGTCAAACTCGCCCGAATCTTTCCTGAAATTAACAAAACCAAATGTGCCTCAAAGTAGCATCCAAATAGGCTTTAAACACTAAAATATAAATAAAGCTCAATAAATTCATATCTAAAATAATAGGAAAATAAGGAAAAGATGTTCACGCATCGGGACCTAGTGGGAGTAAACGCATGTTGGGTCCACAAATTCTATAGCAATTTTTACAGAGCGATCCTAGATGCAATTATCCTCTGAGGTAACTAAAGAGGTCTTCCATTTCCTGCCTAAAGTGGCCGAGAAAGATGCTTTTCAGAAGGTGGAAGAGGACATACAGATGATGTCCTTTGATTGGGATGCAGTGTTGCGAGTTATAGCTGTCTGTCCTGATAGCCCTTAGATTTATGGGCTGTCGAAGCCGAGTCCGAAAGGAATAACAATCAAATATCTCACAGTTGAGGCTAGGCTCTGGCATCAGATTATGACTAACTATGTGATGCCTAGCACTCATGAGATAGAGATCATTTCAGATATGGTTGTGCTTATTTGGTGTGTCTTGGAAGGAAAGAAGTTGTACCTTCCAAGGCTCATCAGAAGGTATATGGCTCGGACACATCACATAGGCATCCAAGCATTCCCTTGCCTAATTACACTATTGGGTCTACGGGCTGAGGTAGCTTGGGAGGATGCAGATGAGAAACCGATAGTTGTCGGTAGCAAGAAAGTCATCTCGTACGGCAAATGTTTCCATCATCCAACTGCTGCCGAGGTCGTAGGATGACCACTACCTGAGGCAGCCACATCTTCAGCAGCAGTAGGACCTTCAACGGCACCATCAGCACCTTCAGCACCATCTGTTCCATCAACACCATCATATACCTCACAGCCGATCTACCATCTTGTGCAGTGACTTTTCTTGCAAATTGATCAGATAGAACATCATAATAAGCGACGTTATGAGTACTTGAAGAGGATCTCGGGCTATACTGACTTCCCACTAGAGGAGCCTAATACCCCCTCGGAGCATAGTGATGAGGAGAAGCGGGACCCCATAGCAAGCGACGGTGGAGATGATGGAGACGACTCTTTACACTCGATATGACTTTATGAGCATTGAGGATGGTGCTAATCCTTAAGTGTGGGGAGGTCATCAGACTCATCAGCGATAATTAGTATGCTTTTGGACTTTTTTATATATTCTGTTATTCTGAACACCTTTTTAGTTATTGCACTTTCTACTTTTGCTTGTACATAATCTAGATTTTTACTTTAGTTTTGCATACTATTTTTATCCTCTTATATGTTGGCTAGTGTATATACATAGTTTAGTTGTAGTTGATTAGTTGTGATTGGACAATGCGCATAACTGAACTTAGTTTAATTTCCTATATACATGATGAATTGGTTTGAGTGAAATTAGGAAATGAACTAGGGATTTTTTATTTTTCCTAACCCAATCACATCACATCACATTATATATATATATATATATATATATATATATATATATATATAATATAATATAATATAATATGTAGTCAATTTAACAAAATTTCCAAGAAACTTTTTTTTTATATAGGGCTTTGATATTTCGATTAAATTGAGTTGAAATTTTTTATTAAAGTTTGCTTGAATTACACATTAAGGAATATGATTTTTGATTTAAGAACATACAAACTGTGAGTTTTGAGCCTCAATGTATGGTTGCATATTTTGACCACTATTCTCATTCTTGTGTGCTATTCTCTCTATGATTGCAATCTTTGGTTTGTTTAATTCTATATGTCCAGTATTTAGTGTATATATATGCATTTATGTGATTAAGGCCATTATTTCATTATAGCTCACTTTCCCCAAATAGCCTTACCCTTTTATATCCCTTTGTTAGCCCATTTTGAGCAGTATTAATTCCCTTTTTGTTTTTTATTTAAACACATCACAAGCTATAAGTGGAAAAATAATAAATATCTCTAATTTGGATCTTTGATTAGGTTAAGTTAGTGAGATTGTATAATATTTAAGTGTGGAAAAAGCTGGAAAATATTCGTAGATAAAAGTATGTTTTGTATTTGTGTTGAACATCTTGAAAATTTGGGACATACTTATGCATCAATTAATTGTGACCATATGCATTGATCATGAATATATATTTCACTTTGAAAAAAAAGAAAGAAAGAAAAAAAGAAAGCAATAAAAAGGGGACAAAAATACCCCCAATGTGAAATTCAATAATGATCAATGCATATGTGGTGTGAATTAAATTAAGTTGGATGCATGAGTGTGTGTAAAAAGTGAGATTATGGGTAGTTAAGCTTGATATTAGAATTGCATATGGTGTTATATGTGTTAGGTGAGAGCTTAGGTTAATCAAAGATTACAATTCAAGCTCACTTAGCTATATATATATATATATATATATATATATACATATATCCTAACCTTTACCCTTGGCCCCATTCTAACCTTGAAAGGTCCTCATGATACTTGCATACATACATTAAATATTTGTTGATTGTTAGATGAAAAACAAACTTTAGAAAGAATGATTAGAGAAGAATTGAGTGAATTGACTGATACGTGATCAAGAGGGCATTTTCGTCATCTTAGATCTAAGGGACGGAATGATAATCTTGTCATATTCAAGGATCTGAATTCTAGAAGAATTGTGCTATGCCAGTCTTGGACATCAAGAAGACCAAGAGTCCGTCTCAAAAAAAGTGGTGCTGAAAGGGCAACAATTTATAAGGCCCATTGGGTTATGACAGGACAACAAGAAGCCTAATAAAGCTTTTCAAATTCAATGTGAAGCATAATTTTATTAATTTTCAAATTATTAGTAATTTATTTTTAATTTGTTTTACTATTAGAGTTTATTAGAATATTTGAATTACTCCTGATTTGCTTAGTAGTATTTTTAGGGATTTTAAATTTAAATCAAATCTGATCTAATCTAATAAGATCAAATCTAATTTAAATTAGTTATCATATCTTTAGAATTTTAAAATTTAAATTAAATCTGATCTAATCCAATAAGATCAAATCTGATTTAAATTAGTTATCTTATCTTTAAGAAATTTAAATTAAGTTATCTTATCTTATCTTTTAGTTAGTTTGTTAGGTGCCTATTTAAACACCTTTGGTGAGACAATTTACATAACTTGGATGAATAAAATTTTCTTAGTGCTTTATATACGTTTTTTTAGTGTGATTAAGTGAGGTGAGTATTTTTCTTTTCTTGTTACATGGAGAAGATTGAGGAATTCAATTTTCATCCCTCTGATCTAGGTTGTCAAGGACAAGTTCTTTGAAGGTCTAATAGGGAATCCTTTCCGGTGACCTAGGTTGCTAAGAACAGGTTTTTTAGAGGTCTAGTAGGAAAACCTCTATCTATATATCTTTTATGTTTCCGCTGGGTCTTGGGTATACCCTTTACTGAATAATCCTTATCTATTATGATATAACCCCTAATCCCCAATCTATTTCTTATCATTGACGCTAAACACTTAAGCGACTAGAGAATATATACATCCAGTGAGGGGTTCGATTGCTCAATTCTATATTTCCACCTATGACCATTTCTTATCTTGCAAGTTTGTAAATTTTTTTAGATGACTTAATTTAAATATGTATTTAATTTAGTTATGATTGGTTTAGCCCTTGATTGTGTACATATGCTTTCTTGGAATTTGATTTACTTTGACTAAGTAAATACATATAGATAGATAGTATTAGTTAGAATAGTTGCATATATGTAGATAGGTTGCATTTAAATATTTTGCATTGAATAATTATTTATATTCCTTTCTTGTCATTATTGGGTTTAGCATGAGGACATGCGATTTTTAAGTGTGGAGAGATTGATAAACCACAATTTTATGGTTTATCTTATTTGAAATGAAAGGATTTTATCAACTTATCTCACATTTATTCACTGAAAATAGCATGGTTTTGCTAATCCCCCCTAAATTGTGCTTAAGATTGAAAACATGCTTTTTAGGCCTTGATTTTGCCATGTTGCGCATACACATGCCTCATGCGTATGCATGACATGAAGCACGTGGTTCACTTAAGAAAACATGTGGCTGGCAATTTTTGGACCTTCTCAAGCCCAATTTAATTCATTTCTAAAGCTATTTCAAGCCAAATTCAAGAAAGATAAAGGAAGAGCAATTAGGATAGAATAGAACCATGTTTTAGGTAGTTTTCTAGAGAGAGAAGCTATTTTTTCTCTCTAAAATTTAGGGTTTAAATTAGTTCTCTCCATAGATTTAGGTTTCAATCATTGTTTTGATTTAGTTTTCCTTACAATTCCTTGTTATTGCATCTTGGTTCTCTCAGTTTTACTTGTTATTTTCTTTATTTTATTGCTTTTGATCTTATGAACTCGTGTTGATTTTGATTTCTATTTAATGTAATGATGTTTTTATATCCTTTTATGTTTGCTTTATTGTTATTGTTATCTTAAATTTGGTAGTTTTAAATTTCATTATTATTGCAATTTTAATATGCTTTCATTTTATACCTGATGAGCGGATAATTTATACGGTTTTTTGGCATTGTTTTTAGGTAGTTTTTAGTAGGATTTAGCTACTTTTAGTGATGTTTTTATTAGTTTTTATGCAAAATTCACATTTCTGGACTTTACTATGAGTTTGTGTATTTTTTATGATTTCAAGTATTTTCTAGCTGAAATTGAGGGACCTGAGCAAAAATCTGATTCAGGCTGAAAAAGGACTACTGATGTTGTTGGATTCTGACCTCCCTGCACTCGGAATAAATTTTCTGGAGCTAATGAACTCCAAATGGCGCGCTCTTAACTGCGTTGAAAAGTAGACATCTAGGGCTTTCCAGCAATATATAATAGTCCATACTTTGTTCGAGTTTAGATGACACAAACTGGCGTTCAACGCAAGTTCCATGCTGCATTCTGGAATAAAATGCCAGAAACACGTCACAAACCAGAGTTAAACGCCAAAAACACGTTACAACTTGGTGTTTAACTCCAAGAGAAGCCTCTGCACGTGTAAAGCTCAAGCTCAGCCCAAGCACACACCAAAGTGGGCACCGAAAGTGGATTTCTGCACTTAGACTTATTTCTGTAAACCCTAGTAGCTAGTTTAATATAAATAGAACCTTTTACTATTGTATTAGACATCTTTGGTCTCAGTTTTAATCGATTGTTCATCTTAGGAGACTATTGATCACATTTTGGAGGCTGGCCTCTCGGCCATGGCTGGACCACTATCACTTATGTATTTTCAACGGTGGAGTTTCTACACACCATAGATTAAGGTGTGGAGCTCTGCTGTTCCTCGAGTATTAATGTAATTACTATTATTTTTCTATTCAATTAAGCTTATTCTTATTCTAAGATATTCGTTGCACTTCAACATGATGAATGTGATGATCCGTGACACTCATCATTATTCTCACCTATGAACGCGTGCCTGACAACCACTCCCGTTCTACCTTAGATCGAGCACATATCTCTTGGATTCCTTAATCAGAATCTTTATGGTATAAGCTAGAATCCATTGGCAGCATTCTTGAGAATCCGAAAAGTCTAAACATTTTCTGTGGTATTCAGAGTAGGATTCACGGATTGAATGACTGTGATGAGCTTCAAACTTGCGAGTGTTGGGTGTAGTGACAAACGCAAAAGAATCACTGGATTCTATTCCGACATGATCGAGAACCGACAGATGATTAGCCGTGCTGTGACAGAGCATTTGGACCATTTTCACTGAGAGGATGGGAAGTAGCCATTGACAACGGTGACGCCCTACATACAGCTTGTCATAGAAAGGAGTATAAAGGATTGGATGAAGGCAGTAGGAAAGTAGAGATTCAACAGGAACAAAGCATCTCCATACACTTATCTGAAATTCCCACCAATGATTTACATAAGTATCTCTATCTCTATTTCATACATTATTTATTTTTATCTTCAAAAACCATTATAATCATTTGAATCTGCCTGACTGAGATTTATAAGATGACCATAGCTTGCATCATACCAACAATCTCCGTGGGATCGACCCTTACTCACATAAGGTATTACTTGGACGACCCAGTGCACTTGCTGGTTAGTTGTGCGAAGTTGTGATAAAGTGTGATTCATGTTTGAGAGCTCCAAGTCTATTGGTGCCATTGTTGATGATCACAATTTCGTGCACCAAGTTTTTGGCGCCGTTGCCAGGGATTGTTCGAGTTTGGACAACTGACGGTTCATCTTGTTGCTCAGATTAGGTAATTTTATTTTCAAAAAGTTTTCAAAATTTTTCTTCTTTTTCATTTTTCCAAAAATAATTTTCGAAAAATCCAAACAAAAATTATAAAATCATAAAAACAAAAAATATTCCCGTGTTTCTTATTTAAGTCTAGTGTCAATTTTTAAGTTTGGTGTCAATTGCATATTTTTATTTTTCTAAATTTTTTTGAAAAATATTCATGCATGTGTTCTTCATGATCTTCAAGTTGTTCTTGATAAGTCTTCTTATTTGATCTTCATATTTTCTTGTTTTGTGTCTTTTGTTGTTTTTCATATGCATTTTTGCATTCATAGTGTCTAAACATTGAAAATTTCTAAGTTTGATGTTCATCTTGACATTCATAGTGTTCTTGCATGCCTCATTGGTTTTGATCCAAAATTTTCATATTTTGGGTCATATTTGTGTTTTTCTCTCTCCTCATTAAAAATTCAAAAATCAAAAAAATATATTTTCCTTCTTTTACTCAAAAATTCGAAATCTTTGGGTTGACTTAGTCAAAAAATTTTAAAATAAGTTGTTTCTTATTAGTCAAGTCAAGATTTCAATTTTAAAAAATCTTATCTTTTCAAAATCTTTTTCAAAATCAAATCTTTTCTTTTCCTTTTGTTATTTTTGAAAATTTTTTAAAACTAATTTTCAAAATCTTTTTCTTATCTTTATTTCAACATTTCGAAAACTTTACTAACAGTTAATGTGATTGATTTAAAAATTTGAAGTTTGTTACTTTCTTTTTAAGAAATGTTCAATCTTTAAATTCTAGAATCATATCTTTTAGTTTCTTGTTAGTCAAGTAATTAATTTTAATTTTAAAAATCAAATCTTTTCCAAAATATCTTTTTCAATCATATCTTTTCAAAATATCTTTTTCAAAATTAATTTCAAAAATCTTTTCTAACTTCCTATCTTTTTTATTTTCAAATCTTTTTCAACTAACTAATTGACTTTTTGTTTGTTTCTTATCTTTTTCAAAACCACCTAACTACTTTTCAGAAAGGAGTTCCCTATTGAGGACCTAAAGGAATCTGAGGCTCATATAGAGACCATAGAGATTCTATTAAACTTCCTTCTGTCATTCATGAGCTCTGAGAACTATTTTTCCTCTGAAGAGGATGAAGATGTAATTGAAGAGCAAGTTGCTCAATATCTAGGAGCCATCATAAAGCTGAATGCCAAGTTGTTTGGTAATGAGACTTGGGAAGATGAACCTTCCTTGCTCATTAGTGAACTAAATACATGGGTTTAGCAAACTTTATCTCAAAAGAAACAAGATCCTAGTAAATTCTTAATACCCTGTACCATAGGCACCATGACCTTTGAGAAGGCTCTGTGTGACCTGGGGTCAGGTAAAAATCTTATGCCACTCTCTGTAATGGAGAAACTAGGGATCTTTGAGGTACAAACTACAAGAATCTCATTAGAGATGGCAGGCAAGTCAATAAAACAAGCATATGGATTGGTAGAGGACGTGTTAGTGAAGCTTAAAGGCCTTTACATCCCTACTGATTTCATGATCTTGGACACTGGAAAGGATGAGGATGAATGCATCATCCTTGGAAGACCCTTCCTAGCCACAGCAGGAGCTGTGATTGATGTTGACAGAGGACAGCTAGTCCTTCAATTGAATAGGGACTACCTTGTGTTTAAAGCTCAAGGATCTTCCTCTGCAACCATGGAAAAGAGGCACGATAAGCTTCTCTCAATACATAGTCAAACAAAGCCCCCACAATAAACTCTAAGTTTAGTGTTGGGAGGCCACAACCAAACTCTAAGTTTGGTGTTGAACCCCCACATTCAAACTCTAATTTTGGTGTTGGGAGGTCCCAACAATACTCTGAACATCTGTGAAGCTCTATGAGAGCTCACTGTCAAGCTATTGACATTAAAGAAGCGCTTATTGGGAGGCAACCCAATTTTTATTTATCTATATTTCTATTGTTCTTTTATGTTTTATTAGGTTTATGATCATGTGGAGTCACAAAACAATTGCAAAAATTAAAAACAGAATCAAAAATAGCAGAAGAAAAAGCACACCCTGGAGGAAGAGCTGTCTGGCGTTTAAACGCCAGAAACAAGCACCAAGCTGGCGTTTAACGCCAGGAACAAGCATAAGGCTGGCGATAAACGCCAAAAACAAGCTACATCTGGGCGTTTAACGCTAGAAACAAGCATCAATCTGGCGTTAAACGCCATGATTGCATAGATAGGGTAATTTACACGCCTAATTGGTGCAGGGATGATAAATCCTTGACATCTCAGGATCTGTGGACCCCACAAGATCACCTTAGGATCTGTGGACCCTACAGGATCCCCACCTACCCCACTTCTCTCTTCTTCACACAATCCAATAACACTCTTCCCCAATTACCCCTTCACCACTCACATCCATCCACTCTTCCCCATAAACCCCACCTACCTTTAAATTCAAAATTTCTTTCCCACCCAAACCCACCCTAAATGATCGAACCCTAACCCCTCTCCCTCGTCTATATAAACCCGTCTTTCCTTCTTCATTTTCACACAACACAACCCTCTCTTCTCCCTCTTGGCCGAATACACATCTCTCTCCCTCTCCTCCATATCTTCTTCTTCTTCTTCTATTCTTTCTTCCTTTGCTCGAGGACGGTTAACATTCTAAGTTTGGTGTGGTAAAAGCATAGCTTTTTTTGTTTTTTCCATAACCATTGATGGCACCTAAGGCCAGAGAAACCTCTAGAAAGAGGAAAGGGAAGACAAAAGCTTCCACCTCTGAGTCATGGGAGATGGAGAGATTCATCTTAAAAGCCCATCAAGACCACTTCTATGAAGTTGTAGCCAACAAGAAAGTGATCCCTGAGGTCCCTTTCATGCTCAAGAAAAATGAGTATCCGGAGATCCGACATGAGATCCAAAGAAGAGGTTGGGAAGTTCTTACCAACCCCATTCAATAAGTCAGAATCTTAATGGTTCAAGAGTTTTATGCCAATGCATGAATCACTAGGAACCATGATCAAAGTATGAACCTGAATCCAAAGAATTATCTTACAATGGTTTGGGGGAAATGCTTAGATTTTAGTTCGAAAAACATAAGGTTGGCGTTCAACTTGCCTATGATGCAAGAAGACGCACGCCCCTACACTAGAAGGGTCAACTTTGATCAAAGGTTGGACCAAGTCCTCATGGACATATGTGTGGAAGGAGCTCAATGGAAAAGAGACTCAAAAGGCAAGCCGGTTCAATTGAGAAGACTGGATCTTAAGCCTTTGGCTAGAGGATGGTTGGAGTTCATCCAACGCTCCATCATCCCCACTAGCAACCGATCCGAAGTAACTGTGGATCGGGTCATCATGATCCATTGCATCATGATTTGAGAGGAAGTAGAAGTTCATGAAGTCATCTCTCTAGAACTCTACAAAGTAGGCGAAAAGCCCTCCACCTTGGCAAGGCTAGCTTTTCCTCATCTCATTTGCCATCTATGCTACTTAGCTGGAGTTGTCCTAGAAGGAGACATCCTCATTGAAGAGGACAAGCCCATCATTAAAAAGAGGATGGAGCAAACAAGAGAGCCTATTCATGGATCTCAAGAGACGCATGAGGAAGTTCATCATCAAGAAATCCCTGAGATGCCTCAAGGGATGCATTTTCCTCCAAACAACTATTGGGAACAACTCAACACTTTTCTATAAGGATTGAGTCATGACATAAACCAATTAAGGGTGGGACACCAAGAACACTCCATCATTCTCAATGAGATTAGAGAAGATCAAAAAGCTATGAGGGAGGAGCAACAAAGGTAAGGAAGAGACATAGAGGAGCTCAAGGACGCCATTGGTCCTTCAAGAAGAAGGCACCACCATCATTAAGGTGGACCCATTCCTTAGCTTCCCTGTTCTTATATCTCTGTTTTTTGGTTTTTGAGCTTCATATTTGTCTATGTTTGTGTCTTTATTACATGATCATTAGTGTCTAGTGTCTATGTCTTAAGGCTATGAATAATTCCATAAATCTTTCACCTTCTTAAATAAAAAATATTTCTAATACAAAAGAACAAGAAGTACATGAGTTTCGAATTCATCCTTGAAATTAGTTTAATTATATTGATGTGGTGACAACACTTTTTGTTTTCTGAATGAATGCTTGAAGAGTGCATATTTTTTATCTTCTTGTTTATGAATGTTAAAATTGTTGGCTCTTGAAAGAATGATGAAAAAGAGAAATATTATTGATGATCTGAAAAATCATAAAATTGATTCTTGAAGCAAGAAAAAGCAGTGAAGAACAAAGCTTGCGAGAAAAAAAAGAGAAAGAAAAAGAAAAAGCAAGCAGAAAAACCAATAGTCCTTAAAACTAAAAGGCAAGGGTAAAAAAGGATCCAAGGCTTTGAGAATCAATGGATAGGAGGGCCCAAGGAATTAAAATCCAAGCCTAAGCGGCTAAATCAAGCTGTCCCTAACCATGTGCTTGTGGCATGCAGGTCCAAGTGAAAAGCTTGAGACTGAGTGGTTAAAATCGGGATCCAAAGCAAAAAGAGTGTGCTTATGAGCTCTGGACACCTCTAACTGGGGACTTTAGCAAAGCTGAGTCACAATCTGAAAAGGTTCACCCAGTCATGTGTCTGTGGCATTTATGTATCCGGTGGTAATACTGGAAAACAAAGTGCTTAGGGCCACGGCCAAAACTCAAAAAAGTAGCTGTGTTCAAGATTCAGCATACTTAACTAGGAGAATTAATAACACTATCTGAAATCTGTGTTCCTATAGATGCCAATCATTCTAAACTTCAAAGGATAAAGTGAGATGCCAAAATTGTTCAGAAGCAAAAAGCTACAAGTCCCGCTCATCTGATTAGAACTAATATTCATTGATATTTTCATATTTATAGTATATTCTCTGCTTTTTCTCCTATTTGATTTTCAATTGCTTGGGGACAAGCAACAATTTAAGTTTGGTGTTGTGATGAGCGGATAATTTATGATCTTGCTACTTTTAGGGAGGTTTTTATTAGTTTTTATGCAAAATTCACATTTCTGGACTTTAATATGAGTTTGTGTGTTTTTCTATGATTTCAGGTATTTTCTGGCTGAAATTGAGGGACCTGAGCAAAAATCTGATTCAGGCTGAAAAAGGACTGCTGATGTTGTTGGATTCTGACCTCCCTGCACTCGGAATGGATTTTCTAGAGCTACAAAACTCCAAATGGCACGCTCTCAATTGCGTTGGAAAGTATACATCTAGGATTTCCAGAAATATATAATAGTTCATACTTTGTTCGAGTTTAGATGACGCAAACTGACATTCAACGCCAGTTCCATGCTGCATTCTGGAGTAAAATGCCAGAAACACGTCACAAACCCGAGTTAAACGCCAAAAACACGTTACAACTTGGCGTTTAACTCCAAGAGAAGCCTCTGCATGTGTAAAGCTTAAGCTCAGCCCAAGCACACACCAATTGGGTCCCAGAAGTGGATTTCTGCACTTAGACTTATTTCTATAAACCCTAGTAGCTAGTTTAATATAAATAGAACTTTTTACTATTGTATTAGACATCTTTGGTTTCAGTTTTAATCGATTGTTCATCTTAGGAGACTATTGATCATGTTTTGGAGGCTGGCCTCTCGGCCATGCCTGGACCACTATCACTTATGTATTTTCAACGGTGGAGTTTCTACACACCTTAGATTAAGGTGTGGAGCTCTGTTGTTCCTCGAGTATTAATGCAATTAATATTATTCTTCTAGTCAATTCAGCTTATTCTTATTCTAAGATATTCATTGCACTTCAACATGATGAATGTGATGATCCGTGACACTCATCATCATTCTCACCTATGAACGCGTGCCTAACAACCACTCCCGTTCTACCTTCGATCGAGCGCATATCTCTTGGATTCCTTAATCAGAATCTTTGTGGTATAAGCTAGAATTCATTAGTAGCATTCTTGAGAATCTAGAAAGTGTAAACCTTGTCTGTGGTATTCCGAGTAGGATTCAAGGATTGAATGACTGTGACGAGCTTCAAACTCGCGAGTGTTGGGCGTAGTGACAGACTCAAAAGAATCACTGGATTCAATTCCGACATGATCGGGAACCGACAGATAATTAGCCGTGCTGTGACAGAGTATTTGGACCATTTTCACTGAGAGGATGGGAAGTAGCCATTGACAACGGTGACGCCCTACATACAGCTTGCCATAGAAAGGAGTATAAAGGATTGGATGAAGGCAGTAGGAAAGTAGAGATTCAACAGGAACAAAGCATCTCCATACACTTATCTGAAATTCCCACCAATGATTTACATAAGTATCTCTATCTCTATTTCATACATTATTTATTTTTATCTTTGAAAACCATTATAACCATTTGAATCCGCCTGACTGAGATTTACAAGATGACCATAGCTTGCTTCATACCAACAATCTCCGTGGGATCAACCCTTACACACGTAAGGTATTACTTGGACAACCCAGTGCACTTGCTGGTTAGTTGTACAAAGTTGTGACAAAGTGTGATTCACGTTTGAGAGCTCCAAGTCTATTGGCGCCATTGTTGATGATCACAATTTCGTGCATCAATACCTTCCGAGTGTTTGTGAAAATACTTCTCTTAGTTTTAGGGTAGATTTTCATTAATGTGACCTTGATGTCATTAATATCTGAATTGAGTTACAATTAGGAAATCGTAATTAATCTCATTTCCATTAACGAGTAAGACCTATGGATTGAGATTGATTAAGTCTGGTTGACGTATCTCACCATTAGAGATTGACAAATTGGGTTTTCTCTTATAATTGTCATGTCGATTACTACTGACACAAGAGTCGTTGATGTCCAATAATGATTGGTGATTTAGGGTTGTTAGTTGTTCTTATTTCCATTGACGAGCAAGACCTATGGATTAAGACTGACTATGCCTATTTGATTTTCTCCCGATGTAAGAGATGACTAAATGCGATTAACTCTAGGTAATCATCATGTTTGTGGTCAATAACTCGGATAGGAACTCATTGATTCTCAATCCTAGCGAGGAATTTCTTTTAGCATTTATACTTCTTTAGTTGTTGATTTTACTTTCTTGTTATTTAATTTCTCGCCTATTTATCCGCAAACCCCCTCTTATACTCAGAACTAATAAAACGCACACCTCACTGCAATTTCTTTGAGAAACGACCCGAGGTTTAAATATTCTCGATTTTTATTAGTTTACACTTGTGACAAACAAATTAAACATTGATTGTGAGAGTTAATTGTCAGTTTGGACTATGCTTACGACGAAATTCTATTAAAAAATTCTAGACCAACGATAATTCCTTCATCAGAGACAGAAACAGAATGAACATAAAATACAATGGATTAGCTGAGACACCCTGAGCAGAGAAAAGAATCAAGGAAGATTGTAATTCAAGGATCTAAAGACTTTTAACTTGGCAATGTTGGCAAAGCAAATATAGAAACTTAAAACAAAATTTATTTCCCTGATCTATAAAATCTATAAAAATAAATATTTCAAGTTCTCATTCTTTATGGATGCTAAACTTGGAATCCGTCCCTTATGGGCATGGCAGAGTTTACTACATGGAAGAACAATTTTGGAAAAAGGAACTAAATGCACAGTCAACAAACATAGCTCAACTAGTATCTATGAAGACCCATAGTTATAAGACCAACCACCTTTTAGAATCCCAACAACATAGAATGGGGATGAATCACTAACCTGAGTGCGTCAGTTGATTAATAAAACTGGAAATTGGAACCATAATCTTGTCCTAGACAATTTTGACCCAGAAATGGCTTAACTAATTCTGCAAACCCCCATCAACCAAAAGAAGAAGACATGATTAAATGGATCAGAAATAATTCAGGAGCATACTCGGTCAAATAAGGTTACAGGATTGCTTACTAGTTCTTTAACCCCTGGTTGATAGCATGCATCCCCGATTTGCTTACTAGCAGTAATGAAGAAGCTTAATTTAAGGCATACTCATGTGAATGCTCTATGCCCCCACTGTTAATTGGTGCCGAAAATACCATTTCACGTAAAAATCTTCTGCCCCTGTGTTGAATAAGCCAGGAACAAATTTCCTATGGCAAGTATTATCTCCAGAGATCAGAATCTTCATGTTTAAGAGTGGTGGTAACAATCTGCAAAAAACACAAAACTCCAATCTGACGGCAAGAGGCTTACTGTGACTCTGGCATATCTACTCTAAACGGCGTGGTTGGCGTGCAATGCTATCGTCTTCGAGAACCAACACTGTGAATTTAGAAAAATTCTATCCTAAGTAATTAAATTGGCAGAAAAATTTCAAAGACTTTTGCACTAATCTCTAATAGGAGTGCATGCTTCTTCTTTCCTTTTATTTTTACTCTTTTTTTCTCCTCTTCTTTACTTTAATCTTTAGCTATTTTACTCTTATATTCTTTTAAGCTTTCTCTTTCTAAAACTATTTTGTCTTATTTCTTTGATTAAAAATTATTTCTCTCTATTATAATATACAATCAAATGTAATACCCTCTGTTCACCCAAAAAAATGTAATACCCCTCTTTTTATGGAATAAAATAAAAAAAATCATAAAAAAATAAGATTAACCCTAGTATCCCTGCCACAAATCCATAATAGTGAGTGAAAATTGATAGGAAATGGAGAATTTAAGCTAAGGTCCTCCACTTTTGTCCTGCATTTTACATAACAGATTTCCCCCAAATTCCCACCTATCCTCTTCCAATCCCCTTAACCCCCATACTCTCCACACTCCCTTGACCTTGAGTCCCTTCTCCAATGGCAATTACTTCAATAGCAGCAGCTGCTTCTTCGTCAAAGCTATTTTGCCCGCATGCCCCTCCATCTTCATCTTCGACTTCCACTTCCACTTGCCTCTTCACAACAGCCACCCACCTCTCCTCTTCTTTCCTCAAACCCTCCATAATCCTCCACCTAACTCCTTATTCCTCCTCCTCTGCCGTCACCACCACCACCACCACCACCCCCTACCGCCGCCGCTCCCTCACTGTCCGCGCTGCCCGCGGCAAGTTCGAGCGCAAGAAGCCACACGTCAACATCGGCACCATAGGCCACGTCGACCATGGCAAGACCACCCTCACCGCCGCACTCACCATGGCCCTCGCCGCCCTCGGCAACAGCGCTCCCAAGAAATACGACGAGATTGACGCCGCCCCCGAGGAGCGCGCCCGCGGCATCACTATCAACACTGCTACCGTCGAGTACGAGACCGAGAACCGCCACTACGCCCACGTGGACTGCCCCGGCCACGCTGACTACGTCAAGAATATGATCACCGGTGCCGCACAAATGGACGGCGCCATCCTCGTCGTCTCCGGCGCCGACGGCCCCATGCCTCAGACCAAGGAGCACATCCTCCTCGCCAAGCAGGTTCTTGCTTGCAACCCCAGACACTGATTCAATGTGACATTCTTTTATGAGATGTTCCTGAAGCATGTTTAATGTATGGTTTAGTAGAATTTATAGTCATTTATTCTTGATTCTTTATAGTTTAACATTTTAGCATTACAAATTAAAATTACTGGTTTTGAATTCTGTAGAATATGCTTCAGGAGAATGTGGGACTTTTGATTACTCAATTCTCTGTTATGTTATTCATATCCAACTAACTAACTAACTGTTAGCACCGTTTCGCAGGTTGGTGTCCCCAACATGGTGGTTTTCCTCAACAAGCAGGACCAGGTGGATGATGAGGAGCTTCTTGAGCTTGTGGAGCTCGAGGTTCGTGAGCTTCTCTCCTCGTACGAGTTTCCCGGCGATGAAGTCCCCATTATCTCAGGTTCGGCCCTTCTAGCATTGGAAGCTTTGATGGCGAACCCTGCCATCAAGCGTGGCGACAACGAGTGGGTGGACAAGATTTATGCCCTCATGGATGCGGTGGATAACTACATTCCCATCCCTCAGCGCCAAACGGACCTTCCCTTCTTGCTTGCCATTGAAGATGTGTTCTCCATTACCGGTCGTGGGACTGTGGCGACCGGAAGGGTTGAGAGAGGGACTATTAAGGTTGGGGAAACTGTTGAGATTGTTGGTGTGAGGGAGACTAGGAGCACAACTGTCACTGGTGTGGAGATGTTCCAGAAGATTCTAGATGAGGCAATGGCTGGTGATAATGTGGGGTTGTTGCTTAGAGGTATTCAGAAGGTTGATATTCAAAGAGGAATGGTGTTAGCTAAGCCGGGGACTATTACCCCGCACACTAAGTTTTCTGCCATTGTGTATGTTTTGAAGAAGGAAGAAGGAGGGAGGCACTCACCATTCTTTGCTGGATACCGACCGCAGTTTTACATGAGGACCACTGATGTGACTGGGAAAGTGAGGTCGATTATGAATGATAAGGATGAGGAGTCCAAGATGGTGATGCCAGGGGACAGGGTTAAGATGGTGGTGGAGCTTATAGTACCTGTGGCTTGTGAGCAAGGGATGAGGTTTGCTATTCGGGAAGGAGGGAAAACTGTGGGAGCTGGTGTCATCCAATCCATCATCGAGTGAGATTTGTAAGTACACAACTCGATTTGGCTTCCGGATGCCTGAATGGGTCTTTTTTATATGGTGGAGAAATTTGCAAGTATCGGATTATGTTATATACAACTGATTTTTTTGCCAGTTTACAGAACTTGATGCCATATGAATCCTGTTGCTTATATTTTCTAGGGTATTGTTTGATGATGTTTAGTCAAGTGTGATAATGATTTTTTTTTTTTTTTTGCCTTGTTTAACTTTCGTCTCATTATTTTTGTATCATCTGTTTATTGATTGAGCAAGATTCCATGAAGAACTTTTGCTTGTGAGATTTTTAAAAGGGCTATAAACATTTAGTATTTTGTCCCATTACAGTGATGCTAATGCTATGTTTAGGGGAATGAATTGAAGGGT
Source organism: Arachis hypogaea (assembly GCF_003086295.3). NCBI lineage: Eukaryota > Viridiplantae > Streptophyta > Magnoliopsida > Fabales > Fabaceae > Arachis > Arachis hypogaea. The sequence goes on from NC_092036.1 coordinate 65,127,576, forward strand.
GAATTCCCTTCCCCTTGTTTAGCTGTAGGAATGGGACACTTTGCACCTTGCTTAGGAGTTAAATTAGAGGGAAGGCAAGCTAAATCCTCTTTATGTTAGGGTAGAAATTTTCATGACGAGTTTTATGGGTAAAATTATACATGGAGCTTATCTATGAAAGTTTTACCCTTAATATATTTTGAAATGATATAGTTGGTTCATGAAGTTGGTAACTTGGTATTGCGATTTCCCCAAGACACTAGTGTTTATTCCTCTCCATTTTCATTTGGTAAAGTTTCTACTGATATTTCATTATGGATGTGTAGGCCTCTATTGTAAATAAATATGAAAAGATAAATCAACTATATCCTTATCTTGATAGGCTATATTAAGCTATGAAATCATGTCGATTGTTCTCCACACACATAAGGGGGCATTATTGTGTTTAGAGCAGCAATGCATCCCGAGTAGTATTGATCAGTGACCACATCCTTACCTTGGATTCATAAGATGATTCTTTATCACATCCAAGATACTATTTTATGAGAAAAATTGCATAAACCTAGCCATCCTCTTTTACCTCTATATTTGTTTCATCTGGTAAGTACTTAGCTGATCTTTTGCATGAGCAAATATTCTCTTCATTTCTTGGTAGTTTTATGGGTGTTCATGAGAAAAGGGATTGACGTGTAAAAATGCTAACCCTTGTCTCCCTTTCTCTCCACATTCTGACATGCAAAATTCATGTTTGTACATGCCTCCTTATTTAGCTGAAGTATTGTTCCGGCTGGATAGGGTTTCATTGAAAAATCAATGTAGAGCATACTCTCCAACTGAAGTTACTCGTTTGAGTCGAATTTCCATTGGTTATGTAAATGCAATAAAGGTTGCTCAACATAATTAGACTATAATTATGTTTTAGGGTATATATTTATATTTTATTTGTTGTTTTATTATAAAATAGTTGTTTCCGTTGAAACACGGTTGAACTGGTTGACCAATAAATTAGTGAGTCAGTAATTAAAGCGGTTCGATGACTGATCCGGTTTTCAGAACCTTGGAAAGAACACTTATATAAAGGGAGTCTCAGACTTTCCCAGGTATGTAATACACTCAACTCTAAAACCCTACTTCTCATATCTATTCTGATTTGAACATCGGAGTATCTTTACAAATCATTACTTCGCATTCGCTTCATCAGTCGGGAGCTGTGAAGCTCATCGACATCGTCGGATTGCAAATCTCATTATTCTAGATCATTCCCAAACAAAGTTGTAACTTAAAAATGCTCTTACTAGCTTTTGTAGATATGTGGAATAATAATAATCAAAAGGTTTAATTATTCGATTGGTATATATAATTTCAGGTGAAAATTCAGATGCAGTCGACTTCACGTGAAGTTGATAGCCGAGAGCTCTTAAATGAAAATTTAGTCAAATCAGTCAAATCATCTAACGACTCTCAATTATCAAATTCACGTAAAGTCGACTGCACCTGAGTTTCCACCATAATTTCACGAAATTTACAAAAAGTTTTTATATTTTTTCTTTTTTAATTGACTTTCTAAACTATTTTAAATTATTTAAATAGGTTCTTGTTGACAATAAAAATTTAAAAACGTTTTAAAAGTTTGAATTTATCATTATCCTCATTTCTCATTTTTTTATTCTAATATTTTTTCCTAACAATAGTAACAAGGACAGATAGTATTCATAGCCATGTCTTAGTGATTATTTTGTCTAACTTTTATTTTTCTCAAAAGGTCATTATATGACTTTTTTCTAGTGAGTTCCCACAACATTATATTACCTGCATCATTGTCATCTTCATAAAAAAAAAAAAAACAATTAAATCCATATCTTTTGATCACTATAAAACTTTAAATGCATGGAATTTCAAAACCTATACAATAAAAAAATCATATATAATTACATATACGCATTTGAATATGCCTAATAATCAGTTATTCTTATTAATGCACATTAACTCTAAATTGTAACAAGTTATGTCAGAAAAGCAATAATTTCAGTAAAATTAACTTTTTTATCAAGCCTTGAGAATCATGATTTATAAATGCCAAAGAAACCCATGCAAAAAAGATGTGCTTCATTGAGAGAGAATCTTCTCAATTTTTTTTAATTGTTTGGTAAATCTGATTTCTCACCGTTCAATATCTTTTGTCATATGTAGAAATTGTACAAGAAAACGAAATAGAAAAAAACCGTATTATAGAAAAAAGAAACGTAAAAAAAAAAACAATAACTAACTATAAAATAAGTAGGAAATTAAAAAAATTTTTGTTTTAAAAATTTAAATTAATCTTAATTATCAATGTGTATCTAAAAAATAATTAAATAATATTAAAACTCGACAAAAAATTGAATTTTGTTATACAAGTAACATTTTTCTTTTGTTATTATGATAAAGAAAAAATCACATTTAGAGACTGTTTGAATGCAAGATAGAAAATGAAAGGAAAGAAAATTGGAGCAAAGAAAATGAGAGGAAAGAAAATGGAGAGAAAAGATTTTTTTTATGTTGTTTGGATGAAGAGAAAATAGATGGAAAGAAAATAGGAGGAAATTTTTCTTTTGTTTGGATGAAAGGAAAAGTAAGAAGAGAGAAATCATAACCAAGTGAAATTACAGTAATATCCTTTTCTATATTATATATAAATTATAATATACTAATTGTTATGATGGGTAACCGGAGATTGATGGGCTGGATTGATAAGGTTGGCCCAATCGTCTGAAGCAGGAGGTCTCCGACTTGGTTCGCGTCAGGGAGTCATCGTTCGACTTGTATGTATGAAGGAATGGGAGGTGGTACCTGCAAAGACATTCCGATGCCTAAGTTAGCAAGGGAGTAAGTAGGTTTTAGAGTGTATTAGAACTTAGAGATACCTGAGGGGTGTCAGTGTATTTATAAGGTGAACCAATAACTACCGTTGGAGTGGTTCCACCTTTTAAGGAGGATAACTGTCCATTTATCTTAGAGAAGTTGAGATATAGCTCCTGGAAGTGGGTTGAGAGATTTTAGGGGCAGTTACTTATTTGAATAAGTGTTATCTGCCAGCTAACCTTCGATCTCGACTTCCTTGGAGTGACGTTTGTGTTGAATCCGACCTCTTGGGAGGAGGTCGGTTATGCGGGGAGGCCAATCTATGGATTGGGCCTTTTTGTCCTGTTTGGTCTTGAGTCTTGGCATTGGGTCAGGGTATGAACAGTGCCCCTACTCGAGTCCGATCTCTTTTACTTAAGAGTTGAATTCGAGTATTTAAACTCGGGCTTATAGCCGACGTGAAATAAGAACCGACGTGATTTTTGAAAACGACGTGATTTTAGCTATGGTTTCAACAGTCGCGTCTAATCAAACGTCATGTCCGTTAGGATTTTTTGCATTTACACGTGGGGTGGCAGTTACATTGGTAATGGTGCGTTTTCTTAAATGATCGCATCGATTTACCACTATGCCCCTAGCGTGTTTATAAATGTTTTTCCCTCTCTTTCTTTGTTTTCTTTCTGAAAACTTTTTTACACTCTCTTGTTCGAAAGAAAAACTTTTCTTTCTTCTTAGTGTGACTTAGCTGTTGTCGTATCTGCCCTTCAAGCAAAGGACATTTCTTTCTATTCTCCTCTTTTATTAATGAATGCTTTTTGTCCGCACATTTTGTTTAGAGGAGTGTTCATAGCGAGTCTGATTGTAGACCTAGTGACTCTGTTTTATTGAGGAACTTACTTTGGCCCTATAGAGACCCTGTTTTTGACCCTTCCCCCTTTTTTTGTGTAGGTATCGTCACCCCTTTTTTTACAAAAAAGATGTCTTCTCCCATTTCTGAGTGGGTGGATGTTATAGTTCTCGAGGAGGAACCCTTAATGGATACCAACTATCTTTCTGAACTTCGTGTTCATCATAATATTTGCCTTTTAGAGGGAGATGAGCCTAGGTACGAATTGATTGCCCTGGATCTTGAAGACCGGGTCTCTTTTGGGAGGGTTGCTGATGCTAACCCTCATTTCTTTTTCATGTATAAGAGTCTTTTCACCCATCTTGGGGTGTCTCTTTCTTTCTCTGATTTTGAGACAGAAGTTCTGAACCATTGCTGAGTTGTCCTTACTCAGCTCCACCCTAATTCTTGGGGTTTTATGAAAATCTATCAACTTGTCAGCCGAGAGTTGGACTTTCGATCTCCACCAATATCTTTTTCATCTGACTAAGCCCTTCAGTGGGCAAAATAATAAGCAGCAGTGGGTGTCTTTCCGAGTCATCCAAGATTGGAAAGTTTTCAACCTTTTTTATGAATCCTTTCTTGACTTTAAAAACTTTTTCTTTAAAGTTCAAGCCGTAGAGGGTCACCAACCCTTTTTTCTGGTCCAAAATTCTTCTCCTCGTTTTCCCCTTTATTAGTTAGAGGCCTCCCCTATGCATAAATATGGCCTAGATGACCTGGACGAGGTCGAGGAGGCTGTTGTGGTGTTCCTCCGAGAAGTTTAGGGGAGGGCCCCTATCTGAACACGAAGAAGTTCTTCCAAGGGTCCCCGAGCTTTGTTTGGGCCTAGATAGGTAGATTTAATTTGTTGACTTTCGATTATTTCCGACTTGATTTTGGTTGCTTCCAACTTTGAGATTTCTTCGAGTTACTATTTTTGACTTCTTCTGATGTGTGGATTATTTTTTTGTTTTCTTTTTTTTTTCAGAAATGGCAAAAAAAGCTTCTAACTCCTCTTACCAGAAGGTCCAAGATGCCAAGAAGAGGTCTCGGGCCCGAGTTGATGCCGCCAAGGCTCCTGGCACTCTTCCTCCTCCTCCTCCTCCTCCTCCTCCTCCTCCCAGTCCTCCTCCTCTTCACAACTTGGGGACCTCCGCTTGTCCCATTTTGGTATCTTCTTCTTCTGCCTCTTCTTTTCCTTCTCCTCCGCCCCAATCTTCTTGATGCGGGCAAAAATTGGCGAATTAAAAATTATTGAAATATATACGTTACAAGTATAGTTCTTAACTCGCCAGAAATCCACTTATCAATTTAGAAAGGTGTCACAGAAATTTAAAATTAAAATACTGGGAGTATGAATCCCAGGTCGTCTCCCAACGAGTTGCTGAAAAGTGTGCTATTTTATTAATCAGATATTTTCAAAAAGGTTTGAGTTGAGTAAACAGAAAATTAAATTGGAGAATTTGAATAATGTAAATAAAAGCCTTGACTGGGAGTTGATTAGTTGGAAGCCCATTATTGTTGGATTACTCTCTAGATTAATTGATAATTAAAGGTTATCCTGTTTAGTTATCTCTTACTAGGTAAGGGAAAGTCAAACAAGTTGGAATGCTACGTTCGTTCACAAGTTGCAACCCACTTAATTAAAAGGGATTGGTGTTAGTGACTTGAGGGCAATCCAACAATAAACCCAATTACAATTTTTCTTTTAAGCTTTCCAACTTAAGGGTTCCTTTCAATCAACTTCCCATCAGGTTAGGGAACTACTCGCTCATTGTGAATGTAAAATTCATAACATATGAAAAGGAATTAAAGAAAGACATTGTAAAAAAAAATCAAAATAATCAATTAAAAATAAAAGTAATCCTTGTATTAAATAATCTTAAAAATATTCCAATGGTAAAATTAAACAAAGCAAAGGACATGAAAGAGTAAAGCCAAGTAAAGAAAACGAACTAGAATCACGAAATCTTGATGAGATAATAACTCTTCTCAGTATCCCAATGCAAAAAGTGATAGAAAAATAAAATCCTAAGAACTATGAATGTGTAGAGAGAAAAACCGAGAGGAGTAAAAACTAGATCTAAAACTATAATTGTGTAGAATGAATTGTTGTCCCTGGTTTCTGCATGTTCTCTGGCTCTAGTCTGTTGTTCTGGGCCGAAAATCGGGTCAAAATAGGGTCCAAAATCGCCCCCAGTGAATTTTGCAGATTATGCAGATCGCGCACGTCACGCGATCGCGTCATCCATGCGGACGCGTCATTCGCGTTTTTCCCTGCCACGCGTTCGCGTCATCCACGCTTCCGCGTCACTTGTGCTTTTCCAATCCGCGCGATCGCGTGAGCCATGCGGCCGCGTCACTGCGATTTCTCCTCTTTCGCGCGAATGCGTGAGCCATGCGGCCGCGTCACTTCTCGCTAGTTATCTCCTCAATTTCTCGTGTTCCTTCCATTTTTGCTAGCTTCCTTTATAATCTCCAACTCATTCATGCCCTATAAAGCCTGAAACACTTAACACACAGATTACGGCATCGAATGGAATAAAGGAGAATTAAAATGCATAATTTAAAGTCTTTAGGAAGCAGTTTTCAATCATGTAATAATTTCAAGAAGGAAATATAAATGCATGCTAAATTAATGAATAAGTGGTAAGGATCATGATAAAACCACACAATTAAACACAATATAAACCATAAATAGTGGTTTATCACTTCTCCTGAACCCGAGAAGAAGAAGCGTAAGACTTTAGATCCTGGTTCTTCTTTTTCTGGGGAAGCTAATTTTGATGGCCCCAAGTTTGTTTGGAATCATATCTATCCTTACACTCGAATTAATATGGATGATGCTTCCGTTCGAAACCATCTTAATTGTTTAGTTCAGGGGAGTGTTCGTGCGGCGGGGATATGTACGAAGCTCCTTGATATTTTGGAGAAGACTCTCCTTAGCTCTTTGGGTTTTGTCCAAAAAGTGAAAGAATTTGAGGGGAGGATTTTCCTTTATCAGGAGGAGAAGAAGAGGCTGAAGGGGGAGGTCGCCGAGTTGAAGAAGGAGAAGGATCGGCTTCGTGAGAGGGAGAAGAAATTGATGGGCCAGTGTGACATGGCGGAGGGCCTTAAGGAGAACGCGGATCACAACTATGTCAGGCTCTTTGGGGAGAACCTCAACTTGAAGAAAGAGCTGGCAAGGTGTCGGGAGGCTTTCCAAGATCTGGAGGACTCGGTGGCTGAGGGTGCGGAGGAAGCCTAGAGGGTCTTTAAGGAGCAAGTCGGGGTGATTGCTCCCCACTTGGACCTTTCTCCTTTAGACCCTGACAAGATTGTGGTGGATGGTTGATACGAGAAAATTTATACCAATTCAGAATTAAATTGATTTCCGTTGTAAGCATAGTCCGAACCGGCAATGAATCCTCTCAATCAAATTATAATCTTAAAGATGTCACAATTCAAATCAAATTAACTGAGAGTATTTAGACTCCCGGATCATTTTCCCTAGGAGTTGCAATTAAGTGTACAATTATTGGCTATGAGGGAATGGGGGTTGGATGATAGCAATTGGCAAGAAATTAAAAGGCAAGAAGGTAACTTAACATACAAGAAATTAAATGAAGGCAAGTAAAGGCAATGAAAATAGAATTTAAATACTAAAAGAGCTCTTGGTGAGGATTGGGTAATTAGGGCTTGCTATCCTAGTAGTGGACCACAAACATAATAATTGTGTGTGAATTAATCCCAATTAGTCAACCCTACATTGAGGATAAGTCAAAAGGGCATAATTAACCTTAATCCACAAGTCCTAGCCAACTCACTAATTAGCATAGTGAAAGGCCAGCGTTAGTGGAAATCAAGTTAATTAACAACCATCACACAATATGTAATGGACATCCACCACTCAAGTTCATCCAAACCACTCACTTTCTCAACCAAGAGTGAGAAAAACTATGTAAAAATCCAACCAAGCATTTTATCAAACATTTGGTGGGTATAAAAAGAAAGCATGGTAAATGACAAGGAATAATAAATGCTACAACTACCAAGCAAGGAAAATAAAGAGAGCAACTCAATAAAGCAATAAAAGAGGCATGAAACATAAAATTGCATTAAATATAAATTAAAGTAACAAGAGTGCAAATACATAAAGATGGCAAAAATAAAGAAAGTGACATGATAAAATGATGAAATTAAGACAATAGAACAATGAAAGGTAGAAGAAACTAGATTAAAATAAGAGTTAAAAAAAAGAGAAATTACAAGGAAAATAAACTAAGAACCCTAATTTCTAGAGAGAAGGGGGAGCTTCTCTCTCTAGAAAACAACCTACATAATGCTAAACTAACCCTAATTTCTCCCCCCTTTCACATGGAGTGAGGCCTTGTCTAATATAGGAAGAATCAGAGCTTCAGAAGGTCTAAAAATTGGGCTCTGGAGTCCCAGAAATCGCCCTCAGCGATTTCTATTAAATTAGTCACGTGCTGGGACCTGTGCGTACGCACACATGCTTATTTTTCTTTTGTGCGTACGCACAAGATGTCATGCGTACGCACACATGGTTTTGTGGCTCTTGTGCATACGCATAGGTAGATGTGCGCACGCACACTCCATTGTGTGCTTCTCCTTTATTTTCTTCATGTTTTCTCCCTTTGTACATGCTTCCTTCCACTTTTGCCTTGCCAAACTTGCCTCTAGAACCTAAAATCACTCAACAAACATGTCATGACATCGAATGGCATAAAAGTGGGATTAAAATTACTACTTTAATATCAAAATAGCATGTTTTCACAATTAGGCACAATTTGGAGAGAAAACACAAAAGCATGCTATTTACATGGATAAATGTGGGTTTATGTGATGAAATCCACTCAAATCAAACCAAAATATGTTGTCAAATATGGATTCATCAATTCCCCCACACTTAACCAATAGCATATCCTCATGCTAATCACAATCAAAGGAGAAGCATAAAGGGGGAAAGCATTTTATTCATTACACTAACTATATGCATGCAACTACACTAAATGCTATCTATATATATGTACACTATGGTTCCTATTTAGTTTGGCACAAAACAAACAAGAGATTCTAATTAATCCAAAACAAGCCTTAGGGCCAAGGCAAAGAATTAATGCACTATGATCAATGCCGAAAGAATTGAATTGAGATTCCCAAAAGAGTAACAAACAAACAACTTGCAAGAAGATACAATCTAAGGTACAAGAACATAGAACTGAGTAATCAAACCCCTCACCGGATGTGTATTCACTCAATTTGCTCAGTGTTTAGGGCTTAATCACTCAATTCTCCTTTAATAATGTTTCTCAAAGATTTGTAAGTCAACTAACAATCAACAATTATTTAGTGTATGCATAAAAATATTAGGAGGACTTATCCATGGGTTGTAATGGGGCTAGGTCAAGGTAGGATGCATGTGGTTAAGTTGACTTGAAATTTGAATCTTTGATTAACCTAAGCTTCATATGGCATCCTATACCATTCAAAGTTAATCTAACTACCCATTCTTCAATTTTTCACACACTCATATATATATATACATATTCAAACTAAAATATATATTCAAACTAAAATATATACAAGAACATCAATGCATATGGTTTAACATAATTCATACATGAGTATGTACCGAATTCCCAATATTTTGACAAAAATATAAAAACACTCTTTTATCCCAACCAAAGTTTCCAAACTTCCCAAACTTAAATGATAAACACACTCACTAGCCTAGCTAATCAAAGATCCAAACAAGGGACATTTATTGTTTTTCGCTTAAAGCTTATGATGTGTTAAAATTAAGAACAAATGGGTTTAGCATAGGCTCAAAGTTCGCTAACAATGGAAGATAAAGGGTAGGCTATTTGGGTGAGTGAGCTATTTGAAACAATGGCCTCAATCATATACATGCATTCATACACAAAATAATGGACATATAGAATCATGCAAATAGAAGATCACAATCATAAAAGGAGTTTATCATACAAGAACAAACTTTATGGTTGAAGATGTGCAACCATACAATTAAGGCTCAAATCTCACAAGTTATGTTGTTCTAGGTCTTTTCTATGTTCCATGAACAAGGATACTTCAAGCAAGTTGAAAGAAAGAAATTTTAATTCAATCAATGGCCAGCCCAAAAAAAAAAAGGAATTTCATAAAAATTTCTTGTTGTTTTTACCAAACTTATTCAATCTAACATGCACATGCAAGTATTTACTACCATAATACTATGAGAATTAAAGAAATATATACAAACAAAGCAAGCAAATTGCAAATAAGAACAAAAATTGCAAAAATTGAAGAAAAAGAACAAAAAAGAATATTGCAAAGTGTCTAAGAAAAGGATTTTACCCCACTAGAAGTTGGCGATCCTCTCCCACACTTAAATTGTGCACGGTCCTCTGTGCATGCACATGATTCGGGGGATGAAGGACTATTCGGCTCCACCTTTAGCTGGTGGGCTCCGGGGGGCTCTGGCTGCTTTATAAACAAATAAACAACAATTGAGGAAAAGTAAAATGTGTGTGGTTTGATAAAAGGCAATGTGTGTACTCTAAGTACGCGTGGTTTAGAAGACACACATTGGCCCGGTAAAAATAGAAACCACATAATCAAAAGAAATAGTAAGGTTCTCAATTAAGTAGCCTAGGTTTCAAGTAAGGAATAAACAAAGCGCAAGGTACAAGCAAACCTAGGTGACCACAAAAGTAAATTGAGTATTTGATATTGGATATTGAAATTGTGCAAGTGAAATTGCAAAATTGGTATAGAATAGCACAATAACCAATAACCAATCCATTAATGAACGGAAACTCCTTATTCATCATGAAACATAATGAAAAAGTCAAATGGGAAGGTACTTGTTACAAAAAGTGATAAGCTTGACAAGAATCAAGTTAAGTTACTCAAACAAATGTAAAGCATTAATAAGGAACAAGTACCGGACATGTGATGAATTTGATATGAAAATCATGATGAACAAGTAATTTCAACTCAAATCACTTAATTCATTGCACTTATATAATTTATCCTAGTGGTATAATTAAAACATGAGTATTTAAACCCACTAGGTACTAGTAAATGAAGACAAAGTACAAGTGCATTGGTGAAAACTTCAAGCAACAAGCAATCCAATCATCAAACGAACACTTGCAATTTATTTACTTAACAAGCAAGTAAAGCAAAACTAATAAAATTACTAAAATGAAAAGGAAATGGAAACCAAACAAACACAAACAAGCATAAAATAGGGTGAAAGGGGGAGAAGAGAGAGGAAGAGAAAAGAAGAAAAGAAGCATAATAGTGAGAAAACAGGGGTGTGCGTACGCACACTATGAGGAAAAAGAAAGGTGTGCGCTCGCACACCCTATGCGAGCGCTCCTGGAAGAAGAGGGAGTAAGAAGTGTGCGTGCGCACAATGGCGTGCGCATGCACATAAGATTTTTTTTTTGGGAAAAGGGTCATGTATGCGTGTGCACACAGGTCCGTGCGCACGCACAAAACGCAAAAAGAGTAGGGGGTCCACGCGCACAAACTGTGCCAACGCTCCCGCCAGAGGGGCTATCAATCTGCGGCGGACGCACACGTCTGTGCAGCCGCACAAGTCACAGAAAATAAAGCAGCGCACACGCACAAGCTGTGATGGCGCTGTGACCAGAGGGCATGTCAAGGAGTGTGCGGACGCACAAGCTTGTGCGGCCGCACAGGTGGCAAAAAATGCAGTTTTGTGCATACGCACAAATGGCCTGTTTCAGAAAAATTTTTCTTCAAAATTATAAGATACCAAACCTTAGTTCAATGAAAGCTCAACCCCAAAAACATTCAAACATTCAAAATTTCATGACCCACATGCAAATTTACCTACTAAACTCAAAATTAAACTAATCCTAGACTAACTAAGACAAATAAATATGCAATTAAGCTAAATTAAAAAAAAAACAAAGAGAAGGATTGAAACAATGTTGCCATGGTGGGGTGTCTCTCACCTAGCACTTTAGTTTATTGTCCTTAAGTTGGACTTATAGAGAGCTCTCATCAAACCTCTTTGAAATCCCACCCAAGCTTGTATTCTCCAAGGCTTTTGAGACTCTAAAGCTTGTCCACCAAACCTTGTTGTGCACCTCTTTCATTCCATCTAAGTAACAAGCATTTGAAATTCTCAATTCCTATAGCACAATAGCAAACAAACTCACACTGAAACGGGTGAGAATTCATAGGATAAAAAGAAAAAAAAAACCAAAGATAATAAAAACAAATCAAATGACTCCCAAGACTAGTTAAAACAAGCAAACAATCAAAGGAAGCTATTTACATATGCACATATAGACATTTTCATAATAAAAAACAACTATTTACATATTTACATATTTACAATAGCCAACAACAACACTATTGCAACTCCCTGGCAACGGCGCCAAAATTTGATACGAGAGAATTTATACCAATTCGGAATTAAATAAATTTACGTTGTAAGTATAGTCCGAACCGGCAATGAATCCTCTCAATCAAATTACAATCCTAAAGATGTCACAATTCAAATCAAATTAACCGAGAGTATTTAGACTTCTGGGTTGTTTTTCCTAGGAGTTGCAATTAAGTGTACAATTATTGGCTATGAGGGAATGGGGGTTGGATGATAGCAATTGGCAAGAAATTAAAAGGCAAGAAGGTAACTTAACATACAAGAAATTAAATGAAGGCAAGTAAAGGCAATGAAAATCGAATTTAAATACTAAAAGAGCTCTTGGTGAGGATTGGGTAATTAGGGCTTGCTATCCTAGTAGTGGATCACAAACATGGTAATTGTGTGTGAATTAATCTCAATTAGTCAACCCTACATCGATGATAAGTCAAAAGGGCTTAATTAACCTCAATCCACAAGTCCTAGCCAACTCGCTAATCAGCTTAGTGAAAGGCTAGCGTTAGTGGAAACAAAGTTAATTAACAACCCTCACACAATGTGGAATGGACATCCACCACTCAAGTTCACCCAAACCACTCACTTTCTCAACCAAGAGTGAGAAAACTATGTAAAAACCCAACTAAAAATTTTATCAAACACTTGGTAGGTATGAAAAGAAGGCATGGTAAATGACAAAGAATAATAAATGCTTCAACTACCAAGCAAGGAAAATAAAGAGAGCAACCCAATAAAGCAATAAAAGAGGCATGAAACATAAAATTGCATTAAATGTAAATTAAAGTAACAATAATGCAAATACATAAAGATGGAAAAAATAAAGAAAGTGACAAGATAAATTGATGAAATTAAGACAATAGAACAAGGAAAGGTAGAAGAAACTAGAGTAAAACAAGAATTAAAAAAAAAGAGAAATTACAAGGAAAATAAACTAAGAACCCTAATTTCTAGAGAGAAAGGGGAGCTTCTCTCTCTAGAAAACAACCTACGTAATGCTAAACTAATCCTAATTTCTCTCCCCCTTTCACATGGAGTGAGGCCTTGTCTAATATAGGAAAAATCAGCTTCAGAAGGTCCAAAAATTGGGCTCTGGAGGTCCAGAAATCGCCCCAGTGATTTCCATTAAATTAGTCACGCGCTAGAACCTGTGCGTACGCGCAGGTGTGTGTGTGTATGCACACATGCTGATTTTCCTTTTGTGTGTACGCACAGGATGTCATGCATACGCACACATGATTTTGTGGCTCTTGTGCGTATGCACAGGTAGTTGTGCGCACGCACACTCCAATGTATGCTTCTCTTTTATTTTCTTCATGTTTTCTCCCTTTGTACATGCTTCCTTCCTCTTTTGCCTTGCCAAACTTGCCTTTAGGATCTAAATCACTCAACAAACATGTCATGGCATCGAATGGCATAAAAGTGGGATTAAAATAACTAATTTAAGCTCAAAATAGCATATTTTCACAATTAGGCACTATTTGGAGAGAAAACACAAAAAGCATGCTATTTACGTGGATAAATGTGGGTTTATGTGATGAAATCCACTTAAATCAAGACAAAATATATTGTCAAATATGAATTCATCAATGGTGCCATTGTCTCTCCTTCCCGTCCTGAGACTGATTCTGACCTGAAGACTCAGGGACAGAGGATAATAGAGTCACCTCCTTATGGGGAGCGACAAGGTGGAGATCCCCCAAGTTCTTCAAGGGTTCCTTCACAAGACCAAGTACAATCTGCTCCGACCTCCCTTGTTGCTTCTCTGACTTCTCTCCCTGCTGATCCTCCTTATGGTGGTGGTGGTCTTTCTTCTGGCGGTGCTGATGCGTGAGCATCTTATCTATCTTTTTTCTAGTGAATTTGCATCTAATTTGTTGAGTTTAATTAAGAATTAATTATATTTTAGCCACTATGGATGCTATTTTGAGTTTTGTGCAATTTTATTTATTTTAGGTAGCATTCGGAGGGATTTGATGAAGTTTCTGTAGAGAAAAAGAAGAAACCAAAAAGATGACCAGCGAAGACCGACGCGGACGCATGGCTCACGCGACCACGCGAAATGAAGAAATCGCAATGACGCGATCGCGTGCCTGACGTGAATGCGTGGACTGGAATTTGCACAAATGACGCGAGCACATGGACAACGCGGACGCGTCACATGCGCGATCTGCAATAATACAGAAAATGCTTGGGGCGATTTCTGGGCTATTTTGACCCAGTTTTCAGTCCAGAAAATATAGATTAGATAATTAGATTTTAAATTTATTAGGATTAGATATAAATAGGAATTTAGATGCCATCAGATTGGAACATAACTGACAATGCTAATTTTCTCTCTTTTCCATGAGCAACTAGTCCTCCACTGTTAAGGTTAGGAGCTCTGTCTATTTGTATGGATTGATTTTCTTGCTTTTTCTATTTTAATTTATGCATGGATTTATAATTTAAGAATTGTTTTTGCTCTTTATTTTATGAATTTGGGTGGAACGGAAGTATGACCCTCTTTCTATTTGAGTTCTTGTAAAACTTGGAAAAGCTCTTTACTTGAACAACAGCTTGAAAACATATTCTCCTAAATTTTAATTATCTGGATTTAACGGGATACGTGACATATAATCCTTTTATTTTTGGGTAATTAGAGTTTTTGTGGCATATAAACTGGAATTTGATCATGTACCCTCTAATTGTAATTAATTGACCAAGGAATTGGCAGTTGATATATTTTAGAGGAGACTAGGAAGATCTAAGGAATTAGGGTCTAGTCACATATAGTTTGCCATGAATTAAATCTTGCATGATTAAAATAGTTAGTAAGAAAAATTAATCCGAGAAAATAGATAACTCTGAAACCTTAACTCTTTTTTCCATATTTTATTCCCAACTTATTTATTTGTCTATCCTTTTGATATTATGAGGTCGAACTTAAACCTTTTGAATATCTTAAAACCCTTTTCTACTTGCCTAACTAAGTCAATCAATCAATCATCTTTGTTTGATCCATCAATTCTCGTGGGATCGATCCTTACTCACGTAAGGTATTACTTGGTACGACCCGGTGCACTTGCCGGTTAGTTTGTGGGTTATAAAATACCGCACCAAATTTTTGGCGCCGTTGCCGGGGATTGATTGTGATTAACAACTATTAGTTGTTTGATTGTTTAGATTAGGCATTTTAATTTTAATTTCAAAAAAATTTTTTTTCCTTGTTTCGTGTTAGCAAACCCCCTCCCCCTGTTTCGTTCTAATAACTTTTTTATTACTTGATTTTAAAAAAATATTTTAATTAAATTTCAATTTTTCAAAAAAAAAAATTCGAAAATTTTTTTTATACCACCAATATTTTTCTTAATTTCTGAAATTAAGTTTGGTGTTTCCTAGTTAGTTTTTTTTAATTCTTAGAATTCTGTTCTTTCTTCTTTGCTTTCCTGTTTACCACATGGTGCGTTTAATCCTTTTTGGTGTTTTGTGCTAAGGAAAAATAATGGAGAGAGATCACATGGGTTACTACTCACACCTGAGTACTGATTCATATTATGGTGGATGGAGGAACTATCCAAATTTTGGTTAGCAAAGTCAAAACCAAAGAAACTTCAATGCTCCATGTTCCAACTATCAATAGCCACCATCTCCATATTCATATCAAGAGCCACCACCTCCATATTCATATCAAGAACCACCATCTCAATTTTCATATCAATAACCATCATCTTTCTACCCATACAAAGAACCACCATCTTTCTTTTCATATCAAGAACCATCATCTCCTTCTTATTTATATCAAGAGCAACAATCTCCTTATTCATCTCAAATGCCATCAGATCTTGAGCTCCTCATGAAAGAATTCCTACATGATATAAAGATGAGTGTCAAAAATGTAGAGAATTATGTGCAGACGATGATCAAGAACCTGAAAGGGGAACAAGCAAATTCCTTCCCAAGAGATACAATGCAAGATCCTATGGAAGAAAGTGAGGAAACCAATCAAAGGAGTTTATACTCCAGTGAATTAGAGAACTTTCCACCCTCACATACGGAAGAAGACGAAGATGCATAACCTCCCATGCCCTTGGTAAGCAATGAAGAAAAGATTGAATTAGAAGAAAGCTAACAAGAAGAAGAGGTTGAAATTAAGGAAGCTTGCAAAGAGGTGGAAGAATTCAAAGGAGAACACAAGGGAGTATAGCTTGCAAGACCTCTCCCAAAGCCATCACCATCCAATACAACATTCAAGTGGGTAAAATTCCTATCCTTAATCCTTACTTTCCCACTTGAATATGGGCTACTAGAGACGGATGGTAAACTTAGAGCTCTTTGTGGCATTAAGAGTAAGAGGAAGATGGTTATTGGCAACGGATGTTAAGCAAGGTTCAATAAGGTTGCATGCTCCAAATTGAAGTGCAAGGATTGGTGTAGAGCTCAATTGAATAGATCTAGAAGGTTATTTGGATGTCTCTGTGAGAATTTAGATCGCTCGCCACCCGGTGAGAACAATGGTGATACACAAGAAGACGGGTGTAAAAGCAAGGTTTGGGACCCTAGAATTCATTCCCACAATAAACTCTCTTGGGGCCTTGTCACTTGATTCAACTTGCTCGAAGGCGTTGTGCGCCTAGTTTGGGATCCCGGTCGCCATTGGAAGTACAAACAATGGTGGAGATTCCTGGATCAGAAACAAGCACAAACCACCATGACAAGGAGCTCACCACATGTCCAACTTAAGGACTTTAACTAAAAGTGCTTGGTAGGAGACAACCCACCGTGGTATGATCGTTTCTTTTCATTCTTAGTTGTTTTTCATAGTAGTAGTTTTCTTACTTAGTTGATTCTATTGAAGTTCGTACTAATTTTCTGATCATGCAGCCATCTTAGGACAGGAGCCGGATATTTATCAAAAAAAAAAAAGAGGAGCATATGATGCGCAAGCGTCATTGACGCATACGCATCATATGCATGTGCGTGAAAAATAAATATGAACAGAGAGTTATGCGGGAGTGGCGCCAGAATAAAGCCTTTCGAACAAACAAGCTCATGCGAACGCGTACCCCACGCGTTCGCGTCATTCATGATTTTGGCATACCTCGCGTACGCATCACTGACGCGTACGCGTGACTTGGAAAAACGGCATAAATATATGTTTCGACAGAGAGTTGTGCGTGCGTGCGGCTGGCTTCGTGCGAATCGCACAAAACCCATGGCACGCAGACGCGTGCCTGGCGCTAACGCCTCATTTAGAAAATTCGTGACTGATGATTGGATTTTTGATGGTATAGAATTTCACTATTGAAGTCTTGTTGCAAGTATAGTTTCTAAACCAACAATAATCCTTTCATACAAAAGATTGTTTGTCACAAGTAACAAACCCCTAAAATTAATAACCGAAGTATTCAAACTTCGGGTCGTTCTCCCTAGGAATTACAATAAAGTGTCTTGTTATTGGTTATGAGTTATTTTTGGGGTTTTGATAAGAGACATGAAAGATAAATGGCAAAAAGTAAACTAATCGCTAAAAAGATCTTGGCAAGGGTTGGTGGTCAAGGATTTCTATCCTAATCACTAACCACAATATGAGAATTGGCAAGGATTAATCTCACTAAATCATCCTTTAACTAATAGTAAAGGAAAGTCAAATGAGCTATATCAACCCAAGTCCATAAGTCTTAACTCTCTACTAATCTAATTAGTGAGAACTAGAGTCAATGGCTTCTAATCATCAATCACTTGGACATTAGTAACTCAAGAGTTCCTAAGTTACCTCTCCAAGCCAAGAGTATAAAATTCTATTCTAAAATCCAACCAAGCATTTCATCAAACACTTGGAAGGCATAAAAGGAAAGCATAGTAAAATTGCAAGAAAAATAAATCTACACTACTCAATTGCAAGGAATTAAACAACAACAAATCAAATGAACAATAAAGAAACATGAATCATGAATTGCATTAAAGGAAAATAGAAGAACAAAAGTACATGAACATAAAAGTAAAGAATTACAAGAATTAAATGCTAAAATAGAGAGAAGAGATGTAGAAGAAGAAGAATTACAAAAGAAAAAGTAAATCAAAGCATGAAATTAACCTAGATCTAAGAGATCCTAATCTACCTCTAACCTAATCCTAGATAGAAGTGAGAGCTTCTCTCTCTAAAACTAACTTTCCCTCCAAAAACTAATCTAAACTAAATGGTAACCAGCTTCTTTCATCCCTCTTCAATCCTTGGCTTAAATAGCATCAAAAATGAGTTGGATTGGGCCTACAAGGCTTGTGAATTCGCTAGCCACGAGTTTGCATGAAGTGAATCACGTGCACCAACGGCGCGTACACGTACAGTGCGTGTACGCATTCTTATACGTATAGCAACTATGGCAAATCTTATATCATTTCGAAGCCCCGGATGTTAGATTTCCAACCCAATTAGAACCGCATCATTTGGACCTCTGTAGCTCAAGTTATGGTCGATTAAGTACGAAGAGGTCGGCTTGACAACTTTTGCGATTCCTTCATTTGTTCATGAGTTCTCCAACTTTACATGCTTTTCCTTCATTCCCTTGATCCAATCTTTGCCTCCTAAATCTGAAATCACTTAACAAACATATCAAGGCATCTAATGGAATCAAGGTGAATTAAATTAAACTATTTTAAGACCTAAAAAGCATGTTTTCACTCTTAAGCACAATTAAAGGAGAATATACAAAACCATGCTATTTTATTGAATAAATGTGGGTAAAAGGTGATAAAATCCTCAAAAATCAATACAAGATAAACCCTACAAATGGGGTTTATCAACCTCCCCACACTTAAACCAAGCATGTCCTCATGCTTAAGCCAAGATTGAAACAAAGGGTATCAACATTTATTCAATGTGAATAAACTATATTCAACCTAAACTATATGCAACTATCTATATGAATGCAATTGCTTGGTCAAAATAAATTAATTCCCAAGAAGCATATATGCACAAGGGCTAGCAAGTCTAATCCAAAATTGAATTGAGCTATTAAATATTTTTACAAACTTGCATGAAATGAGATTATCATAGGTGGAGACATGTAATTGAGCATCAAACCCTCACCGGATGTGTTTGCACTCTATTCGCTCAAGTGTTTAGGGTTGATTCTCTCAATTCTCTCCTAATCATGCTTTCTAAGATTTGTTTTTCTTCTAACAATCGACATATATTTCATGCATGCATACAAGTATCATGAGGTCTTTTCTTTAGGTTGTAATGGGGCTAGGGTCAAGGTAGGATGCATATTTGGTTAAGTGAGCTTGAAATTTGAATCTTTGATAGGCTTAAACTTGCCACCTAACCTATGACATCCTATACAATTTCAAAGCTAACCTAACTACCCATTCTTCACTTTTTCACATTCTCATGTATTCCTTTTTATTTCACAACACATACGCATTGATTTTATTGGACCTTGCTTCACTTGGGGCATTTTGTCCCCTTTTTATTACTTTTCTTTTCTTTTTTTTTCTTTCTTTTTCTATTTTTTTCTTTCTATATACAAGAGCATCAATGCATAAGGTTTTACATTTGATCAATATATGAGTATGTACCCAATTCCCAATATTTTCCATAACAATACAAAACTACCCTTTTATTCACCCAATGTCCCAAAGTTCCTACACTTGAATGATACTCACACACTAGCCTAAGCTACTCAAAGATCCAAATTAAGGACTTTTATTGTTTTTCGCTTTAAGGCTTGTAATGTGCTAAAATAAGAACAATTTGGTTAAGCGTAGGCTCAAAGTTAGCTAACAATGAAAGATAAAAGATAAGGCTATTTGGGTAAGTGAGCTAATGAAATGATGGCCTCAATCATATAAATGCACGAATACACAAAATAATGGACATAAAGAATCAAACAAATCAAGGATTACAATCATAGAAAGAGAATAATTCACACAAGAAGGAAAATAAGTGGTTATAAGATGTAACCACACCATTAGGCTCAAATCTCACAAGCTCGTATTCTTAGCTCAAAAACATGATCCACAAGATATATAATTCAAGCAAGTTCTATGAAAGGTTTTCACTCAAATCAATTGGTGCCCTATAGATAGAATTCTTGAAAATTTTCATTATTTGACTAAGCTTATTGTGTATATATATGCAAAAATAAAAAAATGCACGTAAAAATCCTAAAAACCTAAAATGAAATGCAAAAGTG
Organism: Arachis hypogaea; assembly: GCF_003086295.3. Taxonomy (NCBI): domain Eukaryota; kingdom Viridiplantae; phylum Streptophyta; class Magnoliopsida; order Fabales; family Fabaceae; genus Arachis; species Arachis hypogaea. The sequence goes on from NC_092036.1 coordinate 65,147,863, forward strand.
TTGGAATTAGAAATTTGTCACCCAAAATCGCTGATCGGTCGGACGACCTCCCCACACTTAAAAGTTTGCACCGTCCTCGGTGCATTCAAAGATGGGCAAGGGGGTACGGCAACTCTCCGGATTGCTGTGTGTTCTTTCTTCTGCTTCCATGTTTGCTTGTGGTGCATCGTTCATGAAAAACAAAAGTATAACACCATAAGATGAGAAAACAAAAGCAAGGAAGCATACATTGTTGGAATGAGGTAAATCACTAGGAATGAGTGAGTGAATTAGTGTGACATTAGTGAAAATAGGGATGTGAGTTCTAAATTAGGCACCTTTTAGAACACGCATTAGCATAAAAAGCAATGTCACAAAAGAAGCATGCACTTCACTTATTCTAGTGTGCTTGAGATGCTTTAAGTGAACTTGTAAGGTAAAACAAGCATTGAAGAAGCATGAAAGCGTTCAAGCTAAAAACATATGGATGCATATGATCATAATACAATGCATTAAGGTAAATGCACAACATCATCCATCAAGAGGTTGCCTAATCATAGAATAAGGCTCAAATCACATGGTGGTCAAATCATGTAATTCAAAGGAGTCACAAGCTCGAAGGCAATTCTCATCACTTGGTATTCTTAAAAGGTAAGCATGAAGAACTCAAAACCAAGTAGCAAAATATAACCTCAATCATAGAATCCAACAAAGATTATAAACATAATGATGTTAAGAAAATATCCCTTTTTAATACTCAGCAGCAATTAATGGTAAACAAGGATATCAATCCAACACTTATAATGAAAAAGAGAAAATAGAATGAAAACTAGACTAAAACTAACTAACTAATCAACTAACTAACTAACTAATTAACTAATAACTAACAAAATAAATGGTTAACAATGGTGTTTGAGAGTGTTAGATGTGGGGTAGAAGAAGGGAAGAAGAAAGAAGAAGGAAAGAAATAGAAAGAGGAGAAGAAAAAATGTAGTGAAGGAAGGGCATCCGCGCAAACGCACGCATGGCGCGCGCGCGTCGATGGCTTATTTCGAGAGTTGTGCGTACGCGTCATGTGCGCGTACACGCTAGTGGGGTTGTGCCAAAGGCACAACGCTGGCGCAGCGCAGGCACAACTCTCTAGAGAATATATGGAATGTGGAACTTCTCAATCCACGCGTACGCACGCATGGTGCGCGCGCGTGGATGGTCGAAAACACTTGATGCACGCGTATGCGTACAGTGCGCATACGCATGGGTGGTGCTCTGTTTTTTTTTTTAAATTTTCTATATGTTTTTGCACCAATCCAAGCATTCTAATCCTCCAAACAACTACCAAAACACCCTAAAACCTTATTTAACATGATAAAATACTAATTAAACTCAACCAACTAATCTAAACATGAAATTAAACTAGTTCTACCAATATGTACAAAAGAGAAAATGAAAGGATTTTACCATGGTGGGGTGTCTCCCACCTAGCACTTTTGTTTATTGTCCTTAAGTTAGACTTATGGGGAGCTCCTCATCAAGGTGGCTTGTGCTTGTACTCATCTTGGAACTCCCACCAATGCTTGGTTCTCCATTGTGCCCCAAGATTTCTTATGGATTGAGCCAAGTATTGATGGAGTTCTTCACAAGCTTGGGGCTCCCAAAGTTGATCCTCTTCTTGTAATCCGGGATCCCACACTTTGTTTTCACACCCATCTTGAGGTTGATCATCATTATTAGTCCATCCGGGTGGTGAACAAGAAGAATCCTCTATGAAGTGCCCAACAATCCTCCTAGACCCATCTATCTGAGCACTATTCCCACCTTTGTATTCAACTCTTGAAGTATTAACTAAAATGAGCATTGATTTGCAACGCCAACCACGAAACATCTTTCGCTTACGCTTCATCCCACAAAGCATCCTAAGTTGACCATCCGTTTCAAGCAAGCCATACTTAAGTGGGACAATAAAGCTAATAGAAATGAATTTACCTACTCAAGTGAAGGAGTAGATGACAACCTAGGCAAAGATGCTTCCAACGATCTTGACAAAGCGTATTCCACTCCCATCCTTCTATTTATAAGGACTTCCACCTCTTCACAAGATTTCTCTAATTCAATCCTTTGTTCATTAATACTATCTAAGCCTTTTCCCTTAAACAGACTATAATTGGGAGGGTGAAAGAAGTTTACCTCCACAACATTTTCAAATGCACCGGGAGAAGGTTCTTCAAGTTCAAAGGATTCTCCACCACTAGGACTTGATGCTTGCTCTTCATTGCCATGGGAACTCAATTCTTGCTCTATCCCATCCAAGTCTTCATATGAAATATGCCTTGGAAGGTGTGCACTTTCCTCTCTAGCATCAATTTCAATCATCTTGGAGGGATTTTCTTCAACTTTATGTTCCCATGGAGGCTCCGCATCTCCTAAGTCTTCTACCGCTTCTTCCTTGTCTTCAACAATTAAAGCTTCCTCCAATTGTTCCAATACAAAGCAACTTCCCTCATTTTCCACCGGAGTTTCCAATCTCTCCTTCATGATATGTTCTTCATTCGATTCTCCACATGTAGCCGTGAGATTTCCTTGAGTGTTCAAGCATTGGGAGGATAATTGATTTGTTATTGCATCCAAGGCGGCCATGAAATTTTACACATCCCTTTTCATCTCTTCTTGCCCTTGAATAGGAACACCAAGGGTTTCATCCATTAGAGATTGGGGTGGGTGGAAGGGTTCATCATTTTGGAAGAAGGGTTCATAGTAGGAAGGTGGTTCTTCTTGGTAATAATATGGAGGGGATGGCTCCTGAAAATGTTGATGTTGGAGTGGTGGTGGCTCTATATGTGGTTCATATGGCTCATATGGTTGTTGGTAGGATGGATATGGATTAGGGTCATATGAAGGTGGTTGGTAAAAAGAGGCTTGTGAGTATGGTTGAGGGCTATGTTGAGGATATGATTCATAAGCATATGGTGGTGGTTCTTGAAAGTCACAAGGATATTCACCATAGCCATTGGATTGATATGCATCAAAAAATGGCTCTTCTTCATAGTGCATGGGTGGAGATTGTTGCCATGAAGATTGATCATATGCATATGGCTCCTCCCACCTTTGGTTGTCCCATCCTTGATGCATGTTGTCATTGAAATTCACATCTCCTACAACATAGTTGTAATCACACTCATAGCCAAAGTGAGAATTCATGGTAGCAAGAGAAAATAAGAAACAAAAACTGATAAGAAATAATGAAACAAAATACTAAGACTAGCAAAAACTAACAAGCAATCCAAAAATCAAGCTATTCACAATATTCACATATATACAATAACCAATAACATAACACCATTGTAATTTCCCCGGCAACGGCGCCATTTTGACGATTGGATTTTTGATGGTATAGAATTTCACTATTTAAGTCTTGTTGCAAGTATAGTTTCTAAACCAACAATAATCCTTTCATACAAAAGATTGTTTGTCACAAGTAACAAACCCCTAAAATTAATAACCGAAGTATTCAAACGTTGGGTCGTTCTCCCTAGGAATTACAATAAAGTGTCTTGTTATTGGTTATGAGTTATTTTTGGGGTTTTGATAAGAGACGTGAAAGATAAATGGTAAAAAGTAAACTATTGGCTAAAAAGATCTTGGCAAGGGTTGGTGGTCAAGGATTTCTATCCTAATCACTAACCACAATATGAGAATTGGCAAGGATTAATCTCACTAAATCATCCTTTAACTAATAGTAAAGGAAAGTCAAATGAGCTATATCAACCCAAGTCCATAAGTCTTAATTCTCTACTAATCAAATTAGTGAGAACTAGAGTCAATGGCTCCCAATCATCAATCACTTGGACATTAGTAACTCAAGAGTTCCTAAGTTACCACTCCAAGCCAAGAGCATAAAATTCTATTCTAAAATCCAACCATTTCATCAAATACTTAGAAGGCATAAAAGGAAAGCATAGTAAAATTGTAAGAAAAGTAAATCTACACTACTCAATTGCAAGGAATTAAACAACAACAAATCAAATGAACAATAAAGAAACATGAATCATGAATTGCATTAAAGGAAAATAGAATAACAAAAGTACATCAATATAAAAGTAAAGAATTACAAGAATTAAATGCTAAACTAGAGAGAAGAGATGTAGAAGAAGAAGAATTACAAAAGAAAAAGTAAATCAAAGCATGAAATTAACCTAGATCTAAGAGATCCTAATCTACCTCTAACCTAATCCTAGAGAGAAGTGAGAGCTTCTCTCTCTAAAACTAACTTTCCCTCCAAAAACTAATCTAAACTAAATGGTAACTAGCTTCTTTCATCCCTCTTCAATCCTTGGCTTAAGTAGCATCAGAAATGAGTTGGATTGGGCCCACAAGGCTTATGAATTCGCTAGCCACGAGTTTGCATGAAGTGAATCACGTGCACCAACAGCGCGTACGCGTACAGTGCGCGTACGCCTCCTTATACTTATAGAAACTATGGCAAATTTTATATCATTTCGAAGCCCCGGATGTTAGCTTTCCAACTCAACTGGAACCGCATCATTTGGACCTTTGTAGCTCAAGTTATGGTCGATTAAGTATGAAGAGGTCGGCTTGACAGCTTTTGCGATTCCTTCATTTCTTCATGAGTTCTCCAACTTTACATGCTTTTCCTTCATTCCCTTGATCCAATCTTTGCCTCCTAAATCTGAAATTACTTAACAAACATATCAAGGCATCTAATGGAATCAAGGGGAATTAAATTAAGCTATTTTAAGACCTAAAAATCATGTTTTCACTCTTAAGCACAATTAAAGGAGAATATACAAAACCATGCTATTTCATTGAATAAATGTGGGTAAAAGGTGAAAAAAATCCCCAAAAATCAATACAAGATAAACCCTACAAATGGGGTTTATCAACTGGTCGTCCGACCGATCGACGATTTTGGGTGACAAATTTCTAATTCCAACACTTTTGCATTTCATTTTAGGTTTTTAGGATTTTTACGTGCATTTTCTTATTTTTGCATATATATACACAACAAGCTTAGTCAAATAATGAAATTTTTCAAGAATTCTATCTATAGGGCACCAATTGATTTGAGTGAAAACTTTTCATAGAATTTGCTTGAATTATATATCTTGTGGATCATGTTTTTGAACTAAGAATACGAGCTTGTGAGATTTGAGCCTAATGGTGTGGTTACATCTTATAACCACTTATTTTCCTTCTTGTGTGCATTATTCTCTTTCTATGATTGTAATCCTTGATTTGTTTGATTCTTTATGTCCATTATTTTGTGTATTCATGCATTTATATGATTGAGGCCATCATTTCATTAGCTCACTTACTAATGAGCGGATAATTTATACGCTTTTTGGCATTGTTTTTAGGTAGTTTTTAGTAAGTTCAAGCTACTTTTAGGGATGTTTTCATTAGTTTTTATGTTAAATTCACATTTCTGGACTTTTCTATGAGTTTGTGTGTTTTTCTGTGATTTCAGGTAATTTCTGGCTGAAATTGAGGGATTTGAGCAAAACTCTGAAAAAGGCTGACAAAAGGACTGCTGATGCTGTTGGAATCTGACCTCCCTGCACTCAAAATGGATTTTCTGGAGCTACAAAACTCCAATTGGCGCGCTCTCAACGGCGTTGGAAAGTAGACATCCAGAGATTTCCAGAAATATATAATAGTCCATACTTTATTCGGGAATTGACGACGTAAAGTGGCGCTCAATGCCAAGTACATGCTGCTGTCTGGAGTTAAACGCCAGAAACACGTCACAACCCGGTGTTGAACGCCCAAAACACGTTATAACTTAGCGTTCAACTCCAAGAGAAGCCTCAGCTCGTGGATAGATCAAGCTCAGCCCAAACATACACCAAGTGGGTCCCAGAAGTGAATTTATGCATCAATTACTTACTCATGTAAACCCTAGTAGCTAGTCTAGTATATATGGGACATTTAACTATTGTATTAGACATCTTTTAATCACTTTAGATCTGAGGAACATCTGGGGGCGCATAGTCCTTAGACCAGGGGGCTGGCCATTCGGCCATGCCTGAACCTTTCACTTATGTATTTTCAACAGTGGAGTTTCTGCACACCATAGATTAAGGGTGTGGAGCTCTGCTGTACCTCAAGTTTCAATACAATTACTATTACTTTCTATTCAATTCTCTTTTATTCTTATTCCAAGATATACGTTGCACAACACTTTGATGAATGTGATGATCCGTGACACTCATCATCATTCTCACCTATGAACGTGCGTGACTGACAACCACTTCCGTTCTACCTTAGGCCGGGCGCATATCTCTTAGATTCTCCAACAGAATCTTCGTGGTATAAGCTAGATAGATGGCGGCATTCATGGGGATCTGGAAAGTCTAACCTTGTCTGTGGTATTCCGAGTAGGATCCTGGGAATCCGAAAAGTCTAACCTTGTCTGTGGTATTCCGAGTAGGATTCCGGTATTGAATGACTGTGATGAGCTTCAAACTCCTGAAGGCTGGGCGTGATGACAAACGCAAAAGAATCAATGGATTCTACTCTAACCTAATTGAGAACCGACAGATGATTAGCCGTGCTGTGACAGAGCATTTGGACCATTTTCACTGAGAGGATGGGATGTAGCTATCAACAAGGGTGATGCCTCCAGACGATTAGCCGTGCAGTGACAGCGCATAGGACCATTTTCCCGAGAGGATTGAAAGTAGCCATTGATGATGGTGATGCCCTACATACAGCTTGCCATGGAAAGGAGTAATAAGGATTGGATGAAAGCAATAAGAAAGTAGAGATTCGAAAGGATTCTAGCATCTCCACACTCCTATCTGAAATTCCCACTATTGATTTACATAAGTATTCCTATCCCTTTTTATTTTATTTATCTTTAAAATATCTAATCCAATTACATTTGACCCTATGAATCCACTTAACTGAGATTTACAAGGTGACCATAGCTTGCTTCATACCAACAATCTCTGTGGGATCGACCCTTACTCACGTAAGGTATTACTTGGATGACCTAGTACACTTGCTGGTTAAGTTGAATGAAGTTGTGATCATAAATTCCAATAGAGCCAATTTTTAAATCTCATGCAAATACAAAGAGGATCACAATTTCGTCCACCAAGTTTATGGTGCCGTTGCCGGGGATTGTTCGAGTATGGACAACTGACGGTTCATCTTGTTGCTCAGATTAGGTAATTTTCTTTTCAAAAATCTTTTTCAAAATTTTTCTTTTCTTTTTCGTTTTTCTAACCATGTTTTTCGAAAAAATTAAAATAAAAATACAAAAAAAATTAGAAAATCATAAAAATTAAAAATATTTTGTGTTTCTTGTTTGAGTTTTGTGTTAATTTTTAAGTTTGGTGTCAATTGCATGCTTTTAAAATTTTTTCTTGCATTTTTTTTGAAAATTCCATGCATTCATAGTGTTCTTCATGATCTTCAAGTTGTTCTTGACAAGTCTTCTTGTTTGATCTTGATGATTTCTTGTTTTGTGTTGTTTGTTGTTTTTCATGTGCATTTTTTGTTTGTTAGAGTCCATGCATTAAAGATTTCTAAGTTTGGTGTCTTGCATGTTTTCTTTGCATCAAAATTTTTTCAAAATTATGTTCTTGATGTTCATCATGATCTTCCAAGTGTTCTTGGTGTTTATCTTAACATTCATAGTGTTCTTGCATGCATTAAGTGTTTTGATCCAAAATTTTCATGTTTTGGGTCATGATTATGTTTTTCTCTCTCATCTTAAAAATTTCAAAAATCAAAAAATTATCTTTTCCTTATTTTCCTTCAATTCTTGAAATTTTGGGTTGACTTTGTCAAAAATTTTTAAAATTAGTGGTTTCTTACAAGTCAAGTCAAAATTCCAATTTTAAAAATCTTATCTTTTTAAAAATCTTTTTTCCAAAAATTATATCTTTTTCATTTTTTTATTTTTTCGAAAATTTCAAAAATCTTTTTCAAAATATTTTTCAAAACCTTTTTCTTATCTTTACATCTAATTTTCGAAAATTAGCTAACAATTAATGTAATTGGTTCAAAGATTTGAAGTTTGTTACTTTCTTGTTAAGAAAAGTTCAATCTTTAAATTCTAGAATCTTATCTTGTAGTTTCTTGTTAGTTAAGTCATTTTAAAAATTAGATCTTTTTATCTTTTATCTTATCTTTTTCAAAAATTTTATCTTTTTCAAAATTTGATTTCAAAATATCTTATCTAACCTCTTATCTTCTTATCTTTTTCAAATTTGATTTTAATATCTTTTTCAATCAACTAACTAACTTTTTGTTTGTTTACTATCTTTTTCGAAACCAACTAACTACTCTTCCTTCTCTAATTTTCGAAAATACTTCTCTCTTTTTTTAAAATTCTTTTTGTTTTAAATTTTAATTTTAATCTTATCTTATCTCTAATTTTCGAAAATTACTAACCTCTTTTTCAAAATTGTTTTCGAAATTCTCCCTCTCTATTCTTATTCTATTTAATTATTTAATTACTAACACTTCTCTTCACCCCTCTCCACCTAATATCCGAATCCCCTCTTCTACATTCTTCTCCCCTTTCTTTTTCTACTAACATAAAGGAATATCTATACTGTGACATAGAGGATTCCTCTCTCTTTTCTTGTTTTCTTCTCTTTCATATGAGCAGGAACAAGGATAAAGGCACTCTTGTTGAAATTGATCCAGAACCTGAAAGGACTCTGAAGAGAAAATTAAGAGAAGTTAAGTTACAACAATCCAGAAGTAACCTTTCAGAAAATTTCAAACAAGAGAAGGAGATGGCAGCCGAAAATAATAATAATGCAAGGAGAATGCTTGGTGACTTCACAAAGCCAACGTCCAAGTTTGATGGAAGAAGCATCTCCATTCCTGCCATTGGAGCCAATAACTTTGAGCTGAAACCTCAGCTAGTTGCCTTAATGTAACAAAACTGCAAGTTTTATGGACATCCATCTGAAGATCCTTATCAGTTTTTAACTGAGTTCTTGCAGATCTGTGAGACTGTAAAGACGAATGGAGTTGATCCTGAAGTCTACAGACTCATGCTTTTCCCTTTTGCTATAAGAGACAGAGCTAGAATATGGTTGGATTCACAACCCAAGGATAGCCTGGACTCCTGGGATAAGCTGGTCACTGCCTTCTTGGATAAATTCTTTCCTCCTCAAAAGCTAAGCAAGCTGAGAGTGGATGTTCAAACCTTCAAACAAAAAGATGGTGAATCCCTCTATGAAGCTTGGGAAAGATACAAGCAGCTGACCAAAAGATGTCCATCTGATATCTTTTCAGAATGGACCATATTAGATATATTCTATTATGGTTTATCTGAATTTTCGAAAATGTCATTGGACCATTCTGCAGGTGGATCTATTCACCTAAAGAAAACGCCTGAAGAGGCTCAAGAACTCATTGACATGGTTGCAAACAACCAGTTCATGTACACTTTTGAGAGGAATTCCGTGAATAATGGGATACCTCAGAAGAAAGGAGTTCTTGAAATTGATACTCTGAATGCCATATTGGCTCAGAACAAAGTGTTGACTCAGCAGGTCAACATGATCTCTCAAAGTCTGAATGGATGGCAAAATGCATCCAACAGTACTAAAGAGGCAGCTTCTGAAGAAGCTTATGATCCTGAGAACCCTGCCATGGCAGAGGTTAATTACATGGGTGAACCTTATGGAAACACCTATAACTCATCATGGAGAAATCATCCAAATTTCTCATGGAAGGATCAACAAAAGCATCAACAAGGCTTTAACAATGGTGGACGCAATAGGCTGAGTAATAGCAAGCCATATCCATCATCTTCTCAGCAATAGACAGAGAATTCTGAACAAAACACTTCTAATTTAGCCAATCTAGTCTCTGATCTGTCAAAGGCCACTTTCAGTTTCATGAGTGAAACAAGATCCTCCATCAGAAATCTGGAGGCACAAGTGGGCCAGCTGAGTAAGAAAGTCATTGAAACTCCTCCCAGTATTCTCCCAAGCAATACAGAAGAGAATCCAAAAGGAGAGTGCAAGGCCATTGATGTGATCAATGTGGCCGAATGCACAAGGGAGGAGGAGAACGAAAATCCTAGTGAGGAAGACCTCCTGGGACGTCCCTCAAGCAAGAAGGAGTCTCCTATTAAGGATCCAAAGAAATCTGAGGCTCATACAGAGACCATAGAGATTCCATTAAATCTCCTTCTGCCGTTCATGAGCTCTGAAGACTATTCTTCCTCTGAAGAGGATGAAGATGTGACTGGAGAGCAAGTTGCTCAATACTTAGGAGCTATCATGAAGCTGAATGCCAAGCTATTTGGTAATGAGACTTGGGAAAGTGAACCTCCCTTGCTCATTAATGAACTAGATACCTGGATTCAGAAAACTTTACCTCAAAAGAAACAAGATCCTGGCAAGTTCTTAATACCTTGTACCATAGGCACCATGACCTTTGAAAAGGCTCTATGTGATCTGGGGTCAGGGATAAATCTTATGCCACTCTCTGTAATGGAGAAGCTGGGAATCATTGAGGTACAACCTGCCTTGTTCTCATTACAATTGGCAGACAAGTCATTGAGATAAGCTTATGGAATAGTGGAGGACGTGTTAGTAAAGGTTGAAGGCCTTTACATCCCTGCTGATTTCATAATCTTAGACACTAGGAAGGAAGAGGATGAATGCATCATCCTTGGAAGACCTTTCCTAGCCACAGCAGAAGCTGTGATAGATGTCAACAGAGGTGAATTAGATTTTTATATTTCTTACTATATTTATCTTACTAAATAATCTTATTTATATATTATTATATTTAATATTTAGTTTAGAATATTTAATGCATATTTCATTTAAATGTATATTTAATGTATTTAAATGTATATTTAATGTAATTAAATGTTTATTGTCTACATCAGTCCATCCAATAAAACTGAAAATTTAGAATAATATTATATATCTATTATATAAATATATTAGGCTATAGTAATAGTCAATCCAAAAATTCTCTCAGTTCAGAGTCAAGAAGAGCCCCCACAGTCAAACTCTAAGTTTGGTGTTGAGAGGCCTCACCCAAACTCTAAGTTTGGTGTTAAGATCCCATATCGAAACTCTAAGTATGGTGTTGGGACTATACAACATTGACCTGATCACCTTGTGGCTCCATGAGAGCCACTGTCAAGCTATTGACATTAAAGAAGCGCTTGTTGGGAGGCAACCCAATTTTATTTATCTAATTTTTATTTTATTTTATTGTTATTTTGTGTTTTATTAGGTGCATGATCATGAGGAGTCACGAAAAAATCATAAAAATTAAAAACAGAAGCAAAAACAGCAGAAAAAATTCGCACCCTAGAGGAAGCACAGGCTGGCGTTCAACGCCAGTAAGATGCATCTGGCTGGCGTTCAACGCTAGAACAGAGCATCAACCTGGCGCTGAACGCCAGAAACAAGCAACATTCTGGCGCTGAATGCCAGGAATGTGCCTAGAGAAGAAAAGCTGGCGCTGAACGCTAGTAACAAGCATGAAACTGGCATTCAACGCCAGAAACATGCTTTACATGGGCATTGAACGCCCAGAATGTGCACCACACGGCGTTTAAACGCCAGAATGGTGTGCAAAGGCAATTTACATGCTTAATTGGTGCAGGGATGGAATTCCTTGACACCTCAGGATCTGTGGACCCCACAGGATCACCTCAGGATCTGTGGACCCCACAAGATCCCCACCTACTATATTTCCACATTACCTCCTAATCCTATTTTTGTGATTACTCTTCCCCATGTCACACTTCCCAACACTCTTCACCAATCACCTCGATTCCTCTTCCCAATCACCCCCTTCACCACTCAAATCCATCCACTCTTCCCTATAAACCCCACCTACTTTCAAAAATTCAAAAACATTTTCCCACCCATTCCCACCCTAAATGGCCGAATACACACTACCCCCTCTCCCTATATATACCCATCCATTCTACTTCATTCTCACACAACACAACCCCCTCTTCTTTACCTTGGCCGAACCCACATCTCTCCCTCTCTACCATAGTCTCTTCTTCTTCTTCTTCTCTTCTTTCTTCTCTTGCTCGAGGACGAGCAATATTTTAAGTTTGGTGTGGTCAAAGCACAATCTTTTTTGTTTTCCACTACCATCAATGGCACCTAAGGCCAGAGAATCCTCTAGAAAAGGAAAAGGGAAGACAAAAGCTTCCACCTCCGAGTCATGGGAGATGGAAAGATTCATCTCCAAGAGCCATCAAGACCACTTCTATGATGTTGTGGCAAAGAAGAAGGTGATCTCTGAGGTCCCTTTCATGCTCAAGAAGAATGAGTATCCGGAGATCCGACATGAGATCCGAAGAAGAGGTTGGGAAGTCATAACCAACCCCATGCAACAAGTCGGAATCTTAATGGTTCAAGAGTTCTATGCCAATGCATGGATCACTAGGAACCATGATCAAAGTATGAACCCGAATCCAAAGAATTATCTCACAATGGTTCGGGGGAAATACTTAGATTTTAGTCCGGAAAATGTAAGGTTGGCGTTTCACTTGCCTATGATGCAAGGAGATGAACGCCCCTACACTAGAAGGGTCAACTTCAATCAAAGGTTGGACCAAGTCCTAATGGACATATGTGTGGAAGGAGCTCAATGGAGAATAGACTCCAAAGGCAAGCCAGTTCAACTAAGAAGACTGGACCTCAAGCCTGTGGCTAGAGGATGGTTGGAGTTCATTCAACGCTCCATCATTCCTACTAGCAACCGATCTGAAGTTACTGTGGATCGGGCCATCATGATTCATAGCATCATGATTGGAGAGGAAGTAGAAGTTCATGAGGTTATCTCCAATGAAATCTACAAAATAGCCGACAAGTCCTCCACCATGGCACGGCTAGCTTTTCCTCACCTTATTTGCCATCTATGTTACTCAGCTAAAGTTATCATAGAAGGAGACATCTCCATTGAAGAAGATAAGCCCATCACCAAGAAGAGGATGGAGCAAGCAAGAGAGACCCTCCACGGATCTCAAGAGATGCATGAGGAAAATCATTAGTGTTTAGTAACTATGTCTTAACGTTATGAGTAAAATCCATTAATCCTTCACCTCTCTTAAATGAAAAATGTTTTAACTCAAAAGAACAAGAAGTACATGAATTTCGAATTCATCATTGAATTTAATTTAATTATATTGATGTGGTGACAATACTTTTTGTTTTCTGAATGAATGCTTGAACAGTGCATATTTTTGAGCTTGTTGTTTATGAATGTTAAAATTGTTGGCTCTTGAAAGAATGATGAACAAAGAGAAATGTTATTGATGATCTGAAAAATCATGAAATTGATTCTTGAAGCAAGAAAAAGTAGTGAAAAGCAAAAAGCATTCGAAAAAAAAATGGCAAAAAAAATAGAAAGAAAAAAAAAGAAAAAGCAAGCAGAAAAAGCCAATAGCCCTTAAAACCAAAAGGCAAGGGTAAAAAGGATCCAAGGCTTTGAGCATCAATGGATAGGAGGGCCCAAGGAATTAAAATCCAAGCCTAAGCGGCTAAATCAAGCTGTCCCTAACCATGTGCTTGTGTCATGAAGGTCCAAGTGAAAAGCTTGAGACTGAGTGGTTAAAGTCGTGATCCAAAGCAAAAAGGGTGTGCTTAAGAGCTCTGGACACCTCTAATTGGGGACTCTAGCAAAGCTGAGTCACAATCTGAAAAGGTTCACCCAGTCATGTGTCTGTGGCATTTATGTATCCGGTGGTAATACTGGAAAACAAAATGCTTAGGGCCACGGCCAAGACTCATAAGTAGCTGTGTTCAAGAATCAACATGCTTAACTAGGAAAGTCAATAACACTATCCGAAATTCTAAGTTCCTAGAGAAGCCAATCATTCTAAACTTCAAAGGAAAAAGTGAGATGCCAAAACTGTTCAGAAGCAAAAAGCTACAAGTCCCGCTCATCTAATTAGAATTAATATTCATTGATATTTTGAAATTTATAGTATATTCTCTTCTTTTTATCCTAATTGATTTTCAGTTGCTTGGGGACAAGCAACAATTTAAGTTTGGTGTTGTGATGAGCGGATAATTTATACGCTTTTTGGCATTGTTTTTAGGTAGTTTTTAGTAAGTTCAAGCTACTTTTAGGGATGTTTTCATTAGTTTTTATGTTAAATTCACATTTCTGGACTTTACTATGAGTTTGTGTGTTTTTCTGTGATTTCAGGTAATTTCTGGCTGAAATTGAGGGATTTGAGCTAAACTCTGAAAAAGGCTGACAAAAGGACTGCTGATGCTGTTGGAATCTGACCTCCCTGCACTCGAAATGGATTTTCTGGTGCTACAGAAATCCAATTGGCGCGCTCTCAACGGCGTTGGAAAGTAGACATCCAGAGCTTTCCAGCAATATATAATAGTCCATACTTTATTTGGGAATTGACGACGTAAAGTGGCGCTCAACGCCAAGTACATGCTGCTATCTGGAGTTAAACGCCAGAAACACGTCACAACCCGGAGTTGAACGCCCAAAACACGTTATAACCTGGCGTTCAACTCCAAGAGAAGCCTCAGCTCGTGGATAGATCAAGCTCAGCCCAAACATACACCAAGTGGGTCCCAGAAGTGAATTTATGCATCAATTACTTACTCATGTAAACCCTAGTAGCTAGTCTAGTATATATAGGACATTTAACTATTGTATTAGACATCTTTTAATCACTTTAGATCTGAGGAACATCTGGGGGCGCATAGTCCTTAGACCAGGGGGGCTGGCCATTCGGCCATGCCTGAACCTTTCACTTATGTATTTTCAACAGTGGAGTTTTTGCACACCATAGATTAAGGGTGTGGAGCTCTGCTGTACCTCAAGTTTCAATACAATTACTATTACTTTCTATTCAATTCTCTTTTATTCTTATTCCAAGATATACGTTGCACAACACTTTGATGAATGTGATGATCCGTGACACTCATCATCATTCTCACCTATGAACGTGCGTGACTGACAACCACTTCCGTTCTACCTTAGGCCGGGCGCATATCTCTTAGATTCTCCAACAGAATCCTCGTGGTATAAGCTAGATAGATGGTGGCATTCATGGGGATCCGGAAAGTCTAACCTTGTCTGTGGTATTCCGAGTAGGATCCCGAAAATCCGGAAAGTCTAACCTTGTCTGTGGTATTCCGAGTAGGATTCCGGTATTGAATGACTGTGACGAGCTTCAAACTCCTGAAGGCTGGGCGTGATGACAAATGCAAAAGAATCAATGGATTCTACTCCAACCTGATTGAGAACCGATAGATGATTAGCCGTGCTGTGACAGAGCATTTGGATCATTTTCACTGAGAGGATGGGATGTAGCTATCAACAAGGGTGATGCCTCCAGACGATTAGCCGTGCAGTGACAGCGCATAGGACCATTGTCCCGAGAGTATTGAAAGTAGCCATTGATGATGGTGATGCCCTACATACAGCTTGCCATGGAAAGGAGTAAGAAGGATTGGATGAAAGCAATAAGAAAGTAGAGATTCGAAAGGATTCTAGCATCTCCACACTCCTATCTGAAATTCCCACTATTGATTTACATAAGTATTCCTATCCCTTTTTATTTTATTTATCTTTAAAATATCTAATCCAATTACATTTGACCCTATGAATCCACTTAACTGAGATTTACAAGGTGACCATAGCTTGCTTCATACCAACAATCTCTGTGGGATCGACCCTTACTCACGTAAGGTATTACTTGGATGACCCAGTACACTTGCTGGTTAAGTTGAATGAAGTTGTGATCATAAATTCCAATAGAGCTAATTTTTAAATCTCATGCAAATACAAAGAGGATCACAATTTCGTCCACCACTTACCCAAATAGCCTTACCTTTTATCTTCCATTGTTTGCCAACTTTGAGCCTACGCTTAACCCAATTGTTCTTATTTTAGCACATTACAAGCCTTAAAGCGAAAAACAATAAAAGTCCTTAGTTTGGATCTTTGAGTAGCTTAGGCTAGTGTGTGAGTATCATTCAAATGTAGGAACTTTGGGACATTGGGTGAATAAAAGGGTAGTTTTGTATTGTTATGAAAAATATTGGGAATTGGGTACATACTCATATATTGATCAAATGTAAAACCTTATGCATTGATGCTCTTGTATATAGAAAGAAAAAAAAATAGAAAAAGAAAGAAAAAAAAAGAAAAAGAAAAGTAATAAAAAGGGGACAAAATGCCCCAAGTGAAGCAAGGTCCAATAAAATCAATGCATATGTGTTGTGAAATAAAAAGGAATACATGAGAATGTGAAAAAGTGAAGAATGGGTAGTTAGATTAGCTTTGAAATTGTATAGGATGTCATAGGTTAGGTGGGAAGTTTAAGCTTATCAAAGATTCAAATTTCAAGCTCACTTAACAAAATATGCATCCTACCTTGACCCTAGCCCCATTACAACCTAAAGAAAAGACCTCATGATACTTGTATGCATGCATGAAATATATGTCGATTGTTAGAAGAAAAACAAATCTTAGAAATCATGATTAGGAGAGAATTGAGAGAATCAACCCTAAACACTTGAGTGAATAGAGTGCAAACACATCCGGTGAGGGTTTGATGCTCAATTACATGTCTCCACCAATGATCATCTCCTTTCATGCAAGTTTGTAAAAATATTTAATAGCTCAATTCAATTTTGGATTAGACTTGCTAGTCCTTTAGCCTTTGTGCATATATGCTTCT
Organism: Arachis hypogaea; assembly: GCF_003086295.3. Classification (NCBI taxonomy): domain Eukaryota; kingdom Viridiplantae; phylum Streptophyta; class Magnoliopsida; order Fabales; family Fabaceae; genus Arachis; species Arachis hypogaea. Next base: position 65,164,535 of record NC_092036.1, read on the forward strand.
TGGGAATTAATTTATTTTGACCAAGCAATTGCATTCATATAGATAGTTGCATATAGTTTAGGTTGCATATAATTTATTCACATTGAATAAATGTTGATACCCTTTGTTTCTGTCTTGGCTTAAGCATGAGGACATGCTTGGTTTAAGTATGGGGAGGTTGATAAACTCCATTTGTAGGATTTATCTTGTATTGATTTTTGGGGATTTTATCACCTTTTACCCACATTTATTCAATGAAATAGCATGGTTTTGTATATTCTCCTTTAATTGTGCTTAAGAGTGAAAACATGCTTTTTAGGTCTTAAAATAGCTTAATTTAATTCACCTTGATTCCATTAGATGCCTTGATATGTTTGTTAAGTGATTTCAGATTTAGGAGGCAAAGATTGGATCAAGGGAATGAAGGAAAAGCATGTAAAGTTGGAGAACTCATGAAGAAATGAAGGAATCGCAAAAGCTATCAAGCCGACCTCTTCGTACTTAATCGACCATAACTTGAGCTACAGAGGTCCAAATGATGCGGTTTTAGTTGGGTTGGAAAGCAAACATCTGAGGCTTTGAAATGATATAAGATTTGCCATAGTTACTATACGTATAAGGACGTGTACGCGCACTTTACGCATATGCGCCATTGGTGCACATGATTCACTTCATGCAAACTCGTGGCTAGCGAATTCACAAGCCTTGTGGGTCCAATCCAACTCATTTTTGATGCTATTTAAGCCAAGGATTGAAGAGGGATGAAAGAATCTAGTTACCATTAGTTTATTTTAGCTTAGTTTTTGAGGGAAAGTTAGTTTTAGAGAGAGAAGCTCTCACTTCTCTCTAGGATTAGAATTAGGTTTAGGATTAGGTTTAGTTCTTAGATCTAGATTTTAATTCATCTTCTTCTACTTCTATCTTCTCAATTCTTTGTAGTTACATTCATTCTTCTTCCATTCCTTGGTTGTAATCTCTTTTATGTTGTTCTTGTGTTTTGTTGTAGATCTATTTTTGTTCCTCCTATTCTCTTTCAATTCAATTAGAGGTAATTCATAATAATTGTGTTCATTTGATTTGTTGTTGTTAATTCTTTGCAATTAGTTGTTGTTAAGTTTTGTTCTTGTTGTTGAATTACTTTGTTTTCCTTTTGTGCCTTCCAAGTGTTTGATGAAATGCTTGGAAGGATTTTAGAGTAGAATTTTATACTCTTGGCTTGGAAACGTAACTAGGAAACTCTTGAGTTGCTAATATCCAAGTAATTGATGATTGGGATCCATTGATTCTAGTTCTCACTAATTGAATTAGTGAAGAGTTAGGACTTATGGACTAGGATTGATATATCTCATTTAACTTTCCTTTACTACTAGTTAGAGGATGATTTAATGAGATTAATCCTTGCCAATTCTCATATTGTGGTTAGTGATTAGGATAGAGATCCTTGACTACCAACCCTTGCCAAGACCTTTTTAGCCATTAGTTTACTTTCTTGCCATTTATCGTTCATGCCTCTTATCAAAACCCCAAAAATAACTCATAACCAATAACAAGAAACTTTATTGTAATTCCTAGGGAGAACGACCCGAGGTTCAATACTTCGGTTTATAAATTTTAGGGGTTTGTACTAGTGACAAACAACTTTTTGTATGAAAGGATTATTGCTTGGTTTAGAAACTATACATGCAACGAGATTTCATTAGTGAAATTCTAAACAGCCAAAAATCCTTTCATACAAAAGATTGTTTGTCACAAGTAACAAACCCCTAAAATTAATAACCAAAGTATTCAAACCTCGGATCGTTCTCCCTAGAAATTACAATAAAGTGTCTTCTTATTGGTTATGAGTTATTTTTGGGGTTTTGATAAGAGACATGAAAGATAAATGGCAAAAAATAAACTAATGGCTAAAAAGATCTTGGCAAGGGTTGGTGGTCAAGGATTTCTATCCTAATCACTAACCACAATATGAGAATTGGCAAGGATTAATCTCACTAAATCATCCTTTAACTAATAGTAAAGGAAAGTCAAATGAGCTATATCAACCCAAGTCCATAAGTCTTAATTCTCTACTATTCCAATTAGTGAGAAATAGAGTCAACGGCTCCCAATCATCAATCACTTGGACATTAGTAACTCAAGAGTTCCTAAGTTACCTCTCCAAGCCAAGAGCATAAAATTCTATTCTAAAATCCAACCAAGCATTTCATCAAACACTTGGAAGGCATAAAAGGAAAGCATAGTAAAATTGCAAGAAAAGTAAATCTATACTACTCAATTGCAAGGAATTAAACAACAACAAATCAAATGAAAAATAAAGAAACATGAATCATGAATTGCATTAAAGGAAAATAGAAGAACAAAAGTACATCAACATAAAAGTAAAGAATTACAAGAATTAAATGCTAAACTAGAGAAAAGAGATGTAGAAGAAGAAGAATTACAAAAGGAAAAGTAAATCAAAGCATGAAATTAACCTAGATCTAAGAGATCCTAATCTAACTCTAACCTAATCCTAGAGAGAAGTGAGAACTTCTCTCTCTAAAACTAACTTTCCCTCTAAAACCTAATCTAAACTAAATGGTAACTAGATTTTTTCATCCCTCTTTAATTCTTGGCTTAAATAGCATCAGAAATGAGTTGGATTGGGCCCACAAGGCTTGTGAATTTGCTAGCCACGAGTTTGCATGAAGTGAATCACGTGCACCAACGGCGCGTACACGTACAGTGCGTGTATGTGTCCTTATACGTATAGCAACTATGGCAAATCTTATATCATTTCGAAGCCCCGGATATTAACTTTCCAACCCAACTAGAACCGCATTATTTGGACCTCTGTAGCTCAAGTTATGGTCGATTAAGTACGAAGAGGTTGGCTTGACAGCTTTTGCAATTCCTTCATTTCTTCATGAGTTCTCCAACTTTACATGCTTTTCCTTCATTCCCTTGATCCAATCTTTGCCTCCTAAATCTGAAATCACTTAACAAACATATCAAGACATCTAATGGAGTTAAGGTGAATTAAATTAAGCTATTTTAAGACCTAAAAAGCATGTTTTCACTCTTAAGCACAATTAAAGGAGAATATACAAAACCATGCTATTTCATTGAATAAATGTGGGTAAAAGATGATAAAATCCCCAAAAATCAATACAAGATAAACCCTACAAATAGAATTTATCAGTGACCCACGTGTACGCGTGCTGCACGCATACACGTCGCTTGCGCCGCATAACTCTAGTAGTTTGCCACCCAGTTTTCACTTTTCTTTCTCTCTCCCACTCCTAATTCTCTCTTGTTCTTTTATCCTTATATTCTTCTTTCCTCCCACTATTTGTTTTTATTTTCAGTTCTTCTTTGCTTAAGGACAAGCAAACCTTTAAGTTTGGTGTTGACGCTACGCTTATAGGTTTTCTAGCACAAAAGGGAGGCGAATCATCTTCACTGAGGAGCACAACCTGAAGAATAAAGCAACCGCAAGGATAACTAAGGTGGTTGAGTTCCTTTCATTTTTATTCGTCCCCCTCTTCTTCTACGTTATGTTCCGATTTTTTGCTAGTTTGCTTTGTTTGTTGCATGATCCTTTATTAGTTAGAATCCTAGGACTAGTTTAGTTTTCCCTTAAAATGCTTTAATTCTAAAAGATGTCTCATGCATTGCCCACTGAGCTTGAAATCAAAATTTTTTTGATGTATTGCATGAAAAATTGAGTTTAATTTTAAGAATAGTCTTATTTACTTAAATGTGATGGTATTTTCTGTGATTTTTGAATGCATGATATGAACAATGTATATTTGAATTTGAATAAAGGGATGTTGATGTATAAGGAACAGGAATTTAGAGAATTATTATGACTTCTCTGAAATAAAAATTTAATCCTTGAAGCAAAAAAAATGAAAAATGAATGAATAAAATAATAGCAAGGTCCAAGGCTCTAAGCATCAATGACTAGGGAGGTCAGACATGATTAAAAGCTCAAAGAGTTATTTCCCTAGTCATATGCTTGTGGTGAGATTGTGTCAAGTAATCCTTGAGACAGAACACTTAGAGTCGAGATCAATTGCATTTAACAGAGTATGCCAAAGGCTTTGAGCACCACTCTCTGGGAGTAATTAAAAGAAAAATCAGAACTCAAAGAGAGTTTCCTAGTTAAGTGCTTGTGGTGTTTCTATGTCAAGTAACTCTTGAGACAAAAGATTTAAAGTCATGGCTAGGCTCAAGGTGCAAAGCACCAAAGAAAAATAAATTAACGAAAATTTTGCTGTGTTCAAAGATTAAACTGAAATATAAAATATCAGAGAATTCATAATATTATCCGGATTAAAATTCCGAATGACATTAACATTCTTTTGATTCAAAGGAGAGTGAGATGCCAAACCTATTCAAGAGTACAGTTATAAACCCCACTATAAAAAGAGACACGAGCTTAATCGAACTTTCATTCTCATGCAAATTCACATCCTAAGCTTATATTAGTTTTGGTTGCTTGAGGACAAGCAACAGTTTAAGTTTGGTGTTGTGATGTGTGAGCATCTTATCTATCTTTTCCTAGTGAATTTGCATCTAATTTGTTGAGTTTAATTCAGAATTAATTATATTTTAGCCACTATGGATGCTATTTTGAGTTTTGTGCAATTTTATTTATTTTAGGTCGCATTCAGAGGGATTTGATGAAATTTCTGCAGAGAAAAAGAAGAAACCAAAGAGATGACCAGCGAAGACCGACGCGGACGCATGGCTCACGCGACCGCGCGGAATGGAGAAATCGCAATGACGCGATCGCGTGCCTGACGTGAATGCGTGTACTGGAATCTGCACAAATGACGCGAGCGCGTGGACGACGCGGACACGTCACATGCACGATCTGCAATAATACAGAAAACGCTGGGGGCAATTTCTGGACTGTTTTAACCCAGTTTTCAGTCCAGAAAACACAGATTAGAAGCTACAGAATGGACAAATCAAGTGGTCTCCACCCATCAACTGAAGATCTGTTAATTAATTCGAATTTAATTTCAAATCTTATCTTTTAGGAAAAGATATTATTTTTAATTTTAGATAATTAGATTTTAAATTTATTAGGATTAGTTATAAAGGAATTTAGATGCCATCAGATTGGAACATAACTGACAATCCTAATTTTCTCTCTTTTTCATGAGCAACTAATCCTCCACTGTTAAGGTTAGGAGCTCTGTCTATTTGTATGGATTGATTTTCTTGCTTTTTCTATTTTAATTTATGCATGGATTTATAATTTAAGAATTGTTTTTGCTCTTTATTTTATGAATTTGGGTGGAACGGAAGTATGACCCTCTTTCTATTTGAGTTCTTGTAAAACTTGGAAAAGCTCTTTACTTGAACAACAGCTTGAAAATATATTCTCCTAAATTTTAATTATCTAGATTTAACGGGATACGTGACATATAATCCTTTTATTTTTGGGTAATTAGAGTTTTTGTGGCATATAAACTGGAATTTGATCATGTACCCTCTAATTGTAATTAATTGACCAAGAAATTGGCAGTTGATAAATTTTAGAGGAGACTAGGAAGATTTAAGGAATTAGGGTCTAGTCACATATAGTTTGCCATGAATTAAATCTTGCATGATTAAAATAGTTAGTAAGAAAAATTAATCCGAAAAAATAGATAACTCTGAAACCTTAACTGTTTTTTTCCATATTTTATTCCCAACTTATTTATTTGTCTATCCATTTGATATTCTGAGTTCGAACTTAAACCTTTTGAATATCTCAAAACCCTTTTCTGCTTGCCTAACTAAGTCAATCAATCAATCATCTTTGTTTGATCCATCAATCCTCGTGGGATCGACCCTTATTCAAGTAATGTATTACTTGGTATGACCCGATGCACTTTCCAGTTAGTTTGTGGGTTATAAAATACCAGGTGCCAATCTTCCTACTAATTAAAATGTGGTTATTGGGGCCTGGCCTATGGGCCCCTTGTTTTTTTTTTTGAATAATTTGGTATTTTGTTGTTGTAGCGGTTTGCTCCTAACATTTCCTGGCCTTTTAAGGCCGTTAACAAAAAATAAGTTTTAATTGTTGTCTCCCTTTTTTGGATAAAGGGTTTAAAACTAGTTCGTGTGCGCATGCTTTCTGAAATTTTTCTTAGCTTTTTCAAAAAACCCTTTTGATCTTTGCTTTGGAAAAAACCTCTTATCTGGGCAGACTGTATTTTGCCTAAGTTATTCTTGGATTCTCATAACCTTTGACACAGTTTTTGCGTTTCGTTTTTTGATGGTTTTCTTTCGTCTCTTTTTGACATTCCTTACTCATTCAAATTTTCATTATTTGAATTGTTTGTAACTTAGGTTATTTTCGCGATGTATTTTCATTCTTCTCGGTTTTGCCAACTTATAGGTCGATAAATTTCCGAGTTTGTCATTATCTACTTTTATAACCTCTTTACACTGACTTGTACCTCGTCGTTTTATCCTGACGACCTACTAGGTCGGTTCATGGGATTTTCACATTTTGTCGAGTTTAAGTCAGCGCGTTTCGTAGTAAAAATAACTTAATGGAAGTTACAAGAGATGTAGAAAAGATCTTTATTTATTGCCAAAGGTACCTTTTGCTACTAAGGGTTTAAAATTGTTGCCCCTTAGCCTCCACTTTGTTGCCTCGTTAAAAGCCCCCTTCAGAAAAACCCTTTCTTTGGGGAAAAACCATGAAGTCGGGAAAAGAGTACACCAGGGAATGAAGTTCACTTTTAACTATAGTACCTTTTTATATTACAAGCATGCCACGACCTAGGTAGCTCGGTTCCGTTTAAGCCGGTCACCTTGTAGTAGCATTTTCCTAAGACTTCACTAATTTTGTATGGCCCTTTCCAATTAGCAACAGGCTTTCCTTCCCCAGACCTATTAACTCCAATGTCGTTTCTAATCAAGACCAAGTCGTCTGGAGTGAAGATTCTTCGAATGACTTTCTTGTTATATCTATTTGTCATCCTTTGTTTCAATGTTGCTTCTCTTATCTGGGCTTGTTCTCGGACTTCAGGGAGTAGCTCGAGTTCTTCTTTGTGTCCCTGTATGTTTCCAACCTTGTCATAGAAGCTCACCCTTGGACTTTGCTCATTGATTTCCATTGGTATCATGGCTTCTATTTCATAAGCAAGTTGGAAGGGTGTTTCTCTTGTGGCAGACTGAGGTGTAGCCTGATAAGCCCATAGTACTTGAGGGAGTTCTTTAGCCCAGGCCCCCTTTGCATCTTGCAACCTTTTCTTCAACCCTGCCAATATGACCTTGTTAGCCACCTCGGCTTGTCCATTTGCTTGTGGATGCTCTACCGAGGTGAATTGATACTTGATCTTCAGGCTGGCCACTAGGTATCTAAAGGTAGAATCGGTGAACTGGGTGCCGTTATCAGTGGTGATGGAGTGCGGAACCCCATACCTTGTGATAATGTTTTTGTAGAGGAACTTCCGACTTCTTTGGGCTGTAATGGTGGCTAGTGGTTCTGCTTCGATCCACTTCATGAAGTAGTCTACCCCCACTATTAGATATTTTACTTGTCCATACGCTTGGGGAAAGGGTCCTAGCAGGTCCAATCCCCATTTTACAAAAGGCCATGGAGAAGTTATACTAATGAGCTCTTCGGAGGGAGCAACGTGGAAGTTTGCGTGCATTTGGCATGGCTCGCACTTCTTCACGAACTTGGTGGCATCTTTCTGCAAAGTCGGCCAGTAGAACCCGACTCGAATGACCTTCCTAGCCAGGGACCTTTCTCCGAGATGATTTCCATAGATACCATTATGGAACTCTTCTAAGACTTCTGTTGTCCTTGAGGTCGGGACGCATTTTAACAATGGTGTTGATATCTCCCTTTTGTAGAGGATATTTTTCACCAAAGTGTAGTTTTGCGCTTCCCTCCGGATTTTCTTAGCCTCTTTTTTCTCTTTGGGTAGGATGTCAAATTTTATATATTAGGTTAATGGGTTCATCCATCTGAGGTCCAATCCGGAGACTTCAAGGCATCTTGCTTAGCCTCTGCTTTTGTGACAGAGGGTTCTTAGAGAGTTCCTTGGATCAGGCTTCTATTATTCCCTCCTGGCTTGGTACTTGCTAACTTGGAGAGGGCATTTGCTCTACTATTGAGATCCCGAGTTATATGTTTAACCTCAGTTTCTGCAAAGCGCCTAAGATGCTCCAAGGTTTTGTCTAAGTATCTTTTCATATTGGGATCTTTGGCCTGATACTCTCCGTTGATTTGCAAGGTCACCACCTGGGAGTCGCTTAACAAAACTACTTTCGTTGCGCCGACTTCTTCTGCCAGCTTTAACCTGCAATCAAGGCTTCGTATTCTGCTTGATTGTTAGAAGTTGAAAATTCAAATTTGAGGGAGACTTCTATTTGAGTTCCTTCTTGGCTAACAAATATTATGCCTGCACCGCTTCCGATTTTGTTTGAGGACCCATCTACATATAGCTCCAATGTAATGGACGCTTTCTCTTGATCTCCTGCATATTCTGCCACGAAGTCAGTGAGGCATTGGACTTTGATTGCCGTCCAAGTTTCATACTTTAAGTCAAACTCAGATAGTTCTATTGCCCATTGAACCATTCTTCCCGCAATATCCATTTTCTGAAGGATTTGCTTCATGGGCTGGTTTGTTCGAACTTTTATTGTGTGAAGTATACAGGATGCTGCCTGACCTCGTCTTCCCGTATTAGAGCTGATGCTACAGCTTTGTCTGCTATATACAAATACAGGACGAGTTTTTCCCCGAATGTAGGTCGGGTCAGAATGGGAGGTTGGCTTAAAAACCTTTTGAATTCCTGGAATGTTTCTTCGCACTCAGGAGTCCATTCGAACTAGCATCCTTTTTTTAGTAGAGAGAAAAGTGGTAGGGATCTCAATGCTGATCCCGCCAGGAATCTAGAGAGGACGGCAAGTCGGCCATTCAACTGCTGGACCTTCCTTAAGCAAGTCGGACTTTTCATTTCTTGGACAGCTTTGCACTTGTCAGGGTTGGATTCGATTCCCTTTTGTGTTAGCATGAATCCTAAAAATTTTACTGCCTCCACCGCGAAGGTGCACTTTGCGGGATTCAACCTCATCCCATGCATCCTAATGGTGTGGAAGACTTGCGATAGGTCAGCCAAGAGGTCGGCCTCATCCTTGATTTTTACCAAAATGTCGTCTACATAGACTTCCATTAGATTCCCAAGGTGAATTGCAAACACCTTATTCATTAGCCTTTGGTATGTGACTTCTGCATTCTTTAGCCCGAAAGGCATAACCACATAGCAATAATTTGCTCTTGGCCTGATGAAAGATGTCTTTTCTTGATCCGGCTTATACATCGGAATTTGATTATATCCCAAGTATGAGTCCATAAAAGACAAGTATTGATACCCCGAGCTGGAGTCTACTAAGGTATCAATGCTTGGAAGTGGATATGGGTCTTTCGGACACGTCTTATTCAGGTCAGTGTAATCGACGCACATCCTCCACTTGCCGTTTTGCTTTTTTACCAGCACTACATTTGCCAACCACGTCGGATATTTTACCTCTTTGATGAAGCCCTGCTAGGAGGGCTTGTACTTGCTCTTCCACTACTTGAGTCCGTTTAGGTCCGAGCTTCCATCTTCTTTGCTAAATAGGCCCCGATCTGGGGTATACCACCAATTTATGCGACATGAGCTCTAGATCTATTCCTGGCATGTCAGAGGCTTTCCAAGCGAAGAGGTTTGAATTTTCTTGTAGGAGCCTTATAAGTTCCTATTTAAAATCTTCTTTCATGTTGGCTCCTATGTTGGTATTTTTTCCTTCCTCTTTTCTAATCTGCACCTCTTCAGTTTTTCCCCCGGGCTGTGGGTGCAACTCTTCCTTAGCTCTGACTCCTCCAAGCTCTATGGTGTGAACCTCTTTGCCCTTTCCTCTCAGGTTCAGACTTTCATTGTAGCATTTTCTTGTCAATTTATGGTTTCCTCTAATGGTTGCTATTCCCTCGGGTGTTGGAAATTTCATGCAAAGGTGGGGGTGGACACCATTGCTCCGAGCCGATTTAGGATAGTTCTGCTTATTAAAGCATTATATGCTGAACCCACTTCGACGACTATGAAGTCGATACTCAGAGGTTTGGATTTTTCTCCTTTTCTAAAAGTTGTATGTAGGGGTATGAATCCTAATGGTTTTATTGGGTATCCCACAACCCATACAGAGTGTCGGGGTAAGCTCTTAACTTCTTTTCATCCAGCCCCAGCTTATCAAATGCCGGTTTGAACAGGATGTCGGCTGAGCTTCCCTGATCCACCAGGGTTCTGTGAAGATGGGCATTGGCAAGAATCATGGTTATCACAACTAGATCATCATGTCCAGGAATGATTCCTTGCCCATCTTCTTTAGTAAAAGAGATGGTAGGAAGGTTGGGAGCTTCAGCCCTGACGTGGTAGACTTCCTTCAAATGTCTCTTGCGGGATGACTTTGTGAGGCCGCCTCCACCGAATCCCCCTGAGATCATATGTATATGTCTTTCCGGGGTATGTGGTGGTGGATCTCTTCGGTCCTCTTCGTCTCGCTTTCTCTTACTGTGATGATCCGACCTTTCTACGAGATATCTATCCAGCCGACCTTCTCTGGCCAGCCTTTCTATCATGTTTTTCAAGTCATAACACTCATTCGTTGAGTGACCATATAGCTTATGGTACTCACAGTAGTCGCCACGACTCTCCCCTTTTTATTTTTGATGGGCCTAGGGGGAGGTAGTCTCTCAATGTGACAAATTTTCCTGTAGACATCATCTAGGGAATCTCGTAGAGGAGTATAAGAGTGATATCTCCTAGGCCTTTCCGGGCCGACTTCCTCCTTTTTCTTGGGCTCTCTCTCTTTCTCTTTTAACGAGTGAGAGTGCCCAGGTCGCCAATTTGGCTCTCGAAGCCTGGGATTTTCCTCCATGTTGATGTACTTCTCAGCTCTTTCCTGTACATCACTAAAAGAGGTCGGGTGCCTTTTCGAGATGGACTGGGAGAAGGGGCCTTCCCGAAGTCCATTTACTAGGCTAATGATCACTGCCTCCGTAGGCAGGTCTTGAATCTCCAAGCACGCTTTGTTAAACCTCTCCATATAGTCCCTCAGAGGTTCTTCGACCTCCTGTTTTACTCCCAGGAGGCTTGGTGCGAGTTTTACTTTGTCTTTCTGGATGGAGAATCGCATCAGGAACTTTCTCGAGAGGTCGTCAAAGATGGTGATCGACCTTGGGGGAAGACTATCGAACCACTTCATCGCTACTTTCGTCAAGGTTGTCAGGAAAGCCTTGCAGGGAGTAGCATCAGAAGCGTCGGCCAAATACATCCAACTTTTAAAGTTTCTTAAATGATGCTTTGGATCAGTGGTTCCATCGTTGAGGTCCATATCAGGGCTTTTAAAGTTCCTTGGAACTTTTATCCTCATTATGTCCTCGCTGAACAGGTCTTCTCCTCCTAGGGGAGAATCTTCTCTGTCACTGCGAGAGCTTCGACTTTTAAGAGCAGACTCCAGTCTTAGGAGCTTTTCTTCTAGCTATTTTCGTCACTCGATCTCGTTTCTCAAGTTTCTCTCCGCCTCTCGCTGTCGCTTCAGTTCTTGTTCCAACTGTTCCAGGCGCCCTTGGTGGCCGTGGAACAATCACATGAAATCAGCTGCATGGTGTTGTCCCTCCTTTCCAGATTCGCACCCTTCAGAAGAGTTTGCCCTTGGGTCTTTCAACCCAGAGGTGCCCTCTCCATGTTGGTTTGTCACCCCTTGATGGGTGACTATATCCGCATCATGGTTTCCAACGTCCTGATTCTATTGCTCAGAATCGGACGCTATGTGGCCATCTTCGTGTGAATCGTCCACCATTACTGGTTGATCTCGTGGGTCCCCGACAACGGCGCCAATGTTACAATGGGTAACCGGAGATTGATGGGTTAGACTGATAAGGTTGGCCCAATCGTCTGAAGCAGGAGGACTCCGACTTGGTTTGCGTCAGGGAGTCACCATCCGACTTGTATGTATAAAGGAATGGGGGGTGGTACCTGCAAAGACACTCCGATGCCTAAGTTATCAAGGGGATAAGTAGGTTTTAGAGTGTATTGGAACTTAGAGATACCTGAGGGATGTCAGTATATTTATTGTGGTGAACCAATAACCACCGTTGGAGTGGTTCCACCTTTTAAGGAGGATAACCGTCCCTTTATCTTAGGGAAGTTGAGATGTGGCTCCTGGAAGTGGGTTGAGAGATTTTAGGTGCAGTTACTTATTTGAATAAGTGTTATCTGCCAGCTAACATTTGATCCCAATTTCCTTGGAGTGACGTCTGTGTTGAATCCGACCTCTTGGGAAGAGGTCGGTTACGCGGGGAGGCCAATCTATGGATTGGACTTTTTTGTCTTGTTTGGTCCTAAACCTTGGCGTTGAGCCAGGTATGAACACTAATTTATGTAAATTATTTTTTTAATAAAGATTAAATATGTAATTATATCTTTTTTATTCCTTTTTATCTGTTTTCATCTCATGGGAGAAGAGAAAACATTTGATTGTACGTCATTCCACTTTTTTTATTTCCTCTTAGTTTTCTTTGGTGATCAAACGGAAGAAATTTTAATTTTCACCCATTCTCTTTCCCTTTGTTTTCTTTCCTCCCAAATTCTCTTAAAACAAACAATCTTAAAACAAACAATGCGTTAGAGATCTAATAATTACTAAAGATATCTTCAATTCCAAAATTAAATATTCCATTAATCCAAATATTTTTATTATATTAGAAAATAAAAAAATTAAATTAATTTAAAAATGCAATTAAAAATATGAAAATGTAATTACAAATTTATAATAATAATAATAATAATAATAATAATAATAATAATAATAATAATAATAATAATAATAATAATAATAGTTAAATAAATACAAAGGGCATTAGAATGAGGCAACCCCTCCAGCCTCCAATATTTTTTTTTTAAATTTGCATCACCAAAGTGACTACTACTGTTTATACAGTTATACTGCTACGGTACTCCTACTACGCATTCCTGATCTTGTTCACCAAACTAAAATCCCAGTTATGCTGAAAAAGCATCTTCACCAAAGGTCATCTTCTTATGAAAGCAGCTTCTGCCAATTCATCATGACTTCAACGTGGATGTTGCAAATTCTACCATCACGGTCCTATAGTATGGTTGATAATACCAAACTTTGAACAAAATCAGCCCTCAGCTTTCTCTCTTGTAGATCTTGCTCATTGCCAATGCGTGGTGCATCTGTCCCTGACCTGCAAAGCCATAAAACAATATTTCAGCAGTGTATTATCGAATTCACTTTTGATGAGTAAGGCTCCAAAGCGGTCCCTTGGATTGGCTGCATGCATTAAAATAGTCCTGAGATCTCAATTGTACCAATTATGTCTCCAATATTTGCAAAAGTGCACCATGTTAGTCACTCAGCCCTTTTACCGTCAAGTGACTCATCACACTCTTAGAGACTAACGTGGTGGACTTTCACCAATCTCAAGAACCTAATAAGTGCAATTGAGATTTTGGAGATAATTTTTGGTTTAGGCAGCCAATCTTACGAACTACTGAGGCTTGAATCCACTTTTGATACTAACTACTAAGCTTACAGGGCATGATCATACTATCTTAAAATGAGAATAATTCTGATTGTTTCAATTGATTGGCTTGGGCATTTTGGTAAGCATACCATGCATGGTGCATCATGCTCCACTATGATCTTTTCTTTTTGGATGTTATCAATCATTTATGATGTTATTAATCTTTTTTAACTTGTAACAAATATTTAAATTAATCTAAATTGCTCAGGATCAGAGAAACAGGCTTGGTAAACAAAAACAAAGGCGCATAACAAAGCACATGCCTCACCATGTTGACAGTGGTAATTGTAGCGGTGTGTTTTCGAGTTTCAAGTTATGGAAATTAGCAGCACAAGGCAAAGCTAGATGCAGGCCGTCAAAGGTAGTATTCGTGGCAGCTAAGGAATGCGTGCACCTTGGCATTCCGAGTTCTGTCTACCGTGTGACACACTTACTGACTTACATGCTTTAGAAAGTTTCTCGTTTTCTCAAGTTATAGTAACTTAACACTGCTTCAAAATCCCTAAAAGGATCATACCTTTTAGCATCAGGAATGTCTAAGTCCTTCTTGCTGGAGCTGGAGTCTTCATTAGGGTGGATGTCATTAGAGCTTGGGACTGGCATGTTGCAGATAAACGGTGACAGAAGCGGATCCGGCATTGATTCTTGCTTGTTTCCCATTGCAGCCAATTTCTTGCCAAGCATAGCTGAATTACCAGACCAGAAATTATATTTCTCAGACTTCCACATCCACTATAGATCAAAATATCAAATTCAATAATGAGTTAGATGAGACATATATGCAGATAGAGGTAAAAATGTGCCAGGTTGCACTTCAAATTTTGATGAAAGTAAAAAACACACCTTTCGTGGATTTGAATGAGTGAATTGCCTGATAACATCCCTCCCTAAATTTTGATCACAGACAGGACAAACCTGAGATTGGAACATTGAATCAGTCATCATCTTTCAACCATTTAGACATATGTATTATTTCATCTTTTCTAATTTTAAGTAAAAAGGTCCATATCTGATATCCCTATCTAAAGGTTTCTAGAAGTTTCTTGATAGGTCATACCACATTTTTCAGGTCAGGACAATGCTCCTCTTCTAAATTGCTGCAGAGGACGCGAACTTGAATTGCAAAATCACAGAAAGGACATCGGAAGTGAGATTGAGGATCGTCATCTACGTCTGTATACTGGAACACTGAATAATCATCTGTTGGTTTAAAGGGATTAGTTAACAGGCTATTTCCAGCACAATAATTCCACAAAGAAATGATAGCAAGTGTCATGGCAGAAGATAGAGTAGCAAAAACAAATGAACTGCATTTGATACATTGATACAACTGCAGAAACTCAGAAATTAACAACAAATATATGAATATGATAGGGCTCATTTATGCTCTTTAGTTTCTTCTAGCGAACATGTCAAACCCAAGAAGATAGCACTAGGATAAAAAGTAGAAACTTCTTTATATGATTCAACGTCCGAGCTAAATATTTTAACCATGTCATTAAAGTACCAACCATATTACGTGTGCATAAAAAATCAGCTACCAAATACATAATGACTAATTTGATAGCTTATGTTTTATGTACACACATTGTTGTTAAAGTACTCAACATGAAACCTATTGATGTTTTTCAATCATTTGTTGTAACTTGTGTGATATTACTAAGTAATTTAGTGTTGGTTTGGATTGACATTTTTGAATAAAAAAATACTTTCTTTTAAAATTAAAGTACTTTTATTCAATTTTAAACCTATTTGGATACATCTTTGCTTTTCTTAAAAGTTAACAATACATTACTTTTAAAAAAAACAAAAGCAAAAAATGTTTTAATAAAAAAGTATCCAAATCTAAAATAGCTTTTGTCTATTAAAAATAATATTTTTTAAAAATGAAAAAAATAAGTACTTTTTTCAAAAGTCAATCCAAACTGATATGTACTCTTTACTAGAGATATAGAGTACAAAGAACTTTTAACGAAACTTCAATTGTGCTGACTTAGTCAATTTAAAATTTTTTAAACATTCTAAATAAATTAGAACTTTTATGCTCTAGCAATTCATTTGTCTAAATTAAGATCAGAAAACTTAACCACTGTTAACATCTGAAAATAATTAGTATACATAAAAACCGAAATTATTATATACACATAAAAATCACTCATCAAATCAATCATTATATATTTATTTATATATATATATATAATATTATTTCATATATTTTTAATATGTATTTTGTATTTTAATATATATTTTATATGAATAACTAATGTGATAATTGATTTTTTTGTGTATATATAGCCCAGTTGCTTTAAACACAATTAGTGACTCTTTCATAGTTGTGAAATGCATACAATCATAGCCATTCAAAAAAATGGACAATTGTTACAAATTAGATCCATTTGAATATTTGATCATATATAACACATAAATGAAAAGTCTTCAAATTTCACATCGCATGAAGAATTAATTCTAGCAACTATGACATATTGTATAGTAATTTTTAAGCACATTAAGAAATCTTCAATCATACTAATATGTTCATTTGCATGCATAGCATGTTAGATCCCTCTTCCACAATGCCGTCTTTAGAAGCCATGCCGACATTTATAGCATGCACAAACCCCACAGCTGGATTCTTCTATTCTTCTTCTTCTTCTCATATTTTAACATTTCTTTTATTAATATTCCTACTATCACGATGATTATCCATTTTGCTAAGGACCAATTTTTCTCTAAAGTGGAGACTCAACTGTAATTGCTTTTATGAAAAATTAATCAAAAATGCTATTTGTACACTAAAATCAATCACTAATGTATTTGTGTATAAATACATGTGTAGTTTAATTTATTTTTAATGTGTATTTATATTTCAATATGTATTTTATACTGGTAGCTGACTTTAGTAGGCTGATTTTGGTATACATGTAGCATCACTCAAAATTAATAGTTAAAAATCATTAGATGATATTTCATTAAATTGTTATTTAATAATTTTTATCTATCAACTTCGCATTAATATAACCACATATGAGTTTTTACATTTCTTTAATTAACCGTTAGCAAAATAACAAACATTAAGATGATATTTCTTTAAATTGTAGTGGCAGACTCTCGTATGTTTTAATATTTTGTGCCTCTCTCCTTCACCCTCCAGATATGTTGCAACAATAATGAATGCCTAAAAATATTCTTGTAATGATAGTTGCAGGTTGCTTGTGAATAGAAGAAAAATGACAACTTTAAAATCAAATGTGATAAATTTAAAGTCAGAACATCCAAAATCACTTGTAACAAAAAAACGGAAGTTCATATCAAAACGTGTGAAACACACCCAACAAGATACAAAAATTGCAGGATTTTAATTAAAAAAAAGTTAAACTCAATAGAATAGAAAAATATACTTGAAACAAAATTACAAGGAAAAGGTGCTCAAACAAAACAACATATGGGAATAGCATGTTAAAAAAATAAAAAAGAAATAAAAAAAGAGAAGAGTACCAGAATGAAGCCTTGAAGCTTGGACCCTAGAAAGGTGCTTAGCAGAATGATGAACACTAGACCTGAGATCAAAATCCATGATGCTCCAACTCCTCCCTTTCTAAATGAATGAATCTTAAGATGGTGGTTGTGGCAGTGATCAAGGTCAAACGAGAGGTAAAGGCTTAACAGTAATTGAAGTCTCAATTGAAAAGAAAAGAGAGGTAAGAAAGAAGAAAAAGAGAACTTTACTTTCTCTCAAGTGATGAAGAAGAGGAGAATGAATGGTAAAGAGTTTGTGTCGAGAGGTTGTGATGTGTTTGCAACTTTGCTTAGTCATATAGTCGGTTGTATTTTTTTTTGGTGTCTATATAGTCGGTTGTATGACACACTGTTAAAATGCTTTTTCGAAGCAAAAAAGATTAACCATCGTGATTGACACTTGCATTTTTTTATTTATTTTTGTTCCCAACTAAATTATTGCTCATAATTTAATAATACCAACAAAAACAATACGTTGGCAATACACAAGAAAACAAGATACGCTTCACCCTCCCCACCCAGACCAGGAGATCCAATTTTTTTTCATCCTTTTCTTAAAAAATCATTATTCAATAATAATAATAATAATAATAATAATAATAATAATTACAACAACTACTTTTATTTTATACAGATAAAAATACACTTTTTTATAAAATTTGTCAAATATTTAAGTTTATTCAAAAAATTTTTAGTTTGTATTACATGTATTTTAACAGTTAAATTTTTAAAAATTTAAAATTAAGTTAACAACAATTTTATAAAAATAATTTTTAATATAAATAGATCAGATACAAATTGTGTATATAGTTTAGTTTTTGTAAATCAGAGTTGAATTCAATTTAATTATACTACAATTGATTTTAATTAAAATAAGTTTGTTTTAACGTGATTAATGTTACTTTGATTCAAAAGTAATTATAATTAATAAAATATTATTTAAATAACAATGACCAAAATTATTTTTAGATGTAAAATTATAAAAAAATAAAGATTAGATTAAATTTTTAATATTATTATTTTAACAATTTTTAATTACAAAATTTTAAATTAGAATATATTATTATATAAAATATTATTTTAAATATTATATATATATTATAATAGGATACATTTCAGGTTCTCTAGTGTACTTTATTGGAGTACTGGTATACGAAACGATAGTTTAAAAAAACTTGTCTGCACCTCAAGTTGGCAATAACAATTGTATCCTTGAGATAAGAAAGAAAAAGACTATGAAGGGTGGTTGAAGGATGAGAGAATATAAAGATAACAGAGTTGAGCTATTTTTACAGGTGGTATATGCAAGTTGACTTTAGTTAAACATTTTTACTAAGTTTAATTAAGTTAATTTAAGGTAACAAAAATTAATTATAACTAATATTATTTTAAATTTTTGTTGTTTAACTTAGTTGAACTTTGTTTTTAAAAAAATTTAGATGTGTTATATTACTCATGATAAAATATTATAATCTAAAAAATATAATTAAAAAAATATTTATTTTATGTTCTTAAAACACATATTAATTAAGATTATAAAATTAAAATTTTTAAATTAAAAATATAAAAATTTAACTTTTTATTGCATTTATTTTATATTTATTAAATAAAAATTTTTAAAATTTTTTACTAATAATAAATTTATCGTGTGTCTTTATAATACGTATTAACTAAACCCATAAATAAAATATATTATTTTAGTATGTCTAACTTAGTAACTCCACTTCCTTTTTCACGTCATTCTCTATTTCTAATAATTTTATATTTTTTTCATAATTTTTGAAATTAAAATTATTTGACATCCTTTTTTCTTACAATCAATCTATTTTTCAAAAAAAATATTATTAATGCTCTGAATTTGTTCTACTTATAGTCTCTTAGATATTAGAACTAATATTTATTTTTCTCAATAAATACTATTTCTATTTTAAATTCATGCTAGTAGAATCACTAAATTTTATAATTATTAATATTCATTCTATTATATTTATTTTTCAAATTTCTTACAGAAATACACAAAAATAAATATTTTTTTTGTTCTTAATTACCGTATATTACAACAACATCACAAACAATGTTATACTTAAATATTAATATTTTTACCTCTCAAAAAAATAATTTAACTGCCTACTTCTTTTCTAATTTTGGTGTACTTCGACAAAAAAGTATAAACTAAGAACATTAGTTGATCAATTAAATGACTCTTTTAAAAAAAATATTCTCAAACTAATAATATATTTTATTGATCTCAACTTAGTTCGTAAAATAATTTTATTCTTATATCATATTTATAAATTTTTACTATGATATAATAATTAATAATATATACCTGATGACTATCATAAACTATCTTACTGTTATCAGTAATATTTTTTTTGTTGGTATTAAAATAAATAATTAATTTAAAAAAATGTTTTCAATTCTTTTTTCTTTGTATGGGCCAAAAAATGCATTCTCAATCGATAATGTTATTGGCTGGTTCACCCATTTAAAGCCACACATGCACATTATGCTAATCTATCGTACAAAAGACTGCAGTAAATAGTGGCATGCTTACCTCTACAAAACCTGCTACATTACGCTGTTGTTGCAACTCTTCCATGCAACTCTTTTTGTGCATATCCACATAATGCATATTCCCTTATATCTGAACCGATTATTTTTTTATATTAAATCTAAATGACTTTAAATCATGACATTTCAAACTTCCAGAAAAGAACAGGAGTATACTTGAAATGCTTCCATTATAATAAATTATACATAATTGATAATATCTAATAATTATAAACTATAATAATAAAAGACAAACAAGTTTATAAAATTAAACAAAAATATAAGTATAATACTAATTTAATTGCAGAAGTATTAAGATTTGATCTACTTGATAAGATTTGATCTGTGCATAAAATTTAATTTCGAATAGAGTCTCGAACAATGTTCATTTCTAAAGAAGAGGTACCAGATAAATTTGGGAATAGGCTATCACCAATTTGATTATCATCGTCATTTTCAATAATATTTTCATTTTCATACCGTGTGAACTCAAAATCTGTTTCAAAATTTCGTTAAATAAAATTATCAATAGTCATTGTTGCACTAACTATTTGAACTTGAGTTTCCATTTTGAACTTCGGCATACGACGCAAAGTTACAAATCTATTCTTCCACAAACCAAAAGTTTTTTTAATTGTGCACCATAGACTTGAGTGATAATAATTAATCACTTCATTACCATTTGCAAATCCAGATGAATGCCTAAAATCTAAAAGATGATAGTATTTACATCTACATAGGCCAATATACCTACTTGGTGTTGGATATCCTAAATTTACCAAATAATATTTACCTAAAAAAAAATATTTTTTGTCATATCAATAATAAATCTAAAAAAATATAAATATTTCATAATTATGAGAAAATATTATACCTGTGGGAGGATTTAAAATGTTCATTTAGAAATTGCTTCTTCAAAATCACGAGCATCATGAGCTGTGCCTTCCCGTCCTAGTAATGCAAATATAAAACACATATTCTAATCATACACTGTCATCACATTTTGTGTTGAAAATCTTTTCTTTTTAATGAATTTGGCTTGTTCAGTTTGGCTAACCACACATAGAATCTGAGTATCATCAATGACTCCTATAGCATTCTTAAAAAATGGCCAATATCATTGATCATTTTGTATTTTGGTTTGAATTTTTCAAAATATAAGATCTAATGACTTTTATGTATTTGAATGATAACCTCAAACAAGTATTTAAAATGCCTACTCACTATTTTTTTCAGAATGTTAAAATCTTTTTTGTATCATTCTATTGTCAATCCTTTGACCAACCATATTTAAGAACGTTCCAACCATTTCTTAGACTTTCATTCGTTTAGTGCTCTTTAAATTATGTTCAACGAACTCTGCATACAACTAAATAAAAATATGTTTTTTCATTCGAAATATTTTATAACATCGAATAGGATGACCTTTTAAAATTTCTTGAACCCATGAATCTAGTTTATTCATTATTTTTACGTGGTTCTTTGCAAATATACTTAACTGCATATTCATCAATCAATATGCACACTTCTTCAGCTTCTATTAGATCATATTTTATTATGGAAAGTAATTTAGCTTCATCATTGCATTCTTCTTCATTCCAGTTTTTCATTAATTCTAATTTTAAATCTGAACCTATACAATATATATTACAATATAATTAAAAATTCAAATGTTCATTTAGAAATAAATTGACAACTAAATTTACTAGCAATATATGATAAAAGATAAATAAAAGTAGTTCAAGACATATATCATATATTAATATATAATCACACTAGGGATGTTACATGATAAACATGTCCAAAAATAATATATTAGCTAACACCAAAAGTAGTTCTCAGACAAATATTAATACCAAATGTTAATAATTTAACCTAAATGAAAAATACAAGCACAACCTAAACTTTGGTGAAATACTCTATTGATTCAACTAACTAATTCTTTGCATGGTTAGTTGCATAGTCTTTGCATAGTCTCTCTTCATAGTCTTTTAAAGCCACAACCATTTTCTGTGCTTGTCTTTGCATCAATAGTTGACAACGCCGAAAATGCCAATCAGGATTACTAGTAATAGCTTTCATCTTTTGAATCTCAGCTTTTATCTTTTGAATCTCAGCCTTCACATCACCGATATATGATCCTAGTTGTAATACCCCGTTACCCTAAACCTTACCTCTAGCCGTAAAGCAAAGGATAATAAAGTGCCACGATAGTTTTAAAGTTTATAATATATAATATGTGTCCAAGAATTTATAAAACTAGAAACCCGATAAAGGAATAAAGTTCAAAATTTGCATAAAGCGGAATTACAAAACGCAAAGTGTTTAGACATGATAATTAAAAGCGTAAAGACACGAGATACAATATGAGACTTAATATGATAATAGTCAAGATAGGTATTTATATAAGTATGATAAACATAGAGTACTAGTTACGACCTGCAGAGTTTAGGCCGACTAGTCATATACAGACATAGCAGAGATTTTGAGTTAAAATAGCTTATACAACTTAATCTCTCAAAATAAGTCTTTAGGGCAACAAAGTATAATAACAAAAGTGAGAGAGCTACAACATAATAACCAAAATACAAGATAATAAAAGATCCCCCGCTCTGTCACCATCAGTAAACTCACCGAGGTGGGTTGCGACCTGCATCTGAAAAACAACAACAACATATGGTATGAGAACCGGAGGTTCTCAGTATGGTAACAGTGCCCAATATGTAAGATATAAGGTTCTGGGATGCCAAAGATAATCCTAGAACTTCACATCGAAAACAAATATTCAAGCTTAATGAAAAATAAATAACTTAAACTATAAACCATAAATAGGGATATCTAAACTTAGGGAATTTTTAACTAATACTAAACACGCCGTTGTATCCCACAGCCTTCGCCAACCTAACCTCTGTGCGATCCCGTTGCCACTTCCCCCTGATCCTGCTTAACACCAATAAAATACATTTAGTGCAATCAAGTAAAACACAAATAGTGTTCATGTATAACAGATAACTCAATTAGCATTTAGACATATTAATCAAATAGGCATAACTCAAGTAATCAAAGCAAACAAGCAGATAGAAGATGCCTATGATGAATGCCTACCCTATTTGGCTCATGATATCTGACGTTAGGATTTTTGCCAGTAAAGAATATCATAAAAACATTCGCGTTGTAGATATAGTCTCTAAACCGACAAAAATCCCTTCGTACAAACGTTTTGGTTGTCACAGGTAACAAACCCCTTAAAATTGATAACCGAGTATTCAAATCTCGGGTCGTCTTCTCAAGGAATTGCAGGGAGGTATGTTCTTATTATTGGTTATGGAGATTGTAAATTTGGGGGTTTGAGAAAGTAGTGGTAGGGTTTTTAGAAATTAAGGGAGCAGTATGTTGAATGGCAAGTAACATAAAATAATAATAATAAAATCTCTTGGCAAGGTATGGAGAACTGGAGGTCCTATCCTAGTTATCCTTATCAATTGTGATGAGAATTGGATTCTTCCCCCACCTTATTAACCTCTAACTATGAAGGTAAGTTAAGTGGACAAATTAATTCCAATTTTCAATCAACAATGAGTTTGATAACTCAAGAGTTACCAATTATTTAACCAAGGCCAAAAGGGGAAAAACTAAATCTACTAGAATAACAATATCCTCAGATTAGGAATAATGAAAAGGAACAATCATAAACTAAAATACCTCAAGTATCATTAAATAAGAAAATCATCATGAAAGTGGCATAGGCCAAATAGGCAACATAACTAATACAAGCAAGCATTCAAGTGTCTGAAAATAAGAAATAAACATAAAGTAAAAGAACGTTGAACCTGGGATTGAGAGTCACTCTTAAAACTAAGAGAAATCCTAAATCCTAATCCTAAGAGAGAGAGAGGAGAGAACCTCTCTCTCTAAAACTACATCTAAAACATGAGAAGTGAATTATGAGTGCATTATTATGAATACATGCATTCCCCCACTTTATAGCCTCTAATCTGTGTGTTCTGGGCTGAAAACTGGGTCAAAAGCAGCCCAAAAGTCACTTCCAGCACTTTTTGGTCCGTACAGGTCACAGAAAAGTGACGCGGCCGCATGGCTCACGCGACCGCGCGGGTTGCTTTCCTGCCAGGTCAAGCGTCCGCGTGACTCACACGTTCGCGTCGCCTGGTATCGAGGCAGCTATGGTAAATTATATATCAAATCGAAGCCCCGGACGTTAGCTTTCTAACGCAACTAGAACCGCGTCGTTTGGACCTCTGTAGCTAAAGTTATAGCCGTTTGAGTGCAAAGAGGTCAGGCTGGACAGCTTTAGCAGTTTCTCCAACTTCTTGTATTCTTTCCACTTTTGCATGCTTCCTTTCCATCCTCTGAGTCATTCCTGCCTTGTAATCTCTGAAATAACTTAACACACATATCAAGGCATCTAATGGTAATAAGAGAGGATTAAACATAGGGAATTTAAGGCCAAAGAAGCATGTTTTCAATCAAAGCACATAATTAGGAAGGGAAATGTAAAACCATGCAAATAGTATGAATAAGTGGGTAAAGAGTTGATGAAAACCACTCAATTGAGCACAAGATAAACCATAAAATAGTAGTTTATCAATATCATCACTTGTCGGTTCAAAATGTCAACCCGACACATCCCCGGGATGTCGCCTTTCTTCCACGACTAGGGTTGTAGTGCCCTGCTCACTATTTTCTAGTGCCCAACACTTTATCTTGCACCCCGTGAGTTTTAGTGCCTAGTGTTAGAAACAAGAGACTAAACTGGAGAAAGGATGGTATATTATTGAGTGTATTCAAGTTGTCTATTCAAGTTGTCTAAAATGATACAATATAAAAGGGTATTTATAGGTTCTACGAAAATCGTAATAATAAAGGCGTAATCTCCTATAATAAATATTTAGATATACTAAATAATACTAATTGATCCTTATTGATCCTAATTATATTCTAACATCCCCCTTCAAACTCAAGTGACAACTTGAGTTACTCAAGTGACAACTTGAGTTACTCAAGTGACAACTTGACTTTGAAACTTATTTAAAACAACGAAATAAAGAGAAAAAACTGCATAAACTGATAAAACGGGTGCAGACAAAATTGCCAGAAAGAAGTGCAGACGAAACTGCCGCTAGTCTGAAGGAAGTGCAGACGGAACTGCCGGAAAGAAACGCAGCCGGAACTACCACAAGAAAACACAGACAAAACGCAGACGGAACTACCACGAGAGAACGCAGACGGAACTGCCACGAAAGAACGCAGACGAAACTGCCAAAAGAGAGCGAAAACTATATGATTTCTTCATGAGAATAGGTAAGCAACGGATGACAATGGTGTTTGATCATTCGAGTCGAAAAAACATAAGACAGAGAAAATAGGCTAGTCGGTGAGGTGAAAAATCATCAAAGGAGTGGCAAAAGGGAAAGAAGAATAGCATAGAAAAAATACAAAAACTACGGTGATTTCATCGTAAGGAAAACAACCTATCCTCTTCAAGGAGGATACCATGGCTCTGATACCATGTTAGAAATAAGAGACTAAACTAGAGAATGGATGGTATATTATTGAGTGTATTCTAGTTGTCTATTCAAGTTGTCTAAAATAATACAATATAAAAGGGTATTTATGTGTACTAAGAAAATCGTAATAATAAAGGCGTAATCTCCTATAATAAATATTCAGATATACTAAATAATACTAATTGATCCTAATTATATTCTAACACCCATCACACGCTTTCGGCTTATAGTGCCCATGTTCACTCTGGCAGCAGAAAGGTTATGTAAGCGGGAGACTGCCACAGTCCTCACATCTCAACGTAGGCAGGAGATTGCCTTGGCCCCTACGCTGGCAGTGCTACCTCTACAAGCAGGAGACTGCCACAGCCCTTGCTCGAGGCGTATAGCGACTTACCAATCACAATAATTTAATAATACAGCATATCTCATAACATTATTTCTTTTATACTCATTCCAATATCATCATCCATCATCAATATTCCAACTCATCATCAATCCAGCTCCCCATTAGTTTACAAGACAACTCCACCTACTGACATACCAAGCCTAAGTCACCATTTTTCTCATTCGACTAATCCGTCCTCAATACTCCAGAAACCTAAGTCTCTGTCTTCAAAACTTAAGTCTAGTTAGTCTCCGTCTTCAAAGCCTAAAAACAAGTTAAGACACGCTAGATAAGCTTTACAGAAGTTCACAAGCATGCTGGGAAGGTAAAATAGTTAAAAACAAGATTTTCATTGAAAAACAGGGCAGTATGCATATGCATATAGTTGTGCGTACGCACTCCCAGAAGAGTTTTCTCAAAGTGTACATACGTATAGAGGTGTGCGTACACACAGAAGGTAAAAATTTGCATTTGAGTGCATGCATGGATATGTGTGAACGGCCTCAACAGAAGACACTTCCCAGTGTGTGCATACACATGATGTTGTGTGTACGCATAACTTGCAAAATTCTCAGGGTGTGTGTACACCAGAGTGTGCGAACGCTATCAACAAAAGACATATCACTGTGTGTGCGTGCACACCAAAGTGTGCGTACGCACAAGTAAAAATGTGGTCCCTGATCAGAGCACGCGCATAGCAGTGTGCGTGCGCACACAAACCAAAACTCACAATTTTTGCAACATCACAGAAATCAGATTTTTGACAACAACTTCCAACGATCATATCTTTTTCTAAAAAATTCTGATATCTATAAAATCTATACCGTTTTAAAGATCTTTCAATTATCTTTAATTTGATATAAAAATCAATCAATTTTAAAAATTGTAGCTCAAGATATGATCCGCCAAAGTTCGTCAAAAATCCATTTTTACCAAAAATCTTTAAACCTCAAATTTACGAAATCTCTCAATTCAAGCCTAGTTACACACACCCCAAACAACACCCAAGGCAACACAAAATTTCATACCAATCGTTCCTCAACTCAACTATTAGTAGTAACCCAATTTCACCAATTCCATACCATTAAAATCATTAATAATCTACAATATCAACAAACCCTCATCAACAACAATAAATCACAACCTTCATCATCAACCTCTATAGTCATTAAAAATCAACAAGCAACATCGATAGTATTATATTTTTCACATCTCAAAACTCTATATCATCATCACCATACAACTTATCTTCAAACATCAATTTCACACAAAATTAAACATACATCCCAAACATTCAATCCTATCTTAAGGTCAACTAGCCTAAGTTTCACGAAACATTACATATTACATAAAGAAAACTGAAACGATACCTTGGCCGATTACCCTTGACGCATAAAAACACTTCACCACAAGCTTTCAAGCATTCACTCAACACCAAACAACACCAAAAACACTTTATGACATGAAAACAACAAGAATCAAAGCTAGGGTTTATGACATTCAACTAAACACAAGGGTTTAGTAATATCTTACCTTGTCCAACGAGTTTTGGGATAAAACCCGCTACTCACCCAAGCTAGATTGTACCTAAACAACAAGAACACAAAGAAACTCAACAACACAAAGAGCCATTTTTGAAAATGACATAGGGTAGAGAAACTGGGGAGGAAAGAGTAAGTTTCTTACCAGTTGGTTTCATTAGAAATGAAGACCTTGACAAGAGCTTCACGTGGCCACAAACGGCTCGTCAATCCGAGCACCATAGCTCAAGTTATGGCTCAAAGAAGGAGATGATGAATAGTGTCAATAGTGGACACTCTTCTCTCTCTCAATCTCACGACCCTCTCTCCCTCTTGTGATGAAAATGAGCTTTCTTGGCTCATTTATGACTTTATATAAGTTGGGCTTGGACCCAACTTGGGCCTGGTCTAACCGCGTAGTATTTTTGATTCGTTTGTCCCAACTTTGGGCCTAACCTTTAGGATAAGTGCCCGGTTTGCTATTTCAAATGCTTTTATAAGATTTTCTTTTGTTTTATTCTCTCTTACACAGTAATGGACAGACTTAAGTCGGTACTGCCGGCTAATCTATCGGTACGCGTTTTTACGCGAAAATTTTCAAAAGAAAATATTTTTCCACTTAGAAAAATCCACTAAATCCGAATCTTATAGTTATATTTTAGAAAAATATTTTTGTATTTTCGAACCTATTACGGGCCATTAAAATTTCTACTCTACTTAAGCGGTTTTATGCGAAACTCTGGTTCTTACATCATCCCCTCTTAAAAAGATTTTCGCCCTAAAAAATGCTAATCAACACTCCTTCGCTGCGTTACTCTGATCCTTCATCATCACGAATCCAAATTTCTCGGCTACATCCATGATGGAGGAAAATTGTCGGTAAAGAATTTCTCAATGAAATAATCACGTTGCAACTATAGTTCTAAACTAACAATGAATCCTCAAATCAAATTTAATTATAGTTGTCACTAGTTCAACCCCAATAAAATAACCGAGAGTATTAATCCCGGGTCGTTCTCCATAGGAATCACAATAAAGTGCTTTGTTATTGGCTATGAAGGAATGTTTTGGGATTTTTATAATAAGAAACAAGAAATGTAAATAGCAAAAGAAATAAACTAATAGCTAAGAAAGCTCTTGGCAAGGAATGAAAACTAGAAGTCCTATCCTCATTATCATCATCAATTGTGACAAGAATTGTCCATTACTCCCACTTAGTTAACCTCTAACTATGAAGTAAAGTCAAGTTGATGGAATTGGCTCTTATCCACAAGTCCTTGTCAAATCATAAGGAAAGACTAGCTTTAGTGGCATTCAAGTCAATGAGCAACTTCCAATTATCAATCAACAAAAAATTTTGATAACTCAAGAGTCTCCAATTACTCAACCCAAGCCAAGAGGAGAAAAATCTTAATCATGACTAAAAGAAACAATTCATCAAACAATAGAGGCAATAAAAGTAAACATCATCAATTGCAAGAACTAAAGGAAGCTATAACTAATCAAAGCGAGAAATCAACAATGGAAACTAAGGCAAATATAAAAAAACATGGAAATCATAAATTGCATTAAAAGAGAATTGAAATTAACAAAAGAGTGCATGGACTAAAATTAACAAAATAAAGAAATTAAAAAGAGAAGCAAAATACTAGAACAAATAAAAGTAAAGGAAAACTAAATTGAAGGAGAAAGAGATCTAGATCTAACAAAAAGAGTAAAACTAAGAACCCTAATCTAGAGAGAGGAGAGAGCCTCTCTCTCTAGATTTCTACATCTAAACTAAGCTAAAGTGTATGAATGGTTCTCCCCCTTACACTACTTGGTTCATCCCCCTTCAATCCTTGGGTTCAATAACATCAGAAATGAGTTGGATTGGGGCCAAAATGAGCTAGAAATCGCTGGCCACGAGTTGCTTAAAATGACCCACACTGATCCTGTGATGCCTGCGCGTGGAACGACGCGTACACATCACCAAATGTCCTGGCAACTATGGCAAATTGCATATAATTTTGAAGCACCGAATGTTAGCTTTCCAATGCAACTAGGACAGCCTCATTTGGACCTCTATAGCTCAAGTTATGATCAGATAAGCGCAAAGAGATCAGATTTGACAACTTAGCAATTTCTTTATGTTTTCATGAATTTTCCCACTTTGCATGCGTTTCTTCCATTTCTTTCAAGCCATCTTTGCCTTCGAAACCTTAAATCACTCAAACAAAAATATCAAGGCATCGAATGGGAGGAAGGTGAATTAAATTTAGCAATTTAAGAGCCTAAAAAATATGTTTTTATTTTAAGCACAATTAGGAGAAATCCACAAAACCATGCTATTTTAATGAATAAGTGTAGGAAAAGTTGATAAATCCACCAAATTTAATACAAGATAAACCATAAAATTGTGATTTATCAACCTCCCCACACTTAAATATTAGCATGTCCTCATGCTAAGCATAAAGAAAAAGAAGAAATGGGGGTATGAATATTTATTTAATGCAATCTATCTACATAAATGCAACTAATTGCAAAATACTTCTGCCTACTTAGTTAAAAGTAAATCAATCCTCAAGAACATATATAAGCATGTAGGGCTCACATAGCATGATGATTGATGAGCGGATAATTTATACGCATTTTGGCATTGTTTTCATATAGTTTTTAGTATGGTTTAGTTAGTTTTTAGTATATTTTTATTAGTTTTTAAGCAAAATTCACATCTCTGGACTTTACTATGAGTTTGTGTATTTTTTTGTGATTTTAGGTATTTTCTGGCTGAAATTGAGGGACCTGAGCAAAAATCTGATTCAGAGGCTGACAAAGGACTGCTGATGCTGTTGGATTCTGACCTCCCTGCACTCGAAATGGAATTTTTGGAGCTACGGAAGTTCAAATGGCGCGCTCTCAATTGCGTTGGAAAGTAGACATCCAGGGCTTTCCAGCAATATATGATAGTCCATACTTTGCTCGAGTTTAGATGACGCAAACTGGCGTTTAATGCAAGCTTTCTGCCCTATTCTGGCGTTAAACGCCAGAAACAAGTTGCAAAGCAAAGTCAAACGCTAGAAACAAGTTACAAACTGGCGTTCAACTCCAAGGAAGACCTCTACACGTGAAAGCTTCAATGCTCAGCCCAAGCACATACCAAGTGGGCCCGGAAGTGGATTTCTGCATCATTTACTCATTTCTGTAACCCTAGTAACTAGTTTAGTATAAATAGAACTTTTTACTATTGTATTTTCATCTCTGGATCGGGGGATTATCTTTTGATCCTTTGATCATGTTTTGGGGACTGGCCTCATGGCCATGCCTGGACCTTCATCACTTATGTATTTTCAACGGTGGAGTTTCTGCACACCATAGATTAAGGGTGTGGAGCTCTGCTGTTCCTCGAGTATTAATGTAATTACTACTATTTTCTATTCAATTCATGCTTATTCTTATTCTAAGATATTCTTTCGCACTTCAACCTGATGAATGTGATGATCCGTGACACTCATCACTATTCTCACTTATGAACGCGTGCCTGACAAAAACTTCTGTTCTACTTGCGAAAGCTAGAGTGTGTATCTCTTGGATTCCTGACCCACGATGCATGGTTGTCTCACCTGACAACCGAGCCTCCCATTCCGTGAGATCAGAGTCTTTGTGGTATAAGCTAGAATCCATTGGCAGCATTCTTGAGATCTGGAAAGTTTAAACCTTGTCTGTGGTATTTCGAGAAGGATCTAGGATGGGATAACTATGACGAGCTTCAAACTCATGACTGTAGGGTGTAGTGATAGACGCAAAAGGATAGTAAATCCTATTCCTACACGATCGAGAACGAACAGCTGATTAGCCATACGGGAGACCGTAGAGTACCTTTTTCACTGAGAGGATGGGAAGTAGCCATTGACAACGATGACGCCCTACATACAGCTTGCCATAGAAAGGAGTATGAAGGATTGGATGAAGACAGTAGGAAAGCAGAGATTCAAGAGGGATAAAGCATCTCCATATACTTGTTTGAAATTCCCACCAATGATTTACATAAGTATCTCTATCTTTATTTTACGTTTTATTTATTAACCCCATAACCATTTGAATCTGCCTGACTGAGATTTACAAGATGACCATAGCTTGCTTCAAGCCGACAATCTCTGTCGGATCGACCCTTACTCACGTAAGGTTTATTACTTGGACAACCCAATGCACTTGCTGGTTAGTTGTGCGAAGTTGTGAAAAAGAGTGAGATTACAATTGTGCGTACAAGTTGTTGGCGCCATTGTGTATCACAATTTCGTGCACCAATGATTCATGAATTTCACCAATTCAAATCTCAAAATAAAGTACAAGTAGACTTGCAAGAAGAAAGCTCATAAAAGCTGGGAATAAGGAATTGAGCATCGAACCCTCACCGAAAGTATATCCGTTCTTGTCGCTCAAGTGTATAGGGTTGATTCACTAAATTCTCTTCTAATCATGCTTTCCATGATTTGTTTTTCATCTAACAATCAACAGTTTTTCAATGCATGCATACATTTATCATAAGGACTTATCTTTAGGTTGTAATGGGGCTAGGGTAAAGGTAGGGATGCATATGGTCAAGTGAGTTTGAAATTTGAATCTTTGATTAACCTAAGCTCTCACCCAACACACATAACAACCTATACAATTCTAATACAATACCTTACTACCCATAATCCTCACTTTTTTCACATACTCATGCATTCTCTTTAATTCACATTTCATATGCATTGTTATTATTACTTTGCTTTGGGGCATTTTTGTCCCCTTTTATTACTTTCTTTTTCTATATATTTTTCTTTCTTTTATTTTTCTATTTCTTTTTTTCTCTATTATTTTTTTTCAAGATAAAATCTATACAAGAGCATCAATGCATATGATTTTATATATTTAATGCATGAGCATGTACCTAATCCCATGATTTCCATAAAAAATACAAAATATACTTTTACCTCAACCAATGTCCCAAGTTTTCCCACAGTTGAATGATACACACACTCACTAGCCTAAGCTAATCAAAATCCAAATTAAGGACATTTATTATTTTTTGCTTTAAGGCTTGTAATGTACTAAAATTAAGAACAAGTGGGTTTAGCATAGGCTCAAAATTGGCTAACAATGGTGGTTAAGAGGGTAAGGCCATTCGGGTAAGTGAGCTATTGAAGTGATGGCCTCAATCATATAAATGCATTTATACACAAAATAATAGACATATAGAATCAAGCAAATCAAGGATTGCAATCATAGAAAGAGAATAATGCACACAAG
This sequence comes from Arachis hypogaea, assembly GCF_003086295.3. Classification (NCBI taxonomy): domain Eukaryota; kingdom Viridiplantae; phylum Streptophyta; class Magnoliopsida; order Fabales; family Fabaceae; genus Arachis; species Arachis hypogaea. The sequence goes on from NC_092036.1 coordinate 65,196,875, forward strand.
AATAGAAATAAGTGGTTATATGATTTAACCACGCAATCGGGCTCAAAACTCACATGCTTGTGTGATAAACCCTGTTTTTAGGGTTTATCTTGTGTTGAATTTAGAGCATTTTATTAACCTTTTCTCACATTTATTCAATAAAATAGCATAGTTTCATGATTATCTCCTAATTTATGCTCAAATGTGAAAACATACTTTTGGACCCTTGATTTGATAATTTTAATCTTTCTTTGATTCCACTAGATGCCTTGATATGTTTGCTAGTGATTTCAGATTGAAAAGGGCTAGGAATGGATTAGAGGAGTGAAGAGAAAGCATGCAAAGTGGAGAAATCATGAAAAGCCAAAGATTTGGGATACGTCCATGGACGCGAACGCGCACTAGACGCATATGCGCGGATCGTGAAACTCCAGGGATGCGTACGGGTGCTGTATACGTACGCGTCAGTGCTGGCACGTGATTTTTAAGTGAAATCATGCCTAGCGAATTCACAGAAGCTATGGGCCCAGTTTGAAACTAACTTTGGCGCCAAAATGCTTAAAAGGACCAAGGATTGAAGGGAAAATGGGGATTCCATCATTTTTACACATATTAGAAGTTGTAGATCTAGTTTTAGAGTTAGTTTTCTAGAGAGAGAAGCTCTCTCTTCTCTCTAGAATTAGGATTAAGTTTAGGTTAGAAGTTCTTAGATCTAGATTTTAATTCATGCTTTCATCTACTTCTACCTTTCAATTCTGTGTTGCTACATATTGTTTTTCTATTCTCATGTTGCAATTTACTCCATTTTGTTTCTATACTTTGTAAGTTAATATACTCTTTTTCTTCTTCTTTTCTTTTAATGTAATTCGAGGTAATTCATGTTAATTGTGATTTCCTTGATTGTTGTTGTTAATTCTTTGCAATTAATTGTTGTTAGAATTCATCCTTGTTGTCAATTTACCATGCTTTCCTTTTATGCCTTCTAAGTGTTTGATAAAATGCTTGGAAGGATGTTAGAGTAAAATTTTATGTTCTTGGCTTGAGATGGTAACTTAGGAACTCTTGAGTTACTAATGTCCAAGTGATTGATGATTGGTAGCCGTTGACTCTAGTTTTCATTAATTCAATTAGTGGATAGGTAGGACTTATGGACTTGGATTGATATAGCTCATTTGACCTTCCTTTACTAGTTAGAGGATGATTTAATGGGATTGATCCTTACAATTATCATGCTGTGGTTAGTGATAAGGATAGAGATCCTTGACCACCAAACCTTGCCAAGAACACTTTATCATTTGATTTTCATTGCCATTTACTTTTCATGTCTCTTATCCAAAACCCCAAAATATACAACTCATAACCAATAACAATAACACTACCCTGCAATTCCTTTGAGAGACGACCCGAGGTTTAAATACTTCGGTTTATTAGATTTATTAGGGGTTTGTACTTGTGACAAACAAATTTTTGTATGAAAGGATTATTGTTGGTTTAGAAACTATACTTGCAACGAGATTTCATTTGTGAAATTCTATACCAATCAATTTTTCCGTTCATCAAAATGGCGCCGTTGCCAGGGAGTTTCAATTGTGTGCCTTGTTATTGGTTATTGTATATATGTGAATATTGTGAATATGTTTGCCTTTTGCTTCTTTGTTAGTTTTTGGTAGTTGTAGGAGTTTGCTCCCTTTATTTGTTACTAGTTTTTTGTTCTTATTTTCTCTTGCTACTATGAATTCTCACTTTGGCTATGAGTTTGGTTCTTACTATGTTGTAGGAAATGAGAGCTACAATGAAGATGTGCACCAAGGATGGAACCATCAAAGATGGGAGGAGCCTTAAGGAATTGATCACTCCTCTTGGCAACAACCTCCGGATACTCATAGGTATAATTCCCATCCTAATGCATGTCAATTCAATGACTATGATGAATCTCCTAGTGACTATCAACAACCACTATCATATGCCTATGAATCTTATCCTCAACATGATCCTCAACCATACTCACAAGCCCCTTTTTACCAAATACCTTCCTATGATTCATATTCATCATATGACCAATCACTCCTATCTTATCCTTGTGACCATTACGAGCAAGAACCTTTAGAACCACCACAAACCTATCATGATTACTACCAAGAACCACCTCAATACACACCATCTCCCTACCCTTACCAAGAAGAACCACCTTCCTACTATGAACCCTTTCTCTAAAATGATGAACCCTCCCATCCACCCCAAGTCCAAATAGACAGTTCTCTCACTTTGCTACTTTAAGGACAAGAGGCCATGCAAAGGAATGCACTAGTGTTTGTGGCTATCTTGACCGAGGTAGTGCACACTTTAGCCTACCAATGAGTAAACACTCAAGGTACATTCGTGGCCATATGTGAAAGATCAAAAGAAGAGCATAGCATAAAAGAGAGATTAGAAGCTCCGGTGGGGAGTGAGGAGTTAGATTTTGTATTGGAACAATTAGAGAAAGCCATGATTATTGAAGAAGAGGAAGAAGTGGTTGAAGATTTAGGAGATGCGAAACTACCATGGGAATCTCAAGAACCTTTCTCCAAGAAGCTTAATATTGATGTTGAAGAGGGTATACAACCTTCAAATCATATCATAGTTGGAGACTTTGAAGAGGGTAATCAAGAGGAAGATTCCATCATTAATGAATTCTTATCCAAAATGGAAGCCTTCCCCATGGAAATTGAAATTGAAGTTATTGAAGACAATTCACCATCAAGTAACATTGATGACCTTGTTGAAGACTCTTCCAATGAATGTGAAGCCGATGTCGAAGTAAATTTCACACAACCTCTAAGATTTGATTTGATTGATGATGAAGAGGAATTGGAAGAAGTTGACAAGCAAGAAGAAATTGAAAGAAGTTGTCAAGAGGTGGAAATAACTAAGGAAGAGCATAAGGGAGTTGACCTCGCATTGTCTAAGTGTGGGGATGTCACCATTCCTAAGTCACCATCCAACACAACATTCATGTGGGTAAAATTTCTATCTTTAAGCTTCACTTTCTCACTTGAATATGGTTTGATTGAAACAGATGGACAACTTAGAGCTCTTTATGGAACTAAGAGTGAAAGGGAGTTATACAGTGGTTGGAAGTTTGGAATTAGGCTCATTAAGGTCAAGATTTCAAGACATAGGGACCATGATTGGAAGAATGCTGCTTTGTATGGGTCTAGGAAGAAAATTTGGTGTGCTAAAGAGAATTCTATGTGTCAACTAACCGGATGGAGGAATCATGATGATCAACTTGAAGACGAGTGTGAAAATAAGATATGGGATCCTGGATTGAAGCATGAAGACCAACCATGGGAGCTCATATCTTGGGTAGAACTCTACCCATGCTTGGTGAAGACGGTTGAAATTTCTGACATCTGATTGAGGAGCATGCATCCTTGGAGAATCAAGGATGAGTACAAGCATAAGCCACCATGACAAAGAGCTTCCCAAATGTCCAACTTAAGGACTTAAACTAAAAGTGCTAGGTAGGAGACACCCCACCATGGTAAACTCCTTCCACTCTCTTGCAGCTTTGATTAATAAGTGATTTGAATTACCATTATAGGTAGTTTTTCTCTTCATATAGGCTTGTTTTAATAATTTGGTTGTTGGTTGCTTGACATGCAATCTATGCTTTTTTAGTAGTTGGGAAAGCTTCAAAACCAAAAAGATTTTTGTTAATTTTGAATTTGTAGTGGTTGTGTGTTGTAGGTAGTGTTAGGAAGGTTTTAAGCTATTTTTGGTATTTCTGAAAAAAAGGGGCAGAGACGCGTACGCACGCTGTACGCGTACGCGTTGATTAGTGGCTGCAGCACCATACATGATTCCAGACAGTTGGACGAACGTGGTGCGAACATTGGGCCTGTAGCAAAAGTTTCATGCACGCGTATGCGTACATGACGCGTACGCATCGATGCGTTGGTGCAGCTGATGGGCTGAATTCACTACCCTTCCACAATAATAATGATGAATCCGCTCTTGGCAAGCACACCAAAATTATCGTCAAGTATTAACCCACAGTGGAGTGGGATCGTATCCACAGAGATTGGTAGATTTGAGCAATTTCAATCAATTAGTGAATTAGTCAAGCTCAACAGAATAAGTTGTGTGTGCAGAATTATAAATGGCAGAAACATAAATGGCAAAAGGAATAAAAGAAAGCAATAAATTGCAGAAAGGAAATAACAAGAATGTAAAGGGGAATGGGATTTTGCAGAATGTAAGTAAAGCTATAAAATAATGGGAGAGATAAGAATGGGGGAATTCATTGAGATCAGGAGATATTGTCTCTTTGGATTAATTCCAGCTCATATCCTCTTCAATCATGCAACTCATTGACCTCTTGGCAATCATGATTGATTGAGCCACAATCCCTTGGTGACTCAATCTCTCAGATCTTGATCAATAGCCAATTCCTTGGTCTAATTACTCATGAAAAGAGATATGCTTGGTCCCTGATTATACCACACATCATCATAGGTCCAGGTAGAGGGAGGATTGTATGTCACTGATGAACGGATAATTTATACGCCTTTTGGCATTGTTTTTAGGTAGTTTTTAGTAGGATCTAGCTACTTTTATGGATGCTTTTATTAGTTTTTATGCAAAACTCACATTTATGGACTTTACTATGAGTTTGTGTATTTTTCTGTGATTTCAGGTATTTTCTGGCTGAAATTGAGGGACCTGAGCAAAAATCTGATTCAGGCTGAATAACGACTGCTGATGTTGTTAGATTCTGACCTCCCTGCACTCAAAATGAATTTTTTGGAGCTACGGAATTTCAAATGGCGCGCTTTCAACTGCGTTGAAAAGTAGACATTCAGGGCTTTTCAGCAATATATAATGGTCCATACTTTGTTCGAGCTTAGACGACGCAAATTGGCATTCAACGCCAGTTCTATGCTGCATTCTGGAGTAAAACGCCAGAAACACGTCACAAACCAGAGTTAAACGCCAAACAGACGTTACAACTTGGCATTTGACCCCAAGAGAAGCCTCTGCACGTGTAAAGCTCAAGCTCAGCCCAAGCACACACCATAGTGGGCCCCAGAAGTGGATTTTTACACTTAGACTTATTTCTGTAAACCCTAGTAGCTAGTTTAGTAAAAATAGAACTTTTTACTATTGTACTAGGCGTCTGATCTTCGGTCTCAGTTTTAGTCAATTCTTCATATTAGGAGACTATTGATCACATTTTGGAGGCTGGCCTCTCAGCCATGCCTGGACCATCACTTATGTATTTTCAACGGTGGAGTTTCTACACACCATAGATTAAGGTGTGGAGCTCTGCTGTACCTCGAGAATTAATGCAATTACTATTATTCTTCTATTCAATTCAAGCTTATTCTTGTTCTAAGATATCATTCGTACTTCAACCTGATGGATGTGATGATCCGTAACACTCATCATCATCCGTCCTTATGAACGTGTGCCTGACAACCATCATTCGTGGTATAAGTTAGAATTATTGGCGGCCATTCCCTGAGAATCCGGAAAGTCTAAACCTTGTCTATGGTATTCCGAGTAGGATTTAGGGATTGAATGACTATAACGAGCTTCAAACTCGCGATTTTTAGGCGTAGTGACAGACGCAAAAGAATCAATGGATTCTATTCTGACATGATCGAGAACCGACAGATGATTAGCTGTGCTGTGACAGAGCATTTGGACCATTTTCACTGAGAGGATGGGAAGTAGCCATTGACAATGGTGACGCCCTACATACAGCTTGCTATGGAAAGGAGTAAGAAGGATTGGATGAAATCAGTAGGAAAGCAGAGATTCAGAAGGAACACAGTATCTTCATGCGCTTATCTGAAATTCTCACCAATGAATTACATAAGTATCTCTATCTTTATTTTATGTTTTATTTATTTTTATCTTCGAAAACCATTATAACCATTTGAATCCGCCTGACTGAGATTTACAAGATGACCATAGATTGCTTCATACCAACAATCTCCGTGGGATCGACCCTTACTCACGTATGGTATTACTTGGATGACCCAGTGCACTTGCTGGTTAGTTGTGCGAAGTTGTGACAAAGTGTAATTCACATTTGAGAGCTCTAAGTCTTTGGCGCCATTGTTGATGATCACAATTTATGTGCACCAATCACCATATCCAAACACCAAAACCCAGATTCTACTCAAGTGTGAGAAGGGATTTCTAGCATGGTTTCATGTTTCCTTTTCCAAGGTTCCCATGAAACCCATTTTGCATTCAATCTATTTTCCAAGTTAATTGAACACTAAGCATGAAAATTGAAATTCCTTCTAGCAAATCAAAGAGAAGATGAAGAGAAGAAGAAATTCACTATCATTAATCCATCAAGTACAACAGAGCTTCCTCTCTCAATGAGAGGGAATTTATCTACTCATAGCTCAGAGAGAAAGTACAAAAGATGGAAGAGATGAAGTGTGAAAGCTAAAAGTGAAATCCCCCAAAACTAAACTCTGTGACTTGCTAACCCCTTTTCCAATACTTCCAAGGGTATTTACACTACTCCTAGATCTAGAAAATAAAAGAAAATTATAAAAGTGAAAAGAAAATTACAATTTGGAGGGAAAAGAAACTCAACAAACGTGATCTTCCAGTTGGCGTGTCTCTGGCGTGTCACGCTCCTTCTATTTCTGATTTGGCGTGCCACGCCTCTTCATTCAGGTGGCACGCCGTCCTCTGTTTCACCCTTAGTGTGCCACGCCTTCGAACCAAAGTGGCACGCCCAGGACATTTGAAATGGCAAAGTAGCCTGGCGTGCCATGCCTTCGAACCAAAGTGGCATGCCCAAGGCTTTTTAAATTGCAAAGCAACCTAGCGTGCCACGCCTTCGAGCCAAAGTGGCACGCCCAATGTCACTTCCCTTATTTCTATGCTTCTGGAGATTTGTACCAGCGTGGCATGCCCAGGGTCTGGCATGCCACGCCTTTCTTAAAGCTTCACCCCCTTGCTGGCGTGCCACGCCTCGTCATCCAAGTGGCATGCCTGAGTTCATTGGCTCCTCTTCTTCCTCTCTGGAAAATACTTCCAGCGTGCCACGCCATGAGACTGGCTTGTCATGCCCTTCATTTGCTTCTTCTTCTTGCTGGCGTGCCACGCCTCATTTCCCAAGTGGCACGCCTGAGTTCACTGGCCCTTAAATTCCTCCTCTGGAAAACACTACCAGCGTGCCACGCCATGAGACTGACATGTTACGCTCTTCATTTGGCATGGTCCCAGAGGTTGGCGTGCCACGCCTGGATGTTCAAGTGGCATGCCAAAGTGAGAAAATTAAGCTGCGGCACGCCTTCGATACCAAGTGGCACGCCCAGCTTTATTTGGCCTCTTTAGGTACCGGCGTGCCACACCTTGTTTCTCAAGTGGCACACCTTAGTGGGACTTCTTGAGCTAGCGTGCCACGCCTTCGATACCAAGTGGCATGCCCATCTTTTGTATTGTCTCCTTGTTCACTGGCATGCCACGCCTTGTTGCTCAAGTGGCACGCCCATTCAATTGTGGGTCTTATAGGCTTTACGTGCCACGCCTTGGTCCTCAAGTGGCATGCCCAAGTGAACTCTGGGGCTGGCGTGCCACGCCTTTGACACAAAGTGGCACACCATAGTGATGGCTCTTCTTGTAACGAGTTCGCGTGCCACGCGTTGCTCCTGGCATGCCACACCCCTTTGATGGTCTTCAATTTTGTTCTCTGGAATGTTGTACCAGTGTGTCACGCCCAGCTTTTGGCGTGCCACGCCAATACATTTTTGTGGCGTTTGTTCCAAGAGACACGCCTGCTTCACACGCCTCACTTGTTTTGTTGTTTTCTTTCCCATTTTTGATGTCTTCTCCACCTAAAATACAGCACAAACTCATTTCAAAGTAATGTACTATGATATTCATCAATTAAGGCATGAATTGCAATGATCAAATGAGATTATGCCTCCTTTATGGTCCTTTTTATGCAAGAAAAAAGGTAGATAATGTAAGTCATCACAACACCAAACTTAAGCTTTGCTTGTCCAAAGCAAATCAATGTGAGTGGTCTTTTTGGTGAATTGAGACTTGACCTTGATCTTCAAAGTGTTCTTGGTGTTCATCTTGACGTTCATAGTGTTCTTGCATGCATCATTAGTTTTGATCCAAAATTTTCATGTTTTTGGTCATTTTTGTATTTTTCTCTCTCCTCATTAAAAATTCAAACATAAAAAATATCTTTTCCTTATTTTACTCATAATTTTCGAAATCTTTGGGTTGACTTAGTCAAAAAATTTTAAAATAAGTTGTTTTTTGGTAGTCAAGTCAAAATTTCAATTTTAAAAGTCTTATCATTTTAAAATATTTTTCAAAAATCAAATCTTTTTCATTTCTCTTATTATTTTTCGAAAATTTAAAAAAATTGATTTTCAAAATCTTTTTCTTAATTTTATTTCAAATTTTCAAAAACTTTACTAACAATTAATGTGATTGATTCAAAAATTTGAAGTTTGTTACTTTCTTGTTAAGAAAGGTTCAATCTTTAAATTCTAAAATCATATTTTTTAGTTTCTTGTTAGTCAAGTAATCAATTTTAATTTTAAAAAGCAAATCTTTCTCAAAATATCTTTTTAATCTTATCTTTTCAAAAATATCTTTTTCAAATCATATCTTTTTCAAAATCAATTTCAAAATCTTTTCTAACTACTTATCTTTTCAAAATTGATTTTCAAATCTTTTTCAACTAACTAATTAACTTTTTGTTTGTTTCTTATCTTTTTCAAAACCACCTAACTACTTTTCTCTCTCTAATTTTCGAAAATTCCTTTCTCTTTTTCAAAATTCTTTTTAATTAACTAATTGTTTCAAATTTTAATTTTAATTTTATTTCTTCTCTCAATTTTCGAAAATCACTAACTATTTTTCAAAAACAATTTTCGAATTCCTCTCTCTCTCATCTTCTTCTATTTATTTATTTAATTACTAACACTCTTCTCTTCATCTAAAAATTCGAACTCTCTTATCCTCTATGTTCGAATTTTTCTCATCCTTCTTCTATTCTTTTCTTCTTCTACTCACATAAAGGAATCTCTATACTGTGACATAGAGGATTCCTATTCCTTTTCTATTCTCTTTTTTTTCATATGAGCAGGAGTAAGGACAAGGACATTCTTGTTGAAGCAGATCCTGAACTTAAAAGGACTCTGAAGAAGAAGCTAAGAGAAGTTAAAGTACAACAATCCAGAGAAAACCTTACAGAGAATCTCAAAAAAGAAAGAGACATGGCCGAACCCAATAACAATGGTGTAGGCGCAAGGAGGATGCTTTGTGATTATACTACACCTACCTCCAATTTTTATGGAAGAAGCATCTCAATTCCTGCCATTGGAGCAAATAATTTTGAGCTGAAACCTCAACTAGTTACTCTAACGCAATAGAACTGCAAGTTTTATGGACTTCCATCAGAAGATCCCTACCAGTTTTTGACTGAGTTCTTGCAGATTTGTGATACTGTTAAGACTAATAGAGTAGATCCTAAAGTCTACAGGCTCATGCTTTTCCCTTTTGCTGTAAGAGACAGAGCTAGAACATGGTTGGACTCACAACCTAAAGATAGCCTGGACTCTTGGGATAAGCTGTTCACGGCCTTCTTGGCTAAGTTCTTTCCTCCTTAAAAGCTGAGCAAGCTTAGAGTGGATGTTCAGAACTTCAAGCAAAAAGATGGTGAATCCTTTTATGAAGCTTGGGAAAGATACAAGTAGTTGACCAAAAAGTGTCCTTCTGTCATGCTTTCAGAGTGGACCATTTTGGATATATTCTATGATGGTCTATCTGAGCTTTCTAAGATGTCACTGGACCATTCTGCAGGTGGATCCATTCACCTAAAGAAAACGCCTGCAGAAGCTCAAGAACTCATTGACATGGTTGCAAATAACCAATTCATGTACACCTCTGAGAGGAATCCTGTGAGTAATGGGACGCCTCAGAAGAGGGGAGTTTTTGAAATTGATGCTCTGAATTCCATATTGGCTCAGAACAAAATGTTGACTCAGCAAGTCAACATGATTTCTCAGAGTCTGAATGGGTGGCAAAATGCATCCAACAGTACTAAAGAGGCATCTTCTGAAGA